>NC_051246.2:37727769-38344115 GCF_015237465.2 Chelonia mydas
CCATTATGTCCACGGTAAGTCTTCCCACCACACAATGATTACTCTTTTGTTGCCATGCTTACTTAGTACTGCTGGAAAGAGGTACAATATCAGTGGTCTGTGACTGAGACAGTACAAGTTCCAAAACTCCCAGCATGCCATGCTGAGAGTACCCTATATCCAAGGATTAGCATTTGACAAATCAAAACATGCAACTATTTCATTTTCCTCATTCTGCTTTATTGACCACTGTTATTTTAAGACTTAAATCTACCTCCATCTAAAACAGCAGGAAAAACAATTATGACAACTATCATTCCAGAGAGCATGATCTGCAGGGAGTTTGTTAAAATGTAATCACCATTCAGAAGTGTCAAGATGATGGGCATTAGTAGAGCTACTATGTGGGGAAGCTTCCTATAAGAACAGTATTTATCCCAGTGCAGAGGATCGGCACAAGAAAGGTCTTATGCCCCAATTAAAACCATAACATGAGGCCTAAACATTGTATAGACCTTGTGCAGGCCTTTTGCAGTAATATAATTTTCACCATCTATACTTCTTGCCACTAGATTTAGCTGCAACCAGCCACATCATGCCATTTTCATGAGTCCTGAAGTTAACTACATTCATTCACCCTTGAAAAAGAAAAATAAGAGCAGTACAGTGGCTAAAATGTCTTCAGCTCTTGTCAAATAAGTCAAGGCCGTGTGTATATTTTTATACTTCATGAAAATATTTCCCTTCCCCCTCCACAAATTCTTCTTTGAGTTACGGTTGAACATTTTATTTTTAATTTCTGTGTACAGCAGTTAGGGCACAGTTCACCATTACTGAACATGCTGCTAAATTTCCCAAACAGGAAATGTTAATAATTTATGTCTCTCATTTTATGCTACCCTGCTGAGTACACTCCACTGTCCCAGTTAGCCTGTATCACAAGTCAAAAGAAACTGCTAGAACACTCAGAAAAGGGAACCAGTTTGCTTTTTCATTGCAGGGTTTGTTTTTTAAGATTTGAAACAGATGCCACTCTACACACCCTGCTATTCATTGGTGCAAGGGTACAAAGCAAGATGGGTGAAAAATCTCTTTGTTCTTGGCCAAATTCATAGATTTCAGACTCTTATTTCCTCTGTACTGTCATAACCTTCCTTTGTGGTATTCACAAAGGGCTTGCTGCTGCTCCATTGAAGACAACAGCAGTTTTGCTGTTGAATTCAGTAGTACAGGATTGGAGACACAGACTCCCATGTATAATGTCAGCATTGCAGAACACTTTGCATCATTACATAAGCCCTAACAACTTTATTTTTATGACAAGCCCCAACCCAAAGCATACACTCTTGTCCTCCTAGACACAGAAGTACAAAACACATATTTCAGTCTGCAAGCTTTGCAACCAATGAAACTAACTACATGAATTCTCCAAGAAAGACAGCCTCTTTATGGCTGGATATGTAACTACTCAAGACTCCTATTAACTGAAGAAGAACAGCAAGGATCTGGCCGAACGGACTCCATTGGATGTTATGACACAAGGATAACAGTCAAAAAACATATTCCCTCTTCACTTGCAGGAGGAGTATTTCGTATGCATGTAATTTGGATGAATATGTCATGTAATGTGGTTCTACCATGTAACTTTCTGCACTGACAAGCCACAACAGGACATGCATTTGTATGTTACTGGTGAACTGAGAGGTATAAAATCTTTGGACCTTGTGCCTACAGCCCCCCCAAGAAATGCACAAATAGCCCACTAACACATATACTGGCATGCTTTATTCATCTTATTACATTTCAATTTTTATTTCTTTAAATAAAATGTCAATCTTTTGGGGGGGGTCGGGAGATATAAAATATATCACTCTACAATGGACAGACTTCACAGGAGAAGGGTAAGATAAATAAGTAGAGAAAGAACCCTGGCTGCCTCACTCTACTGCAGGAAGAGATTTTATCTATTTGTGGGCCTGGATTAACCAAAACCAAATCCTGTCAGACCTCTGCCCCCCCAGTTATATCCTTTCCCTGACAGACACTTATTCCCACCTGAACTGGATTGTCCTCTTCTCTTCACATCTCAAGATCCTCCTCCCTTCTGCCACAGAAATGAACCCTGCTCCTCAGGAGCAGGCTGTCGAATGGAAGCAACTCAGGCAATATTTCAAAGCTTTGCATTCATCATTATAGTTCCCCTTAATTTATCAAATGCATATGTGCATAATTAATATAATTAACAGACACTATCACTGGTTCCTGGACCTCTCTCCACTCATAAACCCCCATCACTGATACCTAGCTTCCAAACAGTCTCTCTCAGACCCACTTCCACAAGGCAGCAGGTGTGAAGGCACCAGCAGGAGATCCTTATTCCCAATCCCCATAGAGGGCCTGAAGGTCAGGACAGGGGAAGCAAGCTGCGAGATTCCTCTTTCTTTCTGTCCCACAAATCTAAGGAAGAGGCAGCCAGCCCACCAGGTGGCTAGTCTCTCTCTCTCCCCCTCAAAAAGGCTATGGATGTACTTTCCTTTGCCTGGAACTGCAGCAGGTTCTCTTTCTTACTCGCATGCCTGAAACCAGGAGTGGGCAGAGAGCAGTGATGAAAAGTGGTTGCAGCCCTTGACTATTTGAACCAACTGATCAGGGCCCAACTTGCTCTGCTTTTCTAAGCACTCTGATACTATAGTGGTGGGCAGCATATAAGTTCCTAAACAGATGTACAAGACAGATAGATGGAATGAAGTTTTAGTGGACAGGCAGAGTAAGATATAGTCTTATACTGTATTTTCTCACTCAGCCCCTGCTCTCTGTCAGCAGCTGCTGCGCTAGCAGAGACACCGTCTCTGGGAATCTGGGGCTAAAGGGGTACCACACAACCTTCATATGTAAAGGACATGACCCTAGAAAGTACATGCTACCAGCTCTTTGGACCAATTTTCTCCACCAGCTCCCTAATTCCCATTTCCACTAGCTGCCAGCTGGTTCAGGTGTTCTGCAGTATTAGCTGAAAAGTGACTAATATTAGCAGGTTGGCAAGAGGCAGAGAGTCCAGTAGCCCCAACCCTTGGCACCAGTTGCCTCCTGCAGTGACAGCACACTGGATCACTTTCTCTCCCCAATCCCCTCAAATCCGTTGGATCAATGGATCCAGCCACTGAGTAGCCATTGGTCCCCACTCTGCTTGGTGCCTGGATCCATGGACTGTGACTTAGGCTATCACTGACCCCTCCTAAAAAAATAAATACATTTTTAAAATGGACAAAATGAAAGGTAATGAGAGATAAAGATGCATGCAGACACCACAGAGTTCTAGGAAGTTTCCTAGAAGGGATATTATCAGCGCCTATAAGTTAGCGTTAAAAGCGATTAAATAAAGTGGTAAGTTTAGCTACTATATCACAGTCCCCAATTAAAAACAATTATTGTGAATACAGATCCATAGCCTTATGTAACAGTGCATGAGTGCTACCTGTATTTTTTATACTAAGTATGATTGTTTTTAATTATAGAGTTATAACAACTACAACTCTGGGCATTACATTATATATTCTTTCTTTCTTGATTTACAGTGTATCTAATAACACAACAATTGACAAGTTGCTATGAAATGCGATATTAACAAAAGATACCTCTGCCCTAGGGGCAAGCATGAGAAGATGTTTAAACTGAAAGGTGGAAGTTAGTCCAGTCTACATATGAAGTTATAAATAAAATATGCAATGATCCAAATTTCTTCTATGTATGATCAACAACTGTGAATCATCATGCACATTGAAAGGACATAGATAATGCTACAAGTGAAGATACATGCAAGTCCAATAGATCAGAATAAGGCCCTTCGATACTGGAATATTTTGAAAATTGGAGTTCCCTAAAGTACGTCATTTACTTTTTCTAATGTATTGGATTGTTTCTTACTTTGTGTCACTCACAATATTCAGCTGCATTTTGCAGGCTGTATTTTGTCATTTCCATTCATCTAGGTGGCCTAATTATAAAACCTAATAAATGTATTAATTTACATTTCCAGGAGATTTATTATTAGGGTACTAATAGATACAAGGTCAACATTATCAATGATTTAAAAAATAGCCACTAATGAAAGACTCAAATTTCAGAGAAAAATAGAAGTGAAGTAAATCATAATGTTTGTAACTGGATCTGAATGTTAAAGCAATTAAGAAATGTTTGCCAGATTCTCTTGAAACTAGATGTAGTGAGCTTTCACTTACAGTATACACAACACCTACCAATGTCAAACATAAATGAGGTAACTATTTGCAGGAACTCTGTCTTTATCCAAAACAAAAATGCTTCTTCTAAACAGCATGAAGCATAAACTAATGTAGGTGTCTATTCTCTCCATGTGTACTCAGTTGCACAGGAATTTTTCACCAGTGGTAACCAGGCAATTTTTTAAAAGCTTGAAATCTAACTCACTAATGAACATTATTAACATGATTGCTGGCCTCAACTTTCATGACCTTGATCTGAATTCTCATTTACATATTATTCCAACATATTACGTTTACATATTTCTATCTGAAAAAATGCTGAAAACATGCATTTTTTAAATCACAACAACAAAAAGTATTTTTAAAATTTTAATTTACCAAGGAAATGTAACTATCAATAGCTTCAGCACAAACTAAAATTTGAAATATTAGAAACCTCAAATATTGTTTTTTTAAAAATATTTACTTAGAATTTTAATATACTTTAATTTGCTGAATGGGGGAGGCTATTTTTAATAGATATTGAAGAATTACAACAGCTAAGTTAGTTGTAACTTATCAGCATTCATTTACCCTTACTGGCATTAAAAGCAAACATGTACTAAGTAAAGAAATGGTTCCAGAAAAGTCTTGTAAAAGACAGGTTCCAGAGACAAGTAGGTAATCCATCAAAATGAGCAACTCTGGTGCATACACTGTTAAAAGAGTGCATGCAAGGAAGAAGACCATACAACTGTGTGCTAAATACAATGAGCTCATTTTAAACATATTTGTCTATAAACATTTCAGGGTACTAACTAATTATCTCAGACAGCACAATACAGTTACCGACGATTCTGAATCAGGGTTGCATTTTATTACTGATTACCTACCTTTCTTTAGCAAACTTCTATCTAACCAGCAAAGACTTTTCTTTACCAAAAGACTTTTCTGTTCCCAAAACAGTATGCAAGAAGAACGGGTCTTGCTACACCCATTTTTTTTTTTTAAGACAGTCAATTTAATGGGAAAAAAAAATCTATCCAAGTAACTTAAGTATCACAACAATGAGGTACTGTACCTTTAAGGAGGAAAAATGGTTCCGTTCTGGTTCACAGATGAAGGAGACAGCTTATTCTTGGTTACATAGATTACTTACCTAAAACTGAGTTATTCCTCTTTTTCCCCTCAGGCGAGCCTCTCTCTCACTCTTGGGAGCTTTTACCATTTAAGGTCAATGTTACATCTGGCTCTATTAACTAAGCTGAAGCAGTTTCTAACTCAGAGACCCAAGACAGTCAGCAGACTAACATTAGAAGAGAGTTTCAATTTAAAGTAACTCTTCAGAAAGCTCCTTTCTTCTGACTCCGAGAGAGTGGTAGAATAAAAGGCTTTCCCGATTCTGGCTTAAGCCTCTGAGAGCAAAAAGACGCAGATACCCCATTAGCATTCTCTGAGTTCGCTGCATGTGAGGATCTACTTACTCATTTCTGAATAACTGATTAAAATGGGCAAGTGGGAAGAACAGAAGAAATACGATTTTCATCGTAATGTGTTAACCCTTACTATGAAATTGTACAGAAATAAACGTAATTATTTGGAAAAGTTTTTCCTTTGGTTGATCAGAGGCAGCCTAAATTAAATGACCCCTCAAAAGGCATGTGAACTTGTAAAGAACATTGGCCTCTTTCCAATATTGGGCCCTATTCTCCTCTCACAGAGTATGAGTAACTCCCATTAAAGTCAAGGGGGATTGCTCACATCCTGCAGGGGGAGATTTCTGCCATTACAAGATAATAAATGGTTTCTTCTCATATATAATATATAAACATTGAAAAGAATTAAGATTTAAAAATCCTAACTCTGTGATCGCCCACAGCTTTTCCTCCAACTGTTGAGTTCCTAATTTTTATTTTTATTTTATTTTTATTACAGTAGCACCCAGATCTGGACCCCATTATACGAGGTGCTATACAAAAATAAAATGGGGGCAAGATGCAAAGAACACAACAGAGGAGCAGGTGGTGAGTGGGGAGATAAGTGTGACAGAAATAACAGCACAAGATTGTACATACTAGCTTGATGTAAAATTTGAAAACTGTATAATTGGAGTTGGTTTAAGTGAACAAGATATAATAATGAATCACTATTAGGCCACCTTCCTAGCCATTATCATGCAGCAGATGACCATGAGCATCATGGGAGAAGTGGGTCATAAAGAAGGGATTTGAAGGAAGACAAGGGCCTTGGTGAATTTTCCCCATGCTGTCTTCTGGCTTTTCTGACCCTGTCCATATCCAAAGCCCCTATAAACATCTCATTACAAATCCACTAGGTCATCCAATACATCCCTTGCTAGTGTATGTGTCTTATGGTACAGTGGTTTTCAACCTTTTCCATACTGGGACTTCCTGTCCACACAGGACCTTCGTCCCATTTAGCAATATGAGAAGGGGAGTGTGGTTGTGAGCCCCTGACATTTGTTGGGCAATGACCCCCAGGATGAGAACATATGCTATAGTACATTCTACAACGCTTGTAAGTTTAGTTCTAAATTAGTCAAGTGATGAGCCTTCCCACCAGGGGCGTTGAAACAGTTTTTATAGTGGGGGTGCTGTAAGCTATTGAACAAAACTGCAAACCCTGTATATGATGGAAACCACTTCAAGCCGGGGGGTGCTGCTGCACCCCCAGCAGCGCTAGTTCCAGCACCCCTGCTTCCTGAGACTATTCCCTAATATTTAGCCTAAACTTATATTTGCTTAATTTCATACCACTCCATTGCCATCCTCAGAATAAAGTCACTCTATAAGTACAAAATACTGTTATTACTCCTAATTATATCCCGTCAACCATATCAAATTATTTCTCTCCCTCCTTACTGTTCACATCCTTTAGTTACTTAATTTTTTAAACATTCAAAAACATTTTCCTTGGAATAAAAAAAAATATCCAGGCCTAGTTTGTGCTATGGCAGACCTGGACTTTTCAGTGGACATTCTGTTAGTCTGTATCTCAGAGACATTTTCTGGTTAATACTATGTTGATTTAGGGCAAAATTTCTACACCTGCTCAATAGTGCTCTGAAAGACATAAAACATATCGGGCCAGCCACTGTATCACTGTTCTAGCTCTGGTCTTTGAGCCTGACCCAAAGTTCATTGAAGTTAATGGGAGTTTTTCCATTGACTTCAACAGGCTTTGGATTAGGCCCTAAATCCTTTGGGCTCCTGGATGGCTCTCAGCCAATCTTTTCTTGCTCTCCCTTGGATAACTATTTTGTTACCCAAAAATGCAAGTGAGGCATGATGTTGTGTTCTCCAGAAACATAATTTTACATACAGGTTTTCTTCAAGGAACAGTGGTACTGTCCACTTTTGGAATATTTGAGGGGAGATTCTGATCACACCCAGCAACCTGGTGAACCTGTTATGTCTTATCTCTCTGGATTACTCTACTCAGAATGTTCTCATAGTAGCCTTCTCAGCAGCAATAATGTCATTAACACTAATGTATTCTCCATTAATATCACCAAATGCTTCATTATTCTTATTCTGAAATATTTCATTGGCTTGTTCAGTGCTTCTTCACGTGTGGGGCCTGACGTGCAAGTGGGTCATTATGTGCTCATTCCAATTGGTGCCCTGGAAGGTAAGGATTCAGTGTCCCATGACTCTGCCATTATGCACATTTACAGTGTGACCAAGTGCAGCAGGTTTAAACAAAACAAAAAGCTAAAAAACAGGTACTTTTTTATAAAGTCCATGGTCCTTAATTCAAGATCTGTGTGCCTTATGAGGAGATGGAGCATGAACACTGATAGCTCACATTTCATCCCAATGTAAGGTGCCTATAGAGAGGAAAAGCTTAGAGGCAACTGTCTGAATTAAAAACAAGGGTGAAATCCTGGCTCTAGAGTATGTCAATGTGAGTTGCTCCACAGACCTCAGTAGAGCCAGGATTTCACCCAAGGTCTTTACTTCTTGGAAGCAACTCTAGGCACAAAATTATTTTCTGACCAACAATGACTTTCTAATCTGGCATAATTTACTGATACATTTGAGTCTTAAATTTATCACTACAGTGATCTGCTATTTGAAAAAAACTAAACTTACTGGGACATGAGAAGAGGTAACAGTAGAAAGCAATTATATAAATTCATCTGAACATTTGATTTACTTGTGCAGAGATTGAAATTCCTCAGTAAAGTTTGAAAGAAACAGTTCTTAGGAAAAGTTACAAATAAATTATTGTACTATTTTCAAGAGTCTAAGATTGGGATTGTATGAAGTATTAAATATGCTACTTATTACCTTTTGGCTCAACCTATCTTTCTGAATCCTTTCTGTGTAATGCCTAGGGTAAAAAAAAAAAAGACAAAAACTGTTTACATCTTGAGAAAGACTTGATCATATGTTTTGCAAGCACAGAACCAAGAATAGAGAAATCTTTCTACTGCAAACAAGCTCAAGTATTGCAGTAGTGTAAAATTCTGACATTAAACTGGGATTCTATTAAATGAATTTTAGAATTTGATTTTAGCAATATCTGTTCCCCAGGGACCACTTATAAAGTTCTAGGACCTTTGCCTTACCATGGCTACTTGCATGTCCTTGGACATCAAAAATGTACACAACAGGTCTATTCCTGTAGCTTTAGAACCTCTGGTCCCATTTTTTTACATTCTCAATGAGACTGCCAATCACCATTAATACTTTGGTTATTGGAACTTCTCCAGAAATTGTCCTAGTCTTGTTTTTTCTAAGTTCTTCTTTCTTATTAGGAGAGTTCACTTTCTTTCAAACACCATACTGTGCTTTACTTGGGTGTAACAAAGATCAGGGCTAGGGCTAAGGGCTAGGGCTAAGGGCTAGTCGCTCCAAACAATACAAATGACATAGCAGTAAAAAAACCTAACTGGAACTTTACTGAGATGCACATTGGAGCCCATAACTAAAAAACTATATAGAAGAGCCACAGGAATTGTGTGTATCTGGAAGACATACAGAGGTCCTTCAGGAGTCAGAGATAATATTGCTCACTTCTTAATAATTCTAGTACATCCAAGTATATAAAACAGGGGGAGAGAGAGACTGTAAAAAGGCCAGTGTAAAACAATACAGTGTCAGAAAACAGTTGGGAAAGCCATGAGCAGCATAAAGAAGGGCCAGGGACAGTCAAATATCCACTAACAGTATAGAGGAAAGCAAGGGATAATCAGACACAGAAAGTACAAAAAGAGCAGAGATAGTCCAAAGGGCGTAAGCAGTATAAAGGAGAATGGAAGAACGTTTTATGGGTTCAGAAATCAAGGACAGTAATTCAGGAAGAGTACAAAAAGTTAGAACATCATGGAGGAAGGCCAGGGACAGCCAATGACCCAGACTGTTTAAGAGAGTGTCAGCTTCAGCCCACAAAAAGACACAAACAATAGGAAGATGAGCCAAACACAGTATGAAAGAGTCATGAAGTCATTCAAAAGAACAGACAGATATAGCCAGAAAGAACATCAGTCAGTTCAAAGACTCCATATGCTCTCTCCAAAAAGTCCTGCCCCCAAACAAAAAACCCAAACCCTGTCCCTCAATCTGAATGCTGCATTAAATAAACAAACAGAGAGATTCATATATTCCTTCATATATGCGTCCCTGACTTTTAAACTTTGAAAAACCAAGAGCAATCAATGTTATATTTAATCAGTCCCTTGTGCTACAGAAGGTTTCATCTCTGGGTTGTTTTATTTTTAAGTTTCCTACAGTACAAAAGTCTTCATTCTAAACAGATCGTCATTTACTTCAACCATAAGCAATCATTTCCATTAAACATAAAAGCTATGGAAACTTATAAATAAATTCTGTTCAGTAACAATGTGACTGTCAGCCTCATTTTGGCAGTCAGTAGTGTGAGTAGTTTTGATCAGAAAACATTTCACACATACCAAGTTTTTTTTTAAAGTGTTCATCTATAAAAGAGTTATAACTAGAAAATTAGTCATGATGGTTAAGTAACTCTCAGTGCAGTTCTACTCAGAAAAATGACTTCAAAACTGGCATAACTGAGTTCCACGTTTCTGTCTCCCCCTGAACAAATTTACTCAGTGATAAGAAAAAAATATTTTTTGTTTTAAAGTAACTGCCAGATTTACATCAGCTTAGGATTTGTATGTCTTTTTGTTTCTGGTTTGGATATCATCATTACTATGGCCTCACTACAGTGTGGATCTGACCATATCTCATTTTTCCATGCAGCTCTTAAACACTAAGGGGCCAAATACTCTGGTCTGCCCAGTTCAGGCAGAACTCAGGCATGGTACAGAATCAAGCCCTATGGTATTTGAAGCTATAAAAAAACCCCACAAGGATAGCTAGATAATAAAGCTTCCCCATTTGAAACTTAGTTAACAAGTCTGTTGCTGATGTGTAATTCAGCTCACTCACCAATAGGTGTTTTGGCTCTACAAGCATAAGACACATAGACAAAATTTAAGTCAGCTAGGCAGATGTGTGGAATAAAGGTGTTATTTAACCCACTTAATTTTCTGTCCTTAGCCACCTTTTAGATAGTCAAGTTAAAAGGAAAAAAAAAAGACAATTAAGATTAATTACACCACTACCTAATGGTCCATATACCCAGCCATGGGAACTATAATTGTGAGGAAGAATGAGAGAACCCCAGTTGTGTCTTATTTACTTTAACCAAGTACATTTGATCATGTTAACATGGCTGTTTTTCGAGCTATATCTTTTATATGATTTAATCATTTCTTCCAACTTGGCTTTTCTGGTGCATATGAATTTTATTTATTTGTTTGTTTAGAAAGGTGGAAAGAATAAATCTATTGTCACATTACTAGCAAACAAAAATGAAGGGAATTTTTTTTTTTTTATTAAAAGTCCACCACCAGTTAGAGCCCATTGAGTTAAAAGAATGCAAAGTAATTGTCATGACCCCATAGGTCTTAATTCTCTGTCTGCAGGGTGCCCAGTTGACTGTTACCTCCATGCTCCCGGCTCAATACTAACCAACCCAGGAGGAGAGACAATGAAAAAAATGGTTACTTACCTTCTCATAACTGCCAGCGCCAGTACAGCAGCCTTTCCACTCTTATTGGTGCTCAGGGCCTTGGAAGGCGCTGGCCTCCTATGCGGGGAACGTCCGCGCCTTCCTTTTGGCTGTGTCATGGGCCGCACCAGGGAGGACGAGCGGTGCCGGGGCCTAGTCAGGCGCTGTGGGGCTGACAGCTTTCGGTGTTTAGCTGGTGCTGGGTCTCCTGACGGCTCCGGGGCACTACACGCCGAGGAAGCTGGAGCCAGCATCGGGCGCTCCGGGCCCAGTGGCTGTAATGCGGCTTCCACCAACAACTGCTTTAAACTAAAGTTTCTTTCTTTGTTCTTGGCTTGAACGCCTTGCAAATCTTACACCGCTCAGTTTGATGTTCTTCCCCCAGGCAACGTAGACACGAGCCGTGGGGGTCACTAACTGGCATAGTCTTACGGCACGTGGCACAAGCCTTAAACCCGTGGGCCCGGGGCGGGTGCTGGAAGCCTCCAAGCACCTAATCTCTTAAGTGTCCACAACAAAGTGTATGCTAACTAACTGATAATAGCTATCTATAAGAGAAAGGCTAAGGGACTGCTCTCATACAAGAGAGAGAAGGAACTGGAGGGGGTCAGGCATCAGGGGTATATATGCACGGCGCAGTGGCACCAGTCGGGGGGCCCCGCTGGCCCAACACGAGCCGCTAAAGGAAAAAGTTTCTGATGCTCGTGCACGCAGTGCGCGCACACCTAATGGACGTGAACAACACATCTTGAAGAAGAACCTGAAGTTACACAAGGGAGGGCTTCCCTGGGCCCAACTGGAGGAAGATAGGGAACTCTGATCAGTCAGGACTTTCTATTTAAACTCAAAGAGAGGCACAAGAAGTTATCTGCACAACTGCACTCAACCTGGCTGCTACATTGGATCCTGCCTTCTTGCCTGACTCTTAACTCTGCTTCCCGCCTTGCTGAGATGTTCCTGGTTCCTGCCTTGTTCCTGATCCTGGCCTCCAACTCCAGCTCTGACCCTTGGCTCAATCTAGGATTACAGCTCGAACCCTTCACTTAACTCCCAACTCTGACTCCTGCTCCAACTGCAAGACCAACTGCCTATGTCCCAGCCCTAACAGTAACAAAATTTGATGTTGGGTTTGATTAGTTGATTCTGTAAGATGCTCCATGCTGTATGAACAGACATTTATGCAAGATTGAGGCCTAAATGTTCTAGTTTTGGACAGAACATTTTTGAATTTAAAAAATTACTTTAATGGGAATATTTGGGTACATAAAATTAAGGAAGTGCTTAAACATTCACAAGATTGGGGCCTTATAACTTCAGTTTTGTATGAAACATGAGAATGAGTAGCTCTTACCAAACACGAACACAAAACAAAAAACCAGCAAAAAAAATAAGGTTCCAGTGCTTTCCAATATTATATTCCAGTTTGGTCCAGATAGTATTTCAAAGTAGTGATCCCATTGTAAAAGTGGATTTAAGTAATTGCTATGATGCTCAAAAACAAAAAAAGTCAATTGATAGGATGTAATGGATTGTCTACTTGGGAAATGTAACAATATATTTAGTAGAATCCACGAGCAGATGACATTGATAATAAACTGATTTAAAATGGTAAACACAACTGGCTAAGACGCTATTCTGGACAAGTTGCAATATCTTTCTGTAATATATTTACATTTAAACTTGCAGTGTTTATAGGCTTTTGGGGAAAAAAGTTTTTTTTAAAAAATAAGTTAATTCAGTTCTCTTGAAAAGTACTATATTGACAGCCCTCCAGATTCCTGTTTATCCTCAGATGAAGTAAAATACTGGCAGCAACAGCACAAGTTTTCCCACACCAATGTGTTTCAAACTTAACCAGGACTGGACACCTCTGCAGTAAGCAAGTAATTCAATTTCCGTGCCCATTCAAGCATTAGTCGCTCCACCAAGAGGCTACAGGGTCTCAAACGTGGTTAGTCTGTCATGGACAATTGTCTGCTAGGACTAGCACCACATTTCAGTTTAACATCTGAAAGCTGTTAAGTGGTTTATCTTTCAGTCAATACTAACTGGAACTGGTCTTGAACAGGCAAACGTCTACATCAACCATTATGAAGTACTGTAAATAACTAGTTCCCTATGCAGCAGCTTTTAGGAACAATAAACTGAGTCAAAATTTCCTATCATAAAAACACACACAGGACAGGCCCCTGGGAGAGGAAGTCTCCACAAAGAACCCTCATCAGAGTTCCCTCCTTACTGCTCTGTGGGGAGATGAGAAGGATTTGCTTATCTGTGGAACAACCTGCAGGATCCACAGGTGCAGAGAGGTCTTCTGCCTCTGCAGTAGCACTGGCCTCACAGGCTTCTGGCAGCTTAGATCCTTTGCAGTTACGGTACGGGACTCCTTTCAGTGCAACTCCAGGGGGAAGAGTGGGATGCACTGAAAAGAAGATAATACAACTCAAGGATGATTTTTCTGGGGATATTTTTTACAAAGCTGAAGAGGGATGGATGTGTGGCTTCCCCAATCCTGCTCTCAGTTTGCCTCTGTAGAATCTGGCAGAAAGGGAGGGGGGGGCGGAAGGGGAAAGAAAATGATGCCACAAGGATATCTGCCCTTTTACCTTTTGTAGATTTATGTAACTTTTTCTAGAGAGCAAAAAAGACGCAAGCAAGATAAATTTTTGACATTTTTGAGCTGACATTCCTTTGCTGGATTAATCCTAACAACGGGGCAAGTTTCATTAATCACTTGCAAAATTTGATACCAAGATCTACACTACACACATTGATCTAACATGCTTGCAGAATAATTAATGAATAGCCTAAGTTTATTTTTTTAAACTGCTTTGAGAGTGAAAAGTACATTTGTTATGGTAAAAATAAATTTACCAGGAAGTAATATGGGAAGCTTTGTTCAGGGATATGCTATCTGAAATAGATATCTGACCTCCATTTCTAGAACAGCAATGCAAAAAATCAATAGCAGTTAAACTAAGACTGCTTTTTAAGGCCTGTTGGTGTTAAACATTAAAATTTTGCACTTATATTGTACTTTTCCTTCTAAGATCTCCAAGCAGTTCCTGAGACTACCAGGAATTTGTCTTACACTAGAATATTCGCTCCCATTTCTGACAGTACAAATGGATTTTTCATAAACAATAACATTTCTGTAAAACGGTCTTGTTTGTTAATCATACACCTCTGCTGATTGGATAGCTCCCCCGTGCATCATACCCCCTCTGCAAAAATATTACAGGGCCGTGGATATCGACAGTTAATTTCTTGGTTTTTCAGGACCAGGATATGGTTGTTCTGTGGTCTGAAATGGGAGTCAGGAGCAGGTCGGGTCTAAATACCAGGATATCGGAGTCTGAGACACGCCAAGGGGCAGAGCAAGAGTCAGGTACCTGGAGGCAAGCAGAGTCAAGTTACCAGGAGATCCGACAGCCAGAGGGCACACCTGGAGTCAGGTCAGGAGGTGGGCCAGGTCACGATACCACAAGGTCAGAGTCAGGCAGCAGGAGCAAGTAGTCCTATGCTGGAGAAAACCTAAAGTTTCATAGATGACTTTCTGTTCCTGCTTGATTTAAACAAAAGCATGGAACCAATCAAGACTCCCAGAGCTACTCTAATCAAATCCCTAGACTGGTCCTCTGCCAGAGTTGAACTTTGAGTTCTGGCAATTATTAGCAGGTCACTATGCAGCAGGTCAGAACAGAGCCCTGTGGACTGGGGTTTGAGACCCATGGCCCCGACATCATCCTCTCCCTCTGGGCAATGTAGGACTGAGCTTTTTGGGGTGGTTCCTAGAGAATGCTCGTACTATGCTGGGGCATGTACATTTTCCACCTGCTCCTTGGGGCTGTATCCCTCCCAGTCAATAAAGAGCCAGAACCTGCCACATTCATGCTTAGAGTCCAGGATCTCCTGAACCACACATTCCCTGTGGCCCTGTACATGGAGGAGGAGAAGGCTGGGTCCTGTGAGGGAAAGCATTTTCCATATAGGATTTCAAATGCAGTATATGAAACACTGGGTGAATCTTCAGAGAGCAGGGTAGTTGAAGTTCAAAAGTGACTGGAATTAATTAATCATTGGACCCTAAAAGGATCAAGGAACCAAAAGTCCAGCGTGTGAGCAGGTTTGGCTTTGCAGAGATGCTCCATGGAGAGCAATACTTTCTGTCCCAATGAATAGGTGGGACCTTGCTATTGATGCTGATCGGCGTACCCTTTATAGTCTGCTCTCAACTTTTCCAGGTGTTCCCTCACTTCTTCCCAGGCCCAGTGAATCTGCTGCACTACGTCTGAGGTGGCCAGACTGGGAAAGGACATGGGCAGTTATGGATGGAATTGGAAGTAGTTGGTTTATATTAAAAAGGGTTTTGCCCCATGGATGCATGGTCTGTGTTGTTATACATAAACTTCACATAAGTGAGAAGCAAGGACCAATCATTCTTGTGATGATTAATGTAGCACTGCAGATACTGCTTGAGGACCAGGTTTACCCTTTCCAGTCCAGTCTCACTAGGAACTGTGATGGGTACAGAACAATCAGTCAGGAGTGAATCTTTGGATTTATTAGCTGCTAACTTGTATAAACTGTAATTTTTCAGCAGTTTATAATTTGACCATATTTGGGCAATTTTCACAGAAATAGCAAGAGGTGCATCTGTCATAAACATACAGCTAAGAGTAGCATAAAATCCTTCCTTTACCTGTAAAGGGTTAAGAAGCTCAAATAACCTGGTTGGCACCTGACCAAAAGGACCAATAAGGGGAGAAGATACTTTCAAATCTGTGAGGGAAGGTTTTTGTTTTGTGTGTCTTTGTGTTCTCTCTGGGTCAGCGAGGAATCAGGGCAGGGAAAATACATCTCCTAAAGCCATATCTGAACTAAGCATCTAAGATTACAAATTGTAAGTAATAGGAAGGAAATGCGTTAGATTATCTTTTGTTTTAGCTTGTGAATTTTCCCTAGGCTAAGAGGGTTGTTGTTGTTGTTTTTGTAACTTTGAAGTTTTGCCTAGAGGGGAATCCTCTATGTTTTAAATCTTATTACCCTGTAAAATTACCTTCCATCCTGATTTTACAGAGGTGTTCCTTTTACTTTTTTTTTTTTATAATAAAGTTCTGTTTTTTAAGAATCTGTTTGGTTTTCAGTGTCCTAAAAACCCAAGGGTCTGGTTTGTGCTCACCTTGTTTACCTATCTGGTTGGCAGATTATTCTCAAGACTCCCCAGGAAAGGGGGTGAAGGGGCTTGGGGGAATATTTTGGGGAAACAGGAACTCCAAGTGGTCCTTTTCCTGAATCTTTGTCTAACTCACTTGGTGGTGGCAGCAGTACCCTTCCCTGTTCTTGGATGAATTTGTACTTTGGGGAAGTTCTTAACCTAAGCTGGTAGAAATAAGCTTAGGGGGTCTTTCATGTGGGTCCCCACATCTGTACCCCAGAGTTCAGAGTGGGAAGGGAACCCTGACAGCATCCTTAACACAAAGGCCATTTCCCAGCTGAATTTCAAGTCCCTTCTCCAAAACATGAGGGTGCCAGAGCTTCACAGAGAAAAGGTCACCAGAATATTTTTGTTACCATGGCCAAACAACTTTTTTTTCCCTAACCTTGTTCTCAGAAATGGAAAAATGATTTTGGCTAAAAACTTTCCAAAATAATTCTATTTGAGATATCGGTAATGGAAGACTTCAGGCCAAATGCTTAAAGTTTGGAAAAGTCATAAGGCATGGACAACAGAATCTTATAATGGAAAGCCTTGGGCAACCTTAACAGGTTATGTTATTATTAATCTTCACATAATTTAGAATACTTAAAATATTAAATAGTAATCCACAGAAAGGCATTCAAAGGAGTCTGACAAAATTATAAAAGGAAGGAAATTCAAAATTATGGTTTAAATTTCTTTCTTATTTCATCTGATTGCGCCGAGTGAGGCAGCACAGGAACCTGTACTACATGGATGCATCACCAAGGACCAGACGGTTCCTGGCTGTTGCACACACAGAGGTAAACAGAGGCCTGGGAGAATCACAGTCCCGGAGTTCAAAAGAGCGAAGGGATTGCATGTCCCAGGCACAAACTACCTCTAAGGTGCAATGAGGGGGTATAGCGATTGCTTCTCCCACCCTTACTGATATATGGCTTCACAAGCCAAGGAAGAAAAAGAAGGGCAACATTACCAAGAATCATGACCTGCACCAAGATGCCGTTAATGTCAGTTGGATGGTCTAGGAAAAAAGACCCTGCTTTCACCTTGTCAAAAAGTCCAGCATTTCTAAGAATTCAGGCATCGTGGACTTTCCCAAACCAGCCAATGTTTATGTCAGTAAACCACCTGCAGTGATAAACCAAGGTCTGTGTAACCATCGAGAAACACCTCATTCTGTTTATATACTCAGAGGCTTGGCAGAGTGCACATAATGGGGCATGCATCCCATCTATCACCCCAGCAGTTAGGAAAGTCCATGTCATTGAATCCATTGTTTCCTGACCATTGCCTAACCTGACAACCCTGTACAGCAGGGCACACTTTAGTTCCTGGCACACCTCAATGACAACCACCCACACCATTGATTTTCCAATGACAGTTTGATTCCTTACCTACCAACAACAATCTGGAGCTGCAAGCATATTGCCTTCACCACTCATTTCTCCACTGTTAGGCCAACTCTCATCTAGGTATTTCTGCACTGCAGGACTGGGATGAACTTGGCACACAACTTCAGGAATGTGCCCTTCCGCAGCTGCAAGATCATGAGCCACTACTGGTCTCCCCAAGTCTGTCGGACTATTTCAGTCCGACCATTCAGTGCTCATCAGACAGGCCCAAGACCACCTCTCCACTGTGTGTGCAGCTGTTTCATGATTAGCTGTAACAGTGTAGCTGCTGCATTCCCTGTCCAGTCATCCTCAGTTGACTGAGAATTGCATACTTGCAAATACTGTCACGGGCTAGTTGCACCTTTGACCCCTCTCAGGTCTCTCTGAATGTACTTCCTCAGAGAGAGGCCTCTTGCCTTCACCTGTCATGGGGTGGAATCCCGTGATTCTTCCACTCAGACTGGGTCCCTGGTCTACAGCACCCTGCAGGTATGTCTACACTGCAGCAGGGCGTGTCTCCCCCAGCCCTGGCAGACAGATGTGCTAGCTTTGGTCGAGCTATCGCATTAAAAATAGCAGTGTGGATGTTGTGGCACAGACTAGCTGCCTGAATACAAGCCTGCCTGACCCCTGGAGTCCATACTTAGGTGAGTAGCCCACACTGTTGCCTATGCCATCACCAAGGCTGCAACATTCACACTGCAAGCTCAGCCAGAGCTAGGGAGCTTCTGTCTACCCAGGCTGCGAGCCCTGCTCTCTGATGCCCCCATCTCTCCCCTTCAAGGAGGGTATCATCTTTTTCAGTCCAGCCAAGTCATTTGATTGTTCTGTATCTCTTGAACCTGGTTAAACGGGTTTAGGCAACTCACCCAGGGTTGGAGATAAACTTCAAATTGGTTGGTTTTCTGTCTTGTCTCAGGTATTCCTGGAGCAGCTATTATCAGGTCATTGTCTCCCTTCCTACCTACATGCAGCTAACCCTTTCTTTAATTAACAAACAGATGGAACATATCATATTCATCAAATATTATAGGCAGCTCCCACATCCCTCACAAAAACAGAATGGTATGTCCAGACCTTATAACGGATAAGAATGCTATGTTCCACCATGCTGCACCCAAGTTTCCAGTCGTGAATTCAAAAATAGCTCATGACAGCTGTAGATTATGGGATAAATCAGAAGGAACTATGGACATTTGACCCCAAGTTTCACCAATTCCCTGAAAGGCATGCAGGTATCCCAAAATACATAACAGCTGTTCCACACTACACAATGACCGTTTCCTGTGGTAGTGTGCCTGATGTGGTGTGCATGACACGGAGATGCTACCCACACACAGTGCAATACACCTTTTGCAGATACAACTAGATATTGTGTGAATGCAATGTACCAGCACAAGCAACCAACTGTGAACACACAATGCTGAAATTGTTCGGTCAATGCCACTATGCTGGCAGAAATTTGCTGATACAAGTTTCTAATGTAGACAAGCTCTTAAGCACAGTCTCTGCTGGACCACCCTCCAAAGGCACTGCAGTTCTGCAATGCCCCCCCCCTCCCCAGACCAGATTGCAACTTCACTACCTCTCCCTGAGCTTTTGGATCCCCCTTATATACCAAAGATTCTTGACATGCGGTCTTCCCCGCTAGTTTTTCCCCTATATCTGTCTCTCTTCCTTCTCTCTAGGTTGCCCTCCCTTTTTCATCCCAGTCATCTTCCTCCCCCATCTCTTTTTCCCCTCCTTATTCTCTCTGTTCCACCGATCTCCTCTCCTCCAGTTCTCTCCATCAGTTAAGTCTGGCAAAGAATCTCCATTTCCTGTGAGGCTGCCTGCTGACCTATTTTAATTCTCACTTCCCCAGCTACTAGCCCTTCACAGGGGAATAAAAATCATAAGATAAAATGATTTTTAAAATGTAATTTATGTTTATTTAAATAATTTACGAAGATTTAAATCAGATTTTTATTTACATGTTGGTAGTTCATTTTTATCCCATTTTATACTCTTACATTGCTAAAGTAGATGTTTTGTACTTGTTTCTTTAATTAGCTCCCTAATTGTTAGTAGAATTTCAGATTTTACCTAGCAAATTGTTTTTTAACTAAGACGTTTCATAAAAGTTAATTATGCTTTTAAAAAGACACATTTAGGGCCTTACTAACAATCTTACCATGTGAACAGAAAAATGTTTAAGCAAATAGCCCATGTTACATTGGCAACCAACATCACCGTATAATATAATCAAAAGCTTTCACAAATGAAGAAAGCTGACATGCTTCAACTAGGCCATACACATCCATCAGAGTCTGACTCTGTCTGGAGCACAATTTCCAATTACTTCAAACTGCACTTAGGTGGTTTTGAATATCCCACCCGTGAGTGCCTAACTGTGAACTTTAGCTTACCTTTAAGCTCTAATTTTAAAATGTTGGCTATAAACTTTAAATAGATTAAACTTTAAACAGAATAAACTTTAAATAGATTAACAAAGTTAAGTTTTTATTGCTAACACAAACAATTTTGTTGTGAAATGACAAGAGTTTTATGCCATTAAGAGAAAAGTTGTTTATTAAACTACAGTTTTAGTCCCTGGTGCTGCAAATACTTATGCACATGCTTAACTTTAGACCTGGAGTAGCCCCAATGGGACTGTTCATGTGGGTGATGTTATATGTACCTGCTTAAACGTTTGCAGGCTCAGGGTATTAATTTTCAGTATTTTGTTCTTCACCTACAGTAGTTTTGTACCATTCAAATAAGATCAGTGGTCAATAAAATCACACTGAATTCAGCAAGTCCACTTGCTTCTCTCTACTACTGCCTTTTACCAGGGGTCAGCAAGCAACTCTAGAGAGAGAAGAACTATGTAGCACCACCTGTCTGGAGAAGGAGAACAAATAGCCAGTAGCAGGAGCCTACCAGCTCCCAGTAACACTCGAGAGATATGGATGTTAGTGAAACAGGGAAAATTTTGCTCAACACTGCTCTCAAGACTAACAAAAGTACAGTATCACAATATGAAAAAGAAGTTACTATGCCATTGCAGTAAAGAGTAATAAAAGAAACTAATTGGGCTAAATTTGCACATACATTCCTTAATTGTGCCCAGAGGATTAAGAATTACATCCATGAGTACAAATACAAACTCAAATTTGCATGTGCTAACTATGTAAATGCAGGTCTCCATATAGTTAAATTCTCAGTTATCTAGTGTGTGTGTGTATAGAAGTGCCCATTTGAGCATATCCATTCACAGGTATACAAATATTGCAGACAGTTAAGAAAATCAGTTGAAAATTTGTTTTTTAAAATGTCACTTTAAAGAATTAAATGTACTAGTCTGATAAATAAATCTTTGGGTTTGCGACTTTCATTGAATTGTTTTAGACAAGCCGGTGAGTGAAGGTGTGACACTCAGATGAAAATACCTTTACTTCTCTGATTCACAAATATGAATGGTAATTTCATACTGCAGAAGAAAGCTGGGGAATATTACTAAGTGTACAGAGTTAAATATAACCCACTGATTTAAAAAAACAAAAACAAACCGAAAAAAAAAAACCCCAACACAGCAACAACAAAACCACACACACAAAAAGCCAAGTGCTAACACCATTAAAAAGCTAAACAATACAGTCTTTTTTTTTTTAAACCTCAGTTCTTCTTTAGAAACCATGCAATTAAATTCTGAGAAGAAACAATTATCTCAGACGGGGGTGGGGGAAAGACATTTTAAAAATCAGTATTAGACAGTAAGGGTTTTTCCCTACAGAACTGGGGTGGAAAAGGCTCTTAAAACATCACACTCCATCCTTCTGTCTTTTAGCTTATAATGACCAATGTCCTTCTAAAGGCCTGGAATACTGATTTCTACAGGATAAATAGGCAGTTTTGTTCAAAAGGCAACAACCCAGGCTTGCACACAGATATTCAAATATCACACTTCAAGGTGTAATTTGCTCACCCCATTGTTTGACTCCCTTGTAGAGAAACGCACTATTGGCTAATACTTCATGCTGATTTTTCACCTTACTATGAAACATCAAGTGTGTATGGCCCACTGTCAGAGATATGGTGTGTGGGACTTCAAAGACCAGTGATCTGAACTGGGATGGCAAATCCTCTGCTCCTGGACTGTGAAGAAATGGGCCCAAAAGATACGGAATACTGAAGTGCCTTATGGGCAGTGTTCTGATTCTATCCCAAGGAGACAAATCCCTACTCTACCCAAACCAAAAGGGGACTGAGCCTGAGACCTTGCATGCCTATATCTCCCATTGACAAAGCTGGGAGCTTTGTATGTGCAACAATTCTCTGCTGGTGTAAACTGAGGCAGCTCCACTGAAATCAACAGAACTGCAGAAATTTACACCAACAGAGTTAAGCCTTAAATGTTTAAAAATTGCCTTAAATAAAAATGCTTCTACATACAATGTGCATTAACTTACACAATGAGAACTGTTTCTTTAAACTAGCAAACTCCATATTAAAATGGAAGCTCCCTCCTAATGAACCCCAATATGGCCAAGAATTACCACTAAAATAGGATAACTGCTCAGGAACCCTCACAACAGTAGCAACAGCAGTGATATAGTTTCAGCCCAAAATCCGAGGGCCAGATCCATGGCTAGTGGTGAAATTGACTTTTGGCATAAATTAGGCGTTGTCTGCATTAACTGCACTGTTGCAAACCCCAAGTGTAGACAAGGAAAGCCATGATTCAAATCAGCTTACTTCAGTTTCAGCTGGGGTAAGTGCTCTTCCGCCGGTGCAGATTGCTGCTTTCCTTGTCTGTTTTTGGAGTTTGCACCAGTGCAGCCACATCAGTGGATCGCCATCAAATACTGGAACTGAAGCAAAATTCCAAATGTAGACAAGGTCTTAGAGCAGCCTAGGTGTTGCTCTAAATTACAGCAGTGAGCATACACCCTAGGGTCCAGCCCAATGACGAGGCATCCTAAGAGTGCGTCACGAAGCCATGTCCATTGCCTCCACAGAAATACCCTCTATGCCTGAGAATGGCAGCATGTAATGTAGAACTGACTACAACTGATTTATGCCACTGAAGGATTTGTCTACATTAAGGGAATCCCCAACAGTCGTTTTAGAGCTGCTCTTTGTTCCTTCTGCAATACCAAAGTGGAACAAATGGGACAGAGCTGGGGGCCAGGACTGGAGCAGAACTTCTTAGTTTATGCTAATTTTAAAATAGTAGAAATTATCATCCTCATTCTCCTAAAACTCAGAAATCTGTTCACTTTGCCTTAATGCTACTTAGTTTCTTTTTAGTCTGCCATACTTTTATTTAAGGCTCTTCATATTTTTTTTTAAACAATTTTCTCCCGTTATAGTCATTCGGTTTATCCAAAGACTTAAACATGGCTTACTTTTAATTCCCAGATTTAGGATTTTCCCTGGGTTTTATGGTTCTGGAAAATTGTTAGGCCCAAGATTCTTACATGTTTTTTTATCCAGTTTCTCAAACTCAGGTCACTTCAAGAAGCACATTTATATGTTATTACTACACAATAACCAATATTTTACCTTCTCTGAAGCTAAGAAGTTTGTTTTAACTGTACAAGAGTAAAGAACAATCACTTTGTCAATTCTCCTGTATCCACCGATTCAAAATCGTCATCATCACCCTGCTAAATCTAGTAACCTGAAACATTATTAAATGTACATATATCCTTTCTTTTTTACTTGCCCACTTGTTTCAATACCGCTCAAAACATAGCTACAATTTACTAAAAAGTCAATTTAAGATGGCCAACTCAAAATCCAAATAAAATCAAAATAGGCAAAAGTGTGGGAAGACCTCAACATAAGTCAGGTGAGACAGAATTTTACAAATTTCAAATGATCAGGGAGTAGAAAGGGACAAGGTATTTCTATTCCACCAGAAAATGTTCATGAATATTTGATTTCAGGCAACACAACATATTGACATTAAAAAAACAACTCTGAAAGTGTACATGTGAGAGACATTGCAAATATCTCACCAGATCTGATCCTCAATTGACGTCTTACCTCATCTTTCTTTGAAAATGAACATATATTCCATGCCAATCTGACTATTACATAGTTTGGAACCTACAACACTAGTAAAGTCAACATACTGCTGAAATTCATTAACTTCTCTGTGGATACATTAGCTAGCATCTCCCACTGACTTCTAGGTGTCTAGATTAAATATAAAAGCTCATTGACTTCTGTAGAGTTTCAAAGCTTATCAAATTCCACTACATTTCATGGGGATTTATTCACACAAAGAATTTCCAGAACTAAAAAGAAGAATCTTTCTGCACTGTATTAATAATCAAGACACCCAGCTATAGCTCGCTTATCACAGAAACCAAGACGCAGAAAGAGGTGGGAAAGATGGGGATCCATCAATGCCTAGACCTTTCAGTTTCAGAGGATTGTGTAGAATGTCTCCTCATATGATCAGATTGAGGAAGTAAAACTCCCCTTATCCACCCTGAAAAAAAAATTCTTGGCAATAGGCCCTGGAGAAGATGCCTTCTCAACTCCAATTTGGCAATCAAGTTAAACCTTGTGTATATAAGCAAGAATTACCTTAAAGAAGCATTTAATTCCAACTATAACTCAAAGTACTACTGGATAACCAAATAAGAATCTACTTTTTCTTGAATCCAGGTATAATTAAGTCTGCCAGGATCTCCAGGGTCAAAGAAGAACATCAAATAGAAGGAGGAAAAAATACTAAATTGCAAAGCGACTTGGTCACAAATCTATTAAAAAGCTTTGAAAACACACACAAGCCTGAATCATTTAGAATACACACACACACACACACACCATACACATTAAATAATATAAAATTTTATGCAGTGGGACTTTTTGAAGGCAGGAACATAACTGGATTAAATTATAGCTTACTCACTTGTATTCTGGATCAAAGGAAGCATGTGACATGATAAACAGACAATGATCAGTGGGGAAGTTTAGTCTATAGCAAAAAGTTACAATTCCTATACTTGCCTATTAAGAGCCAAAAGTCTGTCCTCAAGTGTACACATCATTTGTATCAACCGGAAGGCAAAAAAGGAACCATGTGGTCACCTGAGAGCAGAATGCAACTATAAAGCCCTTCAAGCAATAAATCAAGAAACAGCTCATCCAAATACCTATTGTATGCTGAAGGATTCAAGGATTTCCAATTCATGTCAGAGGTCTTTCAGTTCTTTTCAAAAGATGAAAAGGGCATGAGAATGCTTCAACACAAGACTAGAGAGAAGCTACAACTACTCTCTGTAAATATGTAACCCTTCTGCTAGGCCAAGTTGATAGCAGCAAGGGCCGGGTTCAGTACACAGGGGTTCCCTCTCATCAAAGCAAATGCAAAACTGGCTCGAGCCCCTATCCACTGACCTGGGAAAATCTTACACACCCCCTGGGCGCCTCAAGAGGCAATACTTCCCCTCTCGCAAGCACAGAGTCTCGGTGTAGCAGAGAATCTTTAATAACATGAGGTAAACGACATCAGCATTAAATTGGGGAAAACACCACAACTAGTGTTCATTAACCAAACCATGAGCAAAGACCCACCCCAGCAAATTGGGCCACATCCTTTCCCTCAGGTTCTTGAGTCCCAGAACCCAAACGTCTCTTGAGTCCAGCAATCCACAAATCACCCAAAGTCCAAAAAGTCCAGCCCCAGAGTTCAAAAGTTCATCTGCATAGTGTTACTCCCCAGTCTGGCTAAAATGTGCCTGTGTGTGGGGGAAAGAGGTAAGGGGCACCTTACGTGTCCTGAAGCTGACTGCCCCACAGGGCTCTGCTCTGCTCCGCCGTCTCACGACCAGCTCCGCTCTGCACAGCTCGCCGTCTCATGAACACTCCACTCCGCCGTCTCACGAACAGCTCTGCTCAGCTCGCCTCACCGTCTCACGAACCCTCCGCTGTCTCACGAATGGCTCCGCTCTGCACAGCTAATCTCGCCGTCTCACGAACACTCCACCAGCCTATCCATGAACAGCACCAGTGCACTCTAGATCTTCCGGCTCCCCACTACTTGACACAGTGCTCAGTGATTTCAGCTCTCAGTGATTTCAGCTCATAGTAGTGGGAGCCTTAGTGCTGATGCACCGTAAGGCCAAAGTGAATTCAGCTCAGTACCTGTAGCAAGACTCTTAATAGACCCAAAATTAGCTCGGACATTCCACAGTGGAGAGAGACAGAGGTGCAATTGGTGTTTCAGGCCCTCACAAGGGGGCCCACACCACCAGGTACTAATACCTGTCTCAAGCCTCTCTCAATTCACAGAGTTTTGGAACCCATGTCCCTTGCCTAGCGAGTGCTACTTAGTTGATGGTGAGTCCCTCCATCATAACAAAAGGCCAAGTACAGTTCCAAGCACAGTTCCCATAATCAGGGTAATAACAATTTATTCTTCCCGCCCCAATAACAGAGACACTGGGGATCCCACAACAGCCAAAGTGACCATTTGGGCAGTTATGGCCTCATTCTAGGCGGGGTGGGTGTGCCTATGCAAATGAGATCAGCCCCTGAAGTTCTTTTCCACAACTTGCCACACCTCACCACCAGATGTTAGGATGGAGGTCATCCTGACTCTGCTTACAAATACAAAAGAAGATTCACTTCCAGTCAATCAGAATGCCATATGAACAGGAGGATTTTGCTGTTCATAGCAAGGAAGGTACCATTTGAAAAAACTGTCTCTCTCACATGAAACTTGGACTGTTTTTTCATGCTGTCAAAAAGTGAGTTAATAGGCAATGGTGATTTAGTTGCATCTGAACACCACATTTTGCAAACAAATCTACAAACAAAAACTTTTTTGACAAAAAGTAATTACTGTATATTGGGTCAGATTTTCAACCTCAACCCAGATTTTCAACCTCAACTCAGCCTCTATTTTTACTGTTGTAACTTTGCACCTGGAAATATTTAGGTCTGAATTTTTGTGCCCACCATTATTTGCTGGCACATAATGGAAGTGTTGGTTGTGACTCCATAGTTAAAGACTGTTCTAAAATAGGAAATAAATTCCCTTTTTTCCCTCTATATGCGGTTGATCTTTCTGTGAAAATTTTCACATAGTACTAGTTTTCATGTCCTTTAAATTTTCTATATATTTTTTTTTATTTTGGTTTTGTCTAATACATTAATAGGAAGTGCTTGAAACTAAAATTTTGGTTTCTAACATTTTATTACTGATAGGTGTCTTTAAAACAACATTGTCTATCTTCTCAGATTGGTAGAAGTGACTTAAAAAATAAATATTTATGATAGAGGGTTTTTTTTGCTGTTCTTAACTAAAAGAATATTAGTCAAACTGGCTGCTGTGAGAGTATCACAGACAGGTTTGTAAGGTTTGGTTTTGGAGTCAGTTTAATAGAGACATATCGACCCTATATACTCATCCTTAAATGTCTGCTTTCGTTAATGGTTGTCAATCCCCCCCTTTTAATTTGCCTAGCGGTATGAGACAGGGTTGCCAGTTATCTCTGCCGTTTGCTTTGGCAATAGAGCCATTTCCAATAAATGTGATAAATAGCCCGTTGGTAAAGGGCATCAAAACATCTTTTGCATTAGAACATAAAATAGCTTTGTATGCTGACATATCTTGCTACATTTGCGGGAGCCAGAAGTCTCGTTAAAAATTATGGAACAATTGACTTTGGAATTTGGGCAGATATCAGGCTTCAAAATAAACTATATGACAGATCTGAAGTTTTAGGAATTAATATTCCTGAAAGGGTCAAAACAAACTATCATCAGCTACATAAATTTAAATTGGCAAAGGAATATTTAAACTATTTAGGAATATATATTGTGTAGAAACATACAAATCTTTTTTAAGGCAAATTACCCGCCAATGTAGAAGAAAAGACTTGGAGGAATGAAACAAATAAGAAATATTTTGGCTAGCTAGGGTAGCCTTGGTAAAGATGAATGTCCTCCCAAAGTTATTATTGTTTCAGTGCATCCTTTGACATGATGACTATCAAATACACTGCAGGATGTGCTATTAATATGGAAACCTAAAAGATAAAAGGGTGAGTTCTAAAGTTCTGTATAAGCCAATACCGTCTCCAATTGCTCCCACTGGGAATGAAGGCAAAATGTCCTCAGGGACGATGAAGGCCTCCAGTGCTGTCAAGAGACAGAGGCACACAATGGAAAGAGCAGGTAAAATGGAGGGGGAGGAGCGGAAACAGACAGGGAAAATTGTGTGCGCATGAGGTCGTTGATGGCAGGAGGGGGAAAGTGTGTGTGCATATACATGTAGGGCACAGGGACAGCCAGGAGAGGGGTTTGTGTAGGGGAATGTAAGGGAGTGCAGGAGGGAGATAAGAGGGCGGCAGAATAGAGGCAAGAGGAACAGAGACAGGAGAGAGAAAGTGAGGGGGAAAGGCAGGAGGATATAAAAACAGAAGATGAGGCAGGGAAATAGAAAGGGAAGGGGGGAAGGAAGAATTCAGGGTTCACAGATAGGGATGCTGGAGGATGATAGAAAGAGAGATCACGGCACCTCCCCCACCTCAAGGCTTAGAAGAAGGTAAGGAGTCCCCTCCAAAACAGCCAGCAGTGAAGCTCACATTTTTGTTTGGGCATTTAAGTTTTAATTTTGAAGCTCAAATGATCACATACAAGTTAACATTCGAGAGCTTCCCCTAAAAGGCTCAAAAATCAAAAGGCTGATGGAAAAAAAAAAAAGAGTGATTTGGTTTTTGTTTGAAGTCTCATGATTTGTAGGTGTCTGTGTTATGTTTGAGTACTTGTATGGGACATTGTTGCTTCTAACACCCTCCCTTACTTGCTTCACCACAATCTCCACCTCTCTTTCCCCCTCCATGTCCCAGCCCCTAAAAGCTGCAGGGAACACCTCCACTGGCAGGCAGGTAATCTCCCCTGACAAGAGGGCCTCTGAGCTTTGCTATTGGGCCAGCTTCTGGGTCTGACACACCACAGGCAGTTCATTGGCCCAAGACTGCCATTCCAAGTCTGGGGATGAAGAGAGAAGCTGGGATAGTGTGGATTTCCATATGGTTGTGACATGCAACACTCACATACCAACAAACAAAAACTTTGCTGTGACAGAGGTTGTAACACAACATACCTGACCCCAAACTCAAAAAGGAAGGAAAAAAGTCAAGCCATCTAACAGTATATGCCTTCTATTCCTACAGGCGCACACCTGATCCACTACCACAACTTTTGTATGCCACACTCCACAACCTTAAACCTACCTGCTAGAAACGCTTACCTTTCATCACTCTGCTGAGACACACCAGACAACTGCTCTTAAAGATATATCATATATTATACCTGAAGTTACATCATGGGGTCCTAGAGTATGGGGCACTCTTTTTTAGCATTTCCATAATCTAAATATCACCAAGTGCCTTTCCTGATTGTTAGTATTAATTTATAAGGCTTCCTTTTGCTCTTCACTGTGCCCCTACTATCTCTCTGGGATGGATTAACTGAACTGTAGGGACATATGCATTTTAGCATATTACTTGGAAGATCTAGCAAGGTTTGGGGTCTTTACCAGGGACTAAACTTATCAGCTCGCTTTTTAACATATTAAATCCTGTCTGTGCAATCAGTGTACCAAATCCTGAGGTTCTCACTCACTTTCCACTTGACTTTCTTGGTTTTCCCCAGTCTTTATAAATATGTTTAGGGAATCTGCTACAGGTAACTACCCTTGACAGTGATACACACCAAAATCCCAAACCCTCTAATATTAAACTGTGAAGTATTCACTAATAGAAAAACGAACCCCTTTTCCCAGAAACACTGTGAAGAGTTATGTTTACGTTCCGTGCACTTCACTAAAGTTTACAACACACAAGCCTATGCAGGGTTCACCCTAACTATAAAATGAGCGCTGGAATGTAATCACATACTTAAAGGACACAGTATAAACCAGTCTTGTTCTGAATCTGTCCTGAGAAATTCTAATTTTACACAGAACCTCCTGGTAGTGACAGATGTTATTCTGAGCCAATTTAAGGAAGTCTGGGGACCACTCTTCTGTTCATTAACAGAAAATTACTCTTCAGAGAAAAGAGATACGCTATTACAAAAGAATTAAGTAGAAGTTGTCCCAAAGTAAAGGCCCATCAAAGTTTTTTTAAAAAACCCAAGACATTTCTTCTTTTAAATGTATAACCTTAAAGAAGCGTGTAGTCATGGAAGGTTTGCCTGAGTAAGGAATTTAAAATTGATTGCCTGATTAAGTTTGTTCATTTTGGTATGTTGAAACACTGAAATAAATTGATGGACGATTCATGACCTTTAAAAAAAAATAAAAAATATTCCCAGAATTAAGTAAATTTGAAGATGGGGGGGGAGGCCAGGGGAGGGTTTATGGGAAACCAAACTACTGAGTCAGAAACAAATGAGGAACCCCCTAAACCAGGGATCGGCAACCTTTGGCATGCAGCCTGTCAGGGAAATCCGCTGGCGGGCTGGGACGGTTTGTTTAGTTGCAGCATCTGCGGTTCAGCTGATTGCAACTCCCACTGGCCGTGGGTCCCCATTCCAGGCCAATGGGGGCTGCGGGAAGAAGTGCCCCGGCCCGCACCACTTCCCACAGCCTGCATTGCTTGGAGCGGCAAACCGTGGCCAGTGGGACCTGCGGACACTGCAGGTAAACAAATCGTCCTGGCCCACCAGCGGCTTTCCCTGACAGGCCGCGTGCCAAAGGTTGCCGATCCCTGTCCTAAACCAAACTTGCCAAAGTGCAAGTTAACTCAGAGCACGTTGAGGACACATTTTATTCTCTCTTCTCCTCCATCAAACTAAATGAGATTAAACAACAAAAACTTATGTTCCAATGCACGAATAGAGTCCATTGCATCTAACAAAAGCAAGGGAAAATCAGAATTTAATTTGACATGCTGACCTGTAGAGTTCTGCACTGATACAAAATTTGTATCTGCGTTTGATCTGCAAAAATGGTCCGAGTGCAGATATCTGCAGATATAAAGCAGATATCCACAGATTTTTCCACTGAATGTATCCGATGAAGTGAGCTGCAGCTCACGAAAGCTTATGCTCAAATAAATTTGTTAGTCTCTAAGGTGCCACAAGTACTCCTTTTCTTTTTACAGATTTGCAGGGTTCTATTGACTTGTAATTTGTGATGTATTTTCCATATTCTGTTGGGTTTCCTTCCAAGGCCTAAAAAATGTGTTATCTTATCTGTCATGAATTCTACAGTACTGGAACCTTAAAATCCCACCTGTCTTGCAGGAAGGAATCTGTTTTTGCAGGTATTCAATTTTATTCAATAGAATTTACCAGGCAGAGTAAGAAATCCTTCACAGGACATGTGAAATCTTAAGGTTCGAAGACTGTATAATTTCTGCAAGACAAATGTGGTTTGAGAATGAAGTTTCAGTATGGAGCCTAAATTTCCCTGCTCATATGGGTTCCTCAGAGGGTCCCCAAATATTCTATAAAATTTGGGGATTTAATAGAAGAGTATGTTCATTCTATTATTTGAATGTGTTGATTTAGATTTAACATTAGCTAAGCACAAATCCAGCAAGTTAGGGAAAATAAGTTTTCACGCTTTCAACCTCTTACCTTGCTGGGTTTTCCTTCTTTCCTGTCATCTAAGATGAATTCTTCATGTGCAGAGTAATTTTTTTCTGTTCACATAAAGAAAAAAATAATGCTATATTTCAAATATAGTAGAAACTATTATTATCAAACAGTATATTTGATCCAGAAGTACATGAAAAATGCTGGAACAAGGAAAGAGCGTTATCCGTATACATTGCACAGCCAAGAGTATAGCATCTGCATTGCCTTTATATAGCTCACGCAATAATAACCTGGCAACCACATTTCATCAGAAGAAATCCAGGCAATTAAAATGATTAGACATAGCAACAGTTTCTTTTTTGTCTTCCTACTCAATGGGCCAAATTTAATCAGAGAAATGATGTTCAAGGAACTGCTGCATACAATTAAGTAATAAAGTTGTCTGGCTCTATGCTAACTAAATCATCCCTCATTTGAAGCGCTTTATTTTTATTTTTTTACAACTATCCCTTTCATGATAGCTTCTTAATGAGAACTTTAGAGCTGCCCCTACTGTTTGGGATATGCGACATTGTTTAGCTTTGAACCACTCAACACAGGAGGGTGGATTTCATTAATATTTTACCAATAATCCTGTTATGTTGTGTATTTTCATGAATAAAGGCTAAAAGGCTTTAATTCACTGTGGAAGTAAATCCCTTGATGCATTAGTGTCCTTTATCATGTCCACTTTCTCAAAAATATTTTACTAAATTCCTAATGTCATTAGTCAAAAAATTTGGCTTCTGTACCTCAGCACCCCTGTAGTCTAATCCTGATCTAGGAGGTATACATTTTCTTAGAACAAGCTATGAAATGTCAATTCAGTATTTGGCTCTACCTTCCTCCAGTTAGCATATGAGGTATAGTAGAGGACTGCATGTGTTGATGTCAAGGACATTCAACTGAATGCGCTTAGCCCTCTGAAACATGCAAATTGGGGGGTGAAGATGGACAGTAACCCAGCAGCTAAAGATGATAAATGAAAAATGTTGATCCTGGTCAATTTACCCCTAACCAAATAAGAAGGTGCCATGAATTAATAGAAGAAAAACATTTAAAACAAGAAAAGCAATCTTGTGTTTTGCTAGTTGGGTACATGAGCCCAAACTAGTGGGTGCAAGAGGGATTTAATCCAGCCTTCTGCATCCCAAATTCTTCTTTAAAATTCATTTCTCAGAAGCAGATGACAGCCTTTGACCTCACTGAACAGAGCAGTAAGTAGCTCAATATGGAGGAAAAGGCTGAACAGCTCTCTACGGCAGCAGAAAATGGGTCTGGAGACTGGCAAAGTTTGATGGTGAATAGAGGATAGTTTTGTAAATTCAAATAGAATGAATGTAATTGTCAAAAATTTCCTTTGGAATGGAGGATAAAGTTACGTATTTCTTTGGAGCAGATCTCTTGACACCTTTCCACATCACAAAAGACACTGACCACATCAGAATTAATGCAGTTCAGAGTGAGATTTGAGGAGAGGCTAGGACTGGTGGCTCTGCTACCTCAAAGATCCACTGACCATTGCCCATGTGAAAGGGTGTATGAGAGTGTGGGCACCCACATATTAGCTGTGGCAGCCATTGGAGTGCTGAGTAGCAGCCTTAGAACACCTCAGCTGCCTATAGCATGTGACAACCTACAGAGAGAAAACCTTATCCTGATCTCTGGAATCCCTGTAGCTCAGCTGATTAGCCTATGTGCTGGGGACCAATTTTCCTTTGGCATTAAATCTAGGCTAGTAGTTTATTTTACACTGGAGAAGTTTATTTACACAAGAGAATATTCACGGAGCATAAACAAATGAGACAGGTATACATTAAGTACTAGGATGTTGAAATTGTTCAAAACTTTATGGCAAGACTAGCAAGTTATTTCTGGCTGGTCTTTCTCAGTTTACCACTTTAGTATCTTAACAGCTGGGTAAACTAAACAACTTTCACAGGTATTGAAATGGATTTATACCAGCTCACACATTTCCCAACAATATTCACGGCAATGAAATGCAAGATATATCTAGAAAACTCCAAGACTTGGCAGCATTATTCAAACTTAAGGCAAAGGGGGACAAATGAAATTAAACAACAAACTACCAGGAGCAGCTGGTCACTAGGGCTGCTGGGGCTTAGCCTAACCCATAACGTCAGCCACATTAGACACTCTATTAGCTACAGAGGGGATGCTGTACTAAAGGCTGCAGTACTCCTGGCTGCTACTGGGGGATTCTGGTGGAAGTGACATTCAGTACACCTAACATCAACTAGGACTAGGCTCTCTGTCTCTCCCATTGCTAGAGGTAAGGGGGAGATGGGAGGCTGAGTGCCCTGCCTCTCTGGCCCCAGAAATGGAGAGTGGCGGAGGGGGAAGAAGAGAGAAAGAGAGGCTAAGAGCCAGGGCTTGTGTCAATTTCACTTTCTAGGGCAGAAAGTGAAATTAATAAAAGTCTTCTAGGCAGGCAGTTCTGGGAGTCTCATTTCAACTTTTCCAGGAGAAAATAAAAAAAAAAAAAAAAGAAAGAAAGGAAGACACTGTAAATTAATCTAAAATGATCTAACTAGCCTTCTAAGAACTTATTTTTGGGACCAGATTCCACAGCTGAGATTTTTTTCTTCTAAAATCTTTAGATAGCTGCTGCAATTTAAAACACAAAAACACCCCAAAAGCACTAAACTGGTGCTGCAACTTTTATCTAAAACTAGAGCATGATGAAAAGATATACTACTTTTCTTTGTCATAAAGCAGCAAAAACAAACTAAATCAATAATTTAACAGCCATTCATTTCTTAGGCATCTTTAAAATATAATTGCTTAGTAAATCCAAATCCTAAACCCAAGCCCACAGAAGGGGCTGAGTAAGGGATTAGTGAACAGCATGGGATCAACATTCTATAAAAGATGGTAGGGGAGATTTTCAAAGACCCAAAGGGGAGTGAGGCTCCCAACTCCCACTGAAAGTCAATGACAGTTGGGTGTCATTCTTCTAATTCTTCTTTGTGTCTCTGAAAATCTCCCTCTGTCACATGGCCCATGTCTTGTTGCTTAAACAGTCAAAGCATGGTAAAGTGAAAAATCCAAAATTAAAATCAATCTTTAAAACAAAGCAATTACAATTCTTTTAATTTTTTAAGCCATGCCTGGATTATTAAATATTAGGGCGAGGTGTACCATCCTACTAACATCTTCGTATGAAACAAATTTATAAAACAAGCAATGTACCTGGCTATTACCCATGCTGTGGGAAAATCCTATCAAAACACCCTCCCTGTAGCCTTGGGTAAGTTATTCAATTCTCTGGTCAGTTTTCCCCAGGTGTAATATAGAGATACCACCACTTAAATTAATATTATCAGATAGGGCCATTTTGTGGATTCATTAGCAAATAACATTTTGAATTCAAAAAAGTGTTAAGTGAGTTCCAAGAACTACAGGCAGAGCAGGTAATGCTCCCTATAGTTGCCCAACAGTTTCTATGATAAGACCCTATTTCAATTGCTTATAAAAAACTTTGCCAAGTTTAGCAGTTTGGGCTGAAATATTCCATGCCAGGCATCTGGCTCCTAAACGTTTTTGGCAAGATTCAGCTAAAAGGCTTCGGCCATTTCACAGAATCCAGTTACAGAACAGTATGTTGTTTTGCCAGAGTTGAAAAGCATATACACACTACTTTTTCTACAGGACTCCTGCCTTGTTTAGTCCACAGAGTGGATGGGACTCTGGAAATAAATCAGGGTTGTATAGTGTCTAATTTATACAGACTGCAAGTGGGCAAGACAAGCAAGACTTGGTTTACGGAGGGGGAGGGAAAAGAGGAAGAACCACAGCTAAATAGTCTAGAGCCAGTCACTGGCCTCTCAGTCACTAGCACTGAGCATAAGATGACCTCCAAGAAGCCGAGCACAAAACCAGGAACCATCCCGCACATGTGCAGCATCCTAAAAAAGCATCACAGATGCACAGTGGGCTGTCCTGGATGCCCCAGGCCTGGTCAGTCTTCACACAGTGAACCTGTTAAGCTGGCTCCAAAGGAAGTGCAGGAGACCGAAGTCAGGTAGCCATCCATCCAGCCTGTTGATGTGAGAGCTCCTGCTATCAGCAGTAGCTTCTGCTCTTTTCCATTCTGTTCCCCACAGTGAATGACTGAAGTTATCAGTTACATGCAAGGTGTGCAGCACTGTCCAGATAGGATTTCTACTACACAGTTACTAGCAAGATGCATCCTGTATATCCCTAAACAGTGGCAAGTGTGGCATTTAGCTTTTTGGTGTGGCACTGTACCTTGGTGATCAGTTTATTGGCTGCCGAAACTAGATGTTAGGTGGAGGAATACTGGGTAGGACTGATAACCATACAAGTTTTGCTGGCTTCAGTGTGCCTGTGATAATTTTCCTAGTATGATTAAGCTGTGTGTCCACTAGTTTAATGTGGGGAGAATTTAAACTAGAGCACAAGATTCACCAACTAAATAAGAGAGGGAGCCCCAAAACATGCAGTATTTGTGCATTAATTCCCCAGAGTGACCCTACCAGTTTGTTCAAGAAACAGTTTCTGTTCTTGATCTTTTGAGCAACTTTAGTGACATGATATTTGTATGTGAGTGTACGATCTAAAGCGGCCCACATATACAGTCTTTAGATCATGGGACAATTACTGACCATTCAAGAAGATGTTACGCTCACGTTGGCTCTGAACCTGGTGTAGGTGGAAGCACAGTGACATGATTTTTGATGTACTTTGATATGGCTGCCATAGGTAACTATTGCAAGAAATGGAGATTGAAACATGGTTCAAGTTCTCTTCAGTCCTCTGGAAGTCACAGTCCTTTGAGGCCAAGCAAATATCTTTGGCATACATGAACCACCTGGAGATGGTGTTCGATAAATCATGGTTGAATACATTAAGTAATGTTAGGGGGCTTATTCCTTCACCCACTCACTTCCCTGGTCCTTCTCGCATGAACAGAGAGCAACAATACCCGAAGTCCAAAGGTGCAAACAATTCGATGTTTATTGGGGTGAACTTCCAGCAAGCATGATTCCAGTTTCCTTCCTTAGTATCCTCCTTTCCAGCTCTGACACCACAGAGCCTTACACCTGTGTCCCTGTTCCCATTCCTGCCCTTAGCCAAACATTGTTCCAATTTCCTTACCCCCATTCCCTGTTCCCATCTCCCCCACACACATCCACCCCCTCCCACCCACGCCCCCTCACTTCCTCATTGACTACAGATTATATAGTAAAACTTGAGTTCTGCTTAGCTATACCTTAACCAATCATTTTCCTGAAATTTAACTAACCAATCCTAACATATTGTAACATGATTATGTAACCAATTATATCCCACCACCTTAATTAGTTTACACCCAGCAAAATTAATTATACAGCAGACAGGAACAATCACAGAACCAGACAGAGATTATACAGACAAACAATAGCAAAGTGGGAACTATAATGACAAAACAATACAGAAGTGAGGATTTCACATCCCAGTATTGATAAGTGAGTTCTTGCCAGACAGGATGCTGTTTCCTTTTACATTTTCTACGCACTTCCCTTTCTCTGGAGGTGATAGGCATTATCAGGACAGGATTGTATTCCTAACAGCCCAATAGCACCTTCTTTCAATGTGACTAGTTTGGAATGTGAGGATGTGACCGGTCGCTTCCTAGCTTATGGCTGCCTCTGCTGCTTAGCCAAAGGCCTTAGCCTAAGCACAGGGCCTCAGACTGTCACAGTAAGAGAAGGCCCTTACACCAGCAGACAGTGATTTTGATTCTCTCTTTTATACCTCTAGAACTAGCCAAGTGATAAGAATACACCTAAATTCTTAAAGTACAGGCCTTTGCAGACAGGCCTGAATATCTATATTCTAACAAGTAAAGTTGGTGCCAACAAGTCTTGCAGGAGTCAATTAACCCGAAATCTCCAGTTGCTGGTTTTGTGGCACAGAGCCACCTGAAAACATTTACCTCAGAGCATCAGCTGCTTCTTCTTCTCAGTTGCCAGGACAACTCATCTAGGAAGAACTCTTGATATCTTGTATAGCAGTGTCAGATACTGCAGCCTATGACACTAAGGTCTAAAAAGACAGCTCTGGTTTTCTTCTCTTGAAATCCATTCTCAGTATATACAGCACTGTTTGGATGGTTTGCACTAAATAAGGCCTGGAGAGGAACACATTGAATGTGGGGGACTAAAAGAAATATTGCCTAAATGACCCATCCACTAAATAAGGCCAGGGTCTCATGGGGGGAAAAAGGTAATACATAATCATGTAATTAAAGACTGTATCATAATGCATGCATATAAAGGGGGGGGAATTAAGGTTGCACAGGAAATGCTAGATGTAAGGTTGCTTAACTTTTAAGTGCTTGACTTTGCAACCTTTATGTTCTTTAAACATAGTTTTTTGGATGTTCTTATTATTACGAGTGTACAACATCACAGATAAGAATCTTTTCCCACACTGTTATGGCTTCCTTGGATTTCCTCCAAGGGGAAGCCCTGCAACCACTTTAGAATCTTCAAAAGCTAAGTTTGCATTTTAAATGTTTCATATGGAATTTAGCCTGTATAATCATAAGGGTCATGTTATGTTTTTACTGGGGCTGAAAGAACTACTTCTAGTGAAGAAACCTTCCGTTTGTAACTTGTACACAGATCTAGATATCCAATGATTTCTTTACACACATTTATTTGATAAGTGTTTTGTCTGCCAGTTTAGCTTTTTGGTTGCTCAGCTGTTTAATGTGAATATTACTAGGAGATATTCATAATTTGATGTTCAAGTTGTATGACTGGTCAAAGTAAGTCACATGATATCGATTGTTTCCTACAGGACTATAACTTTAATAAACACTAAAAAGGACTTGAAGTCACTGGGCCTTTGATACTCTCAAAAGGACTAAATCCTGGTCCCAGTGAAGTCAATGAGAGTTTTACCATTCACGTCAATGGTAGCATGATTCTGCATCTAAAAAAAAATGCACTGCGCTGTATTTTGAATACAGACACACATATTCAACTCCCATTGCCTTCAGCAGGAGCCCTACATGAACAAAATGAGAGCAGCAGTTGGTCCTAAAGATGTACACTAGATAACAATGTTGATGTGGAAATACACGATGTTCTAACCCTTTACCTCTTGAAGGCCAGAGTTCAGTTTTGACCAGCATCACAAATGATGGTCCTACTCTAAATCCTTTCAAAGGAGAGGTTCAATATAGGACAGACAAAGGTGAGGGAGTAAAGTGCATTGATACTTGTGGAAGATCCTCCATTATGATGACTGGAGCAGGATTTTAGCATTTTAAATCAAAGCATTTTTAAAAGTATTCAGTTAAGTTTAGTTATAAACATCTGGTTTACATACACTACCTGCTTGACAGTTGCTCTCCTTCCTTTTTTTTTTTTTTTTATTTTAAAGTAGCTTTTTACTTCCTTTGCGCATGTTGGAAGCACCATTGTTCTTTCAGCATCAGAAAACCATAGCTGAACTGGCTAAATCATATGCAGAACATGTGAAATTAACACATTAGTTTCCAATACATTGTTACTGAGAGCTCTCAGAATCCCAAGAGCAGATCCTCTCAGTTTATTAATGTTCAAAATAGGCGCTGGGGGATATAGCTATTTATTGTCTTCTGACTGAGATTTGTTTGCTGTAACACCTGTAGGTTCATTTCTTTCAGTTTCTCTTTGCTCAGCCAAAATCACACTGTCCCTTTTGTCTTCTGTCAAAGACTTTGTGATATTTTCTTTTATTGTTTTAGCTTTTCTTTCTAATTCTAATAATTTTTGCCAGGTCTGAAACATGCACGTTTGATCTGGAGCTTTGTCTTCAGTTTCAGTTAGCTTCTGGTTGGTGTGCAAAAAGGTATCTTCATTTTCCATAGGTGTATTGTTTAAACTTACTTCTCCATCTTGGTCTTTGTGGCAATTAATTTTGGCCGTCTTCGTGGATCACTTATTCTTTCTTATATTGCTAGTGGTGGTGTGACTTTCTGCTTCTGCTGTATTTTGCTCTGACTGCTTTTTTAATTTCATCTGATTCTTCCAAAAGGACCTTCTGTAGTTCAGGAACTTGGGTGCTATCAAAATGGAATACTAATTTTTGTTACTAATCTTGTTAATTTTATTTTAAGGAGAAAAATTATTTCCTCTGAGTACCGATATTTACTTCATATCAGATGCCTCCAACATTTACTTTGCCCATTACTTTACACTGGCTGCTATAAAGTGGCTGATTGATAGCTTTAAATTAATGCTGATTTTAAAGCCCTTACTTGTGTAGACCCTAGGTCTACAAATAATAAAGACAACTCCTATTCCAGATCTGAGGAAGTTTCAGTCAGAATGCCCTAACTCCTCTTTGTGACCTCCTTTTGGGACCCCAGAAACTGCTGGAGATGGGAGCAAGCAGCTATTGTCTGGATCATCTCAGTGAATCCTATGGTCACCCAGTCTATTTGTTATCTTAGACTGTAAAATCTTCAGCACATGGACCATCCCTTTGCTATTTGTGTAGTGCCTAGCACCATGAAGCTGGGATCTTTAGGCACTACTGCAATACAAAAAATAATAAAGACTACCCCAGTTGAAGAAAATGGGGTTGCATGGGTGCAATAGGGACCAGAATTAAGCCCTGTGCCTTATTTTTCATATTTTCCCTTTGTTTCCCCCTCTATTATTATGAACATTAAATTTTTTAAATCTAAAACAAAAAAATTCTAACTATACGTCTCTCCCGCCCCGAAACAGATTGAAGAAGAATCTTAGATGGCTTCACTTTACCTTAAAAAGAAGCAAGACTGATGAGGACTAAAGGTATTTTTGGCTAAATTTAACACATCAGAACCTGTAATTTATATAACCAGTCTATCAGAGATGTCTGCAGCCAAAGGGATCATCATAATGATTATCATGAAATATGGTAAAATGTAGCTAGTCAAGTCAGACAAGAATAGCCACGTATTATAATAATTCTTTCCTTTGATGTTGCCTTTTGAAGTTAAGTGAAAAGAAAAGGAGTACCAGTGGCACCTTAGAGACTAACCAATTTATTTGAGCATAAGCTTTCGTGAGCTACAGCTCACTTTATATGTAGACTTTCACTTGGGTTGGAGATGCTTTAGAACACATGTCCTAACAAATAAAAAGATCATCCTGTTTCAGCTGTCATTCAGTACCCACATAAAATGTGTGTGGAGGGAGGTTATGACTAAATAGGTCTTTATGTACTAGAAGGCTAATTCTACAAGTAAATGAAAAATCAATGAAGGTTCATGTGGGTGCAAAGGGTTACCCACATGGATACCACCATGGGATCCAAACCTGTTGTAGCTACAGCATACTGGAGGGGGTGGGGGCAATGCTTTGAAGATGTAAAACAAATCAGTAATTTTTCACAGAACCCCTATGAGGCAGGAAAGCAAGTATTACCATACCACCCAACCCCCATGTGACAGATGAGGAAACAGACAAAGAGGTGAAGAAATATTCCAAAGGCCACATGGAGGCTATGATCTGACCCCATAGGAATCAGGATGAGTTTTGCCATTGACTTCAGTGGAAGCCAGATCAAGTGTAAAATGTACTGAGTCTTTCACTGGACACAGTTCACTGGAAAACACTGCCTGTCAACATAGTTGTAGCAAGGAGGAATACCTATATTTCTTACTAAATATTTGGAGAATCATTTCTTACAAAGTTTTATATCCAGGAATGTTGCTGTGAAGTGTATTATAGCAAACTGCCAGATCATAAGACAAGAGGTTTCTTTTATTTTGTAATTATTATTAGCTATTGAGATCAGCTTTTATTTATCTTACCCCTCCACTTCCTTGGTTATGATGACTCATTTTCTCCTCTCATAAAAAGTAAGTGGAGCCAAACAGTGAATTAAAGTTTTTCATTATTACCCATTCAGGATGCTACACATTTTTCATCAAACTGCTTAGCTCATTTAGAAAAATATAGACATGGATGTCAGATTAATGTGTAGGTGTGAGAGAGAAAAGACATAAAATAAGAAAATAGTCTAGTCCATTAGGTAGACATTTAACTAGAACTAAATTGGATCTGTTACTACACTATCATCATCATCCCATGACTTCTTACAAATAAGTAATACTTTTATAATATACTGGTATTGAGTTAAACAAAGAATTGTCCTTCAGATTATGCACATTAGCAGGAGATATACTGGCATCAAAGTACAAGTACAAGAAGAGAAGTTATTTCACAGAGAGTTTTTCTAAAAACTCTTACTGTACTTTGACAATATATAGTTTCTAAACTTCCATTTAGCTGTTTATTATTTCTGCCTTTCATTTTCAGTTGTTGCTGAATGCACAGATAAATTCTTAGAGCCAATTTTTACTCTCAGATACAAGCATGCAACTCATTGAACTTAATGGGCTTGAACACATTTAATAGAGTGGAATTTGGTTGGATCCTGCAAAGCCTTATTCATATAAGTAATCCCACTGACTCAAAACAGGACTCCTTCTATGCATGAGAGGTTGAATGACTGGACTCAGAGTACCAAGTCAGAGATTGTTGCACTCTGTGGTTCAGTTTTGGCCCTGAGTTACACTGGTGAGACCCCAGCGACGAAAATGGAACCGTGTCTGATTACACTGAAGCTGAATTTTTTTGGTGCTCTTATAGTATCATGTTAACTAGCCATTACAGGAAAGGATATGCAGAAAAACAACGTGACTGTTAAACATGAACTTACTAAAATACAGGCCTTGATTTACTGCCTCTATAAACCGCAACAATAAACTGTTATAAATTCTTGAAATTTCCCTGGCTTTTTACCAGCTCATACATTAAAAAAAAAAAAGAAAAAAAAATGTTTTAAGAAATCCTATAAAAAAATATATTTTAATTCAAATTTGATTGTTTTGTTTTTGATATACGTACTTTTAAATGCTTTTACAAATGCTAGAACTAAAAACTCTGCTTATGGGCACCCATCCGAGAGAAGAATAGGGCAGTTAGTTGGAGTCACTGACGCACATCTGAAACTAGAATTTACCTCAATGTTTATAACTTTACTTGTTTTTTGTTTGAATACTACTGTGGGTATGTCATCACTGTGTAAACACTGGCAGTAAAATAAAGGTTCTACAGAAATGATAAATGGCCAGGCCCAGGAGATTCTGTGGGCCAGGCACTCCCTTAGCTTTTGCTGGCCACTCTGGAGAAGTGACAGATGCTGTGCTCAGGGCATAACAGCAGAGGTGAAAGTAAGCCAGTACGCCCCGGGTACAGCGTACCGGTAAGAGCTGGTGCACCGTACCAGGACCGGCTTTCCGAGAGGGCAATTTAAAGCTCTAGGGTAGCGGTGGCGGGGCTGCGGTGGGGATTTAAAGGGCCCCGGAGCTCCAGCCGCTGCTACCCCCCCAGGGCCCTTTAAATCCCCGCCTGAGCCCTGGTGCCCGAGGCCTGGGGTAGTGGCAGTGGGGCTCTGGCAGGGATTTAAAGGGCCGGGGCTGTAGCGGTGGCTGGAGCCCTGGGGCCCTTTAAATCCCTGATGGAGCCCAGCCTCCGCTGCCCCAGGGCTCGGGCAGCAGGGCTCAGGTAGGGATTTAAAGGGCTTGGGGCTCCAGCAGCTGCTACCATAGCAGAGCCCCAGGCCCTTTAAAGCTCTGCCAGAGCCCAGAGCCCCGGGGTAGTGGTGGCAGCCGGGAGCCCCCAGGGCTCCTCAGTGATTTAAAGGGCCCAGGGCTCTGCTGCGGTAGCGGCAGCTGGAGCACTGGACCCTTTAAATTGCCCCCAACCCCCGGGGCTCCCAGTCACCTCTGCCACTACTGCAGCTGGAGCCCTGGCCCTTTAAATCAAGATTTAAAGGGCCCGGGGATTTAAGGCCCTGCCTCTTCCGGTTGAGGCCACGCCCCCTGCTCAGGACTCCAGCGTACGGGTAAGTCCTCTAACTTACTTTCACCCCTGCATAACAATGATTTCTTTTGCTAGCCCATAAAACACTCTGGGGTTCCTCCTAACATCTGCTGCTGGGTGTTTAGAACATTCAAAAACCAGTTGGAGAACAGTTCAATCTCTCTGGTCACTCGATTACAGACCTAAAAGTGGCAATATTACAACAAAAAATCTTCAAAAACAGACTCCAACGAGAGACTGCTGAATTGGAATTAATTTGCAAACTGGACACCATTAAATTAGGCTTGAATAAAGACTGGGAGTGGATGTGTCATTACACAAGGTGAAACTATTTCCCCATTTTTATTCCCCCCCACCCCCCCATACTGTTCCTCACACGTTCTTGTCAACTGCTGGAAATGGCCCACTGATTATCACTACAAAAGACGTTTTTTTGTTTGTTTTTTTGCTCTCCTGCTGCTAATAGTCAGCTTACCTGATCACTCTCGTTACAGTATGTATGGTAACACCCATTGTTTCATGTTCTCTGTATATATAAAATCTCCCCACTGTATTTTCCACTGCACGCATCCAATGAAGTGAGCTGTAGCTCACGAAAGCTTATGCTCAAATAAATTTGTTAGTCTCTAAGGTGCCACAAGTACTCCTTTTCTTGTTACTCCTGAGGGCATCCTGCACCAAAAAAAAAAATAAATTAAAATTCTGCACGTTTTAAAATTCTGCAAAATTCTGCCAATTTTATTTGTCATAAATGTGGAGGCTCCAGCATGGTATTGGGGAACACAGGCCACTGGCTGCACAGAGGTGGGAGATCACTGTGCAGCTCTCCCCCGGCTCCCTGGACATGGACTCCGCGGTGGGCTGCACCCAACCCTGAAACAGTGCAAGGACAGAGCCTGCCCCAGAAACACCCCAGGCTCTGTCCCTCTGCACCAGGTGTGGGTGGGAAGGCTCAGCCCAGCAGGATCCAAGTGTGGAGGGGCTTAGTGGGGGGGACCCAGGTGTCGGTGGAGAGGGTTCTGTGTGGGGCAATCTGGGTGCAGGTGGCTCAGTGGGGAGAACTGGGTGCAAAGGGGGTCTGGATGCACAGGGGCTTGTTGTGGGATTCTGGGTGCATGGTAATGGGACTCTGCAGGGGGGCCCAGGTGAAGGTGGTTGGGGCATCTAGGTGCAACTGGTTGGGGCTCATTGGGGTGCTGCAGGTGCAGGGGGGGCTCATTGGGAGGGGGGGTTCAGCTCGGCAGGAGGCTCTGGGTATGAGAGGGTCTGGATGCATGGGGGTTGGGCGAATGGGGGAGCAGTTCCCTGTACAGGGATCCTTCCCCCTGCAGCTGAGGAGTGATGGGTGCAGGAAGGGGGGGGGGAGTTTGCAGAGCTTCCTGCAACTGGGGGAGAAATCTGTGGGTGGGTTTGACCTGGCCCTGAATGCCATGCAGGGGAAGAGGAAGTACCGTCCTCCCCAGCCCAGCTTACTAGCTGAGCCTGGCACCAGCCAGGTCTTCTCCAGTTCCACCTCCTGCACCACAGTGATTTACCTCTCTGCCAGCTGTCCTGGGCACCCGAAACATAATGCTAGGGAGAGTCACATGACTGCTCTTCTTGCTTCCCCATCAGAAATCATTTTTCTGTGGGGAAGCAAAGAAATCTGTGGGGGACATAAATTCTGCACCTGCTCAGTGGCGCAAAACTCCTCCAGGAGTAGTAGGTGTATTTATGAACATTTTAACCCTAAAGAGTCTAGATTAAGTCAGTCTGCAAACCCCATATCCAACACTGCTACCATACATGTCCCTCTCTCACCTTAAGTTAAGTCTGAGTCTCCCACTCCCACCTTCACACAGCTATCCCCAAAGTCTCTCTCTAATGATATCTGCTTGCAAATATGTTTCAGACTAATACTTCTAACATCTGCCTTCTCCTCCAGTAATTGACATTTTATAGCACTCAGAATATTCACAAAATTCATGTTACACAAACCAATCAGGGTTATTTTATTTATTAGGTTTATAGAATGTTCTAGGTGCATATGCGGAACACATGTAATGTATTATTTATCAAGCTTAAGAACTCACCTTAGTGTAGAGCTACCTCTGTTCCTCATAACTGCCTTCTCATGTAAAGTCCTGAGTAAGTAGGGTTTACACTCTGCCCTGACGGCCTACAGATTTGAGCTCTGTCAGGTCAAGGTAGGAGAGAGTTCCAGATCTGAGGAAGTTTCTGTCAAAATGCCCTACCTCCTGCCCCCAGACATTAAAAGTTTGTCAGAAAAAGCACCCTGGCTGACCTTGGCCATCACAACTGCACACAGTAGCCCTCTGAAGAAGCCGGGAACAAGGGTTAGCAATAGTATAGAATAAATTTGCCACTGCTCTCTGTTCTGATTGAATGTCTGGAAGTACAGTGTATGGATGTACAGTACCGAACTGGGCCACAGCTAAGAGGAAAACATACGGCATGTATAAGCACCTACAAGTCCTCCTCAGTGCACTGCCACCTGTTCAGTGCCAATTCTACAGTCCTACTTGCACTTACTACTAGGCATTTGTACTGCAGTAGTTCCTAGAGACCCCCCTCAGGGATCAGAGCCCCATTGTGGTAGGCATTGCACATATGTATTAAAAAACCCACAATTCCTGCCCAAGAGCTCACAGAGTACAGCCATAAAAGTATGTTACCATTCCCTTTAGTGTTTTGAATAAGACTGCTAGGACTTGGACAGGTGCACAAGAAGAGAGGGAAAAGAGAGCAAAGGCAGCCTTCCCTCATTCACACCGCCATTGTGTTCCAGCACAGTTGCAGTTCCATACTTGGGCATTCAAATTAGTTTTAGGATTGTTTGGATCCTTTTTAACACACACACACACACACACACACACACACCATTAAAACCTGTAACATTGACTTTGCTAAAGTAATCCTCCCAATATCTCTGAGGTAGATCAGAGGCAGAGCACCCATTATCTTACCAGATACAGATCTGGTCTGCTTGCTCTTAGACAGTTTATTTTATACAGCTAATTGTGCAGGTTTGGGAGAACATGCTGGCCCTGGCCACTTTTTGTTCCAAGAATCCAAGTGGTACATATATATTTACAAGTGCTGAAGAATTCTCTCCCCGCTCCTTCCTTCCTTCCCCTGAATTAATTATGTACCTTTTAAATTCACTCCAAGTTGTTCCACTTGTAAAAAGCATCAGAACATCTTCGCATTTTCTTGAAGGCAAATTCCAAATGAACTCATGTTATAAAAAATAATAAATAATAAATAATCATAATACTAATAGGTGACACCTTGTTTATTTAACTTGCTTTTGTTTTGAGAACATGATCCTGAATTTTGTCCCATAACACCATGTTGACTATTGTCTCTCTGTATAATAAGAACTTATGTTTTCTTAAAAACAAATTGTGACGGAAACATGTCTATTTTCACACTGAAGTGTCCCAAACTACAACTCTATACAGAAGAAAGCAAAAACAAACAAACGGCCTCTCTCTCCTCTTCTTCCCCCATTAGAAAGTTAATAAATTGTAAACTGAGCAAAGTCATCATAATGAGGACAACTTGTTGTATATTTCATTAGGAGTAGCAAGTCAATTTTATCTTGTGTCGAGATGTGCAAAGAAGATGTGGATCAGACGGAATTTTCTCTACAACCTGTGGTAAACTAGAATAAAAGTTGCCACATAAGAACAGAGTACCATGGGCAACAATGTCCATCATTTCTCCAAAGAGTAAACTTCTATACAATAGTGTCTAAATCAAGGAGTATAAAACTAATTGATAGTCAAACAAATCTCTCCAAACTATACTTTACATGGCAAGGGCCTGATCCTGTGAAAAGCACCTCCTGCATCATGCTGAATCTTCACCTCCCATTCACTACAGGAAACTGCAGTGACTGATCTCAGAAGATCATGGCCAAAGTTCATTTTTTTGTAGATTCAGTCAGCAATTTTCACAGGCTCTAAAAGCTCTAGAGACTGGTGTGATCTATTTACCTACACCCCCCGTTCTTCCTGTGCATTGAATGAGGCCAAGGTCCTGTGAGCAAAAAAAAAAAAAATATGTGAATGTGTAATTAAAGATGGTGTCATAATGCATAGACCCAAGAAGGCCAAATTAAGATTGCACAGGCAATCCTAATTTTGGTATTGCCTAACTTTTGACTGCTTGATTTTACTACCTTAAGACTCTTTTAAGGAAGTTTTTTTGGATGCAACTGCCTCGGTTCTTAAAAAAGCAAAGTGGAAAAACAGAAATGTCATCATGTGGCATCATGACAACTCCATATAGTCTGGGTGTTCCTAAACCTCTGACTGCCAGAAACTGAGACTGGACAACAGGGGATGAATCACTTGATAATTGCCCTGTTGCGTTCATCCCCTCTGAAGCATCAGGCACCAGCCACTTTTAAAAGACAGGATCCTGGGCTAGATGAACCATTGGTCGGACCCAGTATAGCCATGCTTATCAGCAGCGTTGGAACCTGTAAATCCAAAACACAGACCTTTGCCTCTCAATCTATCAGAGTAACTAACAGTGGTAGTAGGCTGTCATTCTCTATGGGGGGCAGCCACTAGGAGATAAGACAGTGGGTTCCACAGCTATTTCTGACAGAAGAAGAGAGTGTTCAGACTCAGTAATTCTGGGTGCCATTCCAAGTTCTGAGTGGTTACACTAGACCAGTGGTTTTCAAACTTTTTTTCTGGAGACCCAGTTGAAGAAAATTGTTGATGCCCACGACCCAGTGGAGATGGGGGGGCTCAGGGCTGGGGCAGAGGGTGGGGATGAGGGCTGTGGGCTCAGGGCTGGGGCAGGGTGTGGGGTGCAGGAGGGGGTCTGGGCTCTGGAGTGAAGGAGCGACTCCGGGTTTGGGGGGGCTCAGGGTACAGGAAGGGGTTTCAGGTTTGGGGGGAGCTCAGGGCTGGGGATTAGGGCATGGGCACAGACTTACCTCCAGTGGCTCCCGGTCAGCGGCACAGCTGGGATGCACCGCAGACTGCGCTGCGCCTCGGAAGCAGCCAGCAGCAGGTCTGGCTCCTAGGCACGCAAGTGGCTCCACACAACTCTCACCTGCAGGCACCGCCCCCCCCCCCACTTTCCATTGGCCAGTTGCCGGCCAATGGGAGTGCGGAGCTGGTGTTCGGGGCGGGGGCAGCGCGTGGAGCCCTGTGACCCCCCTCCCTAGAAGCCAGACCCGCTGTGGGCCGCTTCCAGGGCACAGTGTGGTGTCAGAAAAGGTAGGCATTAGCTTGTGTTAGCTGGGCAGCACTGCCGATGGGACTTTTAATGTCCCAGTTGGCGGTGCTGACCAGAGCAAGGTAACTCAGCGCCTTACATGCCGTGACCTAGTAGTGGGTCACAACCAACGGTTTGAAAAACGCTGCACTAGACACTACTATTCCTGAAACGTCTCGTGTCTGACTGCTTCTGCCTTCCAGCCTGTCCTAGTCCTGAGGCCCCCCAACTCCCTCATTCCATTTCCCATCCTCCCCATCTCATCTCGGCTTCCAATCTCCCCTTTGCTCCTCACTGCAGTCCGACCCTGCCACTATACCCCAAGTGTGACTCCACACTATTCTGCATTTAAAAAAAAAAAAAAAAAATCAGTCTGCATCTCCCTTCTCCTTCTCTCTGCTAGGACACCAATAGGGGTTTCAGAGGCTCATAACTTGGCCAAATTTGGGTGGACTTTCACAGGGATGGGAAACGCCATATCCCTGACAGTATGGAGAAAGCTGCCCCAACCAAATTTCAAGTCCCTACTCCACACGATGGAGGCACGAGAGCTTCTCAACTCAACAGTTATAAAAAAATATTAATATAGGCAAAACAATGCATTTTCCCTTGAACTTGTCTGAGAAATGGTGGATGCATTTTTGCTGAATTAAAAATAAAAAAACCATCAGCCCGAGGCAGAAACCTGGCATAGAAAATTTTAGCCTAAACTGTTAATGTATGGCAAAATTATAAGCAACTGCAAACAGGGTCTTATAATGGAAAGTATTAGGCAGCCTTGACTAGGCATTGCTACCTGCACCACCTATATTAGGTGTGAGTATATAGTGAACACTCTTTTCCAAAGGCTAGCAGATTTCTTTAGCATTGTTCTTTCAAAGGTCACATTGCACAAAGAACATTAACGTCTGTCATATTAGGCAGATGTTTATTTTATACCAATTCTCTAAATGACTGTTCTAATTTAAGGCTGTCAAGCTTAAAATTCAAAGCAGATACATGGTATTTAATGCTTTGTAAGTTTATCCTCCACCTTAATTTTTGTTTCTATTAGCATAGATCAGTAAAACTTACGGTCAAGGAATGATATATGCATCACAATTTGAAAGGAAGTTACAAGATCAGAGTTCCTTGCTCAAACTTCAGTGAAATTTAACTTCTCACTAAAGAGGTTATCTGACTTAATGAAAGATTATGAAATAAGATTTCCTTTACACTGAAGCCAAAAAAATTTACTTGCACGTGTAGACTACTATGAAAACATTTATTTTTATTCACTTTTCTTTTTTAAGATGGAACAAGTGTTATATTTCTATGGTGTTAGATCTCTGTGACGTTGCCTACAGTAGGCTGAAAAGCATGGCCAACAAGTTGCTCAGTAAAGTTTGAGACTATCCCAGCTGTACATTTGTAACTAGTGAAATAAACAAGCATTATACCAGAGCAAACGAGAGGAGAAGCAGTCACCTGGTGTTCCCACAACACCTACCCCAGTTGTGTTACAAGCAATGCTTTTGTACCAGCTGAACTGCAACTTTGCTCACTACTTCCTACTCCTAGTGTGTGTGGGGGGGGGGCGGGGGGGGGGGGGAATTACACTAGTTCAGCAGAACCTAACTCCAGCCCTCCTTGAAAACATGGTTCGTTCAAGTTGACAAACCTTATATTAGAGCTCCTGCTGAATTCCATGAACACCAGTGTATATCCAACACAGTGTAAATCTTAAATAGGAAGAGAGAAGAATAATGATTTCACCTATTTGTGTAACAAGTGTTTAAAAGTCTGGGCACTCTTAAGATAAAACTGAACTTATCCCTAGCACAGCGCTTTTGAGAGTCGATCATTCTGTTTTATAGGGTCAGAATCTGGCCGCACAGTCTATGCACGGATGGGTATATGTTGTAAAAACTAGAGGCAGACACATCAGCATGAGATTTAAAAACAGAAGAAAAAAAAATACCACCACCCTTCCTCTTCAATTCTGGCATAGCTACACAGAGGCATCCATCAATCACCACTATAAAGACGGAAGCAGCCATACAGTAGTCTAAATTGTATGGAAGAAAAAAAATGAAATAAAGCCACATTTTTCTGGGACTTTTCAGCTAAACAATTTACGTACCTGGTTGATTTTGTTGAAAGTTCTGGACATTCCAGAAATGTTGTTTTCAATCTCTTTATGACTTTGTTCCAGTTTTCTATGAATGGGTGTAAGCAAGGAAGCATCCCTATCACACTTAAGGGTGAAAAGAAAAGGAGTACTTATGGCACCTTAGAGACTAACCAATTTATTTGAGCATAAGCTTTCATGAGCTACAGCTCACTTCATCGGATGCATCCACTGAATGCATCCAATGAAGTGAGCTGTAGCTCACGAAAGTTTATGCTCAAATAAATTGGTCAGTCTCTAAGGTGCTGCAAGTCCTCCTTTTCTTTTTGCGAATACAGACTAACACGGCTGCTACTCTGAAACTTAAGGGTGAGTGACTCAGCTGCTCTTTCAATGCCTAAAACAGGAAAGAATAAAAGATGTTTTAGATAAAGAAAACTGCTCAGTAGATATTGTAGAGAGAAATGCAGAATTACAAATGTTTTGTTCAAATAAGCATTGCAACTCATTTTTTTGTAAGAAAACACAACTAAACACTCTAGGAGCAGAAGTATAATGTAATGATTTTGCTGCTCAAATTGAAGACATTAAGAGAGTACTTGTTTTACTGAAGTCAATGAGATAAATTGTTAGTTCATGTAAATGGTTTAAAGAAATGTTAAAAGTACTTTAGCATGACAGGAGTGCTAGTAAACTCCCTAGCATAACATTAGGCTTAGTATTATAGTAGGCAATTACTTCCCACATTAGAAATTTGCTATGTCACCTACAATATCATCACTTTGAAGGAAAAAACAAAAACAAAAAACAAAACAAAACCCACAACACTATAGCAGACCCACATGAGAAACTACAGGCATATGCTCTGTCCCACAAAACTCTAACTTCAGCCACTAAGAGCAGGCTGACAGAAAAAAAACTGAAATTAATTTTCTCAAATAGAAGTGGCAAATCTGTCTCAATGTGATAAGTAAGGGTCATTTTATTAATTGTGCTTGAGTGCTTGGATGAACACCAGTTATTCACGAAAAAGTTCCTAAAAGTGTCATATTTAGCAGAATGATTATTCATTTGAATATTTGTTTCAGTAGCGCAATGTTCACTAATTCTTCATTCTCATATAAAATTTTTCAGTCATCCAATAAGGAAGCAGAAACAATACATGGTGACTTCGTTGATCACATTACTGTGACTCATGAACAGCAAGCAGTATAAGCTAAATCAGAAAAACACACACACATTCAGGAACGAGAATGTGCAAATGGGGAGTTACACTGATCTACCGATATGGTAAATTTCCCTTGTAGCAAAGCCTTAAGAGGGGAAAGGCTGTCTATAGCCAGGTGTTTTTGTTCAAACATTTTAACTGTATAGAGCTGGTCTAATGCATATGTATACATGCATTTATCTGTGGAGCCCCTTGGTCTAGCTCTGAGCTGATACAGGCCACCGGCACTACTGCCAGGAAGCAGCTTCCAATTCCTGCTGTCTGCAGGGCTGCCATAGGTGGCGCAGGGACTCTGCTGCTGGAGCACCATTTCCACTCTCTCATTCCAGGCCTCCTCTTTCATAGGAAGCTGCTTGGAGAAGGCCCTTCTAGTATCATGAGAATGGGGACGAAATTGGAAGAGCGGACAGTATTTGGTGTTTTTCTTTAAGCCCCAGCTGCTGGAATGATGTTATTACTTGAAAATTGCAACTCTATTTAAGAATAAATTTGTAACCTTCATGGCTGTGAAGAAAAGCTTGAAAACATGATGCTTTAAGGTTCCCCCACCAGAAGGCACATCTCAAGCTTTATTAATAGTCATAAGATTTCAAAATAAGCACGTGGGGTTAGTAATCATGAATCTACCCACCATCTCCAAATTTCTGTCCTCAGAATTTCTGTCCTCCATTTTAATCACACTGACTTCTACCCACCATCTCCAAATTTCCATCTACCCACCATCTCCAAATTTCTGTCCTCCATTTTAATCACACTGACTTCAAAGGAGTTCCACTGCTCTACTAAAGAGAGAATTTGCCCTAATGTCTCAATTTAGATTATGGTGAGACAGGGTTGTTTGAAAATATGAATACTGAGTACATGATTAAACATGTAGTCTCAAATAATTGGGACAAAAACAACTTTAACTGTTAGAACACTCAGGTGTTCAATTAACCCATTTGCATGAGTAAATGCAGTTTCTGCATACAATGTACTGTTACTTTCACAACAAGTTGCATGTAAAAAAAGTTGGGAATGCAAATTTTCAGCCCAGAATTTTTAAAGACCATGCTTGAAATTCTGACCCTTAAAAGTTCAACACTGGGCAATTCAAAAAAAAATATTTTTTTTTCAAACAAGTGATTAGAACTTATTAGGGACTAAAGCCTGAAAAAAATTGGTTTGATTAATCAACCAATTATGATAATACAAGATAGAGAAATGAAGACCTTTCAGGAGCTATTTGCTGCCCCATAACCAAAAGTGTCTGAACAGATTTTTTTTTTTTTAAATATTGTGCAAGATGGCTAAGAAACTGCATTTCAGCACAGGACACAAATCTTTATTCAGCTGACTTGTGAATCCTGATATAACAGGGGTTTCTAGAGAAAGCATATCCAACCCTACTTATGTAGGAATTACAATCCTAACTGCTGTTATATAACAAGTTAAAGCCTACAGAGATTACTATGTTCCATAAGAGAAAACTGGAAACATGCCAACTTCACAGATAACGCAGTTTTTTAAAATGCTATCTCCATATATAATTTAATACTGCCCTCTGCTGGAACTCATGCTCTACTTTGTAGGTTGCATGGAAGATCTCTCTCTTTCTGAACTAAAACATGATAAATTTGTTAAATATTTTCCTGTAAATGAAGCACACACCAAAATAATCTTATAAAATAACAGATTTTTTTGTATCTTACATTCAGGTCAGTCTATTAGATTGAATCCCTGGGTATATTTGCAAAAAGAAAAGGAGTACTTGTGGCACCTTAGAGACTAACCAATTTATTTGAGCATAAGCTTTCGTGAGCTACAGCTCACTTCATCGGATGCAAAAGTACTCCTTTTCTTTTTGCGAATACAGACGAACACGGCTGTTACTCTGAAACCTGGGTTTATTTGGATTCTTTAACTTTATATTTTAAGACAGAGCACATTAAAAAATGAGCAGGTAGCCTCACTCAGCTCCATATAGGGAGGCTCTGCATGACAGAGTGAGCTTGGTCTTTACTTCATTGGGTGGCACAGGAGAAGTATGATCTGCTTCAGACACACTCAGCCATGCCTTCAGGGTAGGTGAGAAACTCCCAAGACAGCTGCACACAAGTTTCTTTGGATAGAGGACAAAGTTATAACAATGCAGATCACTTAAAAAAGAAGCTTCTCCAATGACTGGGGTAAAAAAAGCACTCAAAGATCAAGTAGTAAGGCAGTCTATGAATTCAGCAGTCCTCCACCTCTGAATATCTGGGCTCCAATTTTACAAAAAAGTCACAGACAAGATGTCTCAATAAACTTGTTGTAAGCCCTAGCAGATATTTTCTATCATTATTGACCTGCAATTTGTCATGACCTGTCCACTTACAGCATCTACCCAGCAACAGAACAACAGACATGCTTGAAAGTCAGGACTGAGAGGCAATAGGAGCAGCGTTTGAGGAAGCTTGCATTGTACCAGTCATGATGACGACAGATACAAGCTATTTTTAACAGCTTCTCTAGTACTGAAGTTGATCACATCTGCCATGAAGTGTTTTGTAAGAGCAATGACCTCCTTTGGAAAAATAGCATTATATTAAACTAAGCAAAATATAGCCATTTTTTAGCCTCCCCCCCTCCCCCGCAGTGTTCATTTGTTCTAGTGTAAGGTATATTGTAGAAAGGTATAACTAAGCTTATAGTACACAATCTTTTAGTGATTCACAGAAAATTACTGTATACAGTACAATTTCCATTTGAGATAAGGAAGCCTTTTTTTGGCCGGGGGATTGGGGAGGGGGGCGGTAGTGCTGTTATTGACCCTTGGTGGTTTTCTACAAGCGAATGGGGTGAGAAGGAGCACATAGGGACTTCCTCTACTTGCACAATGCAGTCCCTGTTGATAGGGGAGAATAGAGACTGTTCCCTCCAAATGTCCCTAAGGAAACATCACTCTAAGGACATGGCATCAGTCTGCAGCAGCTCACAGAGTAGACTTAGAGCAGGCTGCATGCCCTAAAATAGGTATATCTTCTTGAGGTAGGTACAGAGTGGCTCCATACCACCCCCAAGCCCAGACTGTGTCTAAACAGCACAAATTAGTCTTAAATAAGTGACAGATTGCTGCTACATTCCTGTTTTTTCTTAAACCATCACCTTTTCAGTCAATTTAGCAAATTATCAGACTAGATTAAAACTATCTAGGCCCGAAGTGTGCCCCCATTAGGGTGGAGTGATGTTACATTACAGTTTGCTATATCTGCCCCCTTCTATCAGCGTCCGAAGAGTGCCCCCTACCGCTGCTGCACTCCCAAACTGTAGGGAGTTGGAGATGTCAGAAACTAGTGGTACCATGCAGCAGTAAATTTGTTATCCTTGCTCCTTCTCTAGCCCATTCTGCCCCTCTTTCTCAAACTGTTGCAAGGGAACAAAAAGAAGGAGCTGCTACACAGTTAAGCTCTGAATTCCTGTGAAATGCAGGCTTGGCAGATCCCCCACCTGTACAAAACTGCACCATCTGACGTGCTCAGGGTGGAGGGGATAAGATTTAGCCCATAATGCAAGTTCATCTGCACACAGATGAACAGATCTGCACAGAAAAAGGATTTCTCGCTTACAGAAAGTTTTTTTTAAGTTTCTAGAACTGTAATGTGCCTGGTCATGTTCTGTAATCCTTTATTATTTTATTCAGGTACAGATGGGCAAAAGCCACCATCCTCCCACTTATGATTTACCACCCAAGCAAGAAGGGAAATCTGAACAGTTCATATAACCGTCTGATGTTGTGCAAATTATTGTGATTGTTTCAAAACAGGATCAAGACCTAATTCTGCAGTCAACTCATAGACAAGAAACAATTGGAGGATCCAGCCCTTAAATTGGTAGAAATGAAAGGTTGCTTTGATGAGAGCAGAGCCAAACTAACTTGGACCTCTCCCAATAGTTCTAAACATAAGCATGCCTTATGCTTGCTATTAAGGTAGGTATATTGATTGCGTGACCTACTTTCCAAGTAAAAACAAGATGAGAGATACACATTTAAAACATTAATTAAATCTTATTGGCCTTCAAGATTGAATGACTAGCAGAATTGCTTACAATCTCATCTGTCAGGGCCAGAAATGCGCTATTCTGAGATTTTATTTCCTGCAAGAAGTCCTGCAAATATTCCCAGGCATCTTCAACGGACAACACTTCATACACAGCTGCTTTTTTCTCTTCATGGGCCTTAGAGTTCTAAGAAGAAAGAGATTAATGGAATTCTACAGAATAGCAAATTAAGAATTATATTCAGTGCAGTGAAAGGAACAGGACTTGAACACTGAAGAGTTCAAAACAAAAATCACAAGAGAAAAGATTTCACAATACAATAAAACAAATTCAGAGATGTGATTTTTCTAGTATATTGCACGTTATTCGGACCCTCACTCTAATGGAGTCATAGTCATTCCTCATGTATAGTATCTGTAGAGTTACACAAAGGAGGAATCTGGTACACAATGAAGTTATGATCAGGAAGACTGACTATAGTGAAAATGGCTCCTTCACTCAAGCAGGAGAGATTTCTGTGTGCATTCAAGGTCATAACTGCTTACCTGACTGACAAAAATAAAGGTTTTATTCTTCTTTCTGCCAAGACAATACAGCTCTGGGCAATTCTTTTCTGATTCCTCCATCATCAACAGATTTGTTGACCAAGTTCCAGCTGCAGAAGCTTTATTAATGGTTATAACGTGCAAGCCAAGAGGAAGACAGCTAGTCTCTAGCTCCCAAGCTGACTCTGTAGCACTAGTAGATAAAAATGTTTTTCTAACTTATAGACATACATCCCTGTACCAGAGAGGGCAGCTCCTCCTGTAGAGGCATGTGAGGACACACCGTAGTACCTCAATTGCCCTCTGCCAGGAGGAGGGCAGCTTTGAATTCCAGTCAGGCCTCCATAATGAAACATTCTGGCAGAGGCAGCTCAAGAGGCTCCTTCCCATTCCCTCAGCCTCATCCACTTTGTGATGGCACATACTAGCTCCAGACACCTTGGTGGAGTGAGGATTGCTGGCAGCTTGCAAAGCTGTACTCCATTCATGGGGACTTTTTACGGCTATGAACTGCAGTTGGAGTTCTATCAACAGAACCCAGTGAATGAACTGGGCCCATTGTCTATATACTGTATTACGACCCCGCTGAATCAGTAAAATGTTGTCAGTTAAAAACATTTTTTTGTAAGTGCCATGTAATATTACAATTCTCTATACTAAAATATTGGATATAGAAGTAGGAAAAATCATCGATGGAAGTTGCAGGACTTATTAGAAGCTTCATTTTCAACAGGATCTTGTTTCAGTCAAGAAAGATTAACAAAGATGTGCACTACTTCTTACACACCAGATCTATCTAGTAAGAGTGTAGCTTTAGAGAGAGACTTAATTTAGCAAGAAAAATATGATTAAGACCTACTCTGCCAGTAATCATATTTTGTTCTGTATTAGCAAGGAACTGGCATTAGAACTCATAACATCTAGAAATCACATCCACCTCTGGTCGAAGGTAGTTATTGGCTTCCTTCCCGACTGATTCAGCAAGGTACTGAAGCACCATGCCAGTATTTCGGTCTAAAAACATCACCTTCTTTCAAGTCTGGCATCCATCCCCATTACTCTCAAAACAGAAAATGTTGCTGGTCTCCAAAGGGGGGGTGGGGGAAAAGAAGAAGTGTGGAAGTAAACACAGGAAATGAAACAAATAACATTCTACAGATTTTTCTTGCAGAAACAGATATACCTATTATTGCACTGGAGTTTAGTCTCAGAGGATTGGGGGGGATTACCATATCCAGGGCAGACGAGAAGTGAAATTAATGATTTTTTGTTTATATAAACAAGACTATTTTAAAAATGCATAAGAAAAAAAAATATGGAAAACAAGAGAAAGCTTATCCCCAGAGAAAAAGAATGTTAAAGTTACAGAAAAGCACGCTTACTGTACCTAGCAATAACTTCCATTGGGTTAACAGTTTGAGTCTTGAAAATTCAGATCCCTTGCAGTTTGTTTTGTCACAAAGAGACATTGTAAAAACCTCAATTAGGTTTCTTTTTAAAAAAAAAAACCAAAAACAAAACACACACAAAAAACCCACAACAGCACTATAGTTGTTAGTTTGCCAAGCAAGACTTTGTGCTATTGATTTAAACCTCTGACATTTTAAAGTGATCTGGTACTTACCTCCTCTAACAAAGTCAATTTTGAAGTGAAAGATTCAACTTGTTTTTTCTGTTATAAAAAGGAAAACAAGATACATGAAAATACACAGATGAGAAAAGAAGAGTCATCCTCAATGAAAACTTAACATCCTTTAGTAATGAATATTGTAACTAACAAGGATTAAATATTGTTTACCTGCATATCAATATTTCAAGGTTTCTCGTTATATCTTTACACACTCTGATTTTTAAAAACATGGCTCAACGCTGATCCTGTACTTTGAATTGTCTTGTGGAAGCCCTGGGTTTGCTTCCCAGTTCCACAATCCCTTGCTCCCCAAGCCAGCAAGCCAAACTGAATTCCCACATACTGTGGACCCTTTGTCCTGAAGTATTTCTTTATATTCTGTTATCAGTCAGAAAAGTGAAATCTTTTCATATCATTAAAAAGGTTATGAATAAGCCTATAGAAATGTTATCTAATATTTATTCTAAACATTAGAAAATATTTTATTAGTACAACTTTAAAATTATTTCACCAACATAGGACACAATCCTTTAAACACTCCATGCTTTGAGCACCAACTTATGTCCAAGTTTTACATTCAGAGTATTTGCAGGATCAGGCCCTTATCAAATATGACCCAGAAATCATATGAAATGTGAAATACAGCTAGATTAACAATAGTTGCTAGAATTCTTATTAAAAAAGGGACAGCATCTTTTGATGTAATATAATAAAAATATACATACCAGTCTTCTGCAGCATTCACAAACCACATGATTCTCCTCACACAAATTAATTGTTTTGCACTTGATGTCTTCAAGCTCATTTGATACATATTTTAAATTTTCTAGAGGTTGCTGCATGCTGTAAGGTAGATGGACATCAGCCACATTTACTTTGAAAGAGAGAGAGAGAGAGAGAGAGACTTTCATAGGCGCCAACTCTATGGGATGGAGCAACCATGGAAAAAATCCCACCAGCAGCCCTGCCGATCAGCTCCTCCCCCTCCCTCCCTGTGCCTCCCATGCCGTAGATCAGCTGTTCAGCAGAGTGCAGGAGGTGCTGGGGCAGGGGGTGAAGCAGGAAGAGGCCGGGGAGATGGCTTGGGGCAGGGCAGGGGGTCAAGCACCCCCACCCTGGGAGCAGAGGAAGTTAGCCCCTATGCACACTTTTACAGGATTTAAGGCCACAAGAGGCGGATTTTTAGATCACCCTTTGCAGTATGGCATGCTGTCCAACCAGGAAGAAAAAACACTGGTGTGTTAATAGCTGAAAACCTTAAAAAGTGATTAGAGAAGACCGACAATGGGGAGCGGTTCAAGGAAGAGAAAGAGGGGGGGCGGAAACGGAGTAGAAGAGACAAAAACAGAAGAAGGAAAAAGTTAGAAAAACTAGTGAAGAGGAAAGGAAAATTGATTGGTTACCTAATGAAACTACATGTTGACAATATAAAAGTTTAATTTTTAAAAAGTCGCATTAATGACAGAGGAGTTAAATAGGAAATAGAGAAAGATTTTTTGCTGTACTGAAAAACCACAACCAACCAACTTCCCCCATCTTTACTTCTTCTGCTTCTCAGGTTTCCTTCTTCTGGAGAGTTTTGAATCAAGTATTTTCACTCACCAGAGTTAGAAATCAGTACCAAAATTAAAAGCTATGCTCACAGATACTTGCTTATATAAATTTGACTAAGTTATGTGTTGCTTTAACTTCCTGTTAAAATTTGTGCGAGTGCTAAAAAGGCCCATTTCAGAAAACACGTTCAATTGTTCTACCAGTGATGGAAAACAGAAGACATTTTAAAGTAAGGTACAGTCTCAGGTGATTTGGCCCATATTTGACTCCTACCACTGTCTGAAACAGAATTTGTTGAGTCATTTTTTTCAAATTTTTTATTAAATTAGTACTGAGGCAGAACTCCTACTCAAGTCAGAGGGAATTATTTTGAGGGAGAGGGGTTAAGCTTCAGATTTTGATACACTAACTGGCAAGAAGCTAGGCATTAGCTATCATAACATACAGAGATGGTGACATTTAAATTTACTGTGAAGGAACTAGATTAATAGTCCAAATTTAGGTAGTTAATCTATCACTCTGTTAGCATCTTTGGTAGGCTGTCAAGTGATTAAAAAAATTAATCATGATTAAATCGCACTGTTAAACAATAATAGAATGCCATTTATTTAAATATTTTTGGATGTTTTCTACATTTTCAAATATATTGATTTAAATTACAACACAATACAAAGTGTACAGTGCTCACTTTATATTTTTTATTGTAAGTATTTGCACTGTAAAAAAACAGAAATAGTATTTTTCAATTCACCTAAGTACTGTAATGCAATCTCTTTATCATGAAAGTTGAATTTACAAATGTAGAATTATGTAAAAAAAAAAAAAAAAAAAAAAAACCAAAACAAACAAACCACAAAACACTGCATTCAAAAACAAAACAAACAATGTAAAAATTTTAGAGCCTGCAAGTCCACTCAGTCCTATTTCTTGTTAAGGCAAATCGCTCAGACAAACAAGTTTGTTTACATTTGTAGGAGATAATACTGCCTGGTTTTGTTTACAGCGTCGCCTGATAGTGAGAACAGGTGTTCTAATGGCACTGTTGTAGCTGGAATTGCTAGATATTTACATGTCAGATGTACTAAAAATTCATATGTCCCTTCATGCTTCAACCACCATTTCAGGGGACATGCATCCATGCTGATGATGGGTTCTGCTCGATAAGAATCCAAAGCAGTGCGGACCGACACATGTTCACTTTCATTATCTAAGTCAGATGCCACCAGCACAAGGTTGATTTTCTTTTTTGGTGGTTCGGGTTCTGTAGTTTCCGCATTGGAGTGTTACTCTTAAGACTTCTGAAAGCATGCTCCAAAATCTGAGAGGGATGAGGTGTAGAAAGCACTTTAGATTCTTAAACCTGGGGTCAAGTGCTGTAGCTATCTTTAGAAATCTCACATTGGTACCTTCTTTGCGTTTTGTGAAATCTGCAGCGAAAGTGTTCTTAAAATGAACAACATGTGCTGGGTCATCATCCAAGACTGCTATAACATGAAATATATGGCAGAATGCAGGTAAAACAGAGCAGGGGACATACAATTCTCCCCCAACGAGTTCAGTCATAAATTTAATTAACACAGTTCTTTAAAGAGTGTCATCAGCATGGAAGCATGTCCTCTGGAAAGATGGCTGAAGCATGAAGCAGCATACGAATGTTTAACATATCTGGCATGTAAATACCTTGCAGTGCTGGCTACAAAAAAGTGCCATTCCAATGCCTGTTCTCACTTTCTTGTGATACTGTAAATAAGAAGAGGGCAGCATTATTTCCTGTAAAAGTAAACAAACTTGTTTATCTTAGCAATTGGCTGAACGAGAAGTAGGACTGAGTGGACTTGTAGGCTCTGAAGTTTTTCATTGTTTTGTTTTTGAGTGCAGTTACGTAACAAAAAAAATCCACATTTGTAAGTTGCACTTTCACGACAAAGATTAAACTTCAGTACTTGTATGAGATTAATTGAAAAATACTATTTCTTTTGTTTATAATTTTTACAGTGCAAATATTTGTAATAAAAAATATACACTTTGATTTCAATTACAACACAGAATACAATGTATATGAAATGTAGAAAAAACATCCAAAATATTCAATAGGTATTCTTTTGTTTAACAGTGCAATTAAAACCACAATTAATTTTTTCTGAGTTAATCATGTGAGTTAACTGCAATTAATCAACAGCCCTAATCTTTGGCCATTTTGAGCTCCATGTTAAGCAGTTTCCATTTCAAACAGCACCACAATCAAATCTGAACAGGATTCATGTCTAATGGTAAGAGAACCAGAAATCCTAGGTTAGTTTACATGCACTCTTATTCAAAGGCACCTTGAGACAGTTTTCTTTAAGTGCACATTTGTTTTTTAAATAATATTTTAAGAGGGATATGAATTTAGAGCACAGAAGAGAGACACCTTTCTCCCCCTCTCCCAAATCAGCATAGGTGGGTCCAGATGAAACACTTTCAGACACAACAGTGCTGTCTAGAGAACAGTCAACTCTAGAAATCAATCATACCTTGTTAGTCTGCTGTTCAGCTCTGCAATTTCATCTGCCAGTTGCAGACAGGTTTCATCCAGTACTTCCATTGCTTTCTGCATACCCTGTATGTGTCCATTTAATTTCCGATTCACGTACTTTAAGTCTTCAACATTGCTGGTTAAGGAGTCAAATCCCCTTTACCAAGAAAGAGAAAAAGTACCTTTTAAGTACATATATTTTGGGGAAACGGAACCTAAATTTAATTTGAACCCTATCTTAAAGCAGTGGTGTACAACCTTTTTTTACGTACAAGATCACTTTTTGAATTTAAAAAATCAACCCCAGGATCTACCCCGCCCCTTCCCCAAGACCCCACCCCACTCACTCCATTCCCCACACCCTCATTCACTTTCACTAGACTGCGGCAGGTGGTTGGGGTGTGTGGAGGGGTGCAGGATCTGGGCTGGGGCCACAGGCTCAGAGTGTGGGAGGGGGCTCCAGGCTGAGCCTGTGGCAAGGAGTTGGGGTGCAGGAATCATTATTGTCACACTGCACTTAGTCTCTTAGAATCCACTGGATATTTCATGAATTTTACTTTTTATTAGTGTCATTTGTAGTTTATAGATCCAAAATCCTTCAGGGATTGTCACAAATCAGTGTAATATTCTCAACTGTGCGGTTTGCATTGGCTGAGCCTGGTGCAGGGGGTTGGGGTGCAGGAGTGAGGGGTGCAAAATCTGGGAGGGAGTTTGGTGCAGGAGGGGACTCCAGGCTGGGGCAGAGAGCCGGCGTGTAGGAGAGGAGTGTGGGCTCTGGGAGGGAGTTTGGGTGCAGGGGGGATCCAGGCTGCAGGAGGGGGTTGGGGCAGGGGAGAGGGTGTGGTTGGAGGCACTTACCACATTCAGCTCCTGGCTGGCCGCCCAGAAGGGCTCAGGCAGGCTGCCTGCCTGCTGCCTGGCTAGTTCCCAGCCAATGGGAGCTGCAGAGACAGTGCTGGGGCAGCATGCAGAGCCCCCTCATTCCCCTGCTCCCCCGCCCCACAGTGGCTGCAGAAACGTACCAGCAGCCAGCCGCTTCTGGGAGCGGCGTGGGACCAAGGCAGGCGGGCAGGCAGCATGCCTGAGACCCACTGCTAGTGGCCTGGAGATCACAGTCAACTGGCAGAGGCTCCAGGATCGACCAGTCGATCACAATCGATGGGTTAGTGACCACCATCTTCAAGGGAGGATAATCTCTCCCCTCCCCCATATGCCACTATACTGACCTGGACAAAATCTGAACTGGTGAAAAAGGGCAGATTTTCATCTTTTAACCATTACTTATTGGATGTAGTGTACAAGTCCCAATATTTAAAAGTGGTTGTATTTTTAAATGTGAAAAATGTTAAGGCCAAGGGGAAGAATAAATGTAAATCAATAGGATAAATTAATATTAGACACAAGTCCATCGCTTCAATATAAACAGTTCAGTGCTCTATCAAATAAGACACTAAACTGGGAAGTCAGGATATCTGGATTCTATTCCCAGCTCTTCCCCCTTTCTACGGGGTGACCTTGGGAAAGTCACTTCATCTCTATGCCTCAGTTTCCCCATACATAATATGGGGATAATGAACTTGCCTCTTTTGTAAAGCACTTTGAGATCTACTGATAAAAAGCACTATATAAGAAGTAGGTGTTATTACTGGAAGTTTTATTTTATGCTGGCAATTTTACTAGAGTAATTTCCACATTCAGGAGAAAGAATAGGAGTAACTTGATGTTTTTGCAGTTCTCGTCACTTGGGCCTTTTTCAGACCCAGCTCATTTCCTCTTTCCCACAAAAGGGTATATCAGTACTGCCGTTTGAGGTGTGAATGCAGCTCAGGTAGACAGACATGCACTAGCACGCTATAAAAAAAGCCATGCAAATACATTGCTTACCCACGCTGAAGTCTTTGCTGCTGCATTAGTAATGCTAGCATAGGAAAAGCTACTCAAGCTGTAATCACACCTCATATTGCACTGTAGACAGATGCATAGAGGAGGAAAAGGAACTTCAGTCTCCTCTACTACACTGCTCCTCCTTCCCACAACTCTGTGGTGGGTGCTCATTAGATTGAGGCCCACGTGGGGAAGGAGTGGAGACTGCACCAGGTGGGAGAAAAGCCTGGGAGGACATAGGGTGGACAACACAGGTGCCAACTTTCATTGGCGCCAGTGGGCACTCGCAACCCGGCCCCACCCCAGACTCCACCCCCTCCTTGCCCCTATTGGACCCTTCCCCAAATCCCCACCCCAGCCCCATCTCTTCCCCGAGTGCGCCACATTCCTCCTCCTCCTCCTCCCCCCTCCCAGCGCTTACCACGTGAAACAGCTGTTTTGCGGCGCAAGCGCTGGGAGGGAGGGAGGGAGGGAGGGGGGAGAAGCAGGACATGGCGGCACGCTCAAGGGAGGAGGCGGAGTGGAGGCAAGCTGGGGCTGGGAGGCGGGTCGGGGAGCTGCCGGTGGGTGCAGAGCACCCACCAATTTTTCCCCGTGGGTGCTCCAGCCCCAGAGCACCCACAGAATCAGCGCCTATGGTGAACAATATGTTTGCTCCCTCTGTCCTCCATCCACAGATATCCCTGGAAAAGAAAATATAGCCTCAGGCTTTGTTTTTCTGCAAAATTCCCCTCCTACAGGTCCTAGGGAGCTGCATAGGCACCCGCTCAGCACCCTGGAATCAGAGCTTGAGTGTGGAATCTGAGGAGTTCTGTGCTGCTAACAACTTCTGCCCTTGGGACAGGGAGTTTGTTTATAAACAGAGGCAGGGTGATTATGATAAAAGGGTTGCCATTAAATTAAGCTGCTAAGGATCGTTAGAGGATCCTAAAAGCATTCCCAGGCACTCCAGTTAAAAGAAAGGAAACAACTTTTCTAGGAATAAATGGTCCATTTTCAGAATGGAGAGAAGTAAATAGAGGTGACTCCCCCGCTCATCCGGACTTGTACGGGTTTGGGATAAGTGCTGTTCAACGTATTCATAAATGATCTGCAAAAGGGGGTAAACAGGTAGCAAAGTTTGCAAAAGATATAAAATTATTCAAGTCCAAAACAGACTGCAAAGAGTTACAAAGGGATGTCACAAAATTGGGTGACTTGGCAACAAAATGGCAGATGAAAATCAATGTTCAATGCAAAGTAATGCACGTAGCAAAATATAATCGCAACAATACATACAAAATGATGGTGCCTAAATCAAAGAAAAATCTTGGAGTCATTTGCAGTACTCTAGAAGCACTATATTTCCAGAGTACTGAAAATTCATAAGAATCCTTCTCACTATGTCTGTGTCATCCTGAACTGTGGAATGCTCATTCTCTTGCTTCAGAAGACTTAAAAATTATCTCCAGCCATTCATGGGACACACACAACTGAATAATGTAGCTGTCCCTAATGTGCATCAAAATAATACCAGAGAACCTAGATGTAAATAAGATTGCTGACAGTTTCATCCAGAAAGCTACAGTGACACATAATGTCTTTAAACTGGGATGTTAGTGAAGACAGCTTGTAGGTGATTGCAATGATCTTAATATACTGTAATTCATGATAATGTAATTATGTAATTCATAACAATTGAATCATTATTAAATTAGTAAAGATACCAATGACAGTCACATTCAATAACTAGAAAATGAAACAAATGTATAAATATGCTGAAAATAGGCTCCCCCCAAAACTGGCAGAGTGCACCCCCAAACACACATCCCTCTTCAAAAGCACCCACTGGCAAAAAACGAAAGTCAGCGCCTATGGGGAGCTAGGTCGTGTCGCTGGGACTCTACCAAATTTGGATACAGGTGCTTGCTACCCATGGCCTGTGCTCATCTGTCTCCCACAATAAAAACAGTAGAAGACATTAAAAAGCATTCTTGTGGAAATTTCCTTCCCTTGAACATTTCTCATGGGATTTTTCCACAGAAGAGGCAATCCAGCTGGATCTGTGAGCTGTGCAATCTCAAGTGTGTGTGTATATATATATCTGGGTAAGTTAGATGAGAGAGACAGAGTTAGTTCACTTATAAGGCACAAAAGGAGCCCTAATTAGGGGGAAAATATGCATTGAAAACAACAACATTTAGTTTTCTAGAACAAAGGGGTTTATGTAAAAAATATTCAAGGTCAGCAGAGGTAGATTTGAATCTAAAGTTAAATGAAAACCCTTCCAACTATGTGCAGTTGGACAAATTCATCTCTGGGTTAACTATGTTGATTTCAATGGAGAAACTCCAGAGGTGAATGTAACCAATTTAGAGAGAGAGACAGACAGAGACATACACAGTGTGTGTATATATATGTAAAACACACACACTTAAGGTACTATTCGCTATTACCAAACTGCTCTTTTTCTAGATGATAACGTGATCTTAAGATGCAGTTTTCAAATAATGCTGATATATGTAGTGTATATTCAGCGTAATGTGGGCCAAATCCCAACAGGAGTTTTGCCTAACTAAGACCAGTAGGGTTTGGCCCTATTTTTTATTATGCTCTGCCATTTTAAGATACATTTTTAAGGCATGGGTAACATTATAAATACCCACAAAATAGGCAAAAAAAACAACAAAAAAACAAACAAAAAAAAGACATGAAGATGGCTAAAAGAAATAATTGCCCACCCCACGGCAATCAGGCACACATTCCAAACAATACACTATAGGCAACATATATGTCCTCAGCTGTTCCCTGGAATTTCTCATAATCTTCAGATAGGAATGATGTATTTCCTCCTTGAAAGCAGGAGAGAGATTTACAGCTTTAACGTGTCACTCATAAAATGGTTAAATGTTTTAAGTACCTAATCAAATGTTATAAATTATGTGCAGCAAAACTGACATGCAATAAAGATTATTATTTATAGCATATGACAGTAATGCCCAAAATGTGCTTGGCATTCTATTGAACATACAAGACCAAAGAGAGACTTACTATTTTTATGCATGTTTCTTTTACTTGTTGACCTATTTTCATCAGCTTCATCATCTGAAATACTGAATTTAGAAAGTGTTAGAAGTCCATCTATTTAAAAAGATCAAAATAAACACTGCACCGATCTTCCTTTCTTCTTTGTGGGAAAGTTTGCTTCCTGTAGTTTTCATTATATCAAACACCATAGGTGAGAGATTTGGTCTATAATTAGTCAGAAATACATTGTTTCTTGCTCCTCATAGCCTGTGAAGAGGGGTAAGAGGGCATGAAGTGAAGCTACTTTCCCTACAGGTCACAGTACAAATGGGGAGGAACCCACATAAGGCTGCTACTCCCTCTTCTGTGCAGGTAGATGGGTAGCTGTGGGGAACAGATAAAACAGATGACAAGACAGAGCTTTATCTAAGTCAGCAGGCCAGGTACTTAGGTGTGTATTTAGATCTAAGTGACTTGCCTAATGTGCCACAGGAAGTCAATGGAACAGATAGGACAGAAGCCAGCTATCCCCATTGAATGCTGTGCCTTAACCATAAAACTATCATTCCTTCATTTTCAAACAGTCACATTTGTTTCTTATAGACTATGTCCCCAAAGCTATGTCCCCTAAAGAGCCTCACTGAGGCAAAACACCCACTGACTTCAGTATCAGATCCATCATGCATACAAATCAAATATAACCAAGTCAAAACAGCTTGAATTAAAAAAAAAACAAAAAACAAACCAAACCAAACTTAGTTACCAGTCCTGATAGCATGTGGCAATCCAGCTTTTCATAGTAGAGAAACATTTCATGCTACCAATAAAGCTATTCTGCCTTTTAGAGTCTAACATATTGTAGAGGATTAATAATCTGCATTTCTCATGGCTCTGTCCTGTCACGTCTTCCAAATATTTTATAAAAACAGAAGCAGGAACTAGTCCTGTAGAAAAAGCAATGATATGGAGCACAGTTTAGTATATGTTTACCTGTCCATTTTGATTGAGTACCAGTAGAACAAGAGTACCTGTTTCCGTAAGGTTGCAAGCTTCAAAAGTAATATTGATCAAATCATCTTCTGAGTAACCAGCAACTTTTACTATATTATTAGCTACGCCTTCATTGACAGCAGTACTAGCATTTCCTAAACAGAAATATTATAAGTTAAAAATATATTTTATGTTATGGCTTCAGGACACATACCCACCATTTAATAAAAACATATCACTTTTAACCTATTTTCCCCAAGTCTCATAAAGAAAAGGAAAAAATCCCAAAAGCAGTCTCTTCCAACCCCAGCCATCACATTCTCTAACAAAGGGGTGGGAAAACTACTGCCCACGGGCCGGATCTGACCCAACAGCCATTTTAATCTGGCCCTCAAGCTCCTCCTGAGGAGCAGGGTCTGAGGCTTACCCTGCTCGGGTGCTCTAGCTGGGGAGCGGGGTCGGGGGCCACTCCACGTGGCTCCCGGAAGCAGTGGCATAGCCCCGCTCCAGCACTCCAGCCGGGGAGCAGAGTCAGGAGCCACTCCAGGCAGCTCCCGGAAGCAGTGGCATGTCCCCTCTCTGGCTCCTATGCATAGGGGCAGCCAGGGGGTTCCACTTTGCACACTGCCCCCACCCCAAGTGCCGCCCCCGCAGCTCCCATTGGCCGGAAACTCCAGTCAATGGGAGCTGCAGGGGTGGCACCTGCAGATGGGGCAACGTGCAGAGCTGCCTGGCCATGCCTCCGCATAGGAGCAGAAGGGACATGCCACTGTTTTTGGAAGTCGCTTGAGGTCAGTGCCGCCCAGAGCCTGCACTGCTGAGCCTTCCACCCGTGCCCCAACCCCCTGCCCCAGCCCTGATCCCCCCTCACCCTCCGAACCCCTTGATCCCATCCCAGAGCACCCTCCTGCACCCCAAACCCCTCATCCACAGCTCTACCCCAGAGCCCGCACTCCCAGCCAGAGCCTGCACCCCTTCCCACACTGCAACCCCCTGCCACAGCCCTGATCTCCCTCCTGCCCGCCGAACCTCTCGGTCCCAGCCCAGAGTACCCTCCTACACCCCAGACTCCTCATCCCCAGACTCACCCCAGAGCCCTCATACCCCCCCGCACCCTACTCGCCCACCCACAGCCCCCTCCCGCATCCCAACCCAAATTTTGTGAGCATTCATGGGCCACCCTACAATTTCTATTCCCAGATGTGGCCCTCAGGCCAAAAAGTTTGCCCACCCCTGCTCTATCAATCTTCTTGAGAAAAGATTTAACTTGTATTATGTTTTAGAAGCCAATAGTTGCCTGCTCTATCAGAACAGCAAAAGAAGAAAATTCCACCATCCAACAGCACCCAGATGTTTTAAATTAGGGCTTGTTAACTTGGGCAACCTTACTGACCCCAACTGCATCCCTCATTGAGAGAGAGATGGTCTCAAGTAGTTAGGCCCCAATTCATATAGTTTTTAAAACAAAGTTAACAACCTTAAACTGCACCCAAAAGAAAGAGCAAGCCAGTGCTGTTAGAAATTAGAGCACTACACAATGTTCTAATGTTTGTTTTAATGAAGAGGGCGTGATAAGGGTTTCAAGTCAGGGGGTGCAGCAGCACCCCTAGTTCCAGCCCCTATGTACACCACACCATATTGTGGATGGGGCAGAAGTTGTCTAAATTGGAAAAGCTCTGGGAAGACTTCTTACTCTTCCAAGCCCCAAACATAGGGCAAACATAGGGCAATGCCTCCATGGTACAAGAGAGCCCTATATCTGCAATCAGAACTTGTCACACTTCAAAAAAATTTGCACACTTACTTTCAGTGGTAAAAAACACAGGGAGGTCTAACACAGGTTCTGAAGTTTCAGCAGAGTCTATCAATAGGGAGTTACTATTCTCTGGTGATAGATGTATATCTTCTGAAAAAGTATCTGACCCAGAATCCATATTGATTAAAATGCACTGGTCAAAGTTCAAATCAGAATGTTTACCTTTTTTTCTTAGGGGGTCAATTTCTATTCTCCCTCTATTATGAAACAAAATGAACCTCCTTATAATTATCAGATGCACCACTTGCCTAGGAATTAATAAGATAATGCAAATGAAAACAGTGGAAACCAATTAGTTTATAATTCTGTTCAAAATTAAATTATTTTAACATATCTATTTCAACTGACATACATATGTAAGGGGAGGTGGACTCCCTTGTTATATATGAAATACGTTTTTCCTTGAAATAAATATATTCAAAAAACGGTATTCTTTTAACTGATCCTTATGATTCTCTTTACAGTAAAAGTAGTTTTTTGCCTTGTCTTTTTGTTCCTTCAATACTGCTTCAAAACTAATGACTGTAGCCGCTCTTTTATAGTAAATTACCACCCACTGTATACTTTATACTGAAACTCCAGTGCCTTTTTTGTGTACATTGAGCTGATCTTGCAGTTGTAATTGAGGCAAAATAGCAATTTAAGAGCCCAATCCTGCAATTTGTTCTTCACAGGTGGATTCTTGCATCTGCATGGAGCGAGGGGCTCCACAGAGATTCAAGCAACACAGTGGCAAAATCAGGGCCTAAGTAAATTGGTGTTTTGTCTGAATAAGGATCACAAGATCAAACTCATGGGTTGCAATTAAGAAAAATGTTATGTCTTTTTATGTCTGCATTTCAATTTCTCTACAGATCTCTTTGAAAAATATTATAGAAACTACCATAGGACTCAAGCCTGCAAACACTAATGAGGGTAGTGCTTACTGATACGGCTTGTCTCAAATACTACTCATGGCTGTAAGGGTGGGATGCATAAAAGTACTTAGGTGCCTAAATCCTAGATCTAGGCCTATGTCTTGAGTTTAGGTGCCTAAGACCCAGATTTGGCTCTACTGTGATCCACAAAACTCTTGCTGAACCCTGTAGGCTCCTAAACTCATTTGGTACCTATCTTTTCAGAGTAAAAGTCCCTAGCCACTTAGGACTATGAGCACTATAGTGAAACTCAGAAGTATTCTTCTGTCGACCTAGCTGCATCTACACTGAGGTTAAGTGGGATTAATAACTACACTGCTCCAGGCTGTGAATTTTTCACACCAATGAGCACCCTATGTTGACCTATCTTTTGAGTGTAGATCAGGCCTAAGTTTCTGCATCTGAGCATGTCCACTGCTGCCTCACTCTAAGTGTTCTGACACCTATCTCTCACCTAAACCTAAGAGCAATTCACAAACCAGGGAAAGACAGGCATTTGTCCACTCAAGCTGTGCACGGAAGTTGCCAGCTGGATTGGGCCCCATTCCGAATCTGGCCAAAGGATGTGGTGGTGGTGCTGGTTCCCACCCTATAACCTTTAGCCCAGAGGTTAGCTGCTCTCTGGCCCAAAGAGAGAAAGAAAAAGTCTGAGACTTACCCTGTAGTCTAGGTGTTAGAGCACCCACCTAGGAGGTGGGAGATCGCAGGTCCAGTCCCCCTGCTCCAACCACTTTTTCATCATTTATCCAGAGTCCAACAGCTTCAACAGGAGGGACTGAGGGAGCCTCATATCAGAACAACCCATAGCACATATTCTGCAGCCAGGACTTAGCTACAGGGCTGGCTTTAGGGAAAATGGCACCCTGGGCAAACTTGTATTTTGGCATCCCTGGCCTCCATGCCTCTTCCCCCAGGCCCCGTTATGTTTTCTTGGTTGATGTTTCCTTTTAAAAATATTTCAGTCACGATGGATAAAAATCAATTATTTTTTTTAAATAAAAAAAATTGGATATTTTTTTACTTAAATCAGATTGTTTTAATAAAATGCTTTTTGAGGAGGAAACCTTTCTAATGTTTAAGTAAAGTTTTGTAAATGAGTTCCAATAGTTCATGGATTAGGGATCCAATTTTATGGGGTTCCACAGACTTCTGTATAGATTATTTAGGTTAATCTTTCTATCTACCCAATGGGATTCAGTGCTCAGTCTAGAAGATACCATCAGAGATACTTAGTTTTGCAGTTCTCACACTGTGGATTTGTTTCCAGGGGTAATACACTTGTTAACAGCAAAAATGTTTTTAAATAAATAAATAATATATAGAGGTGACAGATAACAGACCTCAACTCTATTGTCCCTCTGCAAATTTGTGTACACACAGTCAATCCCTTACCTCTCTCTAAAAGTGCAAAGTTTCAAAAAGTTCAATGAATAGAAGATTGTTGGGGGCAGAATAGATCTGGACAAGAAGAAGAAATCTGGAGATAAATATGAGAAGGGAGGGACAGGCAGTAGAAACAAAAGTGAAACTGTTTGAGCAGCATATTCCAGAAGTCTTGAGGTCTTTCTCAGTGTAGCCTTCATTGATTTGCGATCTACCATACCATTCTCTCACTACAAGGGTAAACTTATAATGGCAGCAGGCCATAAAAGAGACCCAGTTTGGAAATATTTTAATGACGTTCCTCTATCTGAAGGTAAGACAGGCATGTGTGCAAAATGCAAACAGTGCAACAAAGAAATGCAAGGCCTGGTTTCCCAAAAGAAACAACATCATGAGAAGTGTTTCTTCTCAGGAGGAAGCTGCACTGAAGATGATGAAATGAACATGTCTGAACATGTAAGATCTTCAGATTGGTAAACTTTTTTATTTCATACTTCTTTCTTAAGGACTGCCTATCTTCCTTCTGGACTATTCTTGAATTCTCATGTTTGAGCAAAAAATATAGTTGGTACTCTATGGTACTATCATTTTAGATGCAGTTGTGATAAAAAATAAATAGCTGAAATAGGCAGATCTTCCTTTTACAATTTCACCTTTAAAGTAGTACCAAGTGTCAGTGAATGCAATGAGTAATACTAAATGAACAGTATGGTAATAATAATTAAATAAGTTCATTAGCTTATTTTGTTTAGGAGAATCCATCCTCAACCTACAGGATTCTGAAGACTATCCACCTTCAAGATCAACATCATTTTCTATAGCGTCAGAGTTATCTGCCAATCACAGTGTTTCAGTCACATCATGTATGTCACATAGCCACAGTATATCACCTGTAGCAAAAAGAAAAAAAAATCCCATCATCCAGAAACAACCACAGATAAATTTGTGATAAGAACCAGCAGATTACAAAAAGAGGTAATTGATGAAAAAATTGCCCGGTTTGTTTATGCAACAAACTCTCCTTTCCGTATGATTGAGAACCCACACTTCATTATCATGCTTCAGTCATTAAGACCAGGATACAGTCCACCCAACAGAGCAGATGTTGCAGGCAAATTGCTGGATAAAGTGTATGAAAGAGAAATTGAGAAGTGTGCCAAAGGTCTAGAGGATAAAATTGTTAACCTGAGTCTTGGTGGGTGGAGCAACGTCCACAACGATCCTGTTGTATGTGCTTGTGTGACAACAGTAGAAGGGAATGTCTTCCTTACAGAAACAATTGATACATCAGGAAATACACACACAGCAGAATACTTACAAGTAGCAGTAAGAGCTATAACAAACTGTGGAAAAAAAAATTCAAATGTCTAGTACGCAGCTTGATCACAGACAATGCTGCAAGTGTATCCAAGATGAGGAGAAATTTAGAAGAGTCCAAAGCTAATAACATACGGTTGCAGTGCTCATTTGATGCACCTCCTAGCCAAAGACTTCAGTGTTCCAGAAATAAAGGCTAATGTTGTTGAAATTGCAAAATAGTTCCATAACAACCACTTTGCAGCAACTGCTCTGAAAAAAGTGGGAAGAATCAAGCTAACTCTCCCACAAGAAATGTGATGGAACTTAATAGACTGTTTTGAGCACTGTATCAAGAACTGGCCTAATCTAATGACAGTTTGTGAGCAAAATCGTGAAAAAATAGATGGCACTGTCACAGCCAAAGTTCTCAACATTGGGCTTAAGAGAAATGTTGAACACATGCTGAGTACCCTGAAGCCTATTTCTGTAGCTTTGATCAAAATGCAGGGAAATAGCTGTTTTATTGCTGATGCTGTTGAAATTTGGAAGGAACTGAGTGAGATCTTATAAAGAGAAATATGCAATGACAGAGTTAAATTACAAACATTAAAAAAACGAATGGGACAAGCATGATCTCCAGCTCATTTTCTTGCAAATATTCTCAATACTCGGTACCAGGGTCAAACCTTAACTGCTGAAGAAGAGGAGTTGGCTATGACATGGACATCCAGCAATCATCCCTCCATAATGCCAACTACAATAAACTTCAGAGCTAAAGGTGAACCATTCAAGAAATATATGTTTGCTGATGATGTTTTAAAGAAAGTCACACCAGTGAACTGGTGGAAGCCACTTAAGCACTTGGATTCAGAGACTGTTGAAGTGATAATCTCACTTTTAACAGCAGTAGCTTCTTCTGCCAGTGTAGAAAGAATATTTTCTTTCTTTGGATTAATTCATTCCAAATTGAGAAATCGTTTGGGACCTGAAAAAGCGGGAAAGCTTGTTTTTCTTTTCCAGATTACAAACAAACAGGAAAATGAAGGTGAAGACAACTGAGTTAGGTGCAGAAGCCAATATTTTAAGTTTCTCATGTTGACTTGGCTGACAGTCGATTTACTTTTTTTATATATATATTTAAATATTTAAGTTTAAAACAATTTTAACAAAAACAAACCTGATTTTAAAAAAATTTAATATTTAACTAAATTCAAAAATTCATATGCTTGTTTTGTTAAAATATTATATGTTTGCTGTTGCATAAAAAATCCAGAATACATAACATTGTTGTTTTATTTAAATAAATAAACAATTTAAATGTCTGTCTGGTGATGTTCTCTTCCTAATACAGCATGGCAAGAAAATCCTCCAAATATTAATGATTAACCTGTTGAATTGGAGATAGTTCACCTCCCAATGACTTCATTAATATCTACTTCAAATACTTTTGGTAAATGAAATAACCAATCATTCATTTTCTGATATAGCTGTAAAACTCATCTGAAAAGTTTTCAAAATAAATCACTTTAAAAATGTATAGTGTATACCTTCTAAAAATGAAACCTACATCTACCTCTGAGTTGTGAAGAACATGTATTAAGGTTATAACAACCAACCAGAATGCACTTTTATGTAGAAATCCATAATTAAATCGGGTTTTCCTGACTAGTGATTTAAATCATGATTAAAATCAATCTGATTTAAATCAGATCCTCCCTGATTTCAGTTACATGTTCCATATACTACTTTTAATAAATGTGATAATTTTCTTGACTTGTGTGTGGACCCTCCTTCCTAAAGATGTTTGCAGATTTGGTATTGTGCCATGTGACTCACAGAACATGGATTGGAATGATGTAGCTGTCTGGTGCGATCATACTGCAAACACTTTTCTGTTCATCCCACACCCACAATCCCTGCCTCAGTTTAAGAAATATCCAAAATCCTAAGGATACATGGGGGGAATGGGGAAAATACATTATCCGCTCACAGAAAGCACTGGGAGTTTTAAAAGCAGCAGAAGCACACCACAGAAAATGGGTAGATAAACATCTTCATGGCTTGGTTTATATATAGAACAATGAAACACAATTAAAAAAGCCATGCAGGCCTCTGCCATGACTGGCATTCATCATAGCTGTCCAGGGGACATGAAAGAATTGTCATTCATCCTCATAGTTGGTTGCCTTCAGCACGTCAGAAAGTTCAGCCCAGATTTCATCTTGTATCTCGCCGATCACTAACGCGACCACATAAACATTTGTACCGCAGTAAGGAGCAGCAGCAGAACCAGACCATCATCCAGTTGCTCCATGCCTTCCACCCAATTTGGCAGGAGGGAGAGGTGAGCAGGAACTGTCATCAGCAAATGTATGATGGTGGGGGAGATAGCACCAACAATACACAGCAAAGCAGTTCCTACGGTGTCTGCAGTGATGCACAGCACACTGGGATACCACCCCTGAAATGGAAGTGCCAACACTGTGTAACAACAGCACAAGTGTGGTTGTGGGTATGTGCACGTACACAGCGTGATACCTGTGTACAGTACAGTATATGTGGACACATTATTTTATTAATATTATTGCATCACTTATACCATCAAAGAATAAACATTTCTATTGGCAAATTATTGCCCCCAATGATAGGAATAGGTTGTTGAATACTTTATTAGATCTTGATTAAAAAAAAAGAGATTCTTTGAGGACTTGAATGGGAGCCTATCTACGCAAATCTCATCAGGGCTTTGAAGTTAATGGGGTGCTGCACAGGAGTCTGCTGTGCAGTCAGCTGCAGAATCAGGGCCTAATTTAGGGCTAACTCCTGCAACCATTAATCACATAAACAGGCCTTACTCAAGTGAGTAACAGTCTACTTGTGTGTCTCTATGCTAATTGCATGAGAAAGGGTTAAAGGAACATGCCCTTAAAGAGGCACATAGAGGTTGTGCTTCAGAGTAGCAGCTGTGTTAGTCTGTATTCGCAAAAAGAAAAGGAGGACTTCTGGCACCCTAGAGACTAACCAATTTATTTGAGCGTAAGCTTTCGTGAGCTACAGCTCACTTCATCGGCTGCATAGAGGTTGTGCTATAACACAACACATATAACAGCTCTGCCAGCAGCAAACCCTCCTAGTGGTGAGGCAGCTGACAGAGGCCAAAAGAGGCGCTTCGGCGGGCGTGCCCTTACACCGGGTGCCTGGGGGAAATAAGCGCTACCAACGCACTTGTAGGTCACTACAACCGAGTCGACATCACTACAACCGAGTCGACACCAAGGGCACTTCCTGCTGGAGACGAATTACCCCCCCGAACACATGAACCTTCCGCCCCGGCAGCCGCTCCCGCCGGAACCCGGGCCTGGCAGGGTCGGGCACCCAGCGGCGGCGGAGACTGACACGGTTTCCCACACGGCGGCCCGCCCACGGCGCTAAGCCAGGCTGCTGACCACGATGCCGTTTCCCAGCGCGGCCAAGCCCCGTCGAGGAGCCAGGGGGCGACACCCCCATTACCGTGGCCTCCCCCCCGCGCGGGCGCTGCTGGTCACGGGGCGGCTCGGACCCGCGTGGGCTGCTCGCGGGGCAATGGCGGGTACCCCGGGCCGGCGCGAGGGGGGCGTGGTTCAGCGTCACCGGGTTGTGCGCGAGTCGGCTCGGTGCCGGCCGGCCGGCGGCTGGAGCGGCGGGGGCGGGGCCTCAGGGGAGGCGGGCTGACGTTGGGCCGTTCCCGCCCGAGCCGTTCCGGGGTCAGAGGGCGTGTTTGTGACGGCGGTTGGGTGCGCGAGGCGACGGGAGCGGAGCGAGGCGGAGGCTGCCGGCCGCCCGGGAGCTCGCAGCAGCAGCACTGGGCTGAAGCGGCCCGGCGGGGGCCAGCGCCGGCAGCACCATGTCACGCGGCTCGATCGAGATCCCCCTCCGGGACACTGACGAGGTGAGGCGGCGGCGGACGCGGCGGCCTCGGGCCTGGTTCTTTCCCCCTGCTGACCCCTGGCGCTGTGCGGGGCGTCCCCCGCCCCGCAGCCATGAGCTGGCCCCGGGGAGTGTGTGTGTGTGTGTGTGTGTGTGTGAAGTGTGTGATGGCCTCATAACTCTGACCCCCCTGCCCACACACACGGGCCTTGTGAGCCGCCCTCACTCCGCTGAATACCCCCCCCCCCGGGCCTGTCGCTCCCCCCTTGGTGGGCAGCGGGGTTGTGCCTGGCCGGTTTTCATGGGGAGGAAAAGCAGCTGTTAGGAAAGGCAGCCCCGGGGCCTCGGCCGGCCGCACGTTGTGCTGGTTGTTTTCACGCAGGCACCACAAGGAAGAGAGTGGTGGCCTAGTTCCCCCAATAATAACCTTCAATCATAAAAATGGAAGCCTCTTACAAAGCTACTAAGGGCTTTAGCCTGAACTCCTCTGACGACTAGTAACTTTCATTTGCCCATGTGCTGTCCAGCTGTAGCGTGGCAAAGTTAAACTTCATGTTGTCTAATTCTGTGTCACGTCAGGTTAGCTAAAAGTGTGTTTTAAAGTCAGCTTAGTTAAATCGGTGGAAAATCCTGTGTGGACACTCCTAATTCAGTTTAAAGCTGATTTATATCAAGTTGGGTTACATGGGTTCCTTGCCAACATAAACTAAACTGACAATAGGGATATATAGATTTAAGAGTGCTGCACAGGTGTTTACACCAGTATAACTAAATCAAATTTAAAACTGATATTGGTTCAAAACTTGTATGAAGACGAATCCTTAAACTGGTGAAGCAGTTAATTCTGTTACTAGATACTACTTTCACGTACTTGTTTAAAAAAAATCTTTCACTGCCATTAGCTGTTACTTTGTTTGAAACTTGCCACCAGTTTGGCAGTATGTTTTGCTTTCTGTAGGTAATGTATGTGTATAATCATAAGTATTAATCTCCTCCTCCACCCCCCCCCCCCAAAAAAAAATTAATTGCTTTCACCGTGGTTGTCCACAAGGATAAGTGATCTTAGTACTGCTCTTTGAATTGAGGGCCATCTGTGTTTATGACATGAGACAAACTTACTTTTCTTTCCATCTGGGAGGCTGGTCTGTGGATTAATCTCCAGGGACTGCAGTAAGAGTACAAAGTGCAATTTTTTTTCTGTCTTTTTCCCCTATACTCTTATTTGCTCACTTCCTACCACTACACACACACTGGAAGATTATCAGAAATATGACTTTATTTTCCTGTAGTTCAGCAGTTGGAACAAAATACTTTAATTTAGCAAAAAAAGCATAACAAGATCCAGTGGTTGGAAGCTGAAGCAAGATATGTATTCATGACAGTGAGCATAATTCCTGGAACAGTTTACCTAGGGATGTGGTGGATTCTTCATCACTTATGATCTTTAAAATCAAGTCTGGTTGTCTTTCTAAGAGTTGCTATAGTTCAGAAAGAAGTTATGGGCTTGATGCAGAAGTTACTGGTACGGTTTTATGCCTGTGTTTAAGTAGGAAGTCAGACTCAACTATCATAATAATTCCTTCTAGCCTTAAAATCAATGTATGTATGGTACAAAGCATTTATCTCAGTTAGTAAGGCAGCTAAGTAATGCTGGGGACCGCATGGCTCATTGATAGAGGCTGGACTGGGAATAAAAAACAAAGGTTCTATCTCCAGCTCTTCAACCGATTTACATTGTGACCTTGGGGAAATCATGTAATCTCTGTGTCCACAGCTGTAAAATAGAGATCTACTGTATTTGTCAATGAAAAGTGCTATTGAATTGCAAAATATTATTGTTCTTTTGCATCCATGTGTGGGTTATTGCCATGTCTTATGTGGCACTATCTTCTTATTTACAGTTAGTGGTACTGCAGTATCCAATATCCAGCTCAAAATCCAGTTTCTGCAATTTAATTATATCTGTATAGAGTGGATTGTGGATTACAGCCTCAATTTTCTGCTCAGTAAAGGTTTTGCTCTCTGTTTTAGGTACTTGTATGGTCCTCGCTGCATAGTATCTGAGTGCCTCACAATCTCACATTACTCCTGTGATGAAGTGAGCTGTAGCTCACGAAAGCTTATGCTCAAATAAATTGGTTAGTCTCTAAGGTGCCACAAGTACTCCTTTTCTTTTTCGGGATATACTAATTAGCCCTATTTTACAGATGGGGAATTGAGGCACAAAGACACTAATGACTTACCTGGGGTCACACAGTAATGTTTTATAGAAGGGAATTGAGCCTGGATTTCCCTGAGTCTCAGGCTAGCACTTTATCCGCTGGACCAACCTTCGTTCCATATGTGTGTCTTCTGGATCATAACCTCTTTGAGAGAGACTCATTTTATGTCATTTACATTGCTGAGCACGTTGTCAGTGCTGTATAAATGATAGGACAGATTTATTCTTTTCTCCTTTTGCCCACAGACTGCAAAAAATGGATTATATTCTGCTCTCTGAAATATGTCCAGTTTCTGCTGATCTCTGTGGCCGTGGCCATTTGTGCTCTAAGGGCAGTACTTGCTCCCAACCCCATAGATACTTACTTTCTATGTTATTTGGGGGATGGTCTTATTGGAGAACCTCTTCAAGTGGAAAATCCATTCTCCAGGTTGTCTAATCTAACTTCTGGCATGCTGGAGAGAGTGAGGATTAGGGTTTCTGTTGAGTTTCTATTATAAATATTGTAAATATAGACTTTAAATGGAACTTTTAAAAAGTTGATAACATGAGTTAACACTTACCATGAATATTATTGTTGCTTTTAGGTCATTGAGCTTGACTTCGATCAGTTACCGGAGGGGGATGAAGTTATAAGTATCCTGAAACAGGAACATACTCAGCTGCACATATGGATTGCTTTAGCGGTCAGTATTTATGCAAATAATTTCTACTATATTGCATTTGTTAGCAGAAGAAATTAAATTATTCTTCTAGATCACTGATATTTCTTACATCAATTTTGATATTGCAAATATCGGTAGAGGCTCTACAACTTGAGGTTTGTAATGAATTGATACCATTTTTGGCTGCTTCTAATACTATATTTAAAAATTGCACACTTCATTAATTTTGTTTTAACTTCGTTTTTTCAAAGTAAAAAACATTGTCCTGATGTTCAAATATAGTGGAAAAAATACATTGGTGACTGAAGAAAGATAAAATTGTCTCTTTGATTGTGCTTATAAAAAATCCCTCTTAATTTATTAACACAGACGTCACTATCTAGGCTATGCATCACAATGAGGCAAGATCAGTGCTAGCAATATTCACTGAACTACCCTATCAAGTTTATGCTGGCTGGAAGGGAGATCTGAACAGTTCCCATGGGAGTGCTTTAATAAATAAGAAAAGAGTGAATGGAGGAAAAATTGCCATAAAAGACTATGAATGTGAAAAGAATCAACAACATAGAACTTTAGGATTAAATGGTCTGAACACTTTCCTTGTAAAGTTCAACTTCTGTATGCTTTGGCTAAATTTCCAAAGGTGTTTTCCAAAAGTATGTTTCCATTAGAGAGAGTAATGAATTACATTGGCATGATTGCAGCCTGACTGGTAGGACGCTCACTTCTGTACCAGAAGGTTGTGGGGTTGAAGTCCTACATGAGGATGCTCACCCTCTTCTGACTACCGTACACTGCTAGTAGGTTCTGCAGTCTCAGACGTGTTACATTGCAGACAGGCTTCAAACTGACTTTTTTTGTTTTGCTTAGTCTCTGGTTGTCCAGTTGAACACTTAAGGATCCCAGTGCTCTTTTGGACAGGCATAGCTGATCACTTGTGTACTGTCCAACAATTTAATCTTTGAATAATTTTTCATGTGTGTGTTTGTATGAATGAATGATTGTGAACAGCAGAGCACCTGCTCTAACAACTGCTGTATTTGTATATGTAATTCATCAGTGGAAAGATTTTGTACTAAGAAAAAAGTACTCATGGAGCTATATTGAAACATGTTACATTAGAATGTAAGTGAAAATCTGTGGTTTAACTGGAAAAAAATATGGTGGAATAGCTATAAAAGTAGTATTTAAAATGTTTGCTTTTATAGTTGGAATATTACAAACAAGGAAAAACAGAAGATTTTGTGAAACTGTTGGAAGCTGCACGAATAGATGGTAACTTGGATTATAGAGACCATGAAAAAGATCAGATGACATGCTTGGATACTCTGGCAGCATACTATGTACAGCAGGCACGGAAGGAAAAGAATAAAGACAACAAGAAGGAGCTCATTACACAAGCTACCCTGCTGTATACTATGGCTGACAAAATTATCATGTATGATCAGGTAAAAAAAAAGATTGTCCATTTATATGTAGAATCATAGCTATAAACTGTGTCATTAAACTTAGTTTGTAACTTTGTTATAGTATCCATACTCCAACTCTGATTCAAAGTACATTTTTTGAAAGGAAGCAGATACCTAATTATTGTACCCTAAAGGGAAGGTAGCCACTAATGGGCAGGCCCTTATAACCTCATTAGTGTGTGTTACACTACTGATTTCACAAACATTTGGATTAAATTGGCACTTGTGTAGCACTGCCCAGAATAAAAGTGGTCCTAGCTCAAGCTTCTTGATGTAACTATGCCTGTGTATTCCTTTTTTGTTGTTGTTGGCCGAAACATTTTGCTCGATATACCTTTTGGTGGTACGTGATTTGTAGAAATTAATTGTTGGAACCTGCAGTCTCACCATTGGTATTGCACAGGCTTTGATGCAGGAGAATGAAATTCATCATAAAATACCAAAATGAGGTTTGAAGTAGTACATTAGCACTCTTTCCTTTAGTCTGATTTTTATAACTTTTTTAAGAAAGACCCAAATACAAAATCCTAGTATTTGTATAAAAATGCAAAGAATAATATCTTAGAAATCTGTTTCTCATCTAGAATCACTTGTTGGGAAGAGCCTGCTTCTGTCTGCTGGAGGGTGATAAAATGGACCAGGCTGATGCACAGTTTCATTTTGTGCTCAACCAGTCTCCAAATAATATTCCAGCCCTCCTTGGTAAGAATTTTGTGAATATCTCTGCAAAAACCCAGTCTCTCCATCTCTATTTAGGACTTGTAGAAAATGCATGTTCACAGTCTGTCCCAGTTCTCGTAAGGAGAGACATACATGGGCCTTGCAATAAAGAAGGGAGATCTCTGTCTTGGGGTAATACGCATTTAAGAGCCTGAGATGGATTCAGGAAGTGCCTGCAGAAAGGAAAGCTGTGGTGGTGGAGGTATTATCAACAACTGTATGGTAATGCCTGTGTGGTTATGTCCATGTCTACCCTCAGGATGCCCCCTTGTAGCACGCTTGATTCTGCAGATGTGCTACCTCTTCTTTCCCCTTTGGCTCTTATAAGAAGTAACTCCCAGGTCAAAATATTTTAAATTGAGATTCCTCTGTGCGGTCATGTATGTTTAATATGTCTCTTATAGTGTATCAATTTAGTTTCTATCCCCTGAAATCAAGTCCTTGTTCCCCTTAATTTAGGGTTCCTACAGCCCTCCTTCTAGGCTTCTGTATGAGTGTTCCCATAGGCTACCCCTCCATAGGTCAGGAGTCTCACAGCCCTCCTAGGGTCTGTGCTGATAACAAAGGCTGGCTGAACCACTCAGCTTCTGAGTGGGCCTCTTTTAATCCTGTCCTTCCCCCAGGGCTGTGAAAGGTCAGTAGGCTGAAGAGCCAACAGGCAGGTGCACAGTTATGCTTTCACTAGGCAGATATGTCTCCTTCAGGCTGTCTGCTCACTCCCTCCTCCTTTGGCTCTCTGGAGGTTTCTCTTTTATTCCTAGGCCTGTGACTGATTTAGTCACATGACCTACCTGATTTGTCACATTTGGGGAGGAGAGCTGAGTGAGGCACAGGTGGGGCAGACCCTTTACTCTAAAAGGGGCCAGTCACCTAGGACAGTCCACCTTACTTACCAGTCTTTTCCTGCTGACACTAGTGGTGCTGTGCTCTCTCAATGTGGTCAGAACACTTTTTCAGTAGTGAAGAGTCAGCAAGCAGTAACACCTTCAGTCAGTATTCTAGAGTGAAGCTTATGGCAATTTTCATTCAAACTTCCTAACCAAGAAAAGAAAATGAAAATTATTTAAAAATGATTTAAAAACCTTACGTTTATGCTTGCTGTTGCCGTTTATTAATTGTATTTTCTGAGATACTTGACACTTGTAGGCTCGGCATCAAGACACACGAAGCAGTTATAATCAAATGAATGTTCCTCACAGCATGCAAGCTTTTACTAATTCCATTTATTCTGGCACTAACAATTGGAAAAAGTCAGAATGGCAAACCTATAGCAACTTCTGTAACTTGCTTGTTGTAACAGGTAAAGCATGCATTTCATTCAACAAGAAAGATTATAGAGGAGCCCTTGCCTACTACAAGAAAGCACTACGAACCAACCCAGGTTGTCCAGGTAAGGCGTAGAAAATCTTTGCTACTGAAGCGATCTTACTAAGTTGTTTAAACCTAAAATTGGTCCTTATAATTCCTGCAGTTAGAAAATGGGCTTTATTATAATTCCTTTTTTCCAATCCATGCAGTCACAAATGAAATTCTTATTCTTGTAGGACAGATCTGCTTTCTGCTGGCTCTGTAATAGCTGCTAACTGAGTAAATGACTAAGAGTATGTCTGCCGTATTGTTGTAGCCATGTTGGTCCCAGGATATTAGAGAGACAAGGTGGGTGAGAGGTAATTTTGTTTTATTGAACCAATTTCTGTTGGTGAAAGACAAGCTTTGGAGTTACACAGAGCTCTTCTTCAGGTCTGAGAAAGGTACTCAGTATCACAGCTAAATATAATGCAGAACAGATTGTTTAGCATAAGTAGTTAACACGTTATTGGGGCATTTAGTGCACTGGATGAGGTACACATGTGATAGGCATGTGTATCTTGAAAGGTGTGGGTGGGTATTGGTCATCATAGCAGTGTGGCTATGTGTACAGGTTTTGCCTCTGTTGTGGTAGAGGCTGGCGTCACCTTGAGCTCGTGTGTTTTGGTCTGTGAGGAGCTTGCTTCTGATAGTGAGATTGGTGGGTTGTCTGAAGGCCAGAAGAGGTGGCTTGGGAAAGATTTTTTTCAGGATGTCTCCATTGAGTATGGGTTGTGATTGTTTTATGATACCCCATAGGGGTTTCAGTGTGGAGTAGAAGGTGACAAATAGAGGTATGTGGTTGGAGGAGGTATTTTTTTCCTGTATTGAAGCAGGTTCTTTTGGGGTATTTGAGTGACCTGTTCCATGATGTGATGTATTTCTCTGGTGGAGTGTCCTTGTTTGATGAAGGAAGTCTTAAATATGTTAAAGTGTATATCCCAGACTTATCACAGAATATGCTCTGAGAAGAATTTGAGTGCCTGGCTGTAGATAAGATTTCTTGGTGTGTTTGGGGTGGTTACTGGATCTGTGAAGATAAGTGCAGTCTGTGGGTTTATGGTGTATAGTTGTCTGTAGGGTTCCATTGTTGAAGCTGATTTTGGTGTCCAAGAAGTTGATGCTGGTGCGGGAGTGTTCTAGAGGGAGTTAGATGGATGGGTAGGGATGGTTGAAGTTGTGGTGGAAATGTGAGGAAGTCTAGGTCCTTTGTCCTGAAGATGAAAATATCATTGATGTATCTCCAATATATCACTGGTTTCATGGTGCATTTGTCCAGAAATTCTTCTGCTTGGTGTCCTACGAAAAGGCTGGCATATTGAGGAGCCATCCTACTACCAGTGGCTGTTCCCATGGTTTGGTTGAAGTGTGTGTTGTTGAATGTAAAATTGGTCTGGGTGAGGATCAAGTTAATAAGTTTGGGGTGGATATCTGAGTGTTGGCCATAATCTCGCTGGCTATGATTTGAGCTAGCATATCAAAAAGAGCATAGCTATGCCAATGGGAGGGGCCAGCTACCTCAAGTATGTGCCTAGCATCTCAGACAAGTATGTACTCAGGGTGACCAGTGGCTCACAGCAAAGTGGCTACGCCCCATTTTTAGTATACTTGCTCCAGGGAGCCGGTGCAGGTATTTCCTTGAACTAGGAAATATGCTTCCTGTTCAAAGAGTAGACATACCTTAAGTAGGCCAAGTTCATGCATTTCTGACCAATAGATTTTTAAAAAGCTATTAAAGAAGTACAGAAAGTACCAAAGGGATGTCCAAATCAAGACTCTTGTCCAAAAAGGATTACAGAAACTAGCTCTAAGCTTTTTGAATGTGAAGTTAGACAGAGGTAAATGGAGACATCACAAAATTCTGAACAAAACAAATTATGTATGTGTCAAATTTATCTAAGATGTGTCAAATGATACAATGAACCATCAGCTCATCAGATATTTTTGTATCATATGGGATTTTTATTACTAAAATTCTGCGGAAACTACCAGAGGCAGCAGAAGTTATATGTGCAGTGTTTAGAAATTAAGGAAGTACTTGAAGAGGGTGTCACACATTCCTTTAATAGAGGAATAAGTGTTATCAAACACTGAAAGATGGGGTACACCTACATAAACTACTTGGCCATTTTCTGTCCTAAACATGAGTTATAATTAGGGCCACATGTAATCTGTGATTTTTTTATTTTTTTTTAGCTGTGGATTAGCTGCAGAATCCACTCCTTGCTGCAGAATTGTGCTCAGAAATTGAAGTTGGGTTTTTTGTGTGGTGGTTTTTTTTGTTTTTTTAAGAAAAAAGTTTCTACTACTTACAAGGAAAACTTCTACATGTGCAATTAATGTAAACAAATGTGGCTGTTTATTCCTGAGTCTGTAGACAGCCTAAAACAATGTCTGTAGTGTGAACTGCTCCCTTTATATTGAACAGTGTAAGAACTTTGATATCAATGGATGATAATTTAAGCAGTCTTTGTTACCCTTTTACTGCTAATCATTTTAGAAGAAACACCTAGCTTAATTGCTTATCCCACAATCCCAAACCATCTCATTCCCTTGCCGAGGTACCAAAACTATCCCCTTTCTAGCTGATCAAACCTCCAGCTTTCCTGACTGACAGTTCTGTAATACTGTTCTTTCTAAATGTCATTCTGCACCACAGTGAAAATTAAATTATTAGGAATAGATTAAAAGTGATATTAAGCATAAATGTTACATTGACTGCACTTTCATATTTCATTTAATTAAAAAAATTATCTGAAACTACTTCAGAAGTATAAGCCTGCTCCACTATAAAATAGTAGAAATCAGGGGCCTTACCACACTATTAATGTCAGGTTTGCCACTGAGCACAGGGCCTTGTTTATAACTGTCTCTAAATACAGTGTGAATCAAGTAATAAAGATATCAATCCTGTATCAGTTCACTGTCTAAAGTAAAAAACATACATGTAAAAAGTTTTGATTTTTGACATTCTGAATGACTTGCTTTTGTTTTCTAGCTGAGGTTCGATTAGGCATGGGCCATTGCTTCGTGAAACTGAACAAATTGGAAAAAGCTCGTCTGGCATTCAGCAGGGCTCTGGAGCTCAATTCGAAATGTGTAGGGGCTTTGGTTGGATTGGCTGTTCTAGAACTCAATAACAAAGAGGTGGGTGTGATGGGATGGGGAGAATGTGAAGTGCTATATTGGGTTTCTAGTTAAACAATGAGCCTCACAGCAGTCTGAAATTATTTTTTTTAATTTTATATATCTATATATCACTGAATCACTTTAATCAACATCACTGATGTTGATGGTATTGCAATTCTGAATAGTTATAATGAGTGCAAATTAAATAATGCTAATCTCTCGTGTACTACTTAGAGCCGCCTGTATTTGATAAGTGATATGTACACTAAGTGATATGAATTAAAAACTATAGCGGTGTGTTAAAAGTGTGTGTAAAAAATATTTTACATAGAATAATAAACTGTGCCCATGTACGTGGTCTGAGTACATTTCTAATGGTTTGAAATTTGTTCTTAATCAGTTTAATCAGTTCACCACTTTCAATAAGCAGCACCTCCACATACAAATAACACTGCAACACATTGGCCAGTGCTGCATTCTTCCCTTACCCTCTTCAAAGGCTGGGCATTAAAAACAAGTCCTTTAGCAACCTCTGAAAGTCTGCAAATCTCAAGTAAAATTGGTGTGGTGTAGAAGGGCACTTCAGGGAGAATGCTATACCAGTAGCCCCCTCATCATTGTATCAAGGAGTAATCTACTGTCAGTGTTTCCACTGATTGCAGTTGTAGCAGAGTGTCTTGGTAAGAAAGGCAGTCTGTCAGGTGGCCTGATCCCAGGCCATTCAGACTTCATAAGTCCAAACCAACACCTGAACATCTGTCTGAAGTTCGCACGTAACCAGTCAGGAGCACAGGTGTCACATGGACCTTGTCCACATTAAAAGGTTTGCCACTTTAATCACACTGGCAAAACCCTCCTGTGTTGATGCACCTTTACACTGGTATAACTGCATGTACTGGTTATTCCATTTTGGCGAAGCAAAATGAGCTAAAGTGGTATACATGTATCTACACAAGGGTTTTTACCCAAATAACAGCATCAGTAAAAATTACACCCTTTGCCAACATAATTATGCCACTAGAACTTTTTGAGTGTAGACCAGGCCTTGCTCTCTATTGGACACCCTACTTACCAAACAGGTGATCACCTTCTGCATTGTTTCTAGCTTTCATATAAATTAAGATGTAGCCTCGTAGAGTGCATTGAAAATACAAATACTAATTCTATTTCTGTATGGTTTTTCCTTTTGCATCCGTTCAAACCTGCACTTGCACGTTTAACTTTATCTACAGTATAAACAAACATATATGGAAATGAGAGAATTTACACTGTTAAAATTATAGCACCAAACCAAAAAGTTCTAAAACCTGAGATCATAAATGATTCATTAAACTAAATTCTCAGGGATATTGCTATGATAGCTTTGGAAAGGACCAATGTATTTTTGGACTGTAAAAACACTTTCACTTCTATTGCACCTTCCATCTGATTGTCTGAAAGCATTTCATGAACATTAATTAATCCTTTGTTAGGTATTTTACCCTTTTTATGATGGATAACTGAGATGTAGATGCTAAATGAGGTGCCAGAAATTACACATTGAGTCAATGGCAAAGCAGAAAATAGAATTAGAGATAAGATTTCTTCCCTGTGATAATTTCACATTTGTGCCAGCTTGCAAGTTACTGTACTTGTCATGGGTTCTGACTTGCAATAAAGTTTGGGTTTGTACTCAGGAAAACTAAATTATTGCAAATTAAGAGATCCCTTTGGAAGGGAATGATTTAATGTTCATTTTTTAAAAGGCAGATTATAAAAAGCAAATGCTTATCTAATATTTTATAGTGTAGTAGTGTTCAAAGTCCCTAGTTGAGATTGGAGCTCCAGTGTGCTAGTTGCTGTACAAAGGCATAGGAACACGTGGCCAGAGCTTGCGCATTAGAGATAAAAACGTATAGGGTGGGGAAAGGGATACAACATATTAGCAAAATAATCAAGATGAGGATGAGCACACATGGTGTTTCCTCTTTTAGTAGTTGTGGCCAGAGTGGGGATGAAAGGGAATGTTGGTGGTGAGTGGGTCAGTAAATAGGAACAAGGGAGTTGAGTGTGAGGGACGGTACCATAGCGGGCAGAGGAAGTCCAGCCATGAGAAGATCTGTGAGGAGGAGGTAGGAGCAAACAACAGTTGGAAAATATCTCCACCTCAGGAAGTCCTGTTCCTCTTTCCACCACCCATGAAAGGCCTTGGTGCCCTGTCAAAGGGGTACTCTCTGTTGTGAATCTGGGGAGAGTAAAGAGGTTCTGGTTGGATTGTTCTGATGCTGCTTCTTGCCATCAATGGGAAGGCTCTTCTGAGCCACAGTTCCTGGGACTTGTGAGAAGAATAGCTCTGAAGATGTTATATTGAGGAAATATGTTGAAATATAGTGCTAATATCTATTATTTCATTTAGGCTGATTCTATCAAAAATGGTGTTCAACTCCTTTCTAGAGCTTACACAATTGATCCCAGTAACCCAATGGTGCTGAACCACTTGGCTAATCACTTTTTCTTCAAAAAGGTAAGAAAATACATGAATGGAAAATTCCATAACTTTCTGAACAGTAACCGCTCCAGTGTCAAACTCATTACTGCTTCTGGCTTCCAAAAATCATTTTAAATCCTGCATTTTGAAAGGTATTAAAGTACAGCTGTTAAAAGAATAAGTTTTACCCATCGTATGACTTTCATAAGGCCAAAGGGTAAAAGTACATTTTTTTAATATAGGCAGACAAGTGTAAAATTTCAACTTTTAAATCCCTTATTTGTTTTTTTCTCAAAACTGCCAAGAAAGAGCGCACGCTTTTTTCTTAATTTAAACCTACCTACGTTTCCTGAAAACATTTCTTTTCTGCTACTTTTAAAACTGGGGTATAGAGAAAAGAACAGTACCTTGTAAAACTAAATCTACTGATGTTAACTTACCAAATGCTACTGCTTATGTTTGTCTGCGTTAATCAGTCCAGGCCTGATGTTTCAGAAATGTATACACTTCACTATAAATGGGTTGGGATTTTTCAAACTGAGTTTTATTTTCATCTTTCAGGATTATGGTAAAGTCCAGCACTTGGCTCTCCATGCTTTCCATAATACAGAAGTTGAAGCTATGCAGGCAGAGAGTTGCTACCAGCTGGCCCGGTCTTTTCACGTACAGGTAGAATGAATTTTTAAAAATCCTCTTCTAGATTACATTTAGAACGTTGTAATATTCAAATGTATTCAACATCTTTAAAAAAACTAAACAAAACTCTAAGAAAATAATCCATCTGCTTTTTTTTTTCTCCTTGTTTCTTTTAAATTAGGAAGATTATGACCAAGCTTTCCAATACTACTACCAAGCCACACAGTTTGCCTCATCCTCTTTTGTATTACCATTTTTTGGATTGGGGCAAATGTACATTTATCGGGGGGACAAAGAGAATGCATCACAATGCTTTGAAAAAGTTTTGAAAGCCTACCCTAACAATTATGAGACTATGAAAATCCTTGGATCTCTTTATGCTGCTTCAGAAGACCAAGACAAACGAGATATTGCAAAAGTATGTTCAAATATTTATTTGCTGAATTTGGATCTCCATGTTACCTGTTTGATGACCTTGAATGTATGTCACTCCAGCTGATACCTCATTCATGCATCCAAGGGAAAAATTTGTCCCTGAAAATCTGAGTTATGATATCGCTAAAAATCAGGTTTACTTTGCTGTGAAAATAGAAGTGGGGGTGTGATAGTAGGTCAGTCACTTGTCCGAATGGCAGATGTTATTAACTGCAGAGAAGGTAATGCCATCTGAACAGAAGTGGGACCACACTAGGAGACCTGTTAACCAAAGCTAACAAAACCATTCTGTTTTCTGTTGCATATGGAAAAACACTTGTTTTTCTCTGCACAAAAAAGGTGATTTGCCTGTAAATGACAACTTGACAATCACATTTCTGGGAATGTTCTTATCCTCCCAGTTTAACATTCTAAAAGGACATTGTCACATACTAGTACAACATTTTTTTAAAAATTTGTCTTTATTCTTTCTGATGCTTAGATCTTTTCCTACTGATTTTCTTTGTATTTACTCAGCACTGCTTTTCCCTCAAATTTTGAATGGCAGTGTGGTAACATGGTTTCGTTTACTGATCAGTAATTTAACAGTATATAATACCTCTATCATGACAGACCCTCCTTTTGGTAGGGAACACAGACATTTCCCAGAGCTGAGCTTTAATGAAAACCGACAAGCATAATATCGGGACTGATCTGAAGATAAGTTTCATGGCAAATCAGTCTGCTAATTTCTCAATTATTTGAATGTGGTAGTTTTGAGGAAGTTTGTATTCCTCCTGAATATTTAGAACCCTAAAGGCTTTCTCCATATCTTACTAAATGGGGTGGGGTGCAGAATACATGGTGTTAAGTGATGATGAACTAGGTTGGCTTTGTTGCCTAACATGCTCAGTTATATGCGTACATTTGAGGTTTTATATCTTTACAGAAGAGATGTTTCTGCTTTCAAACCTAAACAAGTAGAAAACAAAATCTGGTGCCTTTTTTGACAGTTTATATTTATCTTTTGAGTGCATAAGTAATGTTTGTTTTTTTCTCAGGGTCACTTGAAGAAAGTCACAGAACAGTATCCAGATGACGTAGAAGCGTGGATTGAACTAGCGCAAATCCTTGAGCAGACTGACATACAGGTATTAATGCTGTAAAATGGAGACATTGTATAACACATACACTTGGTTTAAGTTACAAAGTGATGCATGGAACTCATCCCGCTACTTCCTTCCCACATTTTCAATCTTACAATTGCACAGGGTGCCCTCTCAGCCTATGGAACAGCAACACGCATCCTTCAGGAGAAAGTGCAGGCTGATGTCCCACCAGAGATTTTGAATAATGTGGGTGCTCTCCATTTTAGGCTTGGAAATCTAGGTGAAGCAAAGGTACTAAACCACATTACTACTTTTTAAATAACCTAATTTTAAGAAATTATCCAAATCTGAGTTTAAATTATTTAATCATCTAAGCATTCTGTTCCTCTCTCCTTCCTCTCTTTATTTTGTCCTTAGAAATACTTTTTGGCATCTCTGGATCGTGCTAAGGCAGAAGCTGAACATGATGAGCATTACTACAATGCTATCTCAGTAACAACATCTTATAATCTTGCCAGACTATATGAGGCAATGTGTGAATTCCATGAAGCAGAAAAGCTATATAAAAACATTTTAAGGGAACATCCTAACTATGTTGACTGTAAGAAATTCTTCTATTTTGGTTCAATAATCCTCTTCAAACTGAAAGATTTTTGTTTTGAGGCCCTCATCTGCCCCTTTGTATTGTTTGAGATTTTTGTTTTATAACAGACTTCAGGAGGCTGAGCGATTTGTCTTGTGTAACTGATGTATCCTTCTTTCTTCTATTCGGTGCATAGATCATAAGTCAAATCAAATTGTTTTCAAATTTTAACCATTTTAATTAACACTTACAAAAGATATAGTCAGAGATAGCATAAGCTTTCCAACTCCATTCTCCAGCATTTAAATGAAAATCATATGCGTGTCCATATATAGAAATAAAAATATAGAATATCCTAAACATATCAGGAAAAAGACAGTTTGTGAAATCCTTGCCTGGCCTGATTTATTCTGTTTGAGCGGATTATGTAAAATCATTTTCTGTTTTTAGGCTATTTGCGCTTAGGAGCTATGGCTAGAGATAAAGGCAATTTTTATGAGGCTTCTGATTGGTTTAAAGAAGCACTTCAGATAAATCAGGTTAGTGAGACTCTTAAATATTTAATTTAGAACAAAAATTTCAAATGAGATTCGCTGGATTCCTGTCTTTTTTTTTTTTTTTTTTTTTTTTAAATATATGCAAGTTATCCAAAGTAGTTCTTTCTTTTAGTTAACTTCCTCTGCTCTGTTTTCTGTATATAAAAATGTAATTTATTTCCATATAATACACGTGTAATAATACAATGATTAAGGCTTGTATTTAGATGTCTAGCACAGATAAGTGAAAACAGTCCTTAAGTTACTTACAATGGAGTTTGTTTCAGGACCATCCAGATGCTTGGTCTTTAATTGGTAATCTTCACTTGGCTAAACAAGAATGGGGTCCAGGACAGAAGAAATTTGAAAGGATATTGAAACAACCATCCACGCAAAATGACACTTACTCCATGCTGGCTCTTGGTAATGTCTGGTTACAAACTTTGCATCAGCCCACCAGGGATAGAGAGAAGGTAAATTTCACATCTGTTGAAGTGCATTGGTATGCCATTAACCTTTGACCTCCCTGCGGAAGTATTTTATGTTGTATGTATGGCAAGTTCATCAGTTGTAAAAATATTAGGTGCACTGCGTCACCAAACAGATAGATAGATGAATGAATGATTGATTGATCTTTTTCTTACTCATGTTTGTAGGAAAAGCGTCATCAAGATCGTGCACTAGCAATCTACAAGCAAGTACTTAGAAATGATCCAAAGAATTTGTATGCTGCTAATGGCATAGGTGATTATTACACCTGAATTCCCTTTAGTAGTTTACTAGTGGTGGTTCTTGGATTTAGCTCTTTTAGTATATAATCTGCAGAGCATTTCAAGCATCATTTTTGTTTTTTTTCCAGGGGCTATACATTACTGATCTCAGGAAGAATGTCTTGCTATATCATGCAGTTAATTGTCTCAATTTCCTGTTAACATTCTGGGAACTTTGATAGTATTTAAACCTGGAAGCTTACACTGTACGTTTAACTTTCCCTTTAGGAGCTGTATTGGCACACAAAGGATATTTCCGTGAGGCTCGTGATGTTTTTGCCCAAGTGAGAGAGGCAACAGCAGATATCAGTGATGTGTGGCTGAATTTGGCGCACATCTACGTAGAACAGAAGCAGTACATCAGTGCTGTGCAGATGGTAACCTCTATAAGTTGAACCATTTAAAATATTGAAATGAGGTAGCAAAGGAATAGCTAGAGGTCGTTGCTGGCAGCTTCAGATATTCTGAATAATATTCTGTTTTAACAAATTATGGTCCTATTCAAAATAAAATAGAAGTCCTTCTAGCGGCCAGGCTATGTCTAGATTTAGACGTGAACTGCCAACTGTGGACAAGAGTAACAAAGGATCTATCAACTTGTACATTTTATCTTCTATGCTGTCCTAAGTAGAGTTAAGATATAAATACGAGTTTTTTGTTCTACTAGGAGGCATTTTTGATTGTGTGTAATTCAGTCAACAGTCACTTAATGTCATTTATAAGAGAACATTACTGAAGAAGATAAGTACAGTTTGCTGTCTTTCCTTCATGGCCTTTTGTAATCATGGCCCAGAATGTGACTACTAACGTGTATATAACACACACTTTCAAAACTATCAAGAAAACTTTTATAACTTCAAAACCCCCCTTTCAACACACACACACAGTTGATCCTACCAACTCTTCTGGCCGAATCCACAAACCCAAAAATCATACTAAATAATTAAGAGATAAAATGCCTGTTGTAAACTGGGGATCTGGTAAACTATGGCCTATACAAAATTGTTTCCAAAGAAACATCCATCCACTAGAAAACTGCTACTCTAAAACATGTGCCCTACAAGTCAAACTTAAAATAACAAAAACAAGCAAAACTCAACTGAATGACATTTTGGAGAAAAGCTCAGAACAAACTAAAACATTATTAGAGACATGGAAATAGAACCCTCCTTAAATTGTGTGTACGTGGGCCTTAGAGTAAACACACCCAGGAGCTTCAGAATGGCTACAAAAGCATTACAAGAAACAGCGATGCCATATGGTTTCATAGATAATGCCATAAAAAAAACCTACTAAATACAGTCCTCCATTGAAACTACTGATAAAACTATTTGATAGCAATAGGAGTCAAATTATACAATATGAAAGTGAAGTTGCAAGCCTATTGTAACAGCCAATTGCACTGTTTGGGACAAAAATCTTAATAGAAACTTTACTTCAACATTTCTGCAGATATTTTACGAGCACTAGAACTCCAGGGACAAACTGGGGGGTTACTTACCCATATCTTTCTGACATGCAGAAAAGTACGCTAAACTTAAGAGCAGCACAGCAGAAAGTTCCTCCACTGCAAAGCACAGGGAGATCAAAAGATCGTACCCAAATAGAAGTGCATTATCCTCTGTTGGCTTGCCAACACAAACAATTCCACCCAGAACTAAAAATGCACAACATGCTAAGAGCACCAGTATTGGCGTAAATGGAAGAACAAATCAAATATAACAACTTAGACTACTACAGCCACAAAATTATTGCAGTAGCTGACTCTCTACAGAAAATTGCAAAGCCAAGGTAGCTTTCTCACCAAATATAGAATCCTTGGCCATAAACTACAAGAGGAAATTGGGAGACAAAGCACAGTCCAACCCCAGAGGGTAGTGCTTCCTGCCAATTTAATAGAGATTGAGACACTTTCTACTCCAGTGTTTGAAATGTGAGGAAGTTCAAATCAAATGATTTTCCCATAAATGATCAGAAATGATACAAGGCTTTTCAATAAAAAAAAAAAACAGCAAGGAAAAACTGCATAACTTTTGGATGCAGGGGGAAAAAAAGAAACGGCATGTTATGTGACAGCCTGCCACTAGATCAAGAAAGGGTGGTAATGACCAGTGGAAACCTGAGAATAAAACCCTAAACACAGCATGAAGCCCAGTTGTAGGCTGATTGTACCTGCATTACAGTTCAGCAACACTTAGATAAGTTACTGAGCCAAAGAATATTGAGTTAGCTGGATAGAACTAACTTGATAGGTATTTATTAGAACTGACTATTCTTTTTCCTCAGAAATTATAGTGAAGGGGACAGGGTGAAAGAGGTACATCGAATATATTTCAGGTTATGGTAGCAATACATACACATGAATAGAGAGAAAATGGAAATTTCAAATTTCATAATTTAAATAAACATGCTTATTACAACAGTTCTTTTTCTTGCACAATTTGTACCCCTACCTTGGTTACTGTAAATCAGTGATTCTCAACCTTTCCAGACTACTGTACCCCTTTTAGGGTACACGACAAATCAGAATCCTGAGTTTCACCTCACTTAAAAACTACTTGCTTACAAAGTCAGACGTAAAAATACAAAAGTGTCACAGCACACTATTACTGGAAAATTGCTTACTTTCTCATTTTTACCATATAATAAAATTATTGGAATATAAATACTGTACTTACATTTCGGCATATAGTATATAAGAGCAGTATAAAACAAGCCACTGTATGAAATTTTCGTTAGTACTCACTTCGCTAGTGCTTTTTATGTAGCCTGTTGTAAAACCAAGCAAATATCTAGATGGGTTGATGTACACCCGGAAGATCTCTGTATACCCCCAGAGAACCACTGCTGTAAACGAATGGTACGTGCTTACAATGTTGTCCGTTCCAAAATGCGTAGGATCCTATTGTATTAAGCTAAGGACTTGCAGGAGTCCTGAGGGACCTACGAGTTTTTACAATAACTGGGAACTCAGAATGGTATACAATAAAGTGGAAGAGAGCCATGCAACACAGTGTAATTATTCTCCCCCCCCCCCCCAAAAAAAAATCATGAAGTAAATATATTTCATGAATAGGACCCAAGTTACTTGGACTTGTCTGCAATGCAAAACTGCTACAAGAGTTCTTAAAACTCCACTATCTTTTTTTAGTAATTTGATCTCTCCATTTCAGTATGAAAACTGCCTCAGAAAGTTCTATAAGCATCAGAATACTGAAGTATTGTTGTACTTGGCCCGAGCACTCTTCAAATGTGGCAAATTACAGGAATGCAAACAGACTTTGCTGAAGGTAAAAATATGTATGTATATTGCAGTTTTTAAAGTAATTTTATTCTTTAGTACATGGTGTTTCATATTCTTGGGTTATTAATGTACATTTATTTGTACATCTCTTTAAATACTATAGTCTGGGGTTGAAATAATTGATTACCATCCATATGTCATTGATAACTTTCTGTGATTTAAAAGATGTCCATTTCATTCACAGGCTAGACATGTAGCACCCAGTGATACAGTCCTTATGTTTAATGTGGCTCTAGTGCTACAGAGGCTAGCCACCTCTGTCCTGAAAGATGAAAAAAGTAACCTGAAGGAAGTACTAAATGCTGTGAAAGAACTGGAGTTAGCCCACAGGTATGCAGTAAAAAAGTTTTTATGCCCCCTTTTTAATTGCTGTAGTATGTTTTACCTAGCTGTCATAAAAGAAAATACTTTCTTCTAGAAAATACTCAGTGTGGATCTAAAATTCCAATTTTGGTATGAGTGAAAGTGTCTTCTGTTAAAATCTTGCGTTTTGTTTTTTTTTAAAAAAAAGTTACATCTCTCAACATTCCTAGTGGAAAAACATTAGATATAGAGAGCTTAAGCTTGAAAAAAAATGGAGCCCTGCCAATCTTTGCTCCAAATCCAGTTTTCTTTGTTTTGGTGTCGTATGTCCTGATAAGCTAATGAGTTAATCTCCAAAGTAGTTCTGTTTTAGTTTTGTCTCTGCCTTATGTAATTCTTTCCGGTGGGAGAAGATCACAATTGAAGGGGGCGAGGAAATCGATCACAAACTGCTATTCACTAACTGAAAATGAATAAATACTTATTCATAGAAATTGTGAAAATAAAAAAAACTACCAGCTTCAGAGCCATTTCATGAGCTTGTTCAAGGTCTCTTAATTAATCAGACTTCGAGTTATTTTACAAACTGTTTTTTTTATAAAGAGAACTGAGTGTAATTAGATTAATCAAACTGTCAGCACTTGTGAGCATATTGAGTTGAACGTACCATAGAAATTAAGGCTTATTTCTGTCCCTTGGTAACTAATGCTGGCCTTCCACAGCTTTCTTTTCTTCCTGCCCACTTTCCTGATGCAGACTTTGGTTGTAAAATCTTGAAGTCCTTTGTTTTATATCCTGGTTACCTGCCAACCTACTTCAGTCACAGATCTCAAGAAGTATTTTACCTTAAATTCCAAAACACTGTGTGGCAGGCAAACTTTGTTACTTTTTTGTTTGCTTGAACAAACCACAGTGCGATTCTTCACTTTTAAGCTGTATACCTATCAAAGTGACTTGTTCTCACTTCTGTAACTGAAGCTTATGTAGATCATAGAATCACAGAATACCAGGGTTGGAAGGGACCTCAAGAGATCATCTAGTCCAACCCCCTGCTCAAAGCAGGACCAATCCCCAATTTTTGCCCCAGATCCCTAAATGACCCCTCAAGGATTGAACTCACAACCCTAGGTTTAGCAGAGCGATTTGGTTACAGGTATCGACCAATGTTACAAATGAGTACTTTTTTACTAGTCCTGACTTCGCTTTGCCACTTGACATCTCTAATTCTAATCTCATTCATAGTTACTAATCAATTGCTATTGAGTTTGCCGAGTCAGACCAACTGGAGGAAGGTCAGCCAGTCATATTGGCATGAAGGATTCTGATATACTTCCAAAAACAGTCTGTGCATCCAGGCTGATGTTGCTGTCACTTGCTTTATATACTTAAGCACAACTCTGAAATGTGAGACAAAGTTGCCTAGTAGGTGTTTCTTTTCAGACTTCTGTTATAGCAGGAACTTGCTTTGTCTGAGCCCTTTTGCCCTATTTCCTCATTCATGCCCAGAAATATCGTGCTCCTAGTATTGACCAAAACACTTCCACAGGATAAAGGCTTCTAATTATTTTGCTCACAAATTAAAAAACAAAAACAAAGCCCTTTTATTTATACAAGCAATCACTTCAAAATTGTACTGCCTGCTGCAATACAAAAATCTAGTTAAACAAATTTCCATTTAGAAATCCTGTAAGAGAAGTCTGTAATCTCTTGTCTTGAGGAAAATGGCTTGCATTACATGACTGAGTTTGTCAGAATTGGTGTGGAATTTAAATTATCCTGCTTGGTTGTACTCACTAAAGTATTACAGCCAGATTTTTTTTTTTTTTTTTAAATGGAGTTGATGCCCCAGACTGGGGGAATTCAGAGTTCCAACACATTTCACTTTTGCTGTTGAATGTCTGTCAGGATAAACTTGAGGGTGGAATCTGAATCTTGTATCTCATATGAAAAAAATTTTCTTTTTCTTTGCAGTAGAATGCTAGGTCAGTCTAGCACAGGAAAAAAAGTTCTACTATAGAAATCCTTTCAGTCATAGAAAGGTAGGGCTGGAAGGGACCTTCCAAGTCATGAAGCTCAGCCCAGCCCTCTATGCTGAGGCAGGACCAAGTAAACCTAGACAAATCCTTGCTTGCAGATTGAGAAGTTATTTTTGAGGGGGTTGGAAAGTCTCTATTGCATGCCTTCCAGAAGCTATACCTATAGACCTCAAAGCCTCTAAAGGTCTCTGGATCTATCCTTGCTTACCTGTGTTCCTGCATCTTCTGAGATCCGTGCTTCTGTCGAGAAAATGTAAATTTGGCCAGGGCAGAGTTCTAGCAGGAAAAAATATATTTTTTCTATTTCCTCCCTTTCTCACTGCAGTTTCAATGGTCACCACAGTCCGAAGTAGAATGGAAAACACATAAGTGTGACTAGTCTAACAACATACGTAGTCAGGCACCGGTGGAGCAGGGTTTCAAAGACTCCCTCCTGTTGATGTCATCACCAGAGGCTACAAATGGCAGTGTAGCAGGACTGGGTTAGGCAGGTGCAGCAGAAGCAGATACTGAGGTTCCTGGGAAAGCTCAGGCAAGACTGATCTGTAACGGAGGAGAGATGATGATTTTCAAGGTCTCCAACAGAGCTCTTTATTTCTGAGACTTCAGTTTCTTGCTGTGTGAGAATTACAGTACATAGGACAGCTGTGTCTAGAAACTAGGCCTGCCTCCAGTATAGAAGCAAATAGAGAATTTGGATTTGACCCTCTAGTAACAGTTCTAAGAATTAATTTTTAAATTAAAAAGATCTAAGACTTGATAGATGTGGTTCTGTTTGAGTACTTTAAAACAGAATAGAACCAAGTCAACTGTGCTGAAAAGATGCTATCTCATTTTTTCGCAATAGTTAGGGTGTTCACCTGAGTTATCACAGCCAAATTTCTATTTACCTACATTTTCCCAGTAGTTTCAGTTCGGTGAAGTTTCTTTTTTTCATACTTGTTGTAAACAATTTGAAAGCGTCAGCAGCATTATAAGACTGCCATGTTCCACTTCAAACATTCCTACATGCTGAGTGACTCAATCCCTACAGAAAGCCTGTAAAGTGTTTTATGAACTTTTTGGATTAAAGGTGGAAAAGAGCGATAATAATTGTAGTGATCATTTTAAGAATGTTTATTTTAGGGATATCAGACTTAAATGTCAATGTAGTAGCCTTCTTTTGTACTAGAAGGCCCAAGCACAGTGTACAGATATAGAAACCCGCATGTCATATCAGTAGTATTGTGAAATTTTGCAGTGACACGTTCGCTTTTGATTTAGGTGAGTGTTAAAGTAAAACAAAACGGGGAATATAAGATGAAATGTCACTATATCAATCTGCTTTTGTTTTTCATTTTCCCTCCAGATACTTCAGTTATTTAAGTAAAGTAGGAGATAAAATGAGATTTGATTTGGCTCTTGCTGCTACTGAAGCCAGGTAAAAATTATTCCTTTTTTTCTGATTAAAACAGAGTATTTTCCAGAACTAAACTCAGTTGTTGGTTTGTTATCATGGGGGAATAGTGATAACTATAGATAAGGCACTGTGAGCATTTCCATCAGAATTCCATTTTTTCAGTTGCTCATAATTTTCCAAAATTTATTGCTGAGAGGCTAGAACGCTCCAGGCCTGGTGTCTGCCCTCTGGTGGAATATTTACTTGTAAGGTTGAGCAAAACGTTGTGAAAATGAGTTGTGGGGTTTTTTTAATGGCAAACATTTTTCCCCTTAAAAATAATTTCTTTGCCCTTTTTTCTTTTTTAAGGGGGCTTGGGATCAGAAAGATGAAATCTGGCAGCTAACTAGCTTTCACTGAGAAGATTTTGAGTGCTTTAGTGAAACCAGTTATTTGAAGTGTAGGTAGGACTTCAAAATGAGTTCATGCAATCACAGTACTTTGGATGCAGCTTCTTAGCTGTTTTTACCAGTGCTCCAAGTTAAATAATACAGTACTGTGCATATGAGTACATCTAGCTTAGGTGTGCAGTAAACAGATATCTCGAAGGTGCACATTGAAAAACTCAGCTTTATTCATTGTACATCTTACAAATTCAGGCTTTTCACAGATTGTCATGTGCAGACTGCAGTACCAATATAAGTTATAGGTATGTCTAAAATTGTGGGCAGAAAAATATTTTGCATTGTATTTGAGAAACTATTTGTGAACATAATATTAAAGGTAACTTCATAATGAACATTAGCTTACAGGGGGTTGAACTGAGACCACTTCCTACTTTATTTCCTGATGTTTGAGCACTTAGGCCCAGATTTTTAAAGGCATTTAGACAGGGCTGCACTCAGCGTTGCCATATCTGATTTAGTTAGGAGCCTAAATCTCATTTTCAAATGTGATTTAGGGCACTGAGAGCCTAAATCCCATTGACAGTTGATGGAATTTAGGCTCTAATGTGCCTAAATCATGTTGACTGAGATTTGGTCCTAAATCAGTTAAAAAATCTGGGCCCTGAACATAGTCTTAGCTTCTCACTATATTTTTGGATTAGGTTGGTTAATTACAGCTGTTTAAATACAAGGTGCTTTTGTAAGGGGTATTTGTGGAGCTGCACAGCTGAGAGTTTAAGACTCTTCCTCTTTATGTTAAGGATTTTTTCTTACCGAAGTAGCTAAACTTCTTAACAAATAAGACAGCTTTGAGTAGCATTCTATGTGGAAACGTGTTCTTCAGGATTAAATTAAAAAAGCTAGCTAGAAAATCCATATGTCTCAGAAGATGGATGAATGAATAAACTGAAGTAAAAGTCATATCACTGTAATGGATTTTAAAAGGACAAATAATTATGTTGTGTATAGAATTATTTAAACACTTCAGTTATGTTACTTCAGATCGCTTGTATTTTGTTCAGTGGTACGCACAACTTTAGTATTGTGATGTGTTTTCTTTTTATAACTGTTTCTCCTTCTAGCATGTACGATGTGCCTAGAAACTTACTTTCCTTTAATTGAAAACATTGAATGTTATAGGCAATGCTCTGATTTACTGAGTCAAGCTCAATATCATGTGGCTCGTGCACGCAAGCAGGATGAAGAAGAGAGAGAACTGCGTGCCAAGCAAGAGCAAGAAAAGGAGTTGCTCCGCCAAAAACTGCTTAAAGAACAGGTTTATATTCCCTGTAGTACTCTGCGTGTGTGTGTTTTTTTAAATGGGTATGCTTGCCACCATAGCTGTGTGTTGATACCTAGAAACTGTTCAGGGAGTAAATGAGCACTTAACAAAGACGGGGCTGAAAATGTATGGATATGTAAAAAGGGGTGAAATTGTTTCCTCTACAGAGCCCGTTCATTCAGGCTTTGGGGAAGGATGAGTGAAAATGGTGTTTAGGAGAACAGAATTCACCCCCACAAGATGTGAGATTCTAGCACAAGCCATCCATGGTCACTGTGTGATCTATGAACTACACTAGCAGCAGCTGCTTCTCCATGCCTCCAGTGCAGGGTCCTGGTAATGGTCAGTTTGTTCTGATTCTTTCAGGAAGAAAAACGCCTCAGAGAGAAAGAAGAACAAAAGAAACTTCTGGAACAACGAGCCCAATACGTGGAGAAGACCAAGAATATTTTGATGTTCACTGGAGAAGTAGAAGGATCGAAGGAGAAGAAACGTGGTGGTGGAAGGGTACAGAATGGAGTTTTTTCCACACTTTTCTATAATTTAGAGTTACTCTGTAACCAGAGTTAAGACAGGCATTAATCAGCACCTGACATTTAGTGAGGCTGTACAGAGTGCTCATCAATGACATGCAGACACCTTTGGGATGGAAGGTAAATTCAAGATATTGCTCCAAGAGTACAGTACAGAAAATAAATACTTTATCCAACAAATAGTAGCAGCGGGTGGAATTATATATTATAATAATCATTCTGAAGAACCGGTTTCTTAGTGCTAAATCTGTACAGATAATGGGACAGTCGAGGCATTAAGGTGAAAAGTCTTATATTCTCCATATGTTGACCGATTGGTTTTCAGATTACAAATCTGGTATGGTGTGGGTTTTTAATTTATTGCAGCGTTCCAGAAAAGGAGGAGAATTTGATGAGTTTGTCAATGATGAGAGTGACGAAGATCTGCCTGTGTCCAGAAAGAAAAAGAGGAGGAAAGGCAGTGGTAGCGAACAAGATGGTGAAGAAGAAGATGGCGAGAGGAAGAAGAAAAAGAGGAGGAGGTAACTAAGTTTAAATATTTTGAATTCTTTTTGTAACTCTGTAGTATTGGTTTAGAGTATACCTTACACAGGAGCCTGCAAATGATGTTAGAATAAGACCAAGTAGATGTGCTTTTTCCCCCCCGAACAACTTTCTTTTAAAAAAGAAAGTTCCCAGTTTGTAAATGACCATACAGATCCATTATAACCGTGTTAGCAAAATGCTAACTGTTCATATTACTATAATACAAGAAATGTAGGGTTAACAATTGATCGTTTGACACTGTTGGAAATAATACACTGTTTGTTCAGGAATTAAATATTAATTCTGACTTAATTTTTGCGTTTAAGACCCCAGAAAGGAGATGATGGAACCGATGATGAAGAAAATGAAAATGGCCCAAGACCTAAAAAACGACGTCCACCCAAAGCAGAGAGGAAAAAAGCTGTAAGTTTAAAAGTGTAATGCCTTGATAGTTCCTGTTTACAATTGGAAGATTACAGTGCGACCGCATTCAGTAAAGTGACATTCGCTGAAGGGGGAAGCATGTAAAATACTTCCTGCAGCAAACATGTATCATACTTTCCCCTTTTATGTCTCCTAATATAGCAGTAGCTACAGGGATGCTTCTGAAGCTCTCTGCTTCCATTTTGAGATCAGAACATAAATTCTGACCAGATTTACAAATAGCTGTTTGAAATGAGTCTAGTTTTCTGCATCCATCTGTTATGTTAGAACAGCTGTACTTTAAGCTCTGTTATTGATATCAGTTTTACTCCAGTGAACAAGCAATATTACTTCGTATATTTTTCCATACAGGCCAAGCCAGAACGTCTGCCTCCTTCAATGAAGGGAAAGATCAAATCAAAAGCCATAATTTCATCTAGTGAAGATTCTTCTGATGAGGATAAACTCAAAATTGCTGATGATGGGTATGAACCTTTGATTTTTGTACATTTTGAAAGTCAAATGTTGACTTCTGCCTGATGGAAAAAGCTCTGAGATTGGCTTTCGACCTTTTCCATACTGGGACAACCCCACCCTAGTTAACTGACACCGTTCTCTAAATAAGCAATATGTAAAGGGGAGGTCATGACCCCTTGACATCCAGTCCCTCAGGTTGCAAACCCATGCTTGAAGATGATGATGATTAAAATAAAACTAAGTATATATTCCCAAATCTAAATTGACATAACTGTAGGGCTGACACTCCTCAAATTAACAAACTAATTATTGTTAAATGGCCAAAAATTCAACTTTGTCAGTACTTTGAAATACTGTGCCCAGAAACTGTGTATTTTTGAGGTCTAAAAAACATACTCATGTCTCCTTTGGTATTTCTGAGATTGGAACCCCCCCACTTCTCTTAGTCCTCACTTGCTGCTTCAGTGATGTATCATGTTAGTCTGAATGGGTTCTTTGTGTTTCACCTTTCATTCTCTACTGTATGTCCTTGGTGATCCACACAGATTTGCCAAATACCCTTTTTCATAGCCAAACTGGGAACCACTGCACTTGGGAAGATAGTGAGTACTCCACTGTGATACAAGATACCATCTTCCTCTCTGAATTATTTGAGTGTCCTTTTCTCCTCTTCCTTCTCAGTGCGAGTGTCAACATCTCTGTGAAATCCAGGATTCTTGCTTGATCATAGTAAGCCAATACTTGCAGCTTTAATAATTGATTCTACTGCTTTTTTTAAAAACAGAAATGCCAGGAACAGCAACAGTGATTCTGATGACGCTGAACAGCCGCGCAATAAACGCATCATGTCTGACAGCGATTCAGATAACGGAAACAAGTCTGGTAGTGAGGTAGGTAGTCCACGGAGGTCCAGTGCTCATCCATCTGATGAGGATTCGGACAGTGACAGGTCAGCCAGAAAGAAGAGACTGTCAGATTCAGAACAGTCTGACAATGAGTCTGTGCAATCTGGGAGAAGCCACTCTGTACAATCAGGAAGTCGTCACTCGGGTGGCTCAGAGAATGAATCTCGTCCAGCTTCTCGCAGTGGTGATTCAGACAGAGATTCTGATAGAGGATCTGACAACGAAGGCTCTGGCAGAGAGTCTGGCAATGAATCTGAACCAGAGGCATCCAACATTGAGGGGTCTGAACATGGATCAGAAGGTGGATCAGATGATAGCGATTAGATTTAAATTACAGCCATTTTTTAAAAATTGTTTTTTAAATATACTTCAGTTATGAGGAGGAAAATCCAATTTTTATATTTGAAAACTGATTTAAAAAAACGTAATGTTTTAGTAAAACTGTTGTGAAACTTGTTTCATATGATTTTGTTCTATCAAGCTGTACATTACTAGGCATTAATGAATATTTCTCTGTGTTGGTGTATATGGTGTGTTCTTACACTGAAACTAACATAGCTGATGATCACAGATGCTGTACAGTGAGTGGTAAACTCACACAGTGAGGATGGGGTGTATGTAAATGCTGCAGAACAAAAACACCCAAGTTCAAAGAGTTGGTTAAAACTGTGGTGTATTTGTTCCATGTTTCTACATGCAAAAAAGGTACAGGCCAATCTTCATGAGATCTTATTGAATGGTACAAAGAACTTTGGATATTTATTTCTTTGTGTCATTCTGAATAGAGATCAATGGTGATGTTTTTTTACCTTCTGTTAAAGGATAAGTTTACTGTGATGCAACTCCTAAGTTTTGAAAAATTTTCCTTCTTGTGCCTGCTTGTTTTCCTGATATACCAATTTAAAAAAATAAATAAAAAGCAACCAAGATGCAGGTTAAAACAAAAGTTTATGAAACAACATTACAGGTATGTAGATAAAATGCAAATATATTAAGTTGACAGGTGAAAAATAAAGATGTAGAAAACTTTCTGTATTCTTATGTGGTAGAGTGAAGAGATCTGCCATTGTTGCAATAATAAAAAGTAGTTACTACCATCTGTTCCGGAGTGATCTATTTTACTTCATCTTTTTAAAAAAAAAAAAAAAAAAACCTCCTATCCCCTGAACCCAATAGTAACAAAAACAAACAAACTGCAATCTATTATGATGGTGGCAGCCGAAAATCTTGAAGTTCAGATGTCATTAAGAAAATTAAGTTTGCCAGCAATCAGACATTTAAGTTCATTTTTAATTTCTAATAGATGGTTCCACGTTCAAGAGTTTTAACCCCCTCAATCTAGTACTGTGTACCATGTAACAAACAAAATTGGTAGACTGTATGTAGACACTAAAACCAGACTTTGCAATCTGCTGCTCTAGTTGTTGGGGCAATGTTTCCCAAACTTGATAGCTGAGCTATCCTTTGGGAAAGGAAACCAATTTGATTCCCTAACCTCACCATGTATTAAAGGCCTATCCAAAATGAGCACTCGCTCAATGTATGTTGTATAGAACCTCATAATATGAGACTGTATCGCCTAAGGGAGATGACGGGTCCAGAGTAATGTACTAAAATGATTTGAGTCCTTCCTGGATGGATGTTCCAAACAAGTAGTGATGGGAAACTGCACCTCCACCACTAGACTCCTCATTTTGTTGTTCCACAAGGATCAGTTCTCTCTGGTCCTTTTCAACATCTACATGCAGCCACTAGGTGAACTGGTCATATGACACTGACTAAAATGCCAGCAATATGCAGATGATACACTGCCCTACCTATCCTTCACCACATACAATACTGCTACCACCACCAAGGTGGCCCAGTGCTTGGATGAAAACCAGCTGGCTGAAGTAGAACTCGAGGAAGACAGGGGTGATGCTGGTTGGCAGAGGACAGTATTTGGAAGACGTTGCAGCCACGGTGCAGTCTTGGTTGAAGATGGACACTCACGATTTGTCAATTCAATCCATAGTGTTGGAGTACTCATGCATTCTTCACTGACGCAGAGCTCTCACATAGCATCACCAAGTAACACTTTCTACCATCTTAGTCTGGTGGACTAATACCAGGTCTCAGTTTTTCATGCCTTCGTCATCTCTCACCTGGATTACAGCAATGCAGTATACCTGGGTATAAAGTCTTCAGCACTTGGGAAACTCCATCTAATATAGAATGCTGCAGCATGGCTCCTCAGCAACACAGGTTACTGCAAATACATCAGACCTGTCCTCTACACTCTACTGGCTTCCTATAGAATCTCAAGTCAAGTTTAAGGTCTCAGCCCTTATCTTCAGAGTTCTCTAGGGCCCGAGTCTAGGATATCTAAAACATCTTCTGAAGACTCTGATAGACAAACAGTTATGCTCCTCTGGCACAATGGAACGCTCAACAATAAGAGTAAAGCTTGTCCGTGCTGGAGACAGCGTTTCCTCAGGAGGCTGTCAGACTGTGAAATGAACTCCAAGAACTAAGGGCCATCACAGACCGTTACCCCTTTCTGCTCCAAGTGCAAGGCAACTTTTGATTTTTGCCTTCTCTAACATAAATATATAGCAACAGGGGTGTGTGTGTGTATGTATAAGAAAAAGAAAAACCACCCAAACAAGATACTCCACTGCACATTATTCCTTTGGGGAGGATGAGAGAACAAACAAGTGAAACATTAGTCGTGACTTTGCTTAATGCACTTCTGGAAGGCTCTCAGATACAATGGTGACGTGTGGTATAAAAACCTGTATCGAATACAATTACTCCCTTTCATGCTTTGAATTACTTTAAATGCCAGCATTAATATAACTGTTGGCATCTGAGTTAGCACCCATTGTAATGAATGGGGAAGTCCTTAACTCTCAAGGCTGTTGGTTTCAGGTTCTTTGCAAACTGCAGCAGATATTGTCTTCAGTTCTTCAAGCAGATGCAGCTGTGTATTCTGCTTACCTGTGTGCCCAGCTCACAGGAGCCAGAGAAGTTTGCCTAGCAGTACCGGTGGGAGGTGGTATACTTAATGTTTTGAATGTTTGCAGCCATATCAAAAAATTTTAAAAGTACAGCTGAGACTCTCTGGAAAATATTTGAGGCCTGCCTAGCCCATCATGCCCCACGTGTCAGGAAATGCTGTCTCATGCCTAGATTTTCTGAAACCTGTATGTGTAAACTTCAGCTCCTAAACCAATATTTAGGCGCCTAATTAAGTAACCTGCTTTTGATCAATGCTGAGCACCCAGCAGCTCCTACTGACTGCTAGATGCTCAGCACTCTCAAAAACCAGGCCCCACGTTTCGGTGCCTAAATGTGGACCTAAACTTTATTCAGCTTTTGTCTTTAAAAATCTTTGCCTTAATGTGCATCTTTGCATCATATATAGAGCTACCTCTGTGTTTCATAAAAGTGATAAGCATTCTTAACATGAAAAGCATACACACGTTAATTTACATGTTTAGTGCAGCATACAAATGTTATTGTGTAAAATTAAGCTGTATTTTAGTCATGAGTGGCTAAAAATAAAAGTTTAAATTACTATTTTCTGTTGACTGCATCCTTCTAAAAGGGTCTTCAGAACTGAACTTGTGAGGGGGGAGAATATGCAAATATTCAGCTTGGAGAAGAAGTAGTAGATGCTGTGGGATGTTCATACTTAACTTTGATGTGGATGGGGGGGGGGGGGGGTTGCTTAATACAGAGACACAGCCCCTAAATTCCTACCAACAGTTATGGGTTTGAGAATCCCCATGACTCCTTTTTTCTAAGGGTATGTCTACACTGCCCATGTTACAGTGCAGCTGCGGCAGTGCTGTGATGTAGACACTGTAGAGACACTTTTTCACCAGGGGAGAGCTCTCCCGGGGATTTAAAAAAAACAAACCACCCCCATGAACGGTGGTAGCTTTATCGCTGGGAGCACGGCTCCGAGCAATAAAGGGCTGTCTATACTGGCACTTTTCAGCGCTAAAATTTTTGTTGCTCAGAGGGGGTTTTCTTTCATACCCCTGAATGACTAAGTTTTAGCGCTAAAAGAGGCTGTCTCTACACTGCCAAAGTGTGATATGTGCAAATTGTCTTCCATCATTTGAAGGAATTTATCAGCACTCCTCAATTACAAGTAACTTCTGCATCCAGTGGATGATATGGTACCTAGTACCAAGTCAGGGGCTTACAGTACCTGAAGGTAGTAGGTCTAGTTCTGTGAGCCCCTTCTGCAGTTCAAGTAGAAAACATGCACCCGGTGCGTATGCACCTTTTGAGGTGCATCTTCTGCCCTGAGCCTTGGCTTTGGGTCTCTCTGGCTTAGCATACATTCAGCAATACCATGTTCCATGGGAGAGAATGGATCCAAAGACTGTCACGTGATAGCTGCATATGCTGTTTCATGTCGAAGTGTGCTCAGACCATACTGGGGAAAAGAGCCCCCTCTGATCTCAAGTGAAGCTGTCCTGCACTTCCCGCTGCAGGTTCTTTGCCTCATGTGACCTACAGCAAGGGATCTGCCTGGTCTTCCCTGAGATGGCATTGCCCTGGTGCTGTGGAACCTGTGCTGATCAAATTTGTAGATGGCAGTAGGAAACACATGGAAAACCAGTACTAAACTCCAAAGTTGCCTGGAAAGAGTACTGGAGCTGTATTTAGCAAGAAAAAAATTTGAGATGAACACTTCTCCTCCAGCATGAGAGAAGAAGAAATAATAACCAGAGATACAAAATAGAGGGAACATACCCAAATAGTCACACTCCTCAGTCTCTCAATATCACTTTCCTAATATCTTATTATGATATAACCAAAGATAGCAGTTGCTGGATGGGAAGTGGTGATTTGGAATGGGTACAGTGGCTGAGAAATAGAAGTCCAAGAGAAGATCTCTGTCCTGAGAATTGGTGCACAGCATGAAAAAGTTTTAAGTAGCAGTTTAAGGTAAATATACTTAATCTTAAATTTTTTTGTGGTGGGGGCAGGAGCAGAGGTTGGAATGACTGAGAAAGCAGCTGCCTGCATGTTAAGAATTTAGCAGTCATAAATTGAAGGGAAAGGAAATGCAGAAAATGTTTACTTAATTGTAACATTAATGAGGTTTAAAAAAATAAATCCCATGTCTCAGCCTTTCTCAAATCCTTCCTCTGGGCTTCTCTTCACAAGGCAATTAGGTTACATTAGATGCAACCCCGAGGACTTGTTACAACTAACCCAATGTTAAATGCAACTTAGCACTCTGTGTAGGTAGTCTGTTATATTTAACGTGTCAGTTACCATAACTTAGTCATATTCTAACGCAATATACATTTCTCAGGCTAGCAAGACCTCTGACTAGCTGGTCCCTTAAGTAACTAGTTCAGACTTCCCAACAAACAACTAGGCTTGGCAGAATTAACTTATAATGTTGACAGGTAATATCAATGTTTCTATTTAAGCATTTTTTCCATTTTTATTGAATTAAATTTTCAGTTGCACAAAATTATGGGTTTTAAGCTTTTCCAATTTTTATAAATTTTAAATTTTCACCCTTGTGGGAAATTATAGGAGGTAGATAATCATTTAAGAACAGTAAATTTTGAGATTCAAGAAGTTAAGATTCAAAACACTAATTTTCAACATCACATTCCAAAATGTACAAAGTGAATATCCTTAAATCAAACTAAGTTCTCAAGCAGCATTTTTCTTTTTTTGTCTGTGTAAACTTAGGTTATTAGTATTTAAAATTTGTGTGTATAAATTTGTTTACCGATAAAAATCAAATCCTTCCAAGCCTACATATAATCAACCCTTCTTTTGAGAGCGTTGTATAGTTATAGAGCCAAATTCACTGCTGGCTCAGCTTTGTGGGAACCCATGTGGATGAGCTTGTGTACACCAGAGCTAAGATAGGTTTGTACTAGGGTTGTTGGTTAATTGCAATTAACTCATGCAATTAACTCAAAAAAATCAATCACAATCACCCAGTTAAACAATAGAATATCAATTGAAATTTAATATTTGATGTTTTCTACATTTTCAAATATTGATTTGTTAACACAGAATACTAAGTGTACAATGCTCACTTTATATTTTTTATTAAATATTTGCACTGTAGAAGATTTCAGTTAACCTCAAGTATTGTAGTGCAATCTCTTTGTCATGAAAGTGCAATTTACAAATGTAGATTTGTTACAAAACTGCACTCAAAAAACAAAACAATGCAAAACTTTAGAGCCTACAAGTCCACTCAGTCCTACTTCTCGTTCAGCCAATTGCTAAGAGAAACAAGTTTGTTTACATTTACAGGAGATAATGCTGCCCACTACTTATTTACAATGTCACCAGAAAGTGAGAATAGGCATTTGCATGGCATTTTTGTAGCCAGCATTGCAAGGTATCTACATGCCAGATATGCTAAACATTTGTATGCCCCTTCATGCTGTGGCTACCATTCCAGAGGACATGCTTCCATATTGATGATGCTCATTAAAAAAATAAATGCGTTAACATTTGTGACTGAACTCCTTGGGGGAGAATTGTATTTCCCCGGCTCTATTTTACCTGCATTCGGCCATATATTTCATGTTATAGCAGTCTCGAATGATCACTCAGCATATGTTGTTCATTTTAAGAACATTTTCGCTGCAGATTTGACAAAACACAAAGAAGGTACCAATGTGAGACTTCCAAAGATAGCTACAGCACTCGATCCAAAGCTTAAGAATCTGAAGTGCCTTCCAAAATCTGAGAGGGATGAGGTGTGGAGTACGCTTTCAGAAGTTTTAAAAGAGCAATGCTCCGATGTGGAAACTACAGAACCCAAAACACGAAAAAGGAAAATCAACCTTCTGCTGGTGGCATTGGACTCAGATGATGAAAATGAACACGCATCAGTCCGCACTGCTTTGGATTGTTATCGAGCGGAACCTAACATCAGCATGGATGCATGTCCTCTGGAATGGTGGTTGAAGCATGAAGGGACACATGAATCTTTAGCGCATCTGGCATCTAAATATCTTGTGATGCTGGCTACCACAGTGCCATACGAACACCTGTTCTCACTTTCAGGTGACATTTTGAACAAGAAGTGGGCAGCATTATCTCCTGCAAATGTAAATAAACTTGTTTGAGCGATTGGCTTAACAAGGAATAGGACTGAGTAGACTTGTAGGCTCTAAAGTTTCACATTGTTTTATTTTTGAATGAAGGTTTTTTGTACATAATTCTACTTTTGTAAGTTCAATTTTTGTGATAGAGATTGCACTACAGAACTTGTATTAGGTGAATTGAAAAATAGTCTTGTTTTTTTACAGTGCAAATCAAAAATATTACAGTGTAATCAAAAATATAAAGTAAGCACTCTACACTTTGTATTGTTATTGAAATCAATATATTTGAAAATGTGGAAAACATCCAAAAATTTAAATAAATGGTATTCTATTGTTTAACACTGCAATTATTTTTAATTACTGGACAGCCCTAGTTTGTACAGGTAGGCCAGCAAATAATAGTACTACAGGCCTGATTCAGGAAGGTACTTATGTATGCTTAATCCCATTGTTAAGCATATGCTTGAGTGCTGTCTTGAATGGGGGTGCTTTACTGAAACAAGGCCCCAGATCGTGATACTGAAAGGTATGCAGCCATCATAGTCCATCATCTGTGCAGTGAGTAGCAGCTTCATCTCTAGATTCAAATCACAGGCATTAGGTGGTTATAAACCTTGTATTTTGTTAATGTTTGTATTCAATAGCCGCATAAACTAAAGTGCAGGGTCTGGGAGCAGGGCGAAACTCTTCAGTGTACAGACAGGTGACAAAATGATGATTTTACTATTTCTAGTTCTTGCCACTTAATTATCTAATGCCTCCTAATAAAATCCCCCATTTGCCTGTTCGTGTTTCCAGGCTGGAGCTTGCATTTCTGTTTGTTTTGCTCTGGGATCACATAACATTTAATAATTTATGTCCAAACAGCCATCTCATTTTGTCCACCAGCATTTCAATTTCATTGTCTTTGAAGAATGCCTAAGAAAAGGTATTTTTGCTGCATAAGCAAAAGTTATTGATCTATCCACCTCTAAAACCTGGGAGTAACATTCATAAGTGAGGCAAAGCATAATATATTTTACAGGAAGACTCCTCTCCATTATGTTGCAGAAGACATCATCATACGGAGACCTCAGGCAACCAGCTCCCTAACAAGAACATCTCTGCTAAAGGATGGGGTCAGTTAGCAAGGGCAGCTCTTGTACAAACAGCAGCACTATCAGTGACTGGAAAATTAAGCCTGGATGGGCCTACTGAAAAACCCACGTGTCTACCATTTCTCTCAGCTGCCATGCTAATCTGTCATGGAATGAGGCCAGTTGGTCTAGTTCTGCCCAATCAGTGCTGTGATCCAAGAAGGATCCATTGCCCACATTAGCCAACTGCAAGGTGAGCTTGTGTGAAAAAGGAAGGTCAGTAGCATGCTACAATATTTGACTTTTTTAGCTTGAGACATCTACAATCCCTACTACTTGTTTTCAAATCCATACTTGCTCTTGCATGTTGTTGATTCACTAGTTCCAACCTGACTGATGCAAGTGTTTCTATTGGTTTGTATAGATGAAAAATAAATTAGTGTAGATTTTTATATCTGCTGCATTTAAGTAGTATGTGAGGCAGCATGGGTTAGTGGATAAGGAATTGAATTGCAAGTCAGGACATCTGGGTTTATTCCCAGAATCCCCATGTGCTGATTAATTTGTATAGTCTTAGTCACTTCTCCTGCTCTGTGCCTCACTTTCCCCTCTCTCCATTTGTCTGGTCTATTTAGATTGAAAACTATTTGGAACAGGCACTGTCTCTCACTGAGTTTGTACAGAGCCTAGAACAGTGCAGACTTGGTCTTGGTTGGGGCTTCTAGTACAAAATAATATGAGAAAATGTTTATTTTGCTGTTACAGAATTATAGTATTGCTCAGATATCATGTTTATATTCTATTTAATTTATTGAGATTTATTGAAAATATGTCCAACCACTGCTGTTGCAGCAGGCACAAAATGTATTTATAAGAACATAAAAATAGAGATTGGATCAATATTCACAACTAGAACTCCTCCAACCCACCCAAATTAAACTCTAGCCTACTCAGCCATTCCCAGCCACTAAGTCACCACATCAGGGCCTCTTCTTTCAGCAAAAGCCTGGTAAATCTGCAAATTCAGAATATGACCAACCAAGGTACAAGGATTCCTTCAATTCAAACCAGCTCCTAGCTGTGTCTGAACTACAGTGCAAGCTCCTTTCTGTGCAAAGTGCCAGGTATTGCTGCTTTAATAATAATAGCCTACCCCAAGACATGCATGAATGGGATTCCACAGTCTCTTTCTCACTCTTTCCCCTCTAATCAAGAGTGGTGGGTTGGAAGATTGGTGTAGCTTTGCATTTGAAATAGCTTAAAAGAAGAAAAGAAATTAATACAATTGTATTATTAGAAATACACAAGCGCAAACCTGCAGCGTCCCGTGTCTTCCTCAGGGCACTTCATGTAAGGGGCACTTGCATGGATGAAGGTTTGCAGGACGGGCCTATGGAAATCCTTAGACTATATAGTCTCCAAGAGCAACCCTGGGTCTGATACACTTAAGGTGAAACTGTGGTACCACTGTAGCCAATGGCAAAACTCCCATTGATTCAATGGGCCAGGATTTTATCCTTAATCTTTCAGATGACAATGCTGACACTTTTTTTGTATGCTGTTTGATCCAAACACATTGATTCTGAAAAGCTGTACGTTGTGTCCTAAACTGATGATGGATCTGCACTGAGGGCCTGATTTCACAGATCAGTGCTTGCTCAATGGAATTAGTGTTTTGTCTCAAATTTCTCTTATCCAACAAAAACACCTTCAAAAGTGGGAAAAGGGCACTGTTTTGAAATTCAGTCAAATCTCACTGTTAAAATAAACTAGAAAATTATGCAAATCTATAATGCACTTTCCAGAATGTACAGGATATCTGAGTCAACCGTTTTCTCAATGGGTTTGAGAAAATTCAATCCCAGGTGGGTAAAGTGTTTGGATCTTTGGCCTGAGGTGGAAGTGTGGCATTCACGTTGGTTTTAGTATATATGGATTTAACTCTTGAGGGGATTAATTATTTTTGTTCCAAAAGCTCCAAACTAAACATTCACATATTTTCTTAGGTGTCTAGTTACCATAATACAAATAATACTGTGAGAAAATTATTTTGCTGTTCTCTAGATATAGGCTATTGTTCAGAAACAGTATTTCCCTTCTATAATATTTATTTAGCTCTACTGAGAGCAGGCTATGCTTTCAGTTGAGAATTTACAAGAGCATAAAAATACAGATTTGGCCAACTATAGGATTGATCCCTTATGGTACTGAGCATTCTGGCCCTAATTCAGCCATGTGTTCAATTTTAAACTTGAAACCAATAGTGTTACACCTGTTCTTAAGTAGTAGATTGGGGGCAGACTTCTTAGCAACTTGCAGAATCAAATCTATATTACCAAATTCCCCATCTGGTCATCAACCCCAAAGTTGAAGCCCAAGGCTTTGTTAGCTATAGCCAGTCTTAGGCCCAGGCACCAAGTGCAGTTGTCCCCAACCATCCCATTCCTATTATAAATAAATTGCAACATGACAACTTTGCTCTTTAACTGCTGCCTCCTTTAGACAATTGATTCCATGTCCTCTGGATGGTTGCAATACAGGCTCTGGTTAGTTTCACAACCCTTGAGGATGACAGATGATCACATACTTCTATAGTGTTTGCTAAAACAGCCAGGTATGTTTGATTGTCATTCATTTATTTTTCAGTAAGTAACTTGTAAGTTACTTACTTTCAGTAACTTCCCATAAATCTGTTACAGTGATGTAGATGGTTCTGATTCCATAACAAGTTTTGACTTTAGGGATTAAATATTTCCGCCACTTTGTCTTATCCAGCTGAAACACATATTCTCACTTTATTTTACATATTTATTTGAAAGTCATCCCTGTACTCAGAGGCCTCTGGAGGCCTAGCACAATGTAATGTACAAACTGAAGAGCTCTTATAAATAGGAAAAGAACAGGGCCAAGTGGTAAGTGATCATATTTAGGTGAGGAGAAAAATCCACTATTTGCTTCACCCCCACCAAGGCCCTTCCAGCACATAAGTAAAGAGACAACACATATCACAGAACCCACATGGAAGGAAGACAGAAATGAACACTGGTGTGGGGAATAGCCCTGAGTCATGGGCTGTCAGTGGAGAAGGCCTTGCCTCCTCTCTTCAATATTACTTTATGGGATGAAGGGTCAGCATTTCCAGTCCAGCTTGCCTCAGAACACCTATGGTCAGCATAACAATAAAGGTGGTAACCCTTAGCATTTAGAGTGAAATTCTGCCCTGTGCAGTGGGCCAGTACAAGGTATTTGGGATCCCAAGTCAGCTTTGTTTTGGAAACTTTAAGGGATGCACAGGGATTATTGATACTCTGAATATCACCCTCCCAGAACGCTTCCTCCTTGCATTCCAGCAGCTGAGGATTTTGGGCATTGGTTCCAAACCAAGATGCACAATCCATGTCCTGGAGTGAGAGGTGTACTCCCATGAAATGTGAATATAATCAGGGAATGGAGATAAAAAGAAAATGAGTGATGAATGGATAAGCATTGAAGTTCCACATGGGAGAAAAAAGAATGACATGGACAAAGAGGATGTTGATTAGTTTTGGATTAATTTTAGGGTAGGAATTGATCAATTATAGCTTCCTGTACTGGGAGAAGGACTAGGTTTTGAGTTGACAGAACTGAAATCTTGCAAGCTGCTGTTGTGAGACTTTAGTTCCAACATCTGGGCTGCAATCAAGAGGTTTCTCCCATCTTGAATGGTGGAAATCTCACAAAACTTCCACCACCATAGGGCAAAGTCTCATGAGAACAGCTCTTTTCAGGAGATTTCTGCCCTATGCAAATGAGAAAATCAATTTCCCAAATGTGCAGCTATGAATTTGAAAAATATGATACTCATTTCTCATATTAGGCTCCAATTTGACTGGTCAGTGGAGCATTGAAGAGAGACTGGCCACAATCTGTTGTGAAAAACCACCCTTTTATTTGCTACATTTTTGCATCTCGTCACATTGGATTTTCCCAGAAAAGATTTTAGACCATCTCCATCTAGAAATCACATTTCTAAAGAGGCAATTTGTATCTAAAGGAGGACGCTATAACAACCACCATATGACCAGGTTTTTCCAAGCAAATAGGATGAACACTAGCCTTCTCCTGCTCCTAGCCTGGAAATTCTTACTCCTCTTCTCTGATAGGCAAGAGTTGGAAGTAAGTGCCTACAACATATTCCAAGTGCTTTAATTTAAAAAATAACCCCGGGTCAGATTCTTTCCTGTGCCGAGGTATACTTAGCACTGGAGAGGTAGGCAGCCTGTAAAGAGGCCAGCTCTACAGATCTTTGATTCTCTACCCTGTTCAACTCCAACCACAGCACATATTAGAGCAGTCTAAGCACTGCTGTAATCTACATCAGCTGGCAGAGAGCCTCAAGGAACCATCAAGAGTAACTCATCACTCTGGCCCCACTTCCTCCAACCCCCTGTATCAGGACTGGAAAGAGGTGGCTTAGGAGCTGGCTACACTGGCTTTACAGCAATTGAAAGCTCCTCCATGCTGTCGGGGGAAATTCTCTGCTGGCCAGATACAGCCAATATCTTACCCCTTTACACTCACACACTGGAGCTGGACCAGCAGGAGAGTCTCCAGACCCTTATGTTTTCAATCAAATCCCAAATTACAAACCACTAAAGGCGAATGAACTGCAAAACAAGACAGTGATATTTGTATCAGCGGAGACAAAGACAACATGAGAGAGTTCACCTACATTTGCTCCAGGAACCTCTCTGCATTTCCTGTGCCTACGTCAGTAGTTTGTAGGTGAAGCAGTTGGCTCAGAGAGATGACTAAAACCACCTTTTCTTGTAAGATAAAATCTCTGCTATACCCGTGGCAAGATGGCAAAGCATTAACTAGGTTGTTTGGACCCTGAGGATGGCACATGCAGCCCCTCGAGTGCAGGGGAGACTTGTTGCAAAGCTGATTTTATTTCAAAGCTGCTTTCAAGTTTGGAAAACATGCCTTTCAAAAGGAAAAAGGGATTACCTAATTGATCAGAGGGCTTGGTGCTGAAATAAACCCTGAAGACAAACACATGTTTAATTACCTAAATTTAAAAACCCAGCACATGTGGCTTTGAGGCTTATAGAAAAGGTACCATTTATTTTTCCAAAAGGTGAGTGACTTTTCTTATTTCAAATAAACTATGAGGATTTGAATTTAAATGAATTATTGCCTCCTCATCATTTCCCTTCTCACGGATGTCATTTAGGCCTTGATCCTGCTGTTAAGAGTTAAAGATTTGCACAAAGGAAGCCATTTGCAGAGTGCACATCAAAAATTGTATTGATCCTACAAAACCCAGGAACAAGGCTGCATATTCTTGGGCACCACCTCCTAGCACCTTATCTATTAAATATTTATATATATGCAGACATCTCTTGTAACCCCTGTAATGTCTAGTAGCAGATCAGGATTGTAGGGATTACTGCTGCTGATTGTCTTAGAATTGTGCACAATGCTAGCCTGTGCTAAAACATCCTGTTATTTTTGTATTCTCACCTCCTGTGCATTGGTTTGGTTCATTCATGTGTTACATCTGGTCGGCTTTGGCCAACAGGTTCTTTGGGGGCAGAGACTGACATTTACTGTGTGTGGATAGAGTGCCTCACACAATGGTGTACTGCTCTGGCTGGGGCAATGTAAATATTAAATATATATAATTATTATTAATCTAAGACCTGACTTTGCAACTCTTATGTTGAGCAGTAGTTATCCCTGGGGGTAGTCCCACTGCTCACAATCAGGGTACCAGCGTGAGTAAGTATTACTCAGCAGAGTAGGGTTACAGAACTCAGTTCTTCATCTGCACAATATTTCAGTTTCTTTTGTTAATTTATTTGAGGCCTCCAGAAATATACGGACACATAATTATACAGCATAGCAGATAAAACTGCTCTGGTTTTTAAACAAATTATGTACCCTTTCAAATTCTTGCCCATTCAGCCCTATATCTGGTCATAGCAAACCTGCATTTGTCTACTAATTGTTTATCCACAGGCTTTTTAAATAACCTTCCTATATTATTTTCCCTTGTTTTTCCCTACACCTTTTCTGCCCAAGTTAGGCAGCAGTCCTGAAGGACAGCATGCTGCCAAAATGTTGAATCTTATCCTTCCTGACATCACTAGTCATATAATATTCATCACTAAAGTTCACAGTGGGGACCTCTATGTAATCAGAGAAAGTGGGTGTATTTCTTTTAACACAAGAAAGAAGTTCCCTCTCCTTGCCTCTGAAAAACATGATTCTGAATTTTACAGCAATCAATATTTATTCTATGGTGAAACCTAAAATTGGAGTCCAGCTCAACAGTAAAGGTGGGTAACCCTTAGCATTTAGGGTGTATATTCTTTATAATATATAAAATCCTGGGGTTGCAACATAACTTGTAGCATCTTCCACCTAGACTGTTGCATTTGTTTCCCCTGTTGAAATCTGTTTTACCCTTTCTCTCCTTTGGATTAGAGCTGTCTGGAACCTCAAATCGGAACCTCTCAGGGATGTGAGGATTTATATTGGAACTCTGGGAGGCAACTCTCCCTGACCTACACACTCAGATCCCAAACTGAAATTAACGTATTACATCCTGTATGCTTCCACTGTAGTCCTGTGGAGATCAACAATCCACCTCAGTGCAAAACCAGCCCTTGTTAGAAGAACCACGGGGTTAATAAGCTGAACTCCCATTTCAGGATATTTCTAGAATTCTACTGAAGCAAATTTGCAGTTATTTGCATTAGATTCCCAGATGCTAAGGCCAACCAAACCAGCTTTGCAACAATTGTCCTGAAAAGAGACCAGTGCAGATATATACAATAAATCTAATATTTACCTACTTGCTGTGTTTCTAAGGTATCTAGTTTTCTAAGCATGCACCCTTTAACTTGATAATGAGAAATATATTTTACTGGTCCTAAAATGATTGTAATTTGCCCAGGTAAGTGACTGAGTGAGAAATTTTAAGGCTGCCATAAACCAGTGTATTGATTCTTTCTGTGAAGCTCTGCAGACCTGACTCTTCCTTTTGAAGCACTGCAAAGAGAATTGGTGCAAAGAACTCTGGGTTGTATCTGGGGAAAGCCAGTTGCCAAGTGGCTGAATATGGGGCATGGCATGAAAACCCCTGTTGCAGCAGAATTTTTCAGTTGAGATGCTTCCTTTGGAGTTCCCTTGAAAAGGCACCTTGCTTGAACAATTGTCAGTGGGATGTTTTCTCTTCAGGTTTTTCAGTTGTTTGAGTCCTGGTTGTAGAACTGTTTATATCACCTTTGGGATCCCTTGCAGCTGAAGCAGAAATTACATGCGTCTCAGCACAAGGCAACTCTGTTGCTGACCCAAGTGGAGGCAGAGAAATACCTTGTGGAAGTTCAAGCCCAGGAGCAGCGATGTTGAGAGCAAAAGGAGGTGAGAATGTTATTTAAAAGATGAAATGCTGCAGCTGAAGAGAAGGGTACAAGTGTCATATCAAGGATACTTTGTTTCAGAGAATGGTGGATGCTAAGAGCAGCTGATCTATTACATAAGTCATCAGGGATACCTACTGTCCCAGGATCAAATACTGCATGTGTTAATGGTTGAATGAGAACCACAATAGATTTGGTTTGGACAAGCCCCTGTTTACCATATTTTGCCACTGCTTGGCAGTAGGTAGCTGGGGCCCGCTCAGGCCCACGCCGTGTCCACAGCAAGAGGTGATGGGAGAAGAGCTGTAAGAGGAGAGGGGGGCAAGGTGGTGCAGGTTTGGGAGGCACTGGGAGCATGGGAAAGGGCCCAGAGGTGACATGTGGGGTGGCCATGTGCCCCCCCAGAACCTTTAAATTGTGCCTCCCCTCCCCCATCAAGAATTGCATGTTGCCTCTGATAAATAGGGTTCCGCAAGGATCTGTTCTGGGACGTGCACTGTTCAACAGATTCATAAATGATTTGGAAGAGGGGATGAATACTGAGGTGGCAAAATTTGCAGATGATACAAAATTACTCAAGATCTCACAAAACTGGGTGACTGGGCAACAAAATTAGAGAGACAAGGTGGGTGAGGTAATATCTTTTATTGAACCAACTTCTGTTGGTGAGAGAAGCTTTTGAGCTATGCAGAGTTCTTCAGGCCTGGGAAAGGTGTTAAGGGTGAGCTACAAAATGGTACATGAAATTCAATGTTGATCAGTGCAGCAACCATATAAATCCATGGTATGCCCACACCTTGAATACCACATGCAATTCTGGTTGCCCCATCTAAAAAAAAAAAAAAAAATGTATTAGAATTGGAAAAAGTACAGAGAAGGGTAACAAAAGTGTTTAGGGATATGGACCTTCTTCCATATGAGGAAAGATTTGAAAGACTGGAACTGTTCAGTTTAGAAAAGAGACAGCTAAGGGGGAATATGACTAAGGTTTATAAAATCATGAACGGTGTGGAGAAAGTGTTATTTTCCCCCTTCACATAAGAACTAGGGGTCACCCGATGAAATTAATAGGCAGCAGGTTTAAAACAAACATAAGGAAATACTTCATGCAACACAGTCAACCTGTAGAACTCATTCCAATGGGATGTTGTGAAGGCCAAAAGTATCTAATTCTTTTTTGAACCCAGTTATAAGTTCCTGGAGGACAGGTCCATCAATGGCTATTTGCCATGGTGGTCAGGGACACAACCCCATGCTCGACTGCCAGAAGCTGGGACTGAATGACAGGGATGACTGGATCACTCAAAATTGCCTTTTTCTGTTCATTCCCTCTGAAGCATCTGGATCTGGCCACTGTCCAAAGACAGGATACTGGGCTAGATGGACTAATAGTCTGACACAGTATGGCCATGCTTATGATACTTTGAGGATTTTTTTCTTTGTTTTAGTTATTATTTGTAAAGATTTTTAATTTATTTATTTTAACAGCACTTGTCACTGACAACTAAATTTCTTCTCCATAACCTGCCATCAAACCCTCATCTGGAATTTTAGATGACAAAAGGGAGCTCTCCTTGCCATTATAGTTAAAAGCAAGATGAAGGTAGACAGAATAACTATGGTGAGAAATCAGCATAGAAGAAAATAGACATCTGAAGCATGAAGGGAATTAAATGAAGCACCAGCTGAAAGAAGAAATGAAGGAAAGTTCTAAATAAAGAAAAATGAGTTCTTATACCTTTTACCTTTTGTATTGGAGGTATCTTGTGATTTATCTTAAGGGCTGAGGACCTGATTCTCCTCCCACTTACACCAGTGTAACTCTGTTTACTTCACTGGAGTTACTCCTAGTTTACACTATTGTACATGAGAGGAGAACCATGACTCAAATTTCATGGCTTGAGTGTTGCTAGCTCTTGTGATTTTTATCGTGCGTCTGAAGATATTTGGTGTTTTTCCCTAAAGCCCCAGCTGCTGGAATCAAGGGTTTGCATGAGAATCTCACTTTAGTTTTTTAAAAAGCAAGCTTCTAGCCCTTGTGGTTCCAGAGAGAAGCTGGAAAATGTGGAGAGAGGACACCCTAGAGCCTCTGAAAGAAGGCAAATAAAAAGCCAACTTTTTTTTTTTTAAATGTCAAGATTTTTCAGCCAGACACATGATTTTTGAAAGCTTGGGGCTGGCAATACTGTAGTCTCTGAAAATATGAGGGAGAGTAAAAAAAAAAAAAAAATCTATATATAGCAATTTTACAGGCTAGTACATTGGGAAAGCACTGGTTATTTTATAGCACAGATGTGCCTTTATGGTTATTCTGAAAATGACTATATTGTTTATTTCCTTTTGGTTTTCCAGAGAAGTATCTCAAAGATGGAGAGGCAGCAGCTGAAGAGGTTTTAGAGAAAGCTACCATGCCTAAGTAAGAGGCCAAAAGGGGAAAATGTTTACTGGAATGTGACAGAAGAGAAGAGAGAATGTGAGTTATGGATGAACACATACAATGTTCCTGAGGTCTTAAGAGGAGAAATCAAACAGATAAAATAAGTTAGTATACCATGGGTATACAATATACAATCAAATACCATGGGTCTTGACAAAAGATTTTTTAAAATAATCTTTTTTGTGTGTTCAATGGATGTTTTAGAAACCTTTAGCGGCATTAGGGAGAAGGTCACACTAGATGGTCATAATGCTCCCTTCTGGTCTTAAAATGTATGAATCTCTGAAAGCAAAGACAGGAAGCGGTTGGCAGACAAGAGGTTGGGGAGTCTTCCAAGATCACATGAAAGCATGAAGCAACTCAGTTATGGAGAGAGTGTTTTAAGGGGCAGTGGAATAGCCAAGAAGAGATGCACGAATGGTCAGAAGGGGTTGCAGGGGAAGGAGAGAAATAGAGTTGGGTTCTTTGGTATGAAGTTGAGGTATAGAGAGCATGAATGGAGAACACCAAAAGAGAAAAAGGGAGAGGAACAGAATCACTCAATGAGATGCTGAAGGAAAGATCAGTTGGGCTGGCTAGTGTAGAAATCAGGGTAGGGCATGGTCTCTTAATAGTTTAAACTTAGACCAGAGTTTAAAGCTTGGCTAGAATACTGGTTATAAAACTGATAACTAACCCATCCAGACTGGCCAAATAAATTAGGTTTCGACCGTTCAACCTGGAACTAAGTTTTTTAAATTGATTCAATAAACCTAGTTTGAAACAGAGTGTAGCTGTATGTTCTTTAGCATGAAAAATAGCGTTTGCAGTCTCTGAACTCTCTCATAGGCACCTAGAGTTATAGGAGCATCCATGTTATAACATGGTGGGGAAGCGTAATAGGCAGTATAATATTGTTTCTCAACATAGTTGTAGGACTTTTTTCCATCCACCTTAGCAATAAAGTGTTAAACCATGGATATCCCTCACTGTGGCCGACAGCTAGCACACAATTCTGCCTGTAGTGCAGTTGTGCCCTGTGTGTGCTGAGCTGGCTCCATGACAGATTTTTTTATTTCAGTGCCACAAACTTAACCATTACAGTAGCTTGGACATTACTGTGACATTATACTCCATGTTCTTTATGAAAATATGCTTGTGGTAGGAATATGACACACCTAACATGCTTTATGCAAGATACCTTACAAAAGTTATTATTGGAAAGGTTATAATTTACTGAATATATGATTACAAATAGAATAATCATATCATTTCTGTATCTGTATTTCAACAATGCTACTTCGGGTGATGCCTACTGCTACCACTTAAGGTACAACAGTGAAAAAGCCTGACAGTGCTGATGGCCCATCAGCAAGAGACAATGGACTGTAAAAGAGCTTAGTCTTCTTGTGAACCTGTGGGTCAGCCTGTGAAGAATGGCTAAAGGAGCCCTACAGAGGCATGTGACCATGTTACCTGATACTGGAACCCATCAGGAATTCTCCAGGAGAAACTAGTGGAGGTCAAACTAGGAAACAAAAGACTCCTGCCTTATGCAAATCCTATTTAAGGGTTGGGAGTGAGGTAATCCAGCTCATCAGGTCTCCCCTGCTACCCCACCCAAAATGACTGCTGGAAACAACTAAGACTGAACTGGGAGAAAGAACTGGACCCAGGCTGGAAGGGCATCTGGCCTGTGAAGAAGATTATTAGAACCACATTACATGTAACCAGTTTCTTTTAGTATATTAAGTTTAGTTTGTGTACTCTGTTTTATTTTCTTAGTAATCTGCCTTGTTCTGTCTGCTACCTCCTTAAAATGCACCTGTTACAGTTAATTTATTTCTGGTTTATAATATAAGCCAGTTTATGTGATTTCTAACGGGGGCGGGGGGGGGGAGCAAGAAGTTGTATATACCCTCCTCCACACTGAGGGAAGAGGCAAATGTCATAATTTTGGGTCTGTACTCCAAGGGGGCGGGGGGAGGGCGGACATCTGGGTGCTGTGGCAAGCCCCTCAAACTGAGCCTTTCCAGAGTGGATCTCAGTGTCTCTGTGCAGTTGGGTGCGGCTCTGCCTGTGTGCTTGGCTGGAAAAGGCTAGGGAGCCTAGCCCAGCAATACCAGGTAAGAGGGGGACCAGGCTGGCAGAATAGTCTGACTCAGTGGTGATGTCCCAGGGGACACCAGGTGACATCCCAGGGGATCCAGCCCATCACAATTACCTTCTGCATCCTTCTTAGCTAATAGAATTAATTTCCCATTGAAGATATAACTTTGCATACAAGACAACCTGGACAGGATCAGGAAATTCATGTGAGGCCTGATCAAACTCCCATTGAAATCAAAGGGAATCTTTTCAGGATCAGGTCAGTACCCACCGCCACACTCTTCCTTCCCCCAGCCACCTATGGCTTGTATATTCTTTGAGACTTTTTAATTGTTATATTTAAATTTTTTGAAGTGCATTTTTAGGCTGTTTCAGCAGCATCAACAGCAATCTTCTTTTAGCTCCCCCAGTGCCAGGTTAAATTAAAAAATTACTTCTTGTGCATTGGTGAAAATGACCAGAAAATTAGCATTCTGAGAAATCAAGATAGAACCGTAAGGAGTTCTGTGATAAATAGTTTCAGATTGGTACTGTTTGTATTCTAGTGAAGCCCTCTTAACTAACGCCACAATCCTACAATGAGTGGTGGACTCCTGTACTCACAGAGCCCCACTGAAACAGCCCAATGCAGGCACAGAGACTACAATACCCACTAAGCCATTCTAAAGCGCATCGTATACTGTAAAAATAGTGCATGGGTATAGATGAATCTCCAAGATACTGAATAAATCACTCACAATTAAGGTGTTATGATAATGTTCTTCTGGGTTGCACCTGTATTTTATTGCATAACTGACTGCGCTTCTTGGTAAGCCAACTATCTTTCATTAGCCTATGTGTAATTTTTATCAAGCATGATTCTATATGTACAATGGAGAAAGTGTGATCAAATCCTAAACTGAAACATACATGATGTCAAAGATTTGGGCGTTTTAGCTACATTTAAGTTATATGGTTTGAATGAGATATGGTGTGTCTATTGCATAAGTAATAAAAAGAATGGTGAGAGGGGGAAAAACAAGACTTGATTTACAGAGGTTTGCCCTAGTTAGCAGGAAAGACAGAGGGGGTCTGCCAGTCGGAACTATGATGACTTTAAATGCTCTGCCTACTGGGCCCATTTTTGAGGTCCTTACTGAGTTTCCACTTGGCCCTTTCTCCAGCAAATTCCTATTGAAGTCAGCTGCAGTTTGCCTCAGTGAGGATTCAGTTAAAACTCAGTCAAGATCTCAGAGTCTGGCCCATTGATAAGGCAATAGACTCCAATATAACTTGTTTAATACTGCATTATTTTACAGAATGTGGCCAGATCCTCAGCTGCTATAATTCCACATAGGTTGACGTCAATGGACCTGCATAGTTTGTACCAGCTGAGGACCTTCCAGATGTGTTGAGTCTTTTAACAGTCTTCATTGTGCCCTTTGGGCTTCAGTTTAATACTGAAATTCTGCAATACTAGCTCTATAATCTCTATTTATATATGGCCCCCGTCACAATTTTTAATGTGAAGCTACAGATGAGGTGACTTGCTCAAGGCTACACAGGAAGACTAGAGCTTATAGCACTGCTAGTACAGACACATTACGCTGACGGGAGTGAGCTCTCCCATTGACTTAATTACTCTGGCTCCTGCAAGCCGCAGTAGCTATGTGGGTGGGAGAAGCTCTTCCACTGACATAGCTGTGTCCACACTGGCGCTTAAGTCAGTATAATTTATGTTGTTCGGGGGGTGGCTTATTCACACCCCGAGCGACACAACTGATACTGACATCAACTGTAGTGTGTTCATAACCAAAGCCTTTGGTGGAGCAGGGAATTGAATTCAGGGCCCAGGAGAGTGCCCTAACCACTGCACCATCCTTAGATGGTTAGCCAGCAAAAGTGCAAGATTTAACATCCATCTATTCAGGTCTTTACTAACTTTGGAGGGGGTGGGGAGGAGAGTTAATGTGACTTTTAATGTAACTTTTGGGGTGGGGAGGAGAGTTAATGTGAATTAGTTCCCTTGGTATTTGATGTTGCTCCTGTCATAGTCTGTACTTCTCCAAAAGTGACTTCTGTTACTGCTTGACTACTTAGAGGCTCTATTTTAATTTTTTTGTTTCCTTTGTATGATGTTAGTTAATAGACAGTTGTCATAAATATAAAGGGAAGGGTAACCACCTTTCTGTATACAGTGCTATAAAATCCCTCCTGGTCACAGGGCAACATCCCATTATCTGTTAAGGGTTAAGAAGCTCAGTTAACTTGGCTGGCACCTGACCCAAAGGACCAATAAAGGAACAAGATACTTTCAAATCTTGGGGTGGGAAAGGCTTTTGTTTGTGCTCTTTGTTTACGTATTTGTTCTCTCTTGGGACAGAGGCCAGACAGAAATCCATCTTCTCCAACCCATCCTAATCCAAGTCTCCAAAATTGCAACCAGTATAGGTAAGCCAGGCAAGGCTGATTAGTTTATCTTTTGTTTTATGTGAGTTTTCCCTGTGTTAAGAGGGAGGTTTATTCCTGTTTTCTGTAACTTTAAGGTTTTGCCTAGAGGGGGATCCTCTGTGTTTTGAATCTGAATACCCTGTAAAGTATTTTCCATCCTGATTTTACAGAGGTGATTCTTTTACCTTTTCTTTAATTAAAATTCTTTAAGAACCTGATTGATTTTTCATTGATCTTAAGATCCAAGGGTTTGAGTCTGTGTTCACCTGTACAAATTGGTGAGGATTTTTAATCAAGCCTTCCCCCAGGAAAGGGGGTGTAGGGCTTGGGGGGTATTTTGGGGGAAGACGTCTCCAAGTGGGCTCTTTCCCTGTTCTTTGTTTAAAACACTTGGTGGTGGCAGCATAGGGTTCAAGCCCAAGGCAAAGTTTGTACCTTGGGGAAGTTTTTAACCTAAGCTGGTAAGAATAAGCTTAGGGGGTCTTTCATTCGGGTCCCCACATCTATACCCTAGAGTTCAGAGTGGGGAAGGAACCCTGACAACAGTCTTGAGCTTTGAATCAGTTCTCTGCTGCACCAATATCTTGATATTTAAGGATGAAATGAATATCTGCTGTTGTTTTGTGGATGGTTATGTAAGTGTCAGGGAGGAATTGGTTCTTTTCATAGTGATCTGAAAAGAAAAGTCAGAAGGCACAGTGCACATTTAAAATAATGAGTGAACAGATGACATTTGTCTGGTTGATTTGCAAGGAGAGTAAAATCAAGAAATATCTTGAAAGAGTAAAAGTAAGGCATTCAGCGCTTCCCCCTTTTTGTGCTGCTAGGTTAGAAACAATGCATGGCCGGTCTATTCAGCTTGCTAGCTTTGTTTACTCCTCTGGGGATTTCAACTCCTTTTCTAAAGAGGCAGCTGTGAATTAATTTGACACACACACACACACACACGTATGATGTCATGTTATAACTGAATCATAATGGCAGTTTAACACATTAATAATCTGTTTAGTTAATGTATTCAGAATGTAAATACCTAGATCAAACTATCCAGAGTTAGAATTGAGTTAGCAGCATATTTCCCCATATATTAGTCAAATTATATGCAATAGGGTTAAATTAAGTGTATTTTCAAATCTCCTGGAAGGGATCTAATTACATCCTGTATGACTCCTCTGGGTACCTGATCTATTGTAGATACCATATTGTCATGGGATACAGTGAGCCAAAGAGCTTCATTTGCATGGGCAGGGTACTCCCCCATATGGATATTTTTAGCTATCCTAAGGAAATTTGCCAGTAGTGATTGGCAATAATTCCCATCTAATCTTCATCTGCTGTTATTCATTACACTGCTTTGTTCCTGAAAACTGGAAAATTCAAAATTGAGTATAAAATATTTATTTAAATAGCATACACAAAGGAAGACTAGATTTTTGGCAAGAAAAACGGAAACACAATTTCAGAGCTGGCCTGGCTTTCTAATCTTACACCTGTTTCAGGAAGGAGAGCAACCCTGTTGTTCAACTCCTGCTGCAGAAAATGAATGAAAAGCAAGGAGTGCTGACCGGTAGTGTATGAAGTCTACATGGATGTGCTGTCATTTGGAAATGTACAAAAAATGAAGTCAGTGCAGTGTCTAAAAACGACAAATGCATTCTTGTGCAATGGATTTACGCTTTAGGTTTTATACTAGTGGCTGAGAAACAGTACAGACAGGGTAATCTTAGGGTTATTCTGTGCCTCTCGTTTTTATTTTTCTAATGAATGATAAGGAAAGATAGCTACTGTTCAACAGAAGGCAGCACTTACCTGTTCCTCAATCACAGTTCAAGCCATCTAGATTCATCATTCCCAAACTCTAGAGCTGATCCTGCAGGATGCTGAGTGCTCTCAGTTTCCATTGATTTCAGGAGACTCTAAGCACTTTAGTCTTTCAAGACCTCATCCTCCAATTTGTATGAGGCAGAAATGGTGTGAGGAAGAAAACCAAGGGTCTGATCCTGAGCTGTGGCCAAGGAGTATTCATGCAGCTCAGCAATGGTGGAGGAGGGCAGTGTTGCAAAAATGCTGCATGTGTAACCCATTTTTCAACTGGCTGGGTACTGGGCCCCTACCCAGCATGGATTAGAGCAGTGGTGCTGGAACCCTTTTAATAGCGGGGGTGTTGAAGCCAGCCCCCTTACCCTTGTCCACACACCCCCCACCGCCGCAGCCACGTCTCCAGGACAGGGATGGGGTGGGGAGGAGAGACCGGATGGGGTAATGGGGCAAAGGCTGGGGGTGGGCACAGAGCCAGGAGCAGGGGGCTGGATGCAGGGTTCTGGGCATAGGGCCAGTGGGTGGGAAGCGGGGCCAGTACCCAGGACCTGAGCCCAGGTGCAGGGCCGGGGAGCAGAGTCCTGGGCATGGGGCCCCAGGAGCAGGGCCAGCAGCTGGGGAACAGGGCCTGTGGCCGGGACCCAAGCCTCGGGCTGGGGAGTGGAGGCCGAGGCGGGGGGGGTACTGCAGCACCTCCTACATCCCTAGTTCCCACGCCTATGGATTAGGGTTGTGTAAAGGCTTCACTGATTACCAATGTTACTCAGGGCTGTAACAACGGTCAATTGCCAGGATGTCCCAACTACACACCTTTCTCCAACCATACATTGGTAGCAAGGAGAAAGGGCGGCATAGAAACCACTGCTGTGGCTCCATGCTATCTGAAAATTTCCTTTATACTGGGGGAGTGGAGAGATCTTCTGGTAATCAGCTAAGCTGGTTTTGTGCCACAGGATCTGGCCCAGAGTAACTGGGTATTAATAAAGGGAGTTTGGCCTGGCTAATGAGTAGGTGAAAGGAGCAAGATTTTAAAAAAACAGTCAATAGAATCAATGGCTTCAAAGATCTTGCTGAAGACTGAAGCTAGGAGTCACAGAATGATTAAACTGGTTTGTTAAACCGTCCAGTGAAATTCTGCCTCCTTGGCCCCAACAAGTTCAGTACCAAATTATCCTATTACTAAAATGTATCCTCACAGCCTTTAACTTACCAAAGATTTTACTGACACACTTGAAAGTTTGTGTCCCTCCAACTCTGATCTGAGATAAAACTAGAACTAGCATTAGGGTGACCAGACAGCAAATGTGAAAAATCGGGAAAGGGGGTGGAGGGTAATAGGACCCTAAATAAGAAAAAAGGCCCAAAAATCAGGACTGTCCCAAAAAAAAAAAAAAAAAATCGAGACACCTGGTCACCCTAACTAGCATCCACACCCTTTAGGCTTTGTCTACACTATTACCCATTGTTAACAGTGGGCGTCAACCATGGGCAAAGTGAACTGGTGCTCAACCCAGCTGCAGGAGTAATTGCGCTTAACCACAAGTTCTGAAAGGGTGCTAAAGCCCCCAGGGTTAGCCTCTGGGGAAGACTGCTGATCTTCCAGTGCTACTAGTGCCCCACCCCCAATTAGATCCATGCTGGGATATTGCTAGCAAACCCAAAAGAACAAGGGAACTTCAGATGCTAAATAGAATTTCTGAGAAGGTTAATTAACATTTATGTGCCAAATGCCTCCTTCTCCAACTAGCCACCCACTTACCTAATCTAGTTAGTGGAGACATCTAGCAGTTACGTCTGGACTAGCCTCAGTGTTGATTTTAGTTCTACAGTTCATCTTTAAGATAAGTTGGTAATTGCAATGTGTGATGGGGTTGGGACTCACCACCACAGCACCTCCCGCTGTTCACTCTAGGAATAAGCACAGTTCTGCCAGTGGTGTCCCATCCGTTTCTTGCCCTAGATTGGCATCTTGACCTGCGTTGCTCCCAGCTTGTGGCGTCCTCTTCAGGACACTGCTCTCCGGCAGTGCCCACTGCTCCGGTCTCACCCCCTTCTGGGGGTTTGGTGTTATCAGCAGTCCTTCTCTTCACCCCAGCCACAATGGCCAACCACACCCCAGAGTCTAACCCCTTTTGGCAGGGGTCTGGTGCAGTCCATGATGGCCACTCCTAACGGCCAGGTGGAAGCGCAAGGGGGGGGACCCAGGCCCGCTCTCTACTCTGAGTCCCAACCCAGGGACCCTTTGGCGGCGGCGGTCGGTCGGCCGGCCGGCCCCGGCCAACAGACCTTCACCCTCTGAAGGCCTGGGAGAGACTACCTGCTCCCTTCCTGGGCAGCCTTTATATAGGGCCCAGCCTAGCCCTGATTGGCTGGCTGTAATACTGGCCCTGATTGGCTCTCTAACAGGCCCTCTGTGATTGGCTGCCGCCTTGTGCAGCCGCTCTGGCCTGTTGTAGCCTAGTCTGGCATGGGGGTGGGGCACCGCCGCACCACACCATGGTAACACAAATCAAACCCTGAAGTGTATTTCAGATTTAACTCCATAGACTCTTGAGCCTCTTCCTTATGTTTCATTTGAGAGTTACATAAGATTCAAAAAAAGACAGCAGGGCAGACTTCAAACTCTGCAGCTAGTCCCATGCCCTCATTTCTAGAGTGCCTCTTTAGAGCTACCAGAAGGTAACAAACAACGATTTTCAATTTGAACTGCATTCTTTAAAGGCACCCCTCCCCATCCACATAGTTATTCTAAATAGTTCCTTTTATTTTTAGATTTAGTGCTTTGGACAGCTGCTCAGGTACCAATAAAACTCTGAGAATGCTTCACAATGCAAATACTTTAGCTATCTCACTGCCAACATAAATAAAAGCTAAATATAGGTCATCAAAATACTACATTTTGTTTTAGTTATAAACTTAAAAATGTTCAAAGATCAAAATCACTGTCAAATAGTCAATTGCTTTCCCCACTTTCACCCTATATTTATGTCAAATGTAATTTTGTTGTCATGGTTGCCTAGTCAACTGATTAAAAATAACATTTCACTAATCTCATAATATCAGATTTATAGAATTTATTAAAGCCAAAGCACACTCATGATGTTTCATAAAAATAATCAGGAATGAAGCATCTACATCACTAGCCACACTCAAGGTTGGACTAGACGCTCGTCTCTTAGGGATGATTTAGAAATGGTGAACTCAATTCTTCCACGATGTAGGGGGCAGATTACATGACTCACGAGGGATTCCTTCTAACCTAATGATTCTGATTCAGCCGTAGCACCACACAGTCTGAGGCCTGTTTTTGTTAGAGTATTCCTAATGATATACTAATGAGGCTAATATTTTTTCCTATATTAGTTGGGTCCCATCCAAAGCACTAAGTAGTAAAGTATATGTTAAAAATAATCTGTATAAGCAACATGTAATATGAATCTGAACTCAGGGAAGAACTACAGTTGCCTTAGTTGCCCCAGTTGCTTTAGGAAAAGTGCACTTTCCTTTGCCTTTCCTTGTGGGCAGAAAAAATATTGCATACAAGTCTCAAATCCATACTAAGATATTTTCTTTTCAATTCTTGGCATTCAATCCATTCAAATCTTAAGCCTCTACCAGTAAGATTCATCAAGGGCCTGATCCAGGTGCCATTAAAGTCAATGTATTGACTTCAGTGGACTTTGCCTCTGGCCCCAAGTTAAGTATATACTAATATTTTTCTTTTGCTTTCTAGGATATTGTATAAAATTGTTGCACCAAGCTCAAGCCCTGGACAAGAGCAGCTGAGTGCACTTTGCCCCATTGACCTATAAGAGAAAATGCCTGCCAGAAAAAGAAAGAAGTTTGTTGAATATTTCTGAATTCCTGCTGAAGAGGAAGAGAAGAGATGGTTACAAGCAAATATAGCATTTTACACAAGATGGGAAAAGACCCAAGTGTGACTGTAAGAGCCTCTCAGTGCCAACTGGCAAACAGTTCACTGTTCTGTCAGCAACTCCTATCAGGCGTGACCAACTCACTACACCTAACATATTGCTTTCATACTATTTCCAAAAAGCATCTTGTGAGGTATAAAATGGAAGTCAGTGACACACTGATGAATTATATTATTGTGTTATGTTTGTATTAACACTATGTGAGGAATTATGTATATCTACTGATATTAAGTTTAAAGTCTGTAACCAAAGGAAGAAACAAGGTTTCTTCCAGACAGGAGGGAAGGTAGTTATCTCTCTGTCAAATGTAAATGTAATACTTTCATCATCTGGACAGATGATCTAATCTCCCTCATAGAGTTCTACTACAACTTCAACAATCATCACCCATCCATCAAACTCGCTTTAGAACACTCATGGACCAGGATCAACTTCCTGGACACCATGCTTTGACGTGGAACCCTGCAAACAATTATATACAAAAAACCTTCAGATCACAATACCTACTTTCACAATTCAAGTAATCACCCCAAACACACCAAGAAATCTGTTACCTACAGCCAGGCACTCAGATACCACAAAAAATGGTCTGAGGAGAAAGTTTAGGATACACACCTTAACCTACTTAAAACTATCTTCAAACAAAGCCATTCCACCAGAGAAGTAGATTGCATCAAGTAACCTAAAAATCCCAAGAGAACCTGCTTCAATACAGGAAAAACAAAACCCCTCTGACCCCACACTCCTAGCTGTCACCTACCCACCCCCACTAGTACCTATACGGGGTCTCATTGAACAATTACAACCCATACTCAATGGGGACCACATCCTGAAAGAAAACTACACACTCTTCTGATCTTCAGACAACCCCACAACCTCATCAAGTTCATCACCACAGACCAGAACATACCAAATCAGAGGCACCAGACACTATCGTAACAACAGATGCAAAACCTTCAGGTATATCTCCACTGGTATGATGATCAAGACCCCCCACAATCCACCTGTCAAGATCCATGGGTCCTACACATGCCTATCACCACATGTGATGTAAACACTGTATCTCATCCATGCACTAAATGTTCCAGTAACAACTATGTGGATAAACCAGACAATCACTATAGTCTTGAATGAACTCAGACAGAAAAATGATAAAGGACAAAAACACCATATGCCCCATGGACAAACACTTCTCACAAAACCATCACTTCATGTCTGATGTCTAAGTCCTCATCTTCAAAGGAAATCTGCACAACAACTTCCAAACATGAGTCTGGGCACTTTAATTCATAACTGCTAAATGCTAAAAAAACATGATCCTAATAAAGACACTATATTTATGACTTATTATAACAATGAGTAACCCACTAAGCCCCCTTCTTTGTCTTATGACTGCAGAGCGGTTAACTGGCCACTTTACCTTGAATGGTCTCTTACAATGTGTGTTAGCTACTTATGCTGAATAATCTATTCCACCTTGTCTTTAGCTGTGACACTCCCAGTACGTTTCTCAGACCTGAAGAAGGGCTCATGGAAGCTTTTTCATAGATTCATAGATATTAAGGTCAGAAGGGACCATTATGATCATCTAGTCCGACCTTCTGCACAACGCAGGCCACAGAAACTCACCCACCCATTCCTGCGAAAAACCTCTCACCTATGTCTGAGCTACTGAAGTCCTCAAATCATGGTTTAAAGACTTCAAGGAGCAGAGAATCCTCCAGCAAGTGACCCGTGCCTCATGCTACAGAGGAAGGCGAAAAACCTCCAGGGCCTCTTCCAATCTGACCTGGAGGAAAATTCCTTCCTGACCCCAAATATGGCGATCAGCTAAACCCTGAGGATATGGGCACGATTCACCAGCCAGATACCCAGGAAAGAATTTTCTGTAGTAACTGAGACTCAGCTTGTCTCTTTCACCAACAGAAATTGGTCCAATAAAAGAAGTTACCTCACCACCTTGTGTCTCAAATGTAAATTCAGCATGGTGAAGCTGATAGGAAGGAAGCCCCATTTGCATGTAGGTTCAACAGCAAAAACAGGCTGACAAGGGAATGTGAACTCAACACTGTGCCAACACACCAGAGAACAAACAACAGGGCAGAGAATGTTATCTGGGGGCACTTCAAAAGGATACATTTTAAAGGTTACTGGGCTATAAGAGGAAGAAGAACCTCTTTGTTATCCATTTACTGAGGAAACCCCTCATAGCATGTAGGGCAATAATGAAAATCTGGATCCTGGCATGACTTAAAACTAGCAAGTGCTGCAGAAAAGGTTTTAGGTGAGAAACTGCTTTAGATAAGATTAACTTACTCAAGTTTTGTTCTAGTCTTGTAGAAGTGTTTTTTTTTTTCTTTACTTGTAATCTGTTCTTTTTATCCTTGCTCATTACATTTTTGAATCTCTGTTCTTTGTTAATAAACATTCTCTTTTTATTTTAAATTCGTCTCAGTGCTGTGATATTAAATGTGCATCCTCAGTTGAATCAAGCAAGTGGGTGCATACAGTGTCTCTTTGGAGACAGCGGACTTGGTAATTACTCTGAGTGGCCACTGATGGGCTGGGGCACTATAGGTAGACAGTTTTGAGGTGCTGGGGCACACCAAGTGTTATCTACAAGGAGGAATAAAGGCTGGCAGAGCTGAGCAGATTGTTTGGATGGCTAACAGACTGCGGTGAAAGGTAGCTACACCAATTTAACACCAGCAAGTCTCTCTCTCACATAGGTAGTGCGTAACAAGGTGACTTACAGCCCTGACCATGCTGAAAGAAAGTCACACTGAGGAAAGCAGCTTCAGTACCACGAATTTACCAAAAAGGCTTGTATACCTTTAATAATTATTTATAATCAACCAGAAAATACTTTGAAATAATACAGATTCAAATTCCCTACTTACACAAGATTGAGATCTTATTAATCTAAGGTTATTGGCTTAAAAATTAGATCCACAACGTCGATGAATACATGGCAAACAATTATACTGGTATTTTGTTTAAGCAACTGTTCTAAAGATATTCATGTTATTTTGATTTAAAAAGACAGTAGTAATTAAATGTTGCCCATGGAGATATTTCAAGAATCCAGCAATCACCAGCTAATGTAAAACATCCCTGCATGTGTGCTTGACTTATTGCTCAGAAATTTATTTTGAATGTATCAATTTTTCTATTCTAGAGGCAAAATGTTTAACTGTGTCTTTCCCAGAATTAACTCATTCACTTTTTTTTTTAAGCTCTGCTCACTCCAGCTAATTTTAATCAGTAAAGTAAATCTCAAAGAGTGATCACTTCTATCAATAGATCTTCAGTGCCCTGGCATTCTGCATCACAGTATGCTTTTGTAGCACATCATCTAGAAATGAGAGAATGGACAAACCTTCCCTCTTTCCTTTAGGGCATTCGTTCCCAGCACTCAGGCCCTGAGCCAGAGCCCACTGACATTAAGGGCAGTCTTTCTGTTGGCACAATAGGCTTTGGATGAAGCACTAAGGGCTAGATTTTTCATTTTCTCAGGTAAACTGTTGGGTAATGATGCTCTGTTCTGTTAAATGGTTATATTTTCCATCACGAAGTGGTTGGAGTGATTTTTATATGTGTATGTAGGTACACTGGAGTTCTAGAGGAAAAGTGGGCTCTTCTAGAGGAAAAGGAATAGAGGACACTATATACTAGAAAAATAGCTTCCCCACAAATCCACATAGCAAGGATTGCACCTGCTGGAGTGTGCCCTTTAGTGGTAGCTCTGCAGCATGACAGGTGCACCTGCCTCAGTTTCCTCTCTCAGGTTCCTTAAAAGACACTAGTGCACATTCTTAAATGTCAAGACTTACCCTATGTGGGGCTGGATTATTATCCTGCACATTGTAAACAGCCCTTATGCTCCCAAACCACAGTTCACACCAATCCCCGTGCACAATCACCACAGCTACTCCAGTGGACTGTTCTGGAACCACCACAACCATTCCAGCCGTCTCTTCTTTCCAGTCTTCGATAGGCTTTTTCTGTGTCTTTTTGGGCTTTACTTGCTACTTGCCATACCTGGTCTCCAACCTTTAACAACCTGCCTATACAGGGAACACCTGCCCCTTCTCAAGGGGCCTTAAAGGGACAGACCACCACATCACATCCTATTTTTCATTTTCATAACTAGAAAAACATCTAGAATCAGATTCACAATGGGATTTAGGCCCCAAAATCCAACTATTAGGCACCACTAGCATTCACAAAACCCCTGCTCAGCTGTGGAGGTGCCTAAATTCCCCAGGCACCTGAATTTTTGTTGTAAAAGTCCCCTCCCTGCCTAAGATTCTGCCTCTGCAGGTGCACACTGCTGCCTCAGGCAGGTGCCAGGACACCCTTCTCCAAGGACCCTCAAACTAGGCATTGCCCCACCTCCTATTTCTGCAGGCCCAATGCAATAGGTGACTCTGTGTTCAGAGCACACCTAACTCCACACAAGACAGCAGGGGAGGACTTTACATCGCCCCTCCCCCCACACGGTTAGGGTGCTCACCCAGGATGTAGGATCAGCTGGTTCAATTCCCGCCCCCCATGCCCTCATCCTGATAAGGGGGTCTTCCCACCTATCAAATAAGTGTCCTACCTACTGTTCTGTAAGCTATTCTGATGTGAGGTTCCCTCAATGTCTCTTGCATATTTAATACACGCTGGAACAGCATCAGCATTGGGCCTGTGAGAATGTTCCAGTGGTTAGGGCACTCTCCTGAGAGAGGGTGAGACCCATCTTCAAATCCCTTTTCTTCCTCCAGTGGAGGAGGGAATTGAACCAGAGTTTCCCACATCCCCAGGGAATGCCTAACCAGTGGGCTAGAGGTTATAAGGGAGGTGAGCTCCTCCGGCTGTTTGGTGTGGAGTTAGGCATGCAGGGTCACCTTTCTTGCAAGAAATGGCTTTGGTGCCTGCCTCCAGGAGAGTTCATGTCTATGAATCCCAAATGGAGATAAATGCCTCACTCCGGCCTGGATTTAGATGCACTCCTCTCCTTGACATCCGCTATTGGCTAGCTTAGGTGGCTCAACATGCTGGCTTTTGTGAATCTCATTCTTTGTCACACAAGTCTCCCCCTGCATTGTATAAAGAGCTTGGGTGCCTAACTCAGGGTTAGTGGATTCAACCTGGGGAGGCTAAGCATTTAAAAGTTGGGTGTTGCAACATTTAGGTCCTCTTTGTGAATCCAGCCCCTAGTTGTTCTTTGTTTAAAGAAAATTTCTTTATTATTGCTCAATTTCAGCTTACTGAAATGGAAGTTGTTTGGGTTATGTGTAGAGCCCTGATTGGATTTGTATCTGCAAATCTGTATCTGCATCTGATCCATGATCTGCAAATGTGGTCCACGGATATCCGCAGACGTAAAGCGGCTATACACAGATTTGCCGGGCTCTAGTTATATGAATCATTGTGACGGAGTACTTGAACCTAAGGTAGTCACTAGAATATAGTATATAGAAGGCAAGTTTCCTCTTCCTCTCACACAAAAATTAAAACTTTATGTCTGCCATGACTGTGCTGTATTTAATACACATCCTCCATGAAAACTTAATCCAAGGCTCAACATGTTGATTCAGTTTCAACCATGCCGTATACACCCCCTGCCCCCATATGTATTATTTTAGAAGAAAAAAAAATCTGATTTTAGGTTCTATTTTAAGGTAACATTTGCCAATTATAATGTCAGTATAGAACTTCCACTGTGTTATAGTTAAGTTCTATGTAATTTAAGAAGGCTTACCCTGCAAAGTCCTAAACTGCTGTCATCTGTATTTTATCACACAGGTAACATTACTTTTCTGGCTAGGAAGGGAAGTACTTATCTGTTCCATAGCACCAGTTCCTGCTGTTCCAGGACTTGGGTTGAGATTGAAAGTGCATGGTATTTTGCAATCTTTCAGATAAACCATATTTAGAAATAGGTGACTCATATCTAAAAAAATAATCAAATAGAGAAAATTGAAACAAGTTTTAGATTTTCAGGCAAAAATTCAAACAGTGCCAAAAGAAATGCATTTATAGCTAGAGATTAGGATGAAATCTTGGCCTACTGAATTTAATGACCAAACTCACATTGATTTAAATTCGGCTACCCTAGAGTTTCAGAATAGCCAAAGCTGAATAAAGCATGCTGCATTTTTAAAGCCAATAAATCTTCAGATTAAAAGTAATATATAATTAAATGCAAATTAAAAACTCCAATGGTAATAGGACATTCAATTTGCAAACTTAAGCACTCAAAAGTCAGGAGAATCCAAAAGGTGAAATTTCTGGTGTAGCATTAACTCAGCTCCGTTTCCCATCCAATATAATAAGCTACACTTTATTAAAGGAACAACAAATGAAAAAATACTTTTAACAAGGAATTGGAAATACTGCTAACAGGGCAAGATGGCCAAGTTATTTTTGTGGAGAAAACTTATTTCCTGAACTTTCAGCGCTTCATTCACAACTTTATCATTGCAATAACATTATTATTATTTGTATTTAATTTGTCTGCAGTTTATTGGTTTGTTTTTAGGAAAAGTCTACCGTTAGTATTCTGCATGATGTACAAGCCTATTGATCTTGCACTTCCTTGCTTCAGCAGCAGATGTGCTTATAAATCTTATAGCAATCTGTCAGAAGCACACACCTAAGAGCTTAGTGGAATTTTCTACTGCATATGCTCAGTTCTGGATACTCAAGCATTCAGATTTTTTTTTTTTTTTAAAGTTAGCAAGCACATATTGCTCATTAAGGCCTTGTAATGGGGTGCACTCACCTGTCCCAAGCACCCCTTGTCGAGCATATGCATACCTGAAGTTTTCTCAATTCCCCCTGCTCATGGTGCCTACTGTTGGCTGCTGCGCTTGTCAGGGTCTTTGGTGACTCAGCCCTCTGGCCAAATCACACTCTGTCCATGTGCGAAACAATCCCACCCCTTCTGGGATACACAATCCAAAATGTCCCCAATGTCCTGCAGCCCTCCCTGAGCTAAGTCCCCTAAAACAGTCCAAAAGGGCCCATCATGGTACCCTCACTTGGTCCAGCTAGGTTGCAAGGCTCCCACTCTGAAATTGAGTAGCACCCCGAGGGCATCTTCCCCAGGGACTCCTTGCCTCTACTTGAGTCCTCAGTGACCCAGCCTTCCTGCTGAGACATCCCTCTCCACTCCACTTCTGCGGTTAAGTTTCTCCCTGCAGCCAGGAGTATCTCCCAAGGTGACGGCTGATTTAGTTGTCCTCAGCCTTCTGTCCTTCCCTGGTCCCCTCTAGGGGTCGAAATCTTGCTTCCAGGGGCCCCTGCCCTCCGCGTTGGTGAGGCTGGCCCCTGGGTGGACACGTAATTCTCCATTAGTGTCACGGCCTCTATCTGGTTTTGACGGCTAATGACGCTTCACCCACTCCTTCACCCCGGCTGGGAGAATCTGGATGAACTGTTCTAATATGATAACTTCCACCACCTGCGCCCCAGTCTGTTTTTCTGGGTCTAACCAGCACCAACACTGATCCTTCAGACGCTAGGCCACTACCTGGGACCGGGCTCTGGGTGGGTCTCTCTCTTTGTGAAACCTCTGGCAGAATGTTTCGGGGCTGATATCTAGGGAGTTGAATATGGCTGCTTTTACCTTAGTGTAGTCTAGTGCTTCAGTGGGGTCCGAGCTCTGATCAGCTGCTTGCACAGGGCTGGTCAGGTGTGCGGCTATAAAGATAGCCCAATGTTCTGGTGGCCATCGTGCCACGGTGGCCACCAGTTCGAAGTTGACAAGGAAGGCTTTGGGGTCATCTCGGGGTCCTTTTTAGTGAGCCAGATGGTCAGCCTGGTAGGTAGGGCATCTCCTATAGGTCCAGACACCAGATGCACAAAAGGGCTAAATAGTATTGCCACCGGCTGGATCAGGTGTGCTTTTTGTGCCTGGTGCTGGGCTGCCAGCTCCCAAGTTAGCTGCTGTTGCTATTTGCCACTTGCTGTTGTTGCTGGGCCGCAATCTGTTGCAGTATCTGCCCTTAATGTTGATGAATTGCCTGATGTTGGTAGTTCTCCATTTCAGCAGCTTTTCTGTAACCATGGCCTCTTTAGGATCATTCAGTTGGTGGTCCAGTTACCCACATTCTCCACCATGTCTCATTGGGGTTCAGGTCTGGTTCCAGCAGCACTGCCTGCCTGGTGGCAATACTCTGGGTTATGGTGCCTCGTGGTGACAGTGAATGGCTGTGTCGCCCAGTGGTAAGAGCTCATAGCTGAATCGCCCACTGGCAAGAATCAGTAGCTGCTTTGCCTAGCAGCTAGTGTCAGTGCCTGTACCGCCCAATGGCGAGAGTCAATGGCTGGGGGCAGAGAAACCCAGGCCCTCCCTGCTCCACCACGTTCCAACACAGGACCCATTGAAGCAGTTAAACCAAAATGTGCAGCTTAGGGGAGCGGGTGCTCCTACACCTGCAGCCTGGGCCACTTCCTACCCCGGTTTCTGGTCCTCTGTTGGTGGTCAGTGGTTCACCTCTGAGTCCCTTCTAGAGTTTTATCTATGCTCCAAAGGACTTTTCTCTTGCAGTTGCAGCTCGTTGTTTCCATCTCCATTGCTGAAAGGCTTGTGGCAGCTTGGCATTGAGCACTGGGCCCAGCTGTGTGGGGCCTTTGTGGCTCCTTAGCAGGAACCCGCAACACACAACTGCTCTCCTGCTCCATCCACCAGACTTAGCTAAACTGGTCCCTTCTGAGCTCAGCCTTCACTGTAAGCATGCCCAGCAGGGGTGGTGGGTGAGACTTTCCGGGCCCAGAGCTCCTCCTTAACCCTTACTTCCCCAGTGTGAGTTCATACACCCTATCACAAGGAGACAAAGAAAACAGGCGATTTGATCTGTGCTTGCCAGGTCCTTGCTAGGCAAGCCAGTAAAAAGCTGGACAGAAGACTGCGTGAGAAAAACCATCTTCAACAAAGACTGTATCTTGCTAGAGTAAGTCAGAGTTTTAGAGGTGTGCTTTCACTTTTGTTTATAACCATTGCTGACTTTATCTCTCGTACTTGAACTCACTTAAAACTCTTTTTTGATTAAATACACTTTTTACTTTTTTTTCTCTAAAAATCAATCCAGTACTGGGTTTGACTTGAAGTGATTATTAACTCCCGTTAAAGGAACAAGCTGCTGTGCTTTTGCCTCTTTAAAGGAGCAACAGCCCTTATTACGTCTCTGAATGTACCAGGAGGCTAGACATTTCAGGGAAGATGGTTTTGGAGACATTTGGGACTGGGTGTGTGCTGGGGGTCACTTAGCTAGTTGTAACCAAGGTTAATGGAGAACAGAGTATGGTTGTGGAGTAACAAGCAGGCTGCTGGAGTTAGAGATGCTGAAATAAGGCTGCTTAACACAGACATTCAGTGCATGCTTATATGCTGGCTGGGAGTGTCCAGACATGGAGCTACAGCAGCAGAGCATTCTGAGTCACTCAGTGTTACACAACGAGCAGTGACACAACCTCTCACTGGTCTGAACTGCACCACAAAACATGACAGCAAGTACTCACAGTAACTGGTCTGGATGAAGGATGATGTTCTATGCCTTGGAGGGGGCTGGTACCAGAATGATTTCTGGTATGACATGGGGATATAGATCCTGAGGTATCTTAACATAGCCTGGAGTCTTAATGAGTAGAATACCTCATCTGTCCTAAAGCTAAACAGATCCATTCTCTCGAAAGGCAGAGAATGCTTGCTTGGACATCCAAGGGATGCCTGCTGCCTGCAGCAAAGATGCCCCGAGCATCAGGATATCTGTGGCCATGGACCAGGTGGCAGTGTCTGACTCACCCATGGCTGCCTATAATGCTGCCTTCGCTGTGACTATCCTTCAGTTCCTCTGAAGTTCTGGGTCAGTCTGGAGAGGAAGGGGGTTGCTCTCTTTCCCACACAAGGAAGCTGTACTTCATGAACAGTGCTTAGTAATTTGCAATGCAAAACTGCAGTAGTCTGAAGAGTAAGTTTTTCTGATGAAAAGGTCAAGTTTCTTCAGATCCTTGTCCTTTGGGATTCTTTGGGTGGACCTTGTTATGTCTTGGACTGCAAACAAGTGATCATCATGTAGGATGCGTTCAGAATGTGCTTAAAATAACCCATTGGGTGAGATTTGGCACCTCTTCTCTACCTGTTTCAAGGTTGGGGGCATGAAACCCTAGTGTGCCAAAGGCCCTTCTTGCAGGATCTATCAAGCCCCTGCTGATGTGCAGGCAATTCAGGTGGGCTCCAAGGAACTCAAAAATGTCAAACAGTTTATGGATGTCCCCTTGGATGACTGTAGTTTTGATATCCAAGAGATCTGCATTTGGACAAAAGTTTCTAGAATGCCTGAAAATAGTCCATGGTTGGCACCAGAACTGGGGCAATGGCCTTGTCAGGGGAGAAAGAGGATTCTTTGAGAGAAGGAAGCTGGAGTGTCTCCTGGGCCAGATCTGCCAAAGCTTGCTCAGCCATTCCAGTTTTGTCAAGGGAGCCCTCATTACTAATGCTGACAAGGACCAGGATCTCCTCTTTCTTGTGGAAATGTGATAGGGCACGGCTCCAGGATTGGTGGGATGGCAAGCCCCAGTATGGCCAATATGGCCTTGGGGGCAGGTTGTACTGGTATTGGACAGGTTGTGCATGACCCATCCGTTGCCAGTCTTGTCTGGGAATCTGGTACTGGGCACCCTCAGGGCATCCTCTAGGATATCATTCTGGTCTCTCTGGAGATGTTATCTGGTAGAACCAACAGAGGAGGGTCCAGAGACTGGGAGAACTCCACCTCTCAGAATAGTGGTGCTGTCAGGTTTGATGTTGGTGAAGACAGTGCTAATAGTAGTGTTGGTTCCTAAATCAGTGCTGGGACGGTGAAGGTGGATGCTTAAAAGCTGGAATAGTTTCTCAGTCGGCAGGGCTCTCGATGTTGATGTCAGCACCAGGTCCAAAGCTTCTCTGTCTCTTTTCACTGTTTATGCTCTGTTACCATACCTGGAGCAGGAAGGCTGTGACTGCTGTCTTTGGACTTAAGGTCCTACTTCTGATACAGATGTGACGGGCTGTTGGAGCAACATTTGTGGTGAAGCTCCATATCAGGTGTAAAATGTTTTGGAGAAAGAGCAACAGATGGAGCATTTATTGGGGAACTGAGCTTCCCCCAGGCAGCAGAGACATTTGTTACGCCAGTCTATCAGGGGCAACTGGGTATCACACAAAGGGCAGAGAGCTTGGAGTCTAATTTTCATTGGTTGTCTGAGGTTTTTTCTATTTTTATATTTTGGAATTGCCAATTAAAATGAAGAATTTAGAAATTTATTACTTGTGAAAAAATACTCTTCATCTAAGTCTAAAGCTTAGACCAAAGACTGAGTAAATTGGGCACAGGCCAGGTTCTATCTTGCTGCTGTGGGCAGTAAGAGAGAACTGAGGGAGGGTCTGTCCTTGCCCAGGAGCACAAGGCCCATCCAGGGTTTTAACAGACATGGCTATGCAAAAAATTCTAAACTTAGATTCACACCTACAGCATGAACTATGCTGACACATATGCAAAGAATAAATTTTTATTATTCCACTGATTAATCTCTAGCATGGACAAATCCTCATGCTGCCCAGGGAATTTGAAGTAGGAGGAGTTTTGGCTGCTCAGAGCAATCATACTCTTTCCAACTGTTAATTCATTCCAGATTCTTAGGGAGACCTGTACCTTTTGTGGAAGGTGGTCTTTGGTGGAGGGATCACAAGGAGCTCTGAGTTTGGGTCCCAAACCTCTGAAAAATTGTCTGCTGAAGCGAAGCAGATAACGGCCTCCTTCTACCTGGCTACATCCCACAGGAAAGCAGAAGGCAGCTTGAATTGAGAACAGTCCGTATTTGAACAAGGGCGTGGTTGGAAAGGCTGAGTCACTGTAATCCTTCCATTGATTGTTCTTCATTCTCTTAGTCCTATTTGAAGAAGAGCACTGACTGCTGAGATGCATTGTAGTCAGTGGCAGTTGGGGCCAGAGGATGTAAGGAAGAAGGCCCTTTGCAGGGTCCCATAATGCCATTCTAGGCTCAATTTGTGTGTGGTTCAGCTGGTGTATCAGGTGACTCCTCTCCTGCCAGACACTGCTACTGTAATTGTCTTTGGTGCTTCATTCATACTTATGCTAGATGTCCCAAATTGGGAGGAGTAGAAATCTGATGCTTTAATCCCTTCACTATAATCTGCCCCATGCTGCAGCACAGGACAGGGAAAAATGTGTGTAGTGGAATTTTTCCTTATGCTGTGAAGTTTGGGAAACAGGTCTAAAAACTGCCCATTAGCTACATGAGAAGACAGCTCAAACTGGGGAATTTTCAAAAAGGAACTAGTATTGCAGTAGTATTTAGGACCCATGCTCCTGCACCAGGGCACCATTTATGTAGGAACAGGTCAGATAAAAAGATGCCTTCCTGAGATTAAGAGTAACTGTTCCCCAGTCAATCAATGATTGATATATCTTCTATTACTACTGCAAGCCAAACGCCTTGTGTAAGAAGAGGGAGCCCTGTAGAAGGGGAATAATCTGAGGGTAATTTTTTTTTAAACACTCCTTTAATGCTAAGGAACTAGTTGTTCCCACGTCTGAGTCACCATCTTGAATCAGTTGTCTGCCACTGACCTAGATGACATCTTTCTCCCTGCCTCAATCTTCAGTATAGGATGAACAGTATCTGCTTCAACTTATGTACAGCTGCACAGACATCAGGAAAGGGATGTTACTTAGCCCTGGTCTACACTAGGAGTTGAGGTAGAATTTAGCAGCGTTAAATCGATTTAACCCTGCACCCATCCACACGACGAAGCCCTTTTTTTTGACTTAAAGGGCTCTTAAAATCGATTTCCTTACTCCACCCCCGACAAGGGGATTAGAGCTAAATCGGCCTTGCTGGATCGAATTTGGGATACTGTGGACACAATTAGATGGTATTGGCCGCTGGGAACTATCCCAGAGTGCTCTATTGTGACCACTCTGGACAGCACTCTCAACGGACATGCACTGGCCAGGTAGACAGGAAAAGGCCCGCAAACTTTTGAATTTCAATTTCCAGTTTGGCCAGCGTGGCAAGCTGCAGGTGACCATGCAGAGCTCATCAGCAGAGGTGACCATGATGGAGTCCCAGAATCGCAAGAGAGCTCCAGCATGGACAGAATGGGAGGTACGGGATCTGATCACTGTAGGGGGAGAGGAATCCGTGCTATCAGAACTACATTCCAGTTTTCGAAATGCCAAAACATTTGTCAAAATCTCCCAGGGCATGAAGGACAGAGGCCATAACAGGGACCCGAAGCAGTGCCACGTGAAACTTAAGCAAGCTGACCAGAAAACCAGAGAGGCGAACGGCCGCTCCGGGTCAGAGCCCAAAACATGCCGCTTCTATGATGAGCTGCATGCCATTTTAGGGGGTTCAGCCATCACTACCCCAGCCGTGTTGTTTGGCTCCTTCAATGGAGATGGAGGCAACACAGAAGCAGGTTTTGGGGACGAGGAAGATGATGATGATGTAGATAGCTCACAGAAAGCAAGCTGAGAAACCGGTTTTCCCGACAGCCAAGAACAGTTTCTCACCCTGGACCTGGAGCCAGTACCCTCCAAACCCACCCAAGGCTGCCTCCCGGACCCGCCAGGCGGAAAAGGGACCTCTGGTGTGTATACCTTTTGAAGTACTATACATGGTTTAAAAGCAAACATGTTTAATGATTAATTTGCCCTGGCATTTGCAGCTCTCCTGGATGTACTCCCAAAGCCTTTGCAAAAGGTTTCTGGGGATGGCAGCCTTATTCCGTCCACCATGGTAGGACACTTTACCACTCCAGGCCAGTAGCACGTACTCGGGAATCATTGTAGAACAAAGCATTGCAGTGTATGTTTGCTGGCGTTCAAACAACATCCATTCTTTATTGCTCTGTGTTATCCTCAGGAGAGTGACAGCATTCATGGTCACCTGGTTGAAATAGGGTGCTTTTCTTAAGGAGACATTCAGAGGTGCCTGTTCCTGCTGGGCTGTTTGCCTACAGCTGAACAGAAATGTTCCCCGCTGTTAGCCACGGGGAGGGGGAGGGGCTAGCCACGTGGTGGGAGGAGGCAAAATGCGACCTTGGAATGAAAGCACATGTGCTACGTATGTAATGTTAACAGCAAGGTTTACTGTGAAAGAGTGTACCCATTGTTCTATAAAATGTGTCTTTTTAAATACCACTGTCCCTTTTTTTTCTCCACCAGCTGCATGTGTTTCAAGGATCACAGGATCTTCTCCTTCCCAGAGGCTAGCGAAGATCAGAAGGCGAAAAAAACACACTCGCGATGAAATGTTCTATGAGCTCATGCTGTCCTCCCACACGGACAGAGCACAGACCAATGCTTGGAGGCAGACAATTTCAGAGTGCAGGAAAGCACAAAATGACCTGGAGGAGAGGTGGCAGGCTGAAGAGAAGGCTGAAGCTGAAAGGTGGCGGCAGCGTGATGAGAGGAGGCAGGATTCAATGCTGAGGCTGCTGGAGGATCAAACTAATATGTTCAAGCGTACGGCTGAGCTGCAGGAAAGACAGCAGGAGCACAGACCGCCGCTACAGCCCCTGTGTAACCAACCGCCCTCCTCCCCAAGTTCCATAGCCTCCTCACCCAGATGCCCAAGAACGCGGTGGGGGGGGGCCTCCGGCCACCCAGCCACTCCACCCCAGAGGATTGCCCAAGGAACATAAGGCTGGCATTCAATAAATTTTAAAGTTTTAAACTTTTAAAGTGCTGTGTGGCCTTGTCCTTCTCTCCTCCACCACCTCTCCTGGGCTACTTTGGTAGTTATCCCCCTATTTGTGTGATGAATTAATAAAGAATGCATGAGCGTGAAGCAACAATGACTTTATTGCCTCTGCAAGCGGTGATCAAAGGGAGGAGAGGAGAGTGGTTAGCTTACAGGGAAGTAGAGTGAACCAAGGAGCAGGGGTTTTCATCAAAGAGAAACAAACAGAACTTTCACACCCTAGCCTGGCCAGTCATGAAACTGGTTTTCAAAGCTGCTCTGATGTGCACCGCACCCTCCTGTGCTCTTCTAACCGCCCTGGTGTCTGGCTGCGCGTAACCAGCAGCCAGGCGATTTGCCTCAGCCTCCCACCCCGCCATAAACGTCTCCCCCTTACTCTCACAGATATTGTGGAGCACACAGCAAACAGTAATAACAATGGGAATATTGGTTTCGCTGAGGGCTAACCGAGTCAGTAAACTGCACCAGCGCACTTTTAAACGTCCAAACGCACATTCTACCACCATTCTGCACTTGCTCAGCCTGTAGTTGAACAGCTCCTGGCTACGGTCCAGGCTGCCTGTGTATGGCTTCATGAGCCATGGCATTAAGGGGTAGGCTGGGTCCCCAAGGATAACTATAGGCATTTCAACATCCCCAACAGTTATTTTCTGGTCTGGGAATAAAGTCCCTTCCTGCAGCTTTTGAAACAGACCAGAGTTCCTGAAGATGCAAGCATCATGTACCTTTCCCAGCCATCCCACATTGATGTTGGTGAAACGTCCCTTGTGATCCACCAGTGCTTGCAGTACTATTGAAAAGTACCCCTTGCGGTTTATGTACTCGGCGGCTTGGTGCTCCGGTGCCAAGATATGCGTTCCGTCTATGGCCCCACCACAGTTAGGGAACCCCATTGCAGCAAAGCCATCCACTATGACCTGCACATTTCCCAGGGTCACTACCCTTGATATCAGCAGATCTTTGATTGTGTTGGCTACTTGCGTCACAGCAGCCCCCACAGTAGATTTGCCCACTCCAAATTGATTCCCGACTGACCGGTAGCTGTCTGGCGTTGCAAGCTTCCACAGGGCTATTGCCACTTGCTTCTCAACTGTGAGGGCTGCTCTCATCAGGGCAGCTGCATCCCTCAGGGCAGGGGAAAGCAAGTCATACAGTTCCATGAAAGTGCCCTTATGCATGCCAAAGTTTCACAGCCACTGGGAATCGTCCCAGACGTGCAACACTATGCCGTCCCACCAGTCTGTGCTTGTTTCCCGAGCCCAGAATCAGCGTTCCACCGCATGAACCTGACCCATTAGCACCAGGATCCCCACAGTGCCAGGGCCCATGCTTTGAGAGAAGTCTGTGTCCATGTCCTCATCACACTCATCACTGCACTGACGTTGCCTACTCGCCCGGTATCGCTTTGCCAGGTTCTGGTGCTGCATATACTGCTGAATAATGCATGTGGTGTTTAATGTGCTCCTAATTGCCAAAGTGATCTGAGCAGGCTCCATGCTTGCCGTGGTATGGCGTCTACATAAAAAAAAAGGCGCAGTACGATTGTCTGCCGTTGCCCTGACAGAGGGAGGGGCAACTGACGACATGGCTTACAGGGAATTAAAATCAACAAAGGGAGTGGCTTTGCGAGAAACAGAATGGCCCCCTCAAGGATAGAACTCAAAACTGGGTTTAGCAGGCCATTGATTTCACAGATGGAGGAAGGAGAAAATGAATACAGAACAAATCTGGTCTATTTCTTGTTTTGAGCTACTTCATCTATCTTCATACATTTTGCTGGCAGCAGACCGTGCAGTACGACCGCTAGCCATCGTCATCTCCTGGGTGCTCGGCAGAAGACGGTGCAGTATGACCGCTGGCCATCATCTTCTGCTGGCTGCAGATTAAAAGACAGTGCACTGCCAGTAGGACTCAATCGCCTTGAGATGAAACTTAAAAGAGAAATGACCTGGCTGAGTCACTCCCATGTTTGCCCAGGCACCCCTGACCTCATCGAGGTCGGTTAAAAGAGCACCCAGGACTACGTTGATGATGGCTACCAGTCATACTGCACTGTCTACTGCCAAAAGGCAATAAATTGCTGCTGTGTAGCAATGCAGTACCACGTCTGCCAGCACCCAGCAGACATACGGTGATGGTGAGCTGAGCGGGCTCCATGCTTGCCGTGGTATGGCGTCTGCATAGGTAACTTAAGAAAAAAGGCACAAAACAATTATCTGCCCTTGCTTTCACAGGAGGGAGGAAAGAGGGTCCTGACGATATGTACCCAGAACCACCCGCAACAATGTTTTAGTCCCATCAGGTACTGGGATTTCTACCCAGAATTCAAATGGGCAGCAGAGACTGCAGAACAGCTACCCACAGTGCAACACTCCGTAAGTCGACAGTTGCCTTGGCACTGTGGACACACTCCACCGACTACATGCACTTAAGAGCATTTGTGTGGGGACACACAAAATAGTCTGTATAAAAACGCTTTCTACAAAACCAACTTCTATAAATTTGACCTAATTTCATAGCGTACACATACCCTCAGAACAGCAAGCTTATAGTAAACCTGACTGAAGTATAAGTCGATTCTGTCTGTAAGTGCACTTTCACCATTAAAACAAATACTGGTAAAGCAGATCATATACATTTCACTCAGGACAAACTGGCAATGAGATGTGCAACTGTTGAGAACAATAGATTTTGAGCCTGCAGTGAGTTTAATATCATTAAGCAGCTCAAGGTTGTAGCCAATTGAATAGTCTGAGAAGAGGAAACTACAGTTTATTTTGCTCACTTTCTGCTCTGACTGCTAGAATGGGGAGTAAATATCTATATTTGGAGAAGGCATCAATAAAGGCATATAGATTTTACGGATTAAGCTTTACACAGGCTAAAATGTTATCCCTATGTACTGCTCATTATCCATACTACAATGTGTCCTGGCACCTCCACTTGCCCTGTATCTAACCTACATTGTGTTGCTTTAGTTGCTAGACAAAAGTAAAAAGAATTAAGGATTTATGTATGGTGAAACTCCTCCCAAGGGATGTTTAACACACATACTCTGGCAAGAGCTATATTTTCAATACCAGCTTGCAGACTATGCTGCACTACTTGAAGCCAGCCACCCTCCACCCCCAATTTAAAATGATACACTGAGCATGCTTCTAACCCTTGTGAGAACTGCACCCTGTGTACCAACCTAAAAATACACCTACTCATGGGATGAGCTATGTCTGAGCAACCTAACTCAGTAGAAGTGACATTTAGACAGCAGTCCTGAACACTTTTAGTCCGTTATATCTTGCTTTCCTTAAGCTCTCATCTACCAGAAATGTAGCAATTTAGTGCTTATATAAAGTTCTCCTTTCATCAATGTTTCATTAAAAGAGTTATATAAAGTGTGTTTGCAAGCTTATCAATACTATTTCTCTGTTCTAGTAGAAGGCAATAGCTTGTCCTTCAGGTGAGGAAATCCTAAGTTTTAAATTGCTTGTGGAACACACCATTGTCATGCTGGATCAGGGAGGTGGTTCATCTAGTCCTCATGTGTAGCCAGTATGAGATACTTCACAGGAAGGTACAAGCAACCACACCACTACAAAATGCAGTCACCCAGATCTCAGGAATTAATAAAACTTGCTCTGTGATTAGAATTTCTTCACTCCCCCACTCCCTTGTATCTCATCTTTAAAAAAAATCCACTTAACAGTGTCTACATATTATGAAATTAACACTTAGTAAAAACCAGTGCAATCTGAAAGTTAAACTGGCCCTAACCCATCAGTAGACATGATGTAATGGTGACATTTTGCAGTTTAACTTAAATCAATTGGGAATAATGTTTAGACAGCCACTCAAACTCCCTTGTAGACACTGTTAAAAAAAAAGTTGATTTAAACTCACAAATTTAACTTCTAATAGAGCACCTTCCCTCATTTAGCAAGGCCTCAGCTCTACCTCATCAGTATATTACCACCTCTATACTTTAACTTCACTCCATTTGGATGAAATGTTTTTAAGGAATCCAATTAACCTTTCACAGTCAAAGCTCTTCTACCGGGAGACATTCAGAAACAAGTCAAGTATCACAATGTTTATTGATAGATACAAGTATATAAAATCAGGGCATGAACATGTCTTGATAAATTAAGTAGACTTAATTTCAATACTATAATAAGAGGGACCAATTCAATTTCTCACTATTTTATGTTTCACACCCACAAAAACCACTTCCAAGGGCATTTAACCACCTTTCCAAACTGATCAGTTTTTGTGCAAGTAAACCATGTTTCTTTTAAAAAGACTTGTGCACTTGCCCAGGCTCAAGGATATTAAAATCTAGCACATAAAGCCCATTACTAGAGGTAGAATTACAGGCAATATACTATTACGGCAACAACCATCGATTACAGTTAAGGATTCTCTGTAACAACCAAATGGATAATCAAATATTGCAACGACTCAAGTATTACACTGAGCAAAGTGCATTTCTACAGTATTCAGTGTTGCTATTCAGTTTTCTAACTTAACAGCCTATAATAACTGGCAGCAAAGAAAACCCTTGCAATAGACTGCTTCTGCTTGAGAACTTATGATGTAATTATTGCATGCTGCTAATACACTGTTATCTAAACATTAAAGATACTCTAAAATATTTTATGGTAGACTATGATTAAGACATACTACAAAAACCTTATGCAGAAGAATATCCTATTGACACGCTTCTGCTTTAAATATTGTGAAACATTACAGCGGAATGAATTTTCGCAGTGGTTAGGTCAAATGCAGTTACATCATAGCAACAGTGTTTGCACAAATTTAAGGCTTTGGCTGGTTCTTTAGTCAGCTTCTTCTTCAGATTCTTCTTCTTCAGCAGTTTCCAGCCAGGTTAGCCACTGGTTTACCTGCAATCATATCAATGCAATTTCAGAAGCAGAATGAGCAGACTGTGCGCGCGCACACAAATTTCTACGTCTCATTCAGGTGGCTTTCCCCTAAAATACTAGCATAGAAAGCATTTCTTTTGGCTAGCATACATGTCATGGACCTTTGTCCCTTTACTGTGTGGAGTAGTGGGGCAGTGCTCCTTTATCCTGCCTCAGATTCCTTTCCCCAGCCCAAATAAATGCCACATAAGAGCATTTCTAAATTAAGCTAAGTACTTAATATTTTTACAATCGGCTTCCCTGAACTCATCAGCACAATGGAAGTAGGCAGATATATACTGAAAAAAGAGTTTTACGATTTCTGCTCCATTATACAGTTTTACCTGGAATAAAGCTTTGCCCTTCCCTGGAAACTCTTGAGTAATATCCTCTTTCCATGCCAAAAAGGCTTCCTCTTCAATAATTTCCATGTCGTAGAAATGAACAAAAAAGCGCAGTAACATGCCTATAAAAAACAGGCCAGGTAAACCAATTCAATATTAGGCATATTGCTTTCCTCAGAAGCCGTTTCCCCAGCTGTAGAAAGCTCTACACAAGGCTGACAATTGCACATTAAATGAAGTTTCATTTAGGTAAGTATACTGTTGCACCCAGGTGGTAAACTTTAAGCACATCCTAGTTATAAAAGTAGCAGAGGCTGCAATTATTATAGACTGCCCTTTGACAGACAGGTTTACTAAACACTTCATAACATGGATGGCACTGGATTCATACTTTGCCAATTTGTTACTGTATGAGAGGGAAATACGTAAATACATTATCCATACCTTTTGGAAAGTTGTTGTTGTAGCAGTGCACCTGAAGTGCATACAGAGCACTCACTTGTAGATCAACATGGTCATGAAGAAACTTCTGCATTACTGGCTTGAAGGAAAGAAGCAGTTGTTTTTCCTGTTCTAACTGCTCTTTAGAAGGAGCAGACGAAGAATCTGGTTCGTCATTAGGCGGGCTTACTTCACTTGAAATATACTGCAAGAAACTGGAAATAAAAGTTAGATATAATTTCAAAATGTTTTCATAGAAGACTAGTGAATTACTTTCACATCGTCGAAGTAGCTGTACAAACAAGCACTTCTGTCAGTTAGTTAAATTCACTATCAATATTTTCCACTTTCAACTGCTTAAAACTCACCACATTAAACCCAAAGACCAACAAGGTCCTATCTGGGAAAGTACTCAATGAGTAGACAGACAAGTTATTTGTGGGCCTATTCATCTTCAGATGCAAGGAATCCTAATCTATTTCCTTGGACTCTGCTGTTAGGGCACTGAAGGATTTGAGGACAAGGTCAGGATTTGCTCTTTAGAGCATTCTTTCCTTCTGCCGTAGTGCTTTAAACAGCATTAAAAACAAGTCATTATGAACCCCCTACTTGTGTAAGATCTTGTCTCTATATCCTCCTTCTGCAGGGTACACTTTATTCCTGCTATGTGGATACTTCATAAGACATTAGTGAGCACAAGTCCATGTTTGGACTACTAACAAGTATGACTGATTAATTCAGAGCAAACCTATCAGCTCACCTGGTCATCAAAATATTCACAAATCCCTTATCTACATGAAGTTTGGGTGAAATGTTGTCTTTAATCCATTTATAGATGGCTTGAGGGGATGGATCCAACTTTATTTGCTTCAACAGTTCCTTCTCCAGTTTCAGAAGTGGGAACAAGAAACTCAGTCCTTTCCCTTCCAAGATCTCCAGCATACGATCCTTATTCTGATCAATTTCTAAGACAAATTGAATGAAAATTCTGAATAACTAAGACAACTTTTGAAGTTAAACGATGGACCAAACCAGCTTAGCTGAAAAGGAGAGGTTACTTACAATTGCACAGTAACTGAGTTCATGATGTTTTGCCACGATGGGTGCTCCAGGCAAGGATGTACACATGCCCATACAGACTAGGAGATTTTTCTACTAATAGTGCCTATGGGTCTGCACCTGCACTGTATGCCTCCTTGTGCTCTGGTATGAGGAGCAAACTAGGACACTCCAGTTCCTTCAGAACCTCACAGCACAGTAAGACTCCAAAGCAAATGGGAAGGGAGGTAATGGCAAAAAACACATAGGGCCAAGACATCAGGAAGAATGCCAATTACTATAAGAGTAGGTTTAAACTAGTGTAAACTGTGGATTCTCTAACTTCACGTCTTTAAAAATCATGATTTGAGGACTTCAGTAACACAGCTAGATGTTACAGGTCTATTAAAAAGGAGTGGGTGATCAAGGTTCTGTGGCCTGTAACGTGCAAGGCAGATTAGAGGACGGGTTCTCAAACTGGGGGTTGAGGTGAGTGTGTGTGTGGGTGGAGAAGGAGGAGGAAGAAAGAAAGAAAAAGAAGAGTCATGAGCTGTCAGCCTTCACCCTCAAACCACACTGTCTCCAGCATTTATAATAGCGTTGTGTGTTTTTTTCAGGGTGGGAGGTGTGTCTTGCACTCAGCGTCTTGCTGTGTGAAAGGGGGCACCAATTCAAAAGTTTGAGAACCACTGGATTACAGGATCATGATGGTCCCTTCTGGCCTTAAAGTCTATGGATCTAAGTTAAGTAACCTCTCCTTGGAGTTATTGTCCCTACGGGTTGTGACAAAGCTCCCACTCTACCTTGGTGGGTCTTGTGCTTAGTGGCGGATTTGCTCGCCTTGGAGCTTCACGGCAGCCCTCAGCTTGGCCGTTTTTCCTGAATTAACAGTCCAGGTCGACTCCTCCTGTGTCTGACCAGGAGTTGGGGAGGATTTGGGGGGAACCCAGGCCTGCCCTCTACTCCGGGTTCCAGCCCAGGGCCCTGTGGAATGCAGCTGTCTAGAGTGCCTCCTCGAACAGCTGTGCGACAGCTACAACTCCCTGGGCTACTTCCCCATGGCCTCCTCCCAACACCTTCTTTATCCTCACCACAGGACCTTCCTCCTGGTGTCTGATAATGCTTGTACACCTCAGTCCTCCTATAGTCCGCGTTCTCACTCTCAGCTCCTAGCGCCTCTTGCTCCCAGCTCCTCACATGCACACCACAAACTGAAGTGAGCTCCTTTTTAAAACCCAGGTGCCCTGATTAGCCTGCCTTAATTGATTCTAGCAGCTTCTTGATTGGCTGCAGGTGTTCTAATCAGCCTGTCTTAATAGTCTCCAGAAGGTTCCTGATTGTTCTGGAACATTCCCTGTTACCTTACCCAAGGAAAGGGATCTACTTAGCCTGGGGCTAATATATCTGCCTTCTATTACTCTCCTATAGCCATCTGGCCCGGCCTTGTCACAGGGTGTACTACATAAAAGTCCCAAGCAATTCCTTAATGTGGAGGAGGGTGTTTAGGAGGTGGATCCCATACAAAGTATAGAACAGCTTCAAAGGCTGCGTCCGCTCTGAAGGCATGGAATAAGGCATAATGCTATGAAAATGTATTAAGGGAGGATCAGGTGACTGACTTGCAAGTGTCCTTGATGGGCACCTTCTTAAGGAGGGCAATGGAATTAGATGAGCCCTCACGGAGTAAGCAGCGACTTGAGAGGGTTCATCCCAGAAAGCAAAATGCACCACCACAATCACTTCAGTCTGAGAGGAGACTGAGTGACCCCTCCAAAGGGCAAAGTCTAGGGAAAGCCCTTTGAAGGACTTACTTTGATAAGGACAGAAATCCAGGGCCCATTTTATATCCAATGTATGAAGACTGGTCTCTGAACCTTATCTAAGTTCCACTTGTCTAGGGAAGACAGATGAATGTCCTGATGGATGTGGCAGTCCAGTGATACTTCACGGAAGAAGTGTGGTAGGCCTGTAACGTAACTTTTGCCCAGAAAACACAGCATATGATGGGTCAGCCATGAAGGCTTCCAGCTCCCCATCCCTTCTGGCTTAGGCGACTGCCACAAGGAACGAAGTGTTGAAGAATGGATGAAGCAGTCAGCAGGTTGCCCTGCGTTTGAAGGGAAATCCTTTTACTGTGTTAAGCATTAAGCTGAAGTTCCAGGGTAAGTTGTGGTCCTACACTGGAAGGAACAGATTAAGGAAGCCCTTAAGGAATCTTGCTGCAGGATATGCAAAGATAAGGGGTTTTTCTGAGTGGCAGATGGAAAGCTGTAATGGCAGATAAATGAACCTTGACAGAGCTCAGGAACAAGCCCATCAATTTCAGGATTAGTACAAAAGCTGAAGATAGATTTCCTGCTATTTAAAAGGACTTGCAAGAGCAGAAGTACTTCTAGATCTTCTACCTATTCTCCCCTGGCATCTACACACACATAGAACCAACTGAACTTCAGAAGAACATTCCTGCTCTAGGCCTGAGAAGCTGGGATGATAAACTGGGGCAGGTTATGGAGCCCTACTACAGAGCCAGAAAATCAGTCATTACAAGAAGGTACAGAGGCAGACCAGATGGGCCAGGAACCACATTCATCTTGGCCACACTGTGGTTATGAAAGTGATCATGGCTTTCTCTTTGAGCAGGGCTTTATAGATCAGTGAAATTGGAGGGAAGGCACATAAGGGACCAATGTGCCAGAAGACCATCTCCCAGGGAGTCACAACTGTGTATCTTTCACACTCTGCTCTGAGAAAACTGGCATTTTAAGTTGGAAGGCATGGCAAAAAGGTCTACCTGGGGAAGGCCCCTGGTAAGGCTGATCTTTCAAAATAGCATGTCTGTCAGCTCCCACTTATGAACTTGATGGCACTACTAGCCAACAAAACCAAACAAAAACTCCAATTAAGAATGCAATGGCACGCACACATCCTCATCTCAGGCATCCATATAGACAACTTGAAGAATAGCATTGATACGACATCAAATAAATCACTGGGGTAGAAAAAACCTGATCAATATAAGAAATTCTGCTATATGACAGACAAAGTTATTTATTAAAATACCTTATCCCCCTCCCCAAGAACGTTTCATGGCATTTTCCACCCTAGTGCACTTTACAGAAGTTGCAAGATAAAATGATTAATATCATGTCACAAGTATTTTTGATTGCTTACCTGGCAACATCTTCTGCATGTTGACTTTGCTTTGTTGGAAGAGTTCAGTTAGCCATTCACGGTCTTGTAACTTAGCTAACTGCTGAAGACAAAGCAAGAAGAGGGGGAAATGGGTGCCACTCTCCAGTGGTTGAGCCAGTTCTGAAATGCTCACCAGTTCTGAAATAATGGCACGGGCTGCAAACTGTGCTAAGTAGGATTTCACCAAAGGGATGTCTACCTCCAGTTTGGGACACTGGTCCAATACATTCAGGAATGCCTAGGAAGAGGGAAGAATATTAAGTTGTCAGCAACATGATTAGTCTAGGGAACTACAAGATGAAAGAACCTTACACGCAAGGTCTGTTCTGTCTAAAGGACACTAACTATACATCCAGTGAAAACTGTGTCTATTATTCGGAGTAGTACCCATAATTTACTATAGCAGTTGTTTTCAAACTTTCTGTATTGTGACCCCTTTCACACAGCAAACCTCTGAGTGTGATCCCCTTATACGGGCGAGGGGGGGGGGGGGAGGAGAAAGACTTAAATTAATGGGGGCTGGGAAATGTCTGCCCCGCAGAGCTGATAGCTCACAATCCCCATGCAAACACCTTGCGACATGAGGAATTATGACCCCCAGTTTGAGAACCCCTGTACTATAGGATATTACAGAAAAAAAGAAGTAGAATTCTATCAAATAAGAAACTTGAAAACCATCTAGTCAGTTTCACAATTTCCATTTGTAGATCTTGGAAACAGTCACTGAAACTGTCACATTTGAAATAGGAATGTAGTTGTAAAGCCACAACAGTTGGGAGAGGGATTTACAAAGTCAGCATTCAGTTTTTTACAGTTTTTAAGCAGACTACCTTTTTGAAGCTAAGCATCAGAAACAGAACCTTTAACTCAAAAAGAACTCCAAAGCTACAACACAGAGTACCTGCATGAAGTTGTCACTAGTGGCTATTCCTTCCTGTTTGAGTAAGCTGATCAAAGCACTTGCTTTCTCTTTATCTTCATCTGATCGGTCTAGGGATTGAATTATAATTTTGCTCAACATCTCAGGTAGGAAGGGCTTTGGAGCCCTCATTTCTCTCACACCATTGATAGCATCATTTGCATTTCCATTGTTCAGATAGTCAGTTACAACAGCTTCCTGAAATAGAAATGAATATCTGAGCTCCACTGATTTCTTGCAGCAGCCGTGTCTCCTGTTTGGAGCAGAGTACAACATTAACTTACAGTGAGTTTAAGCAATTCTTCCTTAGAAGGTGGTGGCTTTTTACTGATCTTTGCAGGCTTCTCTTGAATAAGTGGTGGATTTGTTTTGAGACCAAGCTGAGGAGGCTTGAAAATAAGTGATAAAGTTAGGGTAGTTTCAGAAATTACGTATTTGGTTACATTTATTCAAATAATCTTTTGCTGAAAGTACAGCCAGAAGAAAAGCCTGTATTCATTTCACTGTTTTTTATATACGATTGTGATTTATCCTGATGCATGTGCAAGAGCTACTTTAGTTGTCAGCGCTTAAATTGCATACATATTTATATAGAGCTAAACAATAGTTACTTATCAAATTAGGATATTTACCTGTCCCAAAGGTGGTGTCTGAGTGCGTGGTGGTTGTGCACTGGGAGGAATCATAGTTATTTGGGGCTGAAGCTTTGGCACTTGGTTCTTATTCATTAGAAAAGATTGAGCAGGTCTCAGGCTTATCTGTAAGACGACAAATCCTAGCCCATCAAACTGCTGAAGTTCCTTGGCAAGTCATTAAATAATCAGAATATCACACAAGCCCTGCTAATATAGTATAGTGATTCAGGACAAATTTATTTTTGTAGGCCTGATCTTGATCTCATGCCAGTTTTACACTAGTGTATTCAATGGGATTTCAGAATTTACACTAGTAAAACTAATCAGGAATAGGCCAAGTGTGTACTTCAACACCCAACAACAGAATGAAAGAAGGATAAAAGTCCCAATTTGAAACAAGATGTGTTAATATAAGGTGCCTGTGTATTTAAGTCTTGGCTGTTGATTTACAATATCAAAGACACAATATTGCTAGTTTCAGCCTTGCTTTGGTATTTTGAGGACTGCAATATAAACCCAAAGTGATCTGGTTTGGAAACAGAGGCATGGCTATTAGGTAAGCCAAGATTTAAAGGAAAAATATGCAAGTTGACATCTCAGTGACTGTGTCAAATGCAGAGTAAACTTTGTATTATTGTACATGCATATCAGTTTTCAGATTGACTGAAATGTTATTTTATCATGGCCAACCACTCCCCAAAGCGGGCCTTTAAAGAGAGCCGGTATTGTGACCAGATGAAGAGCTCCTTTATATGAAAGGCCAGAGGTACTGGCCTTGCTTTATGAAAGAAAAATCCTGAGAAATTGCCCTCATATCTCATAATCTTGCTCACAGGACGCTGGACACCCAAGGATAATGAGGGTTAAAGTGAAAGTGGAGAAGGGACAAAGAAGAAAAGAGGAGGAGATAAGAATCAGAGGTCCAGCATTAGTCCTCGTAATAACGCGTCTTGCTATAATCATTGGGCAATATATTAAGAATGCTGCAAGTAATGTAGGTATATACCTCATCTGCATTAAGCTGTCCTTTCTTAGAAAACCGAGGTGGCATATCCTTCGACTGTCCTTGTTGCTGGGATAACAGTCCCTGATTCTGGTTATGGTAGAGCTGGCTTTGCCCCTATTTCAGAGGGAGAGAGAGGGAGAGAGAGAGAGAGAAAGAAAGAAAGAGATAGAGAGAAAAGAAGTGCAGATGACGGGGGTGCACAAAATATGGTAGTAGTACCAAAGGAACTAGAAGTTCAATAGAAAATATTTGCCAGGGAAGGAAGAAAGAGGGGAAAAAAAAGTAGTGTATTCTATCCCTAAAACCAGGGCCATGGATTTAAAAGAAAAAAATCGACACATTACACACTTCTGACTCGAAGTCATTAAATGTGCACCTTCCCTGGCAATAAAGAAAGAAGTCTCCCTTGCATCAGTCTCTCTCTTTTTTTGGGGGGTGGGGGTGGGGGGATGGAGAGGGGAGCTGGGGGAGAAACGACGCAGTGTGCAAGAAGTGCTTATTCTCCTACCAGCTGTAAGAACCTTATACACCACAGATGACCATCATCCATCTGGAAGCCTGCACATCTGTCTCAATCTAAAGAGATTCCAAAACTAAGAGGTTTCAGATATACCTAACCACCAAAAGTCTTCCTTACCTGATTTTTCAAAAAAGATTTGCCTAGATCTCCAAACTGGGATTGAGCAGGAGGCATGAGGTGTCCCCCATGGCCATTGAAAAGTTGATTTGAACGATGACGTCCCATGGTTGGTGAAAATCTATCCTGAATAACTCCTGGACCAGTACCAATTCCACTACCTGTATATAGGAAGGTGAATGAGAACATAGACAGTCATGTACACACCTGACGTTCAAGAGAATGCTGCTGCCGCCACAGCAGCTTTCGGATTTCCGTTTACCTGGCATTTGTCCAAACATATCAGCAAGCCCTCCAAGTGGGTCCCTGTCAAGTTTCATCCTGGGTGGCATAAACGGTCCCTCCAGAAAAAAGTCGCTTCTCATCCCTTGAGCCATAGGAGCAGGAATAAAGACTCCCAGATCCTTCAAAGACAGATTTAGAATCTTAGTCAATTCATCTAGATAGTTCTGCAAGTCCAGAATATGTATTCGCAGTCTAATCAGATTCTAGGATTAAGAGTTTAGTCAGAGTCCAGGAGTCTTCATGGAAACATGCCACAGATAACCAATAATACATCATTACATTTGATGCAAATGTACATGGAAGTACTTACTTTTACTGCATCTTGACGGATTTGATTGATAGTCTTTGGTCCATTGTCAAGAAAAGCTTTGCGAGGAACCCAGTTGTGTTCTCTCAACTCCACAGTATCCTAAATGAAAAAAGCAAAAACTTAATGGGAGGGGGGAGAGAGGAGACGAGACGAGACAAAGAGGGCAAGAAACCTCACAGGACAAACTGTTAAGTGACTGGCACTCTTACCTGCAGCAGGAAACGAATCCTTGCTGGCAATTCCTTACTTAACATCAAGGAGCGCATACGGGCAAAGTACTGATCCATTAAGGACTACGAGGAGAAAGAGGCCAAGTTTAGCTTAGTTGTTTAAAGTTTCAGTTTCCCCCTCAATAGTCTCTCTTTTCAGGATCAGTATTACAAATTACATTTTAAATGTGGCAGTGTTCAAATGATCTAAAAATGATAAAGACAAACAAGCTGTTGTCCTCCCCTTCTGTTTCCATTCCTTTAAGGGAACGGTTTGGACTGGACTGTAGCTGAATCACTAGACTATCTTCTGCCCAAGTCACTCTGAGGCAAAAGTCAACACTACTTAGCTTTATAAACATTCTGACAATGACCAGCTACTAAAAATACCTATGAAGACAAGACAAGTCAACCTTAAGAGACATGGGGTAGGAAAGTTATAGGCCATAAACATATAGAAGAAACATCATGTAACTAGTTGCTTGTGCTTAGAATACAGATCTACATCATCTCCCCCCCCTCCCCCCGATAGAAAACATTCAGATACATAATTCCCCAACTTTCTAGAGTGAAAATTGTGAACAAGCAACTTATTTCTGCCTTTTTTCCCCCCTCTCCAGAAAGCCATCTCAAATAAAAAAAATACAATCAAAATATGAATCCTTCACAGATTTAACACAACGGTTCCAGCATTCTGTTTAGAGAGAGAGAGAAAAAAAAAAAAAAGACGACAAGTCTGCGCTAAGTGTGCAGAGTTCACACCAATTATGAAGTGATGAAAAGGCAACACAATTAATGTAGATGAACTCCCTGAATATAAAGAACTTAGACAGTCCAAATCTAGTTCTTTCCAGCCAGTTTTTAAAGGTTTTGGTATAGTAGCATTCAGTCTGAAACACTAATTCAAAGTGGATTGCAACATATTACACCTGGGTCCAAAATTTTTTTTTTAAAAATCAGTGTTAGTACTCCAGTTTGAAAGAAAGACATACCTTGGCTTTTGCATGGTCTAGTCTAGGTCCCACTGTCCTCATTATCTGACAGAGGCACTCCAAATCCTCCCCCATATCCTTGAGTTGGACTCTCTTCTTCTTTTCCAAAAGCTAAAACATTAAAAAGAGGGATTATTTCCATTAAGAGGGGGATCTTTCTGCAGACAGTTATGAGGTTAATTCAAAATACAGAATGCTCTCCCCTCTCTCTATATAGAGCCTGATTCTGCAAAATACCTGGACCAAATTAAAACCTATGAGAATTCTCCAAGATGAGAACTCTATCTGTTCGATAAAGCTATATACTGCACTGAAAGTTGCCCCTCTTGAAAAAAAGAAAAAAACACACCCCAAAGTATTTTGCACGGTCATTAACTATTCAAATTTTCCTACATACACACTTCTTAAAGCAATATTGACTATTTCGCACTTGAATGTTAGCTGTAAAGAACTATTTTACCAAGCTGTTACACAAATTTAGGAAGTCCTGACACTTACTGTTTTGATGCACTTATGAAGGATAGATTCATGAATAAGATCAAGCTTGCCAAGTTCTCCAATGAATTTGATGTTCCCCAGCATCTTGATCTTGGCAATAGCTCTCTGTTCCTCCTCCTCCGGGAGGAGGGGACCATCACGCTTATCATAGACTGGACGTAAAGAGAAGTGTGTCAGCAATACTCTACAAATATACATAAAATATAAACTCTAGATTTAATATAGACTAGCTTTAATCTTACTATCAACATTTCTGGTGCGGTTCTCAAATTCATCTTGAAGTTTAGAAATTAGGAGGCGTCTGAATGTCTACAAACAAGATATAATTAGGTTTCAGACCAATGCAGTTAACCACACAAGCAAAAAGTTTAGATTTTCAGTGAGAGAGAGGAATAAGACACTCACTGTGCTTTGCTTCTGTCCTGGATGACACTCTGCTGATGGGCCATCAAAGTTGGGTGCATCTTCTGCCAGCCGCAGACATAGTTGAGCATACAGGGAGCTATACTTCGGCTCTTCGAGGGCTTTGTCTACGATCTAAAGAAAATAGTATGTTTCTAGTACCGTAACTGATTAGATTTTAATTCAAACTTTAAGATACCCTTTCAGGATTAAGTAGTGAATATCTTCAATAGGACACTAACAGGGGACTTTTAAAAACTGTCTATTTGGGGGCAAAGTACCCAGTCATACAGTTACAAGAGTCACTCTTATATGTGACTATTGTTCCAGATGGACTCCTGGTATTTCCTAACCTCTTGTAGCCTTAGAGAACTTGAGTATCTTGTGTAATCTTCAACACACTGGTATTCCAATGTTAAAAAATACCCTCCTCCCTCCCCTCCTACCACCTCAGAATCTATTACAGCCTTACAACATTGCTATGGGATTTAGACAGTAGTTGTGCCTGAGCTCACACATCTTTTATTTCATGTGAATGAGTGTATTTGGTTCTGCCTCTGCACCGGGGGGAGGGGTGGGGGTCACAGCATGGTGTGTGTCTGTGGACTAGATTATCTCTCAAAGTCCCTGCCAGCCCCATTTTAGTTCACCTGACTATACTGAAGTAATTTACACAGAGCACAAAGATGGGTAGTACGGTACAAATTATTTTGCACAGTATAACTACTACTAGTAGCAATGTTTCAAAAAAAAAAACAAACAAAAAAAAAACAAAAAAACAAACAAAAAAAAAAAACAAAAAAAGCTACACTATCACTTGGCACTCAAGTGTAACAGAGTCCCAAGACCACCTATAGAAATATCAGAAGCATTTGTGGCTAATAAAAGCCTGCTTCAGATTAAAAGAAGTCTTCACATCCTGTACTACTGTAGAAATCTTTACCAGGAAAGGTTGTTTTCATATATGCATAAACATTAAATTGCTCGTTAGTTAGGCTGTTGCTTCTCTTCCAGTTGTAACCCCCAATATGTAATAAAATTAAGTTTTGGGCAATATTCCGTCATCTATTTGTCCCTCTTTTATATAACAGGAACAATTCTGAGACTTTAACCAAGATCAGTCATCCTTTAAGCAAAAGCTTAAGTTTTAGTACAATCACTTATTCTTATTGAATACTAAATTAATAAGCACTTAAAAATACACCTGACTTACCAGCAGTATGATCCCTTTTAGAATGAGCTTAGACTCTACACCCACATTGAGGAGCTCAAGGCATAGCTTGTCAAACTTTTCAGGAGTAAGTTTATTTAGTATGCTAGAGGAAAAAAAAGTTAAGAGGAATCAGTTATGTTTGTAAAACGTTCACATAGTCCATACAGTTTAATCTACGTGAGTTGGGGTTAAGATTTGAGTTCTCCTGGTTTTCTTCCAGTTTTCACTTTTGACAAGAGCAATTTACTTTGTAAAAAGAAAAAGGAGTACTTGTGGCACCTTAGAGACTAACGAATTTATTTGAGCATAAGCTTTCGTGAGCTACAGCTCACTTCATCGGATGCATACTGTGGAAAATACAGAATTTACTTTGTGTGTTTGTCAACTAGAGTAGCTTTTAGGGCACATGAAAAATACACTCAGTAGCAAAGAGAATATAGCAGTCTTAATCCCCCCTTAAAGTTTTTTTTACATGATGCAGGGCAGACAATTCATATTTTCTACTGCTCCTGCTCCACCAATCCCTTACAGAAGACAGCTACTCAGGAATTTCTAACCAGCTTCAGGAATACTCTCTCATAAGTTTATGCACATGTATTTGCCCCTCCTTCTAACCCTTCCATTAGGAACTATGTATTTCAATTTTAACCATATAAGACATTTCATTTGTGGACCCTCCCCCCCAAAACCAACAAAACAAAAAAAAACCCCATAACTTTTAACGAAAGCGTGGACCCCTCTGGAAATCTTGGATGTAGTCTGCAGACCCCTTGGGGTCTGAAGACCACAAGTTGAAAACTACTGGTATAAAAGTACTTATACTACAGGTTGGTAAGACAATATGGGGGAAAGATAATTTTTAGTACTCCATTTTGCCAATTGATATTAACCTTAAAAACAACAGACCAACTTACCCTCTTACTTTCCTGAAGATTGCATCATGTCGTTCTTTGTCATTTGCGGAGTCGTCATCTCGTCTAGTGCTTCGTGAAGGAATCCATTTCTGAGCGTTTTGCCCTGGGGTTTTCCCCAGGAACTCGCTATATTTATTGACAAATATAAATAAGTAAACTGAGAAAAAACGATTTTGCTCAAATATTGTCACAAGCAGCAGAAGCATTGAATGTCACCTTAGATTTAGGATATGAACCTGCAACTGGTTGTGCAACAGGTGCGCCCTTAGCCTATGGGGACAGTACGGAGACCCACTTTTGCAGGATTGGGTATTCTCTAGGATCCCCAACAACTCCTCTCCACACCCCCTTTACTTCACTTCAGTTAAATGAAATCTGATCATATTAGCACTAACAAGTTAGTAATTGCCTACAGTTGGCCAGTCTAACTAAAAAGTTAAATGTCTTTCTCTTGTATACAAAACTGGAATAAGATTTGTCAGTGTTATCTGTTAGCAAGCTAACAAAAACTGACAAAAAGTATAATCACATGGTGTCTTAGAAAAGTCTACAGGTTTGAGATCAATAATTGCTGCATGCATGCAGACTCCTTATTTATGGGTGTATATGTTTTTACCACCATGGCAATATGACATACCTGTTGCTGGCAGTCTTGGGATAGTGCTGAGGTGCACCCCTACTACCTCCTCCGCCTGAAGAAGCACTGTTTCAGAGAAGAAAATATCTTTATTCAAGGCTTTTCAAAAGTACTCTCTCTAGCTCAGGACTAGCTACACGGTTTTTGTATATTTTATTTGAAAGTTTAGCTATACATCCTTCACAAACAGAAGTTAAAAGTGATACAATTAATCTGTCACTTAGCATATGAAACGAACTTAAAATTCTCAGAGAGACAGTTCAACGTATATATTACCAGACATTTTGCTTTTGAGTTATTTTACAATAGTCTGTCATTGAGAGGAAAAAACCTACCTGAAACGAGAAGCACCCCCTTCTGCAATCGCACTCTCCACTTTGGCGGCTTGACAACGAAGAATCTTCAAAAGAATAATAAATTGACAGGGTGGGGGGAAAAAAACCTAGAACGATAAATCAAGAGATCATATTACAATTATTCGCTTGTGCTCATATCAGAGTTCTTTTCTTCAGCAGGATGACATCTATTAAACTCAAATAATGTGATTTGTGTTAACCAAGGGCTTTTATTAAAAAGCACTCCCCCAGAGCTTAAATACAGCTTGAAAGTCAGTTTATTCCTTCACTTATGTGCAACACTTGATGACATCAGCAACATAAAGCAATGTAGGAACATTCTCAGAAAGCTCGATTATGTGACCATAATCATTTCTCTTGTGGCCAAAAATAAGGTCTCAATTCTTGTCCGAGAGGCACCTTTTTCTTACAGGTTACTTAAATTAAGATTTATTTGTACTATTGTTGAGTTTGGCAGGAACAGCCATCCAATAATATCAAATTTAACAGGAATGCATCCTAAAAATCGTAGTGTGAACAGATGTGCCAGATCATAAAGGGTTTAATCCAGGCCTATTTAAAATCACATGAATATCTAATCCATGTAATAGTCATTTAACTACAGAACTGCTTTAAACTCCTCACCCCACAAATGGTTAAGATCCAAAGATGGAGGTAGTTTGAGCATGCCTGGAAACGTGGGTGGCCTTTAAAAGAAAAATCAGAGCAGTACTCATCATGGAGGTAGTCTGCTCTGAAAAGAAAAGATCGAGCACCTGAACAGTTCTGTGTTTCAAAATTTTCCTTCCACAATCTTTTCTACTGGCTCAGCCATTTTAAAAAATTAAGTGACTGAAATAAAGCATGATGGAGCCAAGCATAGTTCTCGTCACTGGAGAATGAGCGCATGAAAGGTGTTTCCCCCTGAGGAAGTCCCCCTCCCTCCTATGCAGGTTTGGCAGGTAAGCGCTACCTCCTACTCTTTAGGGATCCTTTCCGCGTGAGCAATACACCTTCTAATCCTGCCCTGGCTGCTCAGGGCTGGGGGCAAGGGAAGGGAACAAGAGGGGGCTGCAGCCGAACAAAAGGGCTGCGGGAAACGCAGGCGACAGCAGCGACGCCCCTGCAGGACACAGGCACTTCCCCACTCACTGCCGCACGGAGCCCCGAGCGCCCCCCTGCCCCCCGCCTCCGGGCGCCGCCCGTTCCTAGGCGCAGCAGGCCCGGCCGGCTCTTTGTTCTCAGCGAGGGAAGCAGGAAGGCCCCAGCCCGCCCTCTGCAGGGCGACGGGCCTCCCCCACCCAGGACTACGCGCAGCCCGCGAGGGCCTCGCCGCCCAGACAAAGCGCTTCCCCCTTCGCCGGCGCAGGGAGGCACCCGAAAGGGCGTGGAGAAGCGCAAAACAGGGCGGGGGGGGGGGGGGGGTGTGAAATGAAGGTCCTGCGGAGCGAGGGGCTCCTCCGCCCGCCCCCAAGGAGGGGATCCTATGGGGGCGACCACGGTCCCGAAGGCGCGTCCCCCTCTCGGGCAGGTCGGGGGTCAAGGACTCGCCCCTCCCCGGGGCAGATCAGGACCCCTCATCCTACACCCCGGTGTAGGCGGGAGCAGGCAGCTTCTCCCGGGTTACGCGGGAGCCACACTGCCTTCCCCGGAGAAATCAGTCCTCCGCCTCCCCTTTACCCCGCCGCCGCGAGCGGGCTGAGGCGCCCTTCCAAGAGCAGAGCCGGTAACCGGCTCCCCCCGCCCGGCCGCGCCGCAGCCGGTACCTCCCCACGGCTTCTCATCCTAGCCGGACAGGCTGCGAGTCTCTGCCCTTCGCTCACCGGTCAGGGAAAAGCCGGTCCCGGCGGCCGGAGCCGCCATTTTGTAGTGGAGAAAGAGGGGGAAGCGAAAAGAAGATGGCGGCCATTTTAGCGGCGGCCATTTTAGACAACAGTACCCCCCCACCCAACGCTGTCCGCCGGCACCGGCTTCCTCACCTTCCCTGGGACCTCGTCAGCTTCACCGGATCCCGGCGGCTACCAAGGGCGGGGGGGGGGAGACGAGAGAAGGGAGGGGGAAAGAGGGAGCCGGGGACTGGGGTGGGGGGGGGGGAGAGCGTGCGACGCAGGACGAGCCTCCGAGTCACCCAAGCAGGAGCAGCCAAAAGCTTCCGTCAACCACCTCCATAGAGATCCAACTCGCGACCGCTTCTAACGCGCACTGAGACAGCCCCACTAACTTTATTACCCTGCGCGCAACCTACCCCCGCCTCAGCACACCAACGGCCAATCGCCGCCGGAGACTCCGCCCACCCCCGCCAATCACAGCAGAGGAAGGGGGCGGGGATAGAGCAAAGATGGGGGAGGAGCGAGCAAGGAAAGCTTGGTTGAAGAGCAGCACCTCCGCAGTGCAGCACCGGTATGCGCGAAGGCATTTACGCCAACGGGATTGCGTAACTGACTGGATGTAAAGGGGGCGGTTGCGCAAGTGGCGCACCCATTCAATGGGGGCTGCCTGCCTGTCTCTCTTCTTTGCTGTTTGTTCCTATGTTTCTCCCATCAGGCAGGCTCCTGCTTCAGGAGGGCGAAGGAGCTGTCCCCGTGCATTACATCGGGCTGCCTGGCTCACAGCGAGCAAGGGGAGGGGACGTTTTACCTACTACTGTATACTACTACTGGCCTCTCTGACCAGGTTGAAAACACACGTACACACCCCACATATCGTTGCTACACACTACACGGTTATACATTGTGATCTGAGCCTGAAAACAGCTGCATGAAGGACCTTTGCCATGGTGGCTGCAGGGGTCTAGTCCCCTGCATCCAATTCTAGGGTTGCATTCCCTCCTTAGAGGCTACCTAGAGTGCAGTAGATGGGTTCAGCTGGTAGAGCTGTTCAGTCCATTGCATGGCATCATGCACCTGACTGATGGTTGACGATGATTCGTGAGGCCGGTTCTGACTTACATGGTTTATAATGTTTAACAATCGTTCTTGAACATGGTTGTAGCTATGGTAGCACAGTTGGATGCTTTGCCATGGAAGGACTTTTGCTGCTGCTATGACTGAGAGCACATGCACATTTCACAATGCAGCTACTAGGCAGATGAAAGATTTTCCTTAGACTATAAATCACAGTTCTTTCCTCCTCTTAATTGATATGTTTTTGCACATTATTTTAGAGTACAGTCTTGTCAACAGTAAACCATCATTATCAGACATGCCAAACGCTCAAAAAAACAAACAAAAAAAAAAACAAAAAAAACCCCACACCCAGAAATGGGGCTTGTTTTTTTGCTTAATTAGCTTGTGAATTGCTTATTAGCTAGTTTTTGGCTTGTTGCATCTTATTGCTTCCTTTTTTTTGATCAGCTCCCAGCAAGCAGCAGGGGGAAAGAGTCAGGGGTGCACAGCAGGCCCATGCTAGTCCCAGACTGCACACCGGGGGAAATCTAGTCACAGGTTTTTGCCCAGAACCATGATTGTTCAGCTTGCAGGATACGCTTCAAAATATGGCTGTTCTCTCAAACTGTTGTTTTTTCCTCACTTTTCAGAGGGTGGTGGCAAAAATAAAGTGACAGGTTTGAGTAGATATGAGGATGGTTATAGGAGAGTCTTCGTTGGGGGGTAATAGGAGAGTTCTACCTATTGAATTGTTCCAAAGTGCATGTTATAAAGATTTAAAGATTAAATAAATATTTTATATATGCAGCCTGATCTTGGAGGGAGCATACTCTAATCACAAAGTAAAGAACAGAGCCCTAAACTGTCAGCTATAGCTATGAGCATGTTAAAAGTTGTGAAGCATGGTAAACTCTGCTTAGCAATAGTGTTGCTCCTTCTTCTGATATTAGTCTCAACAATCTGGCAAATGGTGGCAGAGGTCAAGGCCAAGGGCTTTGCAGGTCAGTGCCCAGCATTGACTGAGTATACTCCTGTACTCTACCTAGTGGATACACAATACACTCGTTTTAGAAAAGTGGTGGTTAGATGACATTAAGGGTAATCTTTTTTTCCCCAGGAATAATAGCCCAGCTTCAAGGCCTGGTTCCCAGAGAACAACTCTAACAGAGACAAGGCAGAGAGCAAACTCTCCCACAGCTCACACAGCCATTTCTTCCTTGACCACTGACTTCCATGCAGAACTTGCATAACCCCAAACTAACAACAACAACAACATTGTGTGCTATACCAAAGCTAAACATTTGCTTGCACACTAGAAGACGAACTTGGAAGACTGTGTAACAGCACCACCTCATGATGTGTGCCATAACAATATCATTTTCTAAGGCTTAGTCTACACTACAGAGATAAGTGAACGTAAGGCAGCTTACGTCAACCTAATCATGTCAATGTCTACACTAGAATGCTGCTTCTGCCAAAGCAAGTGGCCGGCTACACTGACATAACTCCACCTCTGTAAGAGGTATAGTGCTTATTTCAGTGTGATTAAGGCAGCGCAGTGTAGTGGCTGCATAGACTCTGCCTTACTTAGATCTGCTGTTGGTTGTCATTCTTGTCAGTTTCATGGCTCCAGCTGTGAGCCCCAGGCTGCTGCTCTGAGCAGGAGGAAGCTGTGAAACTGACATGAATGTCAATTTCACAGCTGGTAGGTTTCCAGCAGTGAAATTGAGCCCTGTTTGGCTCACAGCTCAGGCTGTCACCCTGGGGAGGGTGGGTTACTCCACTATGAGCTCTGCACTGCTGTCAGTATCCCACAATGCCCCACTTCAGTCATGCAAGTGCTCCTGGTGAGGATATGCACCATCAGTGGCAGGTACAATAGGTCGGGGAGGCTAAGCCACTCCTAACCCAGGCCATGGCCCCGCCCATGCTTTGCTCCAAGGTCCCGCCCTTGCTTCCCTGAAGCCGGCAGGGGCTGAACTTGGCCTGGCAGCCTGGAGCTCAAGGCTTGTCTGGCTGGCAGCCCAGGGCAGCTCAAGCCAGCCTGAGGGTTGGGCCAGTGCTTTGGCCTGCCTGGTCCCCAGGCCTGCTGGTGGCCAGGGGCAACTTGGGCCAGCCCACAGGCCCCCAGTGGCCAGGGGTGACTCAGCTGGCTGGCAGCCAGGGGTGGCTCGGGCAAGCCCATGGCTGAGGGGTTGGAGTGGTTTGGCCAGGGCTTCTCCGGCTGGGAGGGGCCCCCAGGGCTCTGGCGGGCGAGTGGGGAGGGGCCAAGTAGGTGGGCTAGCCTTCCCGAAGTGGGGGAGGGTTCACCCACCACCTATGATGTGCACTATGGGCAGAAGTAGGGTAGTATGGACACCAACAGTCAATTGAATTACTGCGGTGGCTGTAGGTCAACCTAAATTAAAATAGACCTAATTTTGTAGTGTAGACAAGCCGTAACACAATTATAGCTTGCAGTTTGGTGTTTTGATGGGGATGAGGCTTTTAATTCGTACTGAATAAAATTTACCCCTGCACTGAGTGCCCACTTCAGGCACTGTGTGTCATTTAAACCAGTCATAGGAAGGCTCACTCCTCTCGTTGAAGTCAATAGGAGTGTGCTCATGTATGTTAGTTCAAATAATACTGCCACAGATGCAGCCTTAGGTGGATTCCTAGGTCATGCAGGATCCCTAGCAGCTACAGAATAAAATGCTAGACTGATATGGGTCATGTCCCTTTACCACGGGAGCTTTATGGTGATACTGCTAACTTTAACCTCCTAAAAGAATCAAAATATCTTCCTTTTTATCACAGTCCTGGATGGGTCATGCCAGAGGTTTTCCTTAACACTAAACTTCCACAAACACCCACGTTAGCTCTGGACACATCACCTACTTTGCCTTTCTTTTTTTTTTAGCTGGCATGACAGAAGTGTAGGGCAAGTGACTGAGAAAGTGACACACTAACTCTTGCACCCTGCAGCTGGGAGGTCCAAACAAATGGCTTTACTGAAAGCCTCTAATTTTCCAGAACCAACTCTGGTTCTTCATACCTTGCAGTAGGCTCTCAACACCTTATATTGCTGTCCAAAAATTTATGGGAGGCCTACCGTGGCGCACCGATATAGGCCTTTGTGTGTTCCTCTTCAGTAGGAAGATATTAATCCAAGGTATTTTCCTCTGTCTAATAACAATAAGCATTAACAGTTTAATCTACAAAATTCTATATGAAAAAACCTGAACAGACTATTTAAAAATAAATTTCATGCACAGACACATATGCTGTAATGTAGGTAAACACATGTAGGGACTGTCTTTTTTTAAAAAACAAAACAAAAAAACTAGGAAGGTCAAGATTTCTTTATGATTGGGGGGGGTGGTAGAGGAATATTTTTTCCCCTGACTTGTTGTGTCAAAAGGCAGTTTCCCCAAGGAGCTGTACAGCAACAACATTGAGCCTGCATAGGATTCACACAGGCAGACCTCCGCACCTGTTCACAGCTCCACTAACTTCAGTGGGGTTCTATGTGGATGTAGGGTCTGCGTGCACAGAGGCCATTGCGAGATCAAGGCTCAAGATATTAAAGCACAATTATTAATGTTGGTACCAGGCTTCTGTCAAGTAGAAGATTTTGACCTGTAGTACAGAAGAGATCCAAAAATTTGTGTTCTTGGGAGTAAAAAAAGTGTACTAGAAGTACTCAAAATTTTTGAAAACCAAATTGAAATGAGGGATTGTGTTTTGCTTTGAAGTACAGGACATTCCCCTACAGAGTTTGCAGCACAACTATTCCAGCACTGTGTTAGGGCACAAAGGATCCCAAAGTGGAAGTGAAGTAGAAGCTTGATCATTTGACTTTCTCTAATAAGTCTTTGTTGGGAAGTGGGTAGAAACCACTATTTATTTATTTTTGTAAGCAAATTATGTGGGTGTTGATTAGCAGACCATTGTATCAACCTCTTTTTTTTTTTTTTAGAAAACTACACTACAAAATATTTCTATATTATAGTAAACAATGAATGTTAAAACTACATTTGCTAAATAAACTAACAATACATCTCATGGTGCATGATTCTTACTTTTTAAAAAGTGTTCTTGTTCTTAGGCTCTGACACTGAAAATATGCATGTAAGTAGCTCCCATTGACTTGAATGAGACTATTCAGGTGCATAAGTGTTTGAAGTGCACCTTTAAGGTGAGCCTGCAAGGTGTTGAGCATCTCTGGAGAGAGTTGGTTTCCCTTCCTCTTTAGTACTGCTAAAAATGTTGGCAGGACAAATTAGGCTTTGAAATACCAGTGTCACATATATTGCCCATCTTACTAGTACCACCAATCAACAGCGAAGGCACACCATTGCTCACGTCCGAGAGCTGCATAGCCCAATCACTAGTACAGTATCCAGCACATATCTTAACTTGAAGGGGTTTCTATATTATCCCACTTTGCTCCAGACAATCAGCAATATGTTAATCAGTTATCAGTTTCATTACCCCTTTTGACTGTCATCTGTGGTCCTGATACCTTTATCATAAGCTAATCTTCTCCAAACTACCCTATCCTCACTCCTTTAAATATCTTTTTTCATAATGTCACTTATACTGAACATCAGCTACTCAATGTCTGGAAGAATCCAAGGCCAGGACTGATCTAGCTATACTTCTCTGCATCAGTTGTCTCTGTGGGTATGGAATAAGTTGCCTCTAACAAATAGTTATAATTACAGTATCTATAATCTTTGTGATCATCATGTTTGTTCCATGTTTTGTGCCATCTCTGTGACATGTTTTCCTCTTGTTGCTGCTGTTCATTGGCACCTGGGTTGTTCCTTAAGGTGGGGTCCACTGCCTTTTTTTTGGGTAAAGAAAGAAAAACGTTTAAAAGAAGCCTCAACATCCTTCCTTCACCCTATATCTAAAACACAGTTTTAACATGGACTGCTAACTCCAAAAGTAAAAACCTCAGTCTGGTCCTCTAGAATCTAAATCCAATTTCAGTACCTGCACATTGTGACTTGGTGACTAATCAGGGAAGCTAAGACCCTGAAAAATGTTGTGTGGGTGTACCCTTACACTCATTCAGAACCCCACTAATGTCAGCGTACATCCCCATTGATGGGCATGGAACAGTTGCAAGATTAGGGAAATGGACAGATTTTTGTTTTAGGTGGATGCAATTATAATTGCTATTAAAACAATCCCATTTGAAGTTCATGTGTCACTAATGCACAGAAAATAATCTTGTGAGGGCTACATAGATTTCTGGGTATCAAAGAAGGAAAACATTTCAATTTGGGAGAAAATTTAGAATCACATAAGAAAGGCACATAGGCTTTACTAGGAATGAGTGAATTTACTTTGTCAAATCTCAAACCCACTAACAGCAGAAGTTAAACCGTTTGACTTGAACTGGAACATTATTTCATTTGGTGTTCTGTTTAGGAAAGGCAGGGGCTGGGGCATACAGCAGAAGCGGAAGATTTAAAAACAAAAAAAAACCCAAACCTCCAGTGGGAAAAAATAGGAGAAAAGATAGTGGAGAGAAAAAGCATTTACAAAGGCATTACAAAAAGGACCAGAAAGAAGGAAAGAACAGTATATAACCAAAAATCAGTGATTATATGTACAGTACTGTATAGGGTCATCTATTTGTTTGGGGGTAGTCCTTTAATCCATACACAAAGGTGTTTTCCTAGCTGAGGAGACCTTGTATTTGTTTTAACTCCCTTGAAAAAGAAATGGAAAAGTAGCATGCAAATTTTAACAAATCCTGAAAACCCAAGAAGCAGTTTGAACAGTGTAAAACTGTCACTGGATTTGCTCAGCTCTACTCTCTACCTTCACATACTCGTCTCCAGCAGATCAGTTTAGGCACACACAACAATAGTAGCATCTAACATGTCAGTTCAGAAAATGCAATGGAATAAATTGGTTATAAAAATATCTATAAATGTAGACAGCTACCTCAACAAGTGAAAATGTCTTAAGCAAGAGTTAACTGGATTGTGGGGAACCCATCAATTAAAGGACTTGAGATATATTTTTCTGTCTACATGAACAAACATTTAACAGCCAACAATTAACATTTATCCAGTATAATCTGCTGGAATAGCAGGACAATTGCAATTAACAAGTTATTTTCCTCAACTGATAATTGTTATACACTTGGAATAAAAAGTGTTTGCCATCAGAACGTGTGGGACTGTATGATATTTCTGTAAATGGAACTCTATCTTCACAAAAACAATCCACCTCTCCCTGCTTCTCAAGCGCCTATTGTTATATGCTGTCCTCTAAGCTGTGCAAAGTGATGGGAAAGCTGAACTTAACTCCTTGTTTGCTAAAACCAGTTTGTGTCTCTGCCCCATCACATGTAGCTGTTGTAATCAATTAAATGCTGTCAAGGGATCTCACTAGTTCTTCCTTCTGAGCCTGTGATAAACTCTGAATTGGAGACATCTGTGCTATGGGATTGAAGCTGTGAGGGATTGAAGAATCTATTCATTTGTTTTTCACTTTAAACAAAAGTCCTCTCCTCACTTCCAGCCAAAGAGGAACACATCATTTGGCAAACAAATTTATATTGGGCACTTGCACTTTTACTAGAAGTGTTTATATCGTATTTATGAAAAATGTACTAGTGCATTGATAGCATATCACATTACCGAAGCTAAGACTTGTGACAGGGTTAGGGGTGGAGATGTTTTAGGGGGCTCTGGGGACATCCTGCCTTAGGAAATTTGCTGGAAAATGCTTATTTGGTACAAACGGATTTCCTTTTCAGAAACATTGTATGAGCCCCAGAGTTGCTATTTCCAGAGAGGGGTGACTCCAAAGACGCAGGGAAATCAACCCAATCCTCCCTCTAGTTAAGGGGTGAAGTTTTAACAAGGGGTTTCTGAGAGCACCCCCCTTCCCTCCTCCCAAGAGCCCCTTCCAGCTCATCACTGAATATTCAGGAATATCTTTTTATGTTGTCACAGTTTCAGGGTAACTGCATCTGTATTTCCCCCCTCTGTGGTCCCTCAAGAGCACCCGCTGAAAGGTTTCTGGCTCCCAGCTGTCACCAATCCTGGGTAGAGACCTCTCACTCCCTCCTGACGATGGTTGGAAGGCAGCACAACTCCCTGCACTATCCTCAGCAAGTTAGTTTGCCTAAAAGGCCAGTGCCTGTACTTTGCTTTCTCTGCAAGGGCTATGGTTACTGGATTGCCAGCACTGCAGTTCCAAGTTACCACACAATTCTTTCTAAGAATAAATGTGTTTCCTTAAAATAAAAGCATTATAGTGAAAACAATGAGAATAAAAACTTTACCAGAGGTCACTGCTACTGCAGCCTAAGGCTGTTTTAGTATCAGTCCTTCAAACCCCAAAACTGGGTTTCCTTGTTGTTACAAGTTCAGATCAGTCTTCAGATCAGGAACCAGAACCAAGGCTAGACAGATCAGCTATTTCTTTATGCAGCTCAGGCCTTTGATCTCTAGTCTCCAAGAACAAGTAATAACCAGCCAATGGCTCACTCCTCCAGGTGTAGCTTCAAGAAGCTGGTTTTTGCGTGGCTTTTTTTGGGAGGGGGGCATAGCCAGTATTGTGGCATTACCCACTCCTCAGAAAAATCCATTTAACATGTACTGTCTCAAAAATCCGTGCTTGTCTGGCACATTCAAACATTTCAAACCCCCCCCCCCGACCTTCAAACACCCCCACAGCTTCACCAAGCTCATCAACCCACAGACCAGACCTTTTCAGAACAGATGAAAAACCTGCAGACATATCTCCACTACTATGAAGATCAATACCCCTCAACACACCTTTCAAGATCCCTGGGTCCTACATGCCTTTCACAACAACATGTGGTGTACCTCATCCAGTGCATCAAATGCCATGACTATGTGGGTGAAACCAGACAATCACTCCAGTCTCAAATGAACTCACACAGAAAACCGATAAATGACAAAGACATCCTATCACCCAGAGATGAACACATTTCACAAAGCAATCATTCCATAGCTGACCACGCAGTCCCCGATGTCAAAGGAAATCTGCACAAACACCTTCAAAAGACAAATCTGGGAACTTAAATTCATAACTTTGTTGGACACTATGAAGTTACAGAGACATTAGGTTTATGGTTCATTACAATGTGTCACACACCCTACTGCCTGCTAACCCTTAACTGCCCACTTCATTTTAAGTCAGTGGTTTCCAACCTTTTAACACCCAAGATCACTTTTTGAATCTAGGGGCACCCCAGGATCTACCCTGCCCCTTCCCTGAGGCCCCTCCCCTTCCCCAAAGCTCCGCCCTGCTCACTCCATCCCCCTCCCTCCATTGCTTACTCTCCCCCACCTTCACTCACTTTCACCAGGCTGGGACAGGGGGTTGGGGTTGAGGAGGGAATGCGGGCTCAGGACTGGGACTGAGGGGTTCCCAGTGTGGAAGGGGGCTCTGGGCTGAGCTTGGGGCAGTGGGTTGGAGTGAAGGAGGGGTCCAAGCTCTAGGAGGGAGTTAGGGTGCAGGAGGCGGCTCTGGGCTGGGGCAGAGTGATGGGGTGCTGGCTCTGGGATGGGGCTCAGGGATGGGGTGCAGCATTCTTCTGTGCAGCAGGTACAGGGAGGCTAAGCAGGCTCCCTGCCTATCCCAGCCCCACACTGCTCCCAGAAGGGGCCAACACACCCCTGGGGCCGGGCAGGGGGTACGTGGCTCCGTGCACTGCCCCTCTCTGCAAGCACTGCCCCCATAGATCTCCTGGCCAATGGAAGCTGTGGGGGTGGTGCTTGCAGGCAAAAGCAGCGCACAGGGGGAGACCCCCTGCCGTCCTGGCCCCGGGGCTGCACTGGCTGCTTCCAGGAGCGGCATGGGGCCAGGGTAAGCAGGGAGTCTGCCTTAGTGGCAGCCACACTGCACCGCCGGAGATCACGATCGCCTGGGAGATCCTCTAGGCTTGACCAGTAGATTGTGATCGACCGGTTGGTGACCACTGTTTTAAGTGGTCTCCTACACATGCGTTAACCTCTTATGGTTAACAATCTGTCCCATCTTATATATAGTTTAGACAAGGGGCCGGCAACCTTTGAGAAGTGGTGTGCCAAGTCTTCATTAATTTAAGGTATCATGTCCCAGTAATAAATTTTACATTTACAGAGGCCCCTGACAGAACCCCAGACTGGCAGCGGGCTGAGTGGGGCCGGTGGCCAGGACCCCGGGCCAGGCAGCTGGAACCTTAGACCAGCAGCGAGGTAAGTGGGGCCGGCGGCTGGTATCCCAGGCCGGAAGCAGGCTGAGCGGGGCCAATGGCCAGGACCCCGGCTGGCAAGGGGCCGGCGGCCGGAAACCCAGCCCGTCAGCGGGCTGAGCAGCTCAGCCCACTGCCAGTCTGGGGTTCCGTCCGCTGGCTTCTGCCAGCCAGGGTCCTGGCTGCAGGCCCCGCTCAGCCCGCTGCCGGATTGGGGTTCTGTTCACCCAGGCAGGCAGTGGGCTGAGTGGGGCTGGCGGCCTGGACTCTGGCTGGCAGCAGCGTGCCAGTTAAAAAAAAAAAAAAAATCAGTTTGCATGCCCCTGGTTGCTGACCCCTGGTTTAGACACTTTGGTTACCTTCTGCCGAACTGAGGAATAATTTTGTGAAGCTTGAAAGTTTGTCCCTTCCACTAACAGAAGTTGGTCCAATAAAAGTTGACTAAACCTACCTTGTCTCTCTCTCGTCCTGGAAACATGGCTACAACACTGCAAACAACATTTCAATATAGTCATTGGAACTCTTTACACTTCTCAAGTGTCACATCTGGCTCAGATGTGTCTGAGCCAGAGTTTTGCTTTATCTCGTCAGCTTCTGAAAATCAAGCTCTATATAAATTAGATCAGCATCTGGATTGCCCGCTGCTGCTACCCACTTAATTCTCTAACACATATATGGGCAGTATTCCTCCTCCTCCCCCCCATCACTCTTTTTACACACTGGCCTATCAACTAATAGTCACTGGATTCCTCGGATCTTACAGTCAGGATTGCGTGTGATTTTAGTGGGGTTCTTTGTAAAAATGTGGAACCCAAAATGTCAGTTTACCCAGGAGCTTGCCATGCTTTTCAGCTTGTTGCACTTACCTTAAGAGACCAAAGGCGGCAAAAAACTTACCACCTCATTATTTCACTGGCTAATGATAAACTATGGCCCAGCTTTACCACATGGACAGGCAATCACTAGACCACCAAATATTAGGGGTATTGATGCTACAGCAATAACTGTTTGTGTGGATGACTGTGGGCTGTTATAGGTGGGCATTTACTAATTTGCTTAATGGTAGCAAAACTTGAGCCAGTCCTGCTTTAATTAGTATTACACAAGATCTTATGCACAGTTCTGTCTATACAGTTCAATAGCCTACCAGTATGCTCTTCGTTTCCACAATCCTGTTTAAAAATAGTGCATATTCTGAGCCAAAACGTAACTATAGTAATACAAATATTTAAATATGCTAATCTTTTTAAAAGCTAAAATAGTGCATATATGTCCTCAGTATAGTTTGTACTCTTGGGGGGGGGGGGGGGGGAGAAATGGTGGCCCTTTATTAAATGTTGTCTACTGGTATACAGGACCCATAGAATGCTTAGATTCACCATCTTGTTAAAGTGACAGCATTTTTATAATATTTATTATCAGAGAAATTGCTATACTGGGGCAATTTAGTTCAGTATCCTGTTTCTGCCAATGGCCAGGACCAATTTATTTAAAATAAGGTGTGATTTTAAAATCACACAGTACCTGCCCACAGGAGAAGCTTTTTCCCCCTACCTTCAGTCACTTAATGCTTGACTTATGCCCTAAAGCACAAGGGTACATGCACATGGGTGTATATCCCTCATCAGTTTGCATAATACGTAATGCAATGGTCAATGTTATAATTTCCATTAAAAAAATAATCTATTTGAGACTTAAGCCTTTGGCCCCAACATTATGTCTCAGTGAGTTCCACAGTTTAATTATGCATTGTATAAAATATTTCCTTTTATCAGTTTTAAATGGATTACAATTTAATTCCGCTGAGTATGCCCTTGCTAAAGCAGAACAGGTTTTGTGCTGACCCCTCCCATCAGCATAGGTAGCGTCTATACTGGAGGTCTGCAATATAGCCCTCCCCTCAATTTGTCTCCCTGACATCTTCTCATGGACATCTGGCCATCAGCTCAAGTTCAACATGGCTAAAATAGAGCTGTTAATCTAAATCCCACAAAACCATCCTCACCACCTCCTTTCTCAATCCCCATGGACAACACTACCATTCTACATGTCCCTCAGGCCCATAAACAATCTTCAATTTGGACCTCTCTCCAGGTCCTCACATAGTCACATTCAGCCAACATCTAAGTCTTGCAGATTATTTCTGAGTAACATCTCTAAGATACAGCCTTTCCTAAAGTTCTCATCTTGATTACTGCAACTTCCTTTTCTCTGGCTTTGATAGCAGATATACATTTAGAATGCTGTCGCAAAGATAATTTTCATAGCCCATTGCTTTGGCCACATCACCCCTCTTTTTGGATCCCTTCACTGGGATTCCCTCTTTTTCCCTCACATCAGAGAAGCTGCTCAACTTTAGTCTCCCCTCACCCACTTATCTCTTATTCAGTATTGAAAAGTCAGCTGCTGCCTCTGATCAGCTTATGTCGTCAGCTTCCATCACCCACTTGTTAAATTTTCAGACAAGCACTTTTGTGCTTTCTCCCATTCTGCCTCTCATGCTTGGGAGAAGCCCCCTGTAAATATCTGCAAAACTAACATTATCTTCTTTCAGAGACCTCTTCTGAGCTCTACTTTGCTCTGAAGACTGCAAAAAATTTTGACAATGGGTAGGCGGCTGGAGTGCTGAGAGTACTGCCTATCACAAGGACAAATATTGTCTCATTGTTCCTTGTACTCCTCCCTGCTTTGTCTATATCTGTTTGTTGTTTCTTACCTTATGCTTAGGTAGTAAGCTGTTTGGGGCAGTTTTTTTGTTCTGTATTTGTTTAGAGCCTAGCACAGTGGGGTCCTGGTCCGCCTCTAGGACGCTTAGGTACTATGATTAAACAAAATAAAATAATCATACTGACCTCCTTTATAAAGCACCTGGAGAGCTACTGATGAAAAGAGCTATAAAAAAAGCTAGGTATTATTAATTATTATTATTATAGAAGTGTATTTTCTGAACTCTTTCAATCCAAGTAGTTTAGGGGTAACTTGGTGGGGAAATTTGCACTGTATTTATTCTGCAAATTAAAAATACTCCATTTCTCAATGTTGGGTTTATTTCAGCAGCATGAAATTTACTCAAATGATAAGACTGTTTTCTTATGTTTCATGAATTTAAGATAAAGTTTTTAACAATTGTAATAAAGGACTATAGGTGTGTATTTAAGTTCTATGAATTGTTGGCCCACATTCTCTCCTGTCCTGTTTCCATTCAGGATGGGAGAGGGAGGACCTGAAAGGGAGATGGTTATAGTTACCTGATTCTCTGGCCAGTTCTGAGCCAGCTAAGCCTTGCCAGCTGGCAACAGTCCTGCAAAACTATCCACCAGCTGCAGCTTGCAGGAGCACAGCACACTTCTCCACCCACAACACATTCCCATGCTGGGGATGCAAGTTGGGGTAAGAGGGGGAGGACTGAGCTAGCTATATATGCCTGCTGTGGCTTGCCTTACAGTGGGGGAACCTCTTGCTGGGGGAACTGTGTCTAGTTTCTGTGCCCTGTGCCTTGCATAAATTGTACAGAGAAAAGAGAATTGGCTGCAAAATGTCTCCCCCTTTTATTTGTTTTAAAACCAAGGAGCTGTACTAATTGCACTGTAAACTAGTAGAGTTATTGTGGTTAATGCAAGTGTTTTGTTGAAAATGTTACAAAATTCAGATTTTATGAGGCGTAACTTTTAGACCAGATGGGCCTTCACAGGAACCTCTCATTTTGGGATTAGGCATGTGTTGTGCGTTTCACATTTGAGTACCTGGGTCCTGGGATTAGAGTTGGTTGCAGATTGAATTCAAAACTGGAAGGAGCCTATTTTTCCAGATCCAACTAAAAATGTAGGCTTAAGTGGCTCAGAGCTCATTGGAACAACTGACCTTGCAAGATTTCAATTAACTGGGCTGACATCTCTGAAGACCTGCCTCAAAATTTTGTTACTGACATATTTGAATCTATACACTGGCTTTTTTTGAATAAGATACCCAAACCTCTAACGTTAAACCTAATCCAGATCCAAACAGACTCCTTAGCTCATCTCTACACATTTAATGGTGGGAAATCGTCTTCCCTTCTGTCCCCTCCTACTACATACCGATATCTATATCTGAGGGTAAATAGGACCCTACCCCTCTCCATTTAAGCTCTGAACACACAGGACCAGATTCATCCCTTGGGTAACTACTGACTTCACTAGAGTTACACCATGGATTAATTTGGCTCACAGTACATTACACATACTATATACTTTATTGATTTACATTGACTCATTTATTGACTTTATTGAATCCTGAAACACAGCAGTTCTCAGACGGAAAATGAAATGAAAGTGGTGTGAAGAGGAACCTGATTGTTCAGAGTAAAGTGAAGCAGTTTCAAAAACTACAGTCGGATGGTTTATCTAGCTCCTTTAGAAGATAAGTTGCTGTTGCCAACTAACCATATTTGGGGAAGATTTAGGATGATGGAAGCAGGTGATTGGCATTAAAGTCCCATCAGATGAAAGGAGACAGTCTGGTTTGACCACTGCTGCAGTGAGTAAGATGACTAAATAGAACTGTCCACAACAGCATCCAGATTTCCACTTCTACCCTCCACCCAGTGGTTACAGTAATTAACTTAGATGTGTATATAGATTACTTATATTAGTCCTGACTTGTGCTTACCATGCCCAATTAGGCAATTTGGAAAGGTCTTTCTGGAGTTCCTCACACTGGTTTCCCTAGTCTTGTCTTCCTTAAATAAGAGTTGTATGTCCTCAGCCAACTCACCACTTATTCCTCTTCCAGATTGTTACTATATTTAGCAGTCACTGTAGTACTAATTCCCAGGGCAGTCTATCAACCTCTTTTCTCAATGAGAATTGGCCATGTATATACACACAGTGTGTTCCCTGTCTTCTAACAGTTGTATAACCATGACAGGACTTTACTTCTCAACTGATCATCATCAAGTTTCCTTAAGAGCAAGGCAGTGTGGCCCATCAGGTAAGGCACTAGACTGGGACTGAGAAAAGTTGAGTTCTATTCCTGGTTCTGCCACTGATCTGAAAGTAAATTTGGGGCAAGTCACTTCACTTATCTGTGCTCCAGCTTGCTCATCTACCAAGTGGTGATGCTATTTTGAGTGCTGGAGTTTGCATATTATTAATATTAAGCTCTTATGAGAGTGGCATACTAAAGCCTTCCTTTCCCCTTTTCAGCATTTCCCATCCCCATTTAGGTCCTACCTTTTCATTTTCCCCCTCTCATTGTTTTCTGCATCTGCAAGCCCATTGGGATACATCATGTTATTTTAGCTGACATAGTTTTGGAGCACCAAGTAATGGTTTCCAGAGCCAGTTATTTTATTAGTCTTTAATCGAGTGGAGGCTGGAGAAGCTGATTTCAAGTAGAAACAGCTGTGCACAACAATTTTTATTTATTTTTAAATACTGATTTTTAATGTTCAGTGGAGGAGAAAAAAGGAATTTTTCCTTGTATATACTCAAAATGAATGACCTTATAGATGACAATGTTTCAATCTTACTACACAGAGTGAAGAATGTTGTTTCTACTTTAACTATAGCAGGGGTTCTCAAAGTGGGGGTTGGGACACCTGAAAGGGTCATGAGGTTATTACATGGGGGGGCGGGGAAGAAGAGGTCATGAACTATCAGCCTCCACCCCAAACTCTGCTTTGTCTCCAGCATTTGTAATGGTGTTATACGTTTCATATATAAGGGGGGGTAGGTGGGTTTCACACTAGATGCTTGTTATTGAAAGGGGTTATCAGTACAAAAGTGTGAAAACCACTGAACTATAGATTTTCACTATTTGTGTATTAATTTAATGTTGTGAGATACATTTCCTATGGTTTCTGCTGTTTCTTTTACTTGGCTTGTTGCATTTTGCTTAAAAAAGTTACAAAATGGCTACCCAATTTTTAGGTTTTTGCCCTTAAAAACAAAGGGCTAAAGACCCTTCTTTCCATAACAGCAGTTTATCAGAATGGATAAAGGTATCCCTATAATGAGATCTAGTACAATTGATTCCTTCTGTTCAAATGCCATTTTCAGGGAGCACAAATCAGGTTTGTTAGACACAACAGAGCTCAACTGAATAAAAGAAAAACTGGCTTGGTACTGGTTATCCTATCATATGTATTGCTTCAGCTTTTGTTGTTTCATGACGAAAGGAGCAATACTATTCATATTTAAAAATACAGAAAACTCCACAGGTGATACTTTGCACAGAGGCTCAACTCCAGAAAAGAAAATAGCCTCAGGAAGGATATGGTTTAAAAGACTGACCAACATTTAGTATCTTGCCAGGTTTTGTATGTTTTGGCAATCATACAACAAGGAAGAGAAAAGGTTTTTTCAACCAGATATTCAGAGAAATGTGGGGGTGGGGGTGGGGTTATATTCTCTGTATTGAAAAGAAAGGAATTCTGTGTACAATGTTCCCCTCCATCCTTTTTTCTTTGGTATGTTCTAAATTGGATTGCAAATTGGTAGAGAAGGTTAACTTGTGAAAGTGAGATTTTTTTCCATCACTATCAAGCCTTGTATGTCCAAGTTGAAAGAAAATGTTGTTCCTCAAACATATGGTAGTTCACAAACAGAAAAACCTACCTGAAGTCATACCTCTGCCTGCTAGCATCTGGGCACTGGATGCTATGCCTCTTCCAAAAGCCTCTCTCCTCTGATTACCAAGTTTGTATAAAATCTCCTGGGCTTCCTCGGAGTACCTGATTGGACCTCTAGGCCCCAATCCTGCCTCATTACTTCAGTTTACAACACCTGTGTGAGAGATCAGAGCCAAGCATTAACTCTGCTTGCTAGAAATCAAATACAGCTTCTGTATCTTGTCACAGGGATTACAGGCACAAAGACTTTTAAACAGAGCTGTGATTTCATGCTGACCGTATTCCCAATATGAACAGGAGTGCTTGTGGCACCAACAAACCTATTCCCAATATGTTTACCAGAAGTTCTGAGAAATTTACAGTGCCTCAAGTTCTGCTATTTGTGGCTCCGATATATTTAACTAATTAGTGACTCCTCCATGATTGTATCTCTCATTCCAGGGAATTTCTATTTGACAGATGTTTCCCAAGAGATGATTGAGCTATTCTACACACCCAGGAAAATTTCAAAGATCATATACCATCCGGTTTTTAGAAGTTAGATTACTTGTGTAGCTGGGATAATATTCCAGACCTATTCCAAATGTTATTTCACTGATTTAAAAGTTTTTGGCAGCAAGAATTAAGTCTGGTCTTCAAACTTCTCTATTAAAAACAATCATTAGCACAATTCCGTGTTTCCAGATGTGAAGCCACATCCAGAATATTCTTTATCAGAGGTGCTAAATTAAACAGCTTGATAGTTCCAAAATAATATATTGTTCATTAAAGTAGTGACAGAATTAATTTTTATGTCATAATTTAAAATCATTTTCACATGATCCATGCAAATAGTAACAAGGAACATTATTTTCTTTAGGTCTATTTAGCTGTCAAGGAGGAGGAGAATAAACTAGTTTAGTATCTGTGGTCTATGCAGGCATGGTCTCAATCAGAACACAATTCAAAAAGATAACTTCAAGCCACAAAGGTTTGTTGGATACTAAATATAAAACACAGCTATCAGAAAGTCCTACACCCATTATTTTTCTTTATCTATTTTTAAAAGAGAGAGATAATGGTCTTTTTACTGTTGGTACCACTAGATCTTAAACAGCTTGGCACTGATATTTCAAACTACTCTGCCCCCCGCCCCCTCTTTTTTTTTTCTTGGTAAAAGAGGAGGAGAAGCTGTCACTGCTGCTTGTCTCCCCTCAGAGTTGCTTCACTGCTGCTACTGAAGGGGGTTCATTGCTAATAGCAACAGGGTTGGCCTGGAGGAAACACTTTTGAGCAATTCCATTGGCACCCTTCAGATGTTGAATGATGCAATCCAGCCTTAAGAGGTGCCATCTGTCAGATGCTACAACCTATTCATTAACAAATGACAAAATTGTAATTGCTACCAGTAAGAATTTATGATTAAGTGATTGTCTGAAAAAGTACACCAATATGGAAAAATACAGTTTCATGAGAGGGGCATGAGAACTCACTCAAAAGGACCAAGGGTGCTCATTCTAGACTCCTCAGCAGCCACCTCCCTTGGTTAGAGACCTGTGTCTCTCTTGACTGTGTTTTTCCTGGCTGCACAGTTCCCTGCATATACTGTGATATTCCCAGCAAGCCAGACTGCCTAAAGAGGCCAGCTTCTGCATTTTGTTTTCTTTGAAAGCTACGTACTATGTCGTCGTCAGCAATGATGAGTTACCGCACTGTTCTTTATAAGCGAGCACATTTATTCTTAAGGTGAAAGCATGATGGAGTAAACATATTAAAAAAAACACACAATAAAAGGACCTATAAGCATGAACACACAATAAAAGGGCCTATATGGCCAATGAACTTACCAGAGATCACCCTCCAGCTCAAAGAAGGGCTCTGGTTAGGAGTCAGTTCTTCAAACCCCACAAAGGGGGTTTTCTATGGTTACAACACACTCAGCTCAGAACCAGAATAACCATGAATAGTTCAGTCGTTCCTTTATACAGATTGGGCCTTTGATCTTGGCCTCATGTAACAGGTGATCATCATTCAAAGGCCCACTCCTCAGGTCATAGCTTCAAAAGGTTGGGCTTTTGCATAACCTGGGGTGGGGAATTTGCATTCACTGCCCTTATGTATTTCCCAAAAAATCCACTTTACACATATTGTCCCAAAAGACCATTCTTGTCTGCACTTTATTCAGTCTAGTCCTTTAATCATCCAGGGCCACAATAATACATAACCTTTGCATTTAATACTGTGGAGTCCAAAGATACTTAAACTTAATTTTATAAGGTTTTTCAAGGATCTTGCAGGAAATTGCCATATCTGTTACAGCTAAGACTAAAATGACTTTTAAAAAGAGGAATCAAAAACCGAGGAATGGACAGAGGTGCCTTGCACATGATGCAAGATGATATCCCCCTGTAATTTTTAAATATGGTCATCTAGACTGAACACAGATCCCAAAATTTGTGCAGACAAAATGGGCAAACAGGTACACAGAATGAGTAAGTGTGCACTGAAATTCCTGTGTGGATGTTCAAATGAAGGATTTGTGCAAGCATTTTAGTTGAAAGCAGTTCTCAAAGAATGAAGTTATTTAGCCCAATGGAGAGAAGAAAAATAGAGGAAGAAGGGGAACACTTTACAAAGTAATGCACAGTATGATGGAATCTAATCAGGGAAGGAGGTGTATGTGTGTCTTCTCTATGGCACAGTAAGAATTAGGCACTTATTCAGTTTGCTGACTTTTAGTTTTAGGCCAGATAAGAAAATACTTATTTTCAGCAGTATATATTCAATCTGGGGAATTGATTCACAGGATATTAGCAAGTTAAATAGCTTTCTGAATTTTTGCTGTTGCAAGATCTAGATCAAAAAGTTGCATTAGGTGTAAATTCTCTTTCCTCAGGGCACGAGAAGATTGCCTGCTGTAGAAGCAAAAAAACCATCTTCCCCTATGTAACCAGCCAGGTGTACTGTGGAGGCTGGGTGGTGAAATGTTTTGCCTTCCTACGCGGCATCAAGCATTGACCAATGTCAGATGCAGTATACCTGATGTATCATGACAACGAGTTGCTGTGATATGCTAAGTCTAAAAGCATGTCCACATCTAACTGCTGCCCTGATTAAAAATGCCAAGGGTATATTTCTGTTTGCAAGGAAAATTGCTTTTAAAAGGACTAGCAATTTTGGGAGTATTAATGCTTGACAGTTTTCCTTTCTTATAAAGTGACATTAAAACTGTTTTATTATTCTGTCATCTTTGTCAGGTTTTTCAGGCTCCTCAGCAAGTTAATGGCAAGAGAATAGGAGATTTATATTGAATTTGAATTTCACTAGTTCAATCGTTAATCTGAATCATTCACCTGAAACATGGCTCACATGGGGCAACAAAGGGTGAGTATCATGGAGTAGAATATATACACACACTTGTAAATGCCAGTTGTTTCAATACATTTTACAAATCAGCCATGGCCTTTGTGATGTAACTTGTGGCAGAGCTCTGAGTGATGTTGTACAGGACAAAAATAATAAATAGAGATATTTTACTTATACAAGGAGTTACACAGTGAGTTAAAACTTGTAACATGTCTTCTAAACATGCTAAATTTTAAAAAGCATCTTTAAAGTGTTTCAGTGCCATAATCTGCAGAACTGGAATTAATTTGCAAACTGGACACCATTAAATTAGACTTTGTGGCAAGATGGTTGATTTTAGTCTGATGGGTCCTGCACTTTTCTTGGCAGGGAGCTAAGATACCACCGTTTGCCCCTGCTCTTGGGTGTCAAGGGCCCTGCTACTAGCCCAGGAAGGTGGTAGAGGAAGGAAGGGGTCTGGTTTTGCTCCTCACTCCGAGTCCCAGCCCCTCTCAACCCCTGTGGGTTTCTTACCCTCATCCCCCTTAGGTGGGGTTACCCTCAGTCCTTAGATGCTGGGGGACAGGTCTCCCTTACTTCAATTCTCAGGTCTTCTAAATCACTCACCATGCCTCCAAGCTCAAGTCCTGACACAGGGGGTTTTATTAGGTTCCTAACAGGGCCTTAATTGACTGCAGGTGCTCCAGTTAACCTGCAGCCACTTTCCCTAGTCTACAGGGAACCACGCCTTAATTAGCCTTGAGCTTATATATTTCCCCTCTAGCACTCTCCCACTGCTCCCTGGCCCTCCTGTATCACAACTTGAATAAAGACTGGGCGTGAATGAGTCATTATACAAACTAAAAACTATTTCCCCATGCTAATGTCACACCTTCTTGTAAACAGTTTGAAATGGGGCATCCTGATTATCACTACAAAAGTTTTTTTTCTCCTGCTGATAATAGCCCACCTTAATTGATTAATCTCGTTAGAGTTGGTATGGCAACCCCCATTTTTTCATGTTCTCTGTATCTATCTATATCTTCCTACTGTATTTTCCACTGCATGCATCTGATGAAGTGGGCTTTAGCCCACAAAAGCTTATGCTCAAATAAATCTGTTAGTCTCTAAGGTGCCACAAGTACTCCTCGTTCTTCTTGCTGATACAGACTAACACGGCTACCACTCTGAAACCTATAATCATCACAGGCACATGCAGTCATGAGAATAATGGCCCAAGAAATATTATTTATTGAGGTATTTCACAGGGCGGGGTGGGGGAGAGGGGAAGTAAAACTATGGATTCTGCCTGTATTAACGTGTTATTGGGCCCAATCACCACCACCCTGCCCCAAAGGAGAAAGCTACGGGAGAGGAGATCTTTGAGGTTTCCCCTCATATTGTTCCCTTTGGGAGAGTCTGCTCCTGAATCATGCAGATCCCCTAGACATGTGTAGAACCTATGCTATGAGAATCAGGAGGAGGCCAGGGCAATCTGTGCAAAGGCTGTGTGCATTTGTGCCAGTTCTGTGTTCCCAGTCCCTCCATGTTTTCTGACAACATGGAGCCAGTGGGGCCAATATGCTAGGGTTTCCCTAGCCTGCAGCTGCCTTGGGGGATCTATGTCAGGGGTGAGTGTGTAGAAAATTGATATAACTTAGAGCCATATTAGCTTTTCTGTGGAATTTCCATGGGGCAAGTGTGAGTGGGGACAAGGCACTTGACCCCAGCCTACCCATTCCCTGTTTTTAGATCCCTGGGTACATGAAGTGCCCTCTGCAAGGCCTAAGGGCTCTGGTTGAGTGTGGGTGTAAATACTGTTACAATGAGTCAACACACATAATAGGACCACCTTTGCTCCCACTATTAGGGGTAAGTAAATTAGTGAATATTATGCAATAAGTAGTGCAGTAAAACAGGCATGAAAACTACTGCCATTATATTTATACTGCAACACACAAAAGCAAGTTCAGTTATTTACCATGACTTAGATCTCAGAGTCCTTACTCAGGTCTACTCTATTCTAATCTTCTATCATTGTAGGTAATTATATAGCCGCTATTACTATCGTATCTAAGCAACTCACAAACATTAGTGAACTGACATCCCAGATCCTTTTACATTGTAAGTTACATTTACATCCAATGTAAAGCCCCTTTACGCTGCTCTTAGTATATATGAGAATCAGGCCCGAATGTAATTATCCACAGACACATCCTTGTGAGGAAGAGATTGAGGCCTAATCTATCTTTAAAATTTTAGATCAACCTAGTTAGGTCATTCAGGGGTATGAAAAATTCACAGCCTGTTAACACACATTTAAGTCAAACTAACCCAGGGAGTAGAGGTGACTAGAATTCTTCTGTCAACCTACCTACTGCTGCTCAGGAAAGTGGATTATCTACATACATGGGAAACGCCCTTTCACTGATGTACAAAGAGTCCACACTACGGGTGCTAAAGTGGCATAGCTGCAGTTGTGCTGCTTGTAGAGCCCTTAGTATAGACAAAAAGAAAAGGAGGACTTGTGGCACCTTAGAGACTAACCAATTTATTTGAGCATGAGCTTTCGTGAGCTACAGCTCACTTCATCGGATGCATACTGTGGAAATTGCAGAATATCATTATTATATACACAGACACCATGAAATAATACCTCCTCCCACCCCACTCTCCTGCTGGTAATAGCTTATCTAAAGTGATCATCAAGATGGGCCATTTCCAGCACAAATCCAGGTTTTCTCACCCTCCGCCCCCCCCACAGACAAACTCACTCTCTTGCTGGTAATAGCCCCTGGCCATAATATTTTACATTTAACAAATGTGAAATGGAAGCACAGAGAGATTAAGTGAATTGCCCTTGGTCACACAGGAAGTCTATGGAGTTACTCTGGATTTATACTGTTGCAGCTGAGAATAATCTGACCCAAGGTGTCTGCTCCATGAATATTAATAAAATACGATACACTAGGCAAGAGTTCAGACACGGGCAGAAGCAGATGTTGGTAGTGATGAGGTCAGTGTTGGAAGACTTTGTGAAAGAAGAGTGGTTTAAGGAAGGACTGGACAAGGGCACGAGAAGGGTTGCTGACCTTACCTTTGGAATAAACAGGGCAGCAGTAGACTAGCCCAGGGTGCTTGTGATGCTGACAGACTGTCATGAAAATGGCATTTTTTCTTGCCTGGCTGGACCCACTTTCTACCCAGTCAGGCAAGAATACAGGCTATTTACAATGGGATAATAAAAAAGGCCAGTGCAGGTTCTGCTCTGAAAAGGAGACATCACTACTGTGATTTATGCTTGTAGGATCCTGACTTGTGATCTTGCCAGTACACCCCTTAAACAGTGAAGAAAAACACTTTGTTCTTCCAGGATGACACGAACAGAAGAGACCTTAAATACATTAAAAGGCATCAGTGAAATTAAAAAAAGTTTATATTAAATAAAAAAAAAAATCTACCCAAAGTTCTCCCCCCTCAGCAGCGCAATGAATGCTAGCTGAACATTCCATTATATGATGCAATATTTTCCAAGGAAAGACGTGCCAGAATGTTCAGCCAGTTTAATTTTCTTTATTTGTGTATATATAGCACCCAAGCTGTGGGGCTGTACAAAGTTAAAAAACAACAATTAAAGCCAGGCCAGTTGGCCCAGAGAGACGCAGCCACTCTACTAATGGGGGAGGGACAAAGAAAAAATGTAATCATTTGACTGACTGAACAGATTTAGGCGCTTTGTAATATTATGTACTATATTTGCTTTGCATCACACACACTCTGGATAGATTTTGCTGGACTGAGTTGACTTATTTTGGCCTGCTGACATTACCTGCTCTGTATTAGTCTCCATTATATCTTTTTGGTATAGTACAGAAGGTTGTGCACTGTGTTGTTTTTAAGTAGCTTATATTCCATTCCCTTAACAGTGTCTGTCTGCTGGCTTGCAGGAGTCATATTGTATTGCTAAGCAACAAAACAAAAAAAATCCTTGTATTGCTCATTTATTGTATCCATGCCTGACCCTGCATTCACCAACTTCATAAACGCCAAATGTAGATGTATATTAGTAGAATGTATATTTTATTGTATATTAATATTTTCAATGTGTCTTGAAAACTGAGTTGTCAAACAGTTCATCAGCTTGGAAAAATAGTACTGAATCCTTTTAGTGTTTAGGAGCCCCACTCATCTATCAAGGCCTCATTATGCTTAGCCCTGTGCAAACACATAACAAAGACAGTTCCTATCCTGAATAGCTTGCAATCCAAGTATAAAATGGGAGATAACAGGTGGTTAGAACATACAGATGATGGAGCACAAGGTAACAATGAGACAAGTAATCAGCTTGTTAAGCAGTGGTCATAGCATGCTAATTGCCTAACCATTGTCAAATTTTTGTAGGCACCAGGGCAGAAGCACTGCAATAAGTGGTGCTTGGAGCATGCAAGAAATGGAGAACAAGGCCCAGAATAGATGCACTATCACTACATGTTGTGTAAGCTTCTCCATACTGCTCTGCCAATCCTGAACTGGAGGAAGCACTTCTATGGAGGAGTTGATAGTTCCGTCCCCACTGCCCATCCAGTTCTTGACCTCTTTGCTGAGACTGAACAAAAGTTGACAGCTAGTGCCAGCTATGATAGAGGACTGTTTTAATGATGTGGACTGGACTGACATCACCAGGTTCATTTGACATAGGCCACTGAAAAGCTTTGAGTAATACCAGCCAAGCCTGGATTCAGACATGCAATATGAGTGAAAGGCTCTTCTTCCCATTACTAATCACCCAAGCTGTCCAGTCCTCCACAAAACAAAGTTAATTCATATTATGAAATGTAATAAGTTAGAAATTGCAAGGGAAAATCCCTGAGTGCTTTATGGGATTTGGATAGATCTCCTGTAAATATTAAAAAGAAAAGGAGTACTTGTGGCACCTTAGAGACTAACACATTTATTTGAGCATAAGCTTTCGTGAGCTACAGCTCACTTCATCGGATGTAACTTATGCTCAAATAAATGTGTTAGTCTCTAAGGTGCCACAAGTACTCCTTTTCTTTTTGCGAATACAGACTAACACGGCTGCTACTCTGAAACCTGTAAATATTAAGGAGACGAGAAATATCCTCTTATTAATTCCAGTCAGTCTCTTAGACTTTTACAGTAGATGTTCTCTGCAATAGAGAACTGCTTCTCAGTTATTTCACAGATGAAAGGCTATTGAAAAACCAATAGTTTATTAAATAAACACAAGAGACAGAAGCAGCATTAATATTTACAGAAGGATTAAGTGTTTATGCTGTGCAGAATCCTACAATTTGGTGAGCTAGGCCTGGTTTCACTGAACCTACTGAGCTTTGTGAAAGACAGTTTTCTCCCTAGTCATCACAGCATCACCAGGGGGGAGGGGGAATGATAGCTCAGTGGTTCGAGCTTTGGCCTGCTAAACCCAGGGTTGTGAGTTCAATCCTTGAGGGGGCCATTTAGGGATCTGGGGCAAAAATTGGGGATTGGTCCTGCTTTGAGCAGGGGGTTGGACTAGATGACCTCCTGAGGTCCCTTCCAACCCTGATATTCTATGATCTAGATTGTAAATACTGGTATCTATTCTTTGTATGGCTAAAGAATCTAGAGCAGTATGCTCTTCAAGTTTGGACATTTATACTTCAGTCTAGTTTGACACAGTCTAGTGTATGCATTACCTTACAGAAAGCACTTCAGGTCTTTCACTATGTGACCATCCAGTCCTCCATAGCCTTTCCCCTGACAGTGCTTTAAAAGGAATAGCCATTATATCATAGAATCATAGACTATCAGGGTTGGAAGGGACCTCAGGAGGCCATCTAGTCCAACCCCCTGCTCAAAGCAGGACCAATCCCCAATTTTTGCCCCAGATCCCTAAATGGACCCCTGAAGGAGTGAACTCACAATCAAGAGTTTTACATCCAAGCCAGGGAAGTGTTTTATATTAAGCCACCACAGCGCGCGCACATGCAAAAAAAACACAAAAAACTGTTAGCTGTGCCCCACCAATCACATCATCCTCGCACTCCTGCCCCATACCACCATATAGGGAGACTGGGTATTGTTCTGGGTGAAGACAAAGTTGAGTGGGCGGATGGGGAAACCTCAGAAACACCTGAGAATCTGAGAAAAGCAGCAGAAACCAAGACGACAAACAGAACAAGCATTGGGAACATGGGTCTGAGTAAAACACAAGAGAAACATTTTTGGGTAGAATGCTGCCTGAAAGCGTACTGGAACTCTGAGCAAAGAAACCGTCTCCTCTTTGTACATTCTTTGTAAATAAATAGGATTACATCAAAGTATTACCTGACTCCATCATCAATTTCTCCTCCAGTGCAAACAATCCACAAGACTCTGAATATTGGTGAACCACTCTGGTCAAAAAGGGCGCAATACCATCTCTGTTTAAATGAAATAACCCTAACTTCACTTATGTATAAAAGGATTTATGCAACTGCATATATTAGGCCCTAGGTGCACAGAGAAGGGGAGATAATACAGAATATGGGTGCTCACAATCCAGGTTGCCTTACTCATGCAAGTGATCCTATTCACTTAAAAGGGACTACTTGCATAAGTAAATTAAACAGAATTTGGTTCATGACCATTAGGGAGATAATACAAACAACATATTTTAAACTAAAAGACTACCACCAATCATTTCCTTTTTAAAAAGCTATAATTATAGGGAGTGAATATTTGGAGAAGAATGGATTTTAAATGGAGTTTAGATAGATTTCAAATTTCCCCCTACTTCCCACACTCCATAATATGCAACAGTGAACACTAGGTAAGGTTTAAGACCTTGTGGGCTCTCCTTTTAACACAGACTACATAATCCTACAGCATCAGTTGCAAATAATGTAATAACACTATTAGCTGAAATTTTTGAATAATTATTGTAGAATGTAAATGTTTATAAGTATGGCAGGCATGTAATAAATAGATGGTTCTGAAACAATCTTCAGGATCCAAATGCTGATGAAATTAGGATCTCTCTCAAAAGGTGGGTCTTTCGATACTGCTGCTGCTTACTGTAGTTTAGCAGACTTCAGTAGGAATGGCCAGCACCTGGGAGCCTAATTCTGCAACTTTTACTCAGCTTACGTAGGGCTTACATACACCACAAGACGCACTGACTTCCTTGGAACATCTGTTTAATAGTAATTAATTATCAAGGAGTGACATTTACAGAACTGAGCCCAACTCCTTCAAAGTTCAAACTCACTTTAGATTAACCAAATTCACGGTACTCTGGTGTGCTCACATTTGATTCTGTCTTCAACAGGTTCTGAAGGCAAGTTCATAGCATACTGTGGAAGCACGGAAAAGCAAACAAACAGTCATCCAGTATTAGTGAGAGAAGATCTAATTACAAGATGTTTGTGTTTGTATAATGCCAAGCATCTAAGGCTATACAGTTATTCCAAAAGGTGCAGGCAGACAGCTCAGCCTGTGATTGTTTTAACACTGGTCTTCAGAAGGATATTGGATGCCTTTTAATTCAGACAGAAGCAAGATACACTTTTTGAAAATCAGGAACTTAATCCTGTAGCTCTTAGGCAGGCAAAGTTCCCATGGCAATTTGTTTCAATGGGAGTTCTGCCTGCACAGGGATTGCAGAATGAGACCCAACATATATTTTCTGTTTACAGTGCGTACTATCATTGCTACCATAATATGTAATGCACAGGTAAATGAAAGAGCAAGGACAGGCCATCTTGCTTTTTTACCTAGACTTTTGATAAAACTAGACCAATCAAGAGAATTGAGATAGTGAAGCTTGAGGAAATCTTATCAGAGTTCTCACAGGCATTCCCAGATACCTGTACAGTAAAAATAAAGGTTATCTGCTTTATACTAGTGTCATCACTCAGTCAGTCTCTGAAACCTTCCATCCATTTGTAGAAATCACAGTTCTCCAAGCACAAGTTTATCTCACACAATACAGAACCAGTGTAGGTGTACTGGTATAACGCACACAGTACCGCATAGGCTAGTTCTGCAGTCCTTAGTCAAAATTCCTACTCAAGTCAATGTGAGTTTTGCCAGAGGAAAGCTGTAGTATTTGAACTCTAAGCATCTTATTGTAACGACCTAGTTTATCATGCTTTTGGCCTTACTTTAATTCTAACCATTGTCTGATTACTAGTTACCAGCCAGTTCCACAAGGTTGTTTGTAAAGGGAAGGGGGAAAAAGCTTACAGTGTATCTAAGAGTTTAATTAATTCCCTGCAGTTCTTTGCAGTCTCATCAACTCCCAGTCTGATTTCCTGTATCTTTCCACCTGATCGTTATATCACATATATTCAGCAGCTAAGCCATTACATTTAATATGTCTTTGTCAAAAACAACAACAAAAAACCACCAAACAAAAACACTAGCTAACTGCAAGTTACAGGGAGATTCACTCTCACAATACAAGATTTTAACTATAAAGTAAGGCCTGTTAAAACAAATATTCAACTTATTTGTCTCATGTTAGCTTTGTACATTATTATTGGTTGGAATGAAGGTTAAACTAATATTGCGAAAGAAGCCTCTTTTGTTGTACAATAGGCAAGAACCACTATTAAGCAGAATGCTAAAATCCCTGGAAATTGGTGCATATAAGACTGGAACAACACTGCTTTTCAAGGTGGAGGGTTAAACTCTGCTGAAAATAGATGGAGCTCCTATGAGAGTCTGTGGGCCAAGTTTGCTAGTGAAGTCAGTGGTGATTTAATTTACATTTTGAACTCAAGTGGTAAAGCAACACAATTTTCATTAACTTGGCATTCAGTTAGTGAGCAAAAATGAGTGAAAAGGCAGAAGATAAAAAGAGCTTTTAACAAGAAACTAAGAGAGAGCATGACATAATATAAGTAGGACACAGCCATGCAAATACTTACTCACTAAGTGGTTCCATAGAATTCACTGTGATACTTGGGTGAGTGAAGTTACTCCTGTGTATAAGTGTTAATTGGACCAACTCCAGAGTCATGTTCTACTCATTTACATTCATGAAACCCCTACTGACTTCAAAAGTCTGTTGTATGACTATAGGTAGATACAGTCTTTAACTACATGATCACATGCTATTGCCCCCCCACAGGATTTGATTTTTCAACCTTAACATTCTTTTAACATTGTGTTTTGGATGTACTTTCATATGTTTTTAAAAATTGAAAGAAAAATTTTATCTTATGTAATTATATTGATGCCCACATGTGTCAGTGGCAGGGTAGGGATCTTTAGATCTACAGCACAGTCTTCCACCATTTAAGCAAACAGAGAAACTGGTAGCAATAGAAGGCTCTCTCTTCTGTGTGGATCTGTTGCTAGAGGGGATAGACACACACTTTGCCAGTGGGTTTCACAGATATTTCCTAGGCAGCGAAGGAATGTTGAGACTCAGGAATAATGGATTTATTCCAGGTTCTTTAGAGGATTGTTCTCTAGTCATTATATATACACACTCCTGCCCCTGTCCAGCCTCTCCCTGTCCCCTTCTGCTCCTATACCTCCCTCCCCAGTTCCTGTCATTGTCCTCCTCCAGTTTAGATATAATCCTTCCCCAGTTCCTGTCCCCAGCTCCTTCCCTCTACTCCTAACCCCTCCCATATCTCTCCCCACACCCCAGATCCTGCCCTTGGCTCCCCACTCTTGGCTTTTGCTTCTAAATTAACATTTTCCCTTAATCTCATTCTGAGAAGCAGCAGAACTGTTTTAGCTGAAACTTAAAATCAGCCTGGGGAAGACACAAGGGCATGGAAAATTTCAGCCCAAATGGTTTAAATTTAACAGAAAGTGTCAGGTAACATTAACTATAGGTGTCCCACCTATAATGCAGCGTGCATTGTTCTATCCTCAGATACACATGCAATATGAAATGACATCAGTAATTGCATGGATGTATCTGAAGCAAAATGGAGTCATATGAAATATACATGGATAGTGTAGGTAAGTTCAAATTGCTGTGAAAGAGAAAACATTTTATAGCTAGGGCTGGGGCTTTATGAGATCTGGGTTCTGTTTCTGTCTCTGCTTTTTCTTCCTGGTGTGACTTTGGGCAAGTTACAAAATAGCCACCGATTTTGGGTGCCCAAACTCAAACAGGTTTGAGCCTGATATTTAGAAGTGCTGAGCCTCCACACCACCATTGAAAGTCAACGGGAGCTGTAAGCGCTCGGCACTTCTGGAAATCAGGCCACTGATAGTTAGGCTCTCTTACATCCATGTTTAAACTTCTAACCCATGTTTGAAAATATTAGCTTATGCTAATAAGTCCTTTTATTGAAGTTTTACAAACTGACTGGAGGTGACAGTTATGGATGGAAACATTCTGATGGAAAAAATGCGAAGAGCAAAAATTCTGTTTGTTTGATTGCTTACTGTGAAAATAAGATGTCATTTCTCTCTCTCCCCTACCCAAGGTGGTATATGCCATTTGTCAAATCGAAGAGCCTGCACAACAAATTAATTTTGCAAAAACAATAAAAATCATTTTCAAAGTGCATAATCAATAATGGTTTACAAGAGTTCTTTAGCAAATATTTTCAAAAAGTGGTGGTCCAGAAGATGGCAGTGTATAGGTTAAATATTTAACATATATAGACTTGTGTGTTATAATATATACAATTTACATATAGGTATATTATACACCCAGAAATAATCAGTAAAAAAAACAAAAACAAAAAACCACCAAGAGAAAATTAATAGAACAACATCTTTTGACATACATATGGCCTAATAACATCACTATGAATTTACAGAGTGTTTTTGTGACCTTGATCTCTCAAAAATAATTGACAAAAGGCTCTCCAAGGCCAAAATACCAGGTCCTTCCCCCTCCCATGACTTGTGATAAAATTGGACTATTATAATTTAAGTCTGACCATAAATTTTCTCTTAGAAAAAGAATGTGTTACGCCAACATAATGTCAAGGGGGAAGGAATGTAAGCCAAAATTGGGTAAGAACTGGTTAAAGAAAATTTAGATAAATTAGATGCAGTCAAGTCAGCAGCACCTGATAAAATTCATCCTTGGATACTTAGCTGAAGAAATCTCAGAACAATTAGCAATTATTTCCGAGAACTCGTGGAGTACAGGAGAGGTCCCAGAGAACTGGAAAAGGGAACACATATTACTTATCTTAAAAGGGGGAACAAAAACAACCCAGAGAATTATAGACAAGTCAATGTAACTTTGATACCTGCAAAGATACTGGAACAAGTTATTAAACAATCTACTACAATCCCCAGTTCCTTTTCAGCAGTACTACCACCTTGCCAGTTATTATTGATTTTGTAGCTGTATGTATAATTTTTCCTTCCTAGGTGCAGTAGTTTGCATTTGTCTTTCTCAAAATTAATCTTGTTGATTTCAGACCACTTCTCTAATTTGTCTCAGTCTTCTTTGGATTTAATTGTCTGGAGTGATTTGCTATCATCTGACACAATCTAATCTAAACATTAAATAAAAAGAATCTGTAAGGGTAGTTAAGCTTCTGGAGTCCCTACCAGTGGAAGTTAAGAACAAGTTGGACAGACAGCTTTCAGGGATGGTCTAGATCAGTGATACTCTGACTGTGGTTCTTGAGTCACATGTGGCTCTTTAATGTGTATCCTGCGGTTCTTTGCAGCACATATTAAAACACTGCGTGATTTATTATTAACCAATCTGAGTTATTAACCAATTAGGATGCTTCTACTATGTTATTAACCAATTATAGTTCATAAAATATGTGGTCAGTCATTTTTCTGTGAGAATAATATAAACTAAATATTTCCCATGTCATACTTTTTAAATATGACTATATAGTATTATAGTAAATGAATCAAATGCATTCACACTACAGTGGCTCTTTTGGGTAATGTTGATTGCTAATTTGGCTCCTGAACCACTGAAATCTGAGTATTACTAGTCTAGATTTACTTGGTCCTGCCTCAGCACAAGGGACTGGACTTGCTGACTCTCAGGGTGACATAGCCCTACATAGCTGTGATTCAACATGCCCAGAATTTTCTTCAACTCAAGCACTAGTGCAGGGGTTCTCAAACTGGGGGTTGGGACCCCTCAGGGGGTCATGAGGTTATTACCTGGGGGGTTATGAGCTGTCAGCCTCCACCCCAAACCTCGCTTTGCCTCCAGCATTGATAATGGTGTTAAATATATAAAAAATTGTTTTTAATTTATTTTGGGGGTCGCAGTCAGAGGCTTGCTATGTGAAAGGGGTCACCAGTACAAAAATTTAAGAACCACTGCTCTAGTGCCATTATTAACTGTGACACTAGAGAAAGTAATGAAAGGAATTAGTAGGGACATCCACTTGCATACAGCCAGGCAGAGCAGGTCATGCTTATGAAACAAAGAATTGGTGTAATTGTCTTTTTCTCATTTTCTAACACCTTAACAACACTTTTTAATTACAGACAAAATAGAGATAAACCTGAACTGCAAAGTTTAGATCCAGATCTGAATGTGAAAGTTTGTCAGCATTTACATCAGGGACTTCTGTTTGTTTCCTATCATAACAGGCTGCCATGAAATTCAGATTTTAGTGAGAACTTCTCCAAAGTTTGGACATATTCATTCTTTTTCTTTCAAACAAATATAATTTTGAACTCATATTCTGTATAAATAACTCCACTGAAAGACTATATTTTCCAAATTGCTTATGTCACTCTATGTTATCCACACATACACTCTTATGCTTGTATAAAGGACAGAGAAGGATGTGGGCATTTTCCTCATTGGTGTGCAAGGACTCCTTTGGAATGGTGACCATCTATCAGCCCAATGCAGAGGTTGAGTCTTCCATGAAATGTTAAGGCAGCCTGCTTACTCTATAGATGCCAGTATGTTTCTATTTGTGGGGTAGATATTGACTAAATGTAAACTCCCAAATACATACCACCCCAGACACTTCAGAAGTATTTTACCTGATTACCGAACAAACTTCAAAAAAGAACTGTGGTGATGAAGAAACCCTGCAATATATCTACCTAGCAAGACAGTAAAATCCTGTTTCAGGCAGCCAGAAGCCCCTTCAAGATACTGCTGAGATTATAGAGGACAGCTGTCTCCTGAGGTTTTGGACTCCAATGCTCCAGAAATTACAACAGGTGTTCCTTGGGGCAATGTTAACAAGTCTAATTGGCAGCAGGGACATGATTAAGTAGATGGGGGGTGTAAATCAGTAGCCTGGAGGAAATCAGGAGATCTAAGAATGGCAGGAGGGTGTCTTGTCTCTAATGCCTGTCCTGTGTAACTGAGTTTGAAGAAACCGGATCTTGGTTTATTTTGGATGTTGGCTGATAGAAGCCTTTTCCCTGCTGTCTGGGCAGCGTGGTGAAGAAATTTGTTTCTTCTTTTTGCTCTTTATCCTGACTTCTGGCTGGACAAAACAGGAACAATTTCTCAGGTGAGAATGAAAACCCATTCAGTAAACTCCTTTTCCCCCCTGGCACACAGAGTAGTCCATCACAGGAAATCTTTTGTTGCTTGGCTTGGTGACAAATGTCCTCAAGGTTCTAAAAATTTGTTAGTTTCTTTAACTCCCCACCCCCACTCACGGAGATTAAAATGTTAATGCATTGCTTGCAGCCTTTTTGTGCTGTTGCAGATAGGACTGGCTCTAGGGGGTTCTGTTGCCCAAGGCAGCAGTCTGCCCCTACTGTAACAGCCTGAAGTAATTGACACAGTTACTGGGTTTGTTTGTTTGTTTGTTTTTTTGCTGCCTCTTGATGGTCTCACCTAGGAAATGGATGAGCAAAGGCTTGAGGCAATGTGCAGAGGTCAAAGAGAGACAGGATGCACAAATGATTAGTTTTCATCCAACTTCCATTTTTTTGTTTTGATTCAGTTGTTTAGATTCATAGATACTAAGGTCAGAAGGGACCATTATGATCATCTAGTCTGACCTCCTGCACAACGCAGGCCACAGAATTTCATCCACCCACTCTTGCGAAAAACCTCTCACCTATGTCTGAGCTATTGAAATCCTCAAATCATGGTTTAAAGACTTCAAGGAGCAGAGAATCCTCCAGCAAGTGACCCGTGCCCCATGCTACAGAGGAGGGCAAAAAACCTCCAGGGCCTCTTCCAATCTTCCCTGGAGGAAAATTCCTTCCCGACCCCAAATATGGTGATCAGCTAAACCCTGAGCATATGGGCAAGATTCACCAGCCAGATACTACAGAAACTTCTTTCCTGGGTAACTCAGATCCCACCCCATCTAATATTCCATCACAGGCCATTGGGCCTATTTACCATGAATATTTAATTACCAAAACCATGTTATCCCATCATACCATCTCCTCTATAAACTTATCGAGTTTAATCTTAAAGCCAGATAGATCTTTTGCCCCCACTGCTTCCCCTTGTTAGTACCTTGTTAGTGAAGACGGAAGCAAAACAGATAGTAAACACCTTAACCTTCTTACTGCCATCAGTTATTAGCTCTCCTTCTCTGCTAAGTAGAGGACCTACGCTTCCCTTTATCTTTCTATTGCTTTTAATGTATTTGCAGAAAATATTGCCTTTTATGTCCCATGGTAGGTGTAACTCATTTTGTGCCTTAGTCTTATGTATATCTGATTTTGTCCCTACATGCTTATGCTAATCTTTTGTACTCCTCCTTAGCAATACGTCCATGTTTCCACTTTTTCTAGGATTTCTTTTTGATTTTTAGGTAAAGAGAGCCTAATAGAGCCATATTGACCTCTTACGATGCTTCCTGTCTTTCCTCTAGTTTGCAGTTTTGCCTTAACATTAATCTCTTCAGAAGCTGCCAGCTCTCCTGAACTCCTTTGTCTCTGAGATTTTCTTCCCATTTACCCACCAGTTCTCAGTTTGTTAAAGTCTGCTTTTTTTAAGTCCATTGTCCTTATTCTACTGATTTCATTCCTTAGAATCATGAAATCTATCATTTCATGATCACTTTCACCCAAATTGCCTTCCACCTTCTGATTCACAACCAATTCCTTCCTGTTGGTCAGAATCAAGTCTAAAATGGCTCCCCCCCACCAGTTACTTCCTCTACTTTCTGGAACAAAGAGTTGTCCCCTAATACATTCCCAGAAATTACTGGAAATTGTGTTTTGCCATATTACTTTAACTACCCAGACATCTGTTGGAAAAGTCCCCCATTATCCAAAACAAATTCTGGTAATATTTCTGTTACTTGTTCTAGAAATGCCTCATTCATTTTCTCCTCGTGACTTCGTGATGGTGTACCCTTATTCCCCGCCCCCCACCCTTTATCTTTGCCCAGAGACTTTCAACTGGTCTCCCACTCAGCTCCTTCTGGACCTCAGAACAAGTGTATATACTCTTGATGTATAATGCAACACCTCCTTCCTTTTTTCCTTGCCTTCCCTTCCTGAACAAGCGTATTTAAAAAAATCAGTCTTGTAAAATTCTACTTACCCACAGGGAAAATTTTTTCTTTTGTTTTCTTTTCCCTTAAAAAAAATAAATATGTGGAGGAAAATAGTGTTTGCTTTATTATCATATTTTCTTTTTCATTGAGTCAGTAGAGCTGTAATACTGCAAGAAAAACTCTGTTCATGGTATTTCCTATCTGATCAGATCAGCAAAAGGAAGCAGGGAAAAGTCTTATGACTTATTGTTGGGTAGATTTTCAGCCCAGTTTTACAGGCCAGTGAATTTTGGGTAGCCTGGATAAGATTCAGATACGCATTCTAACTCTTCAGTGATTATCTTAAATGAACCTCCAAACATTTAGAGGTTTGTCCATCACTAGCAGCTTTACCAAATTGCTCTCATTTAAATTCTAGTAACTCTTAGATTAATATTCTTGTTTGGGTACCAATCTATAAAAAAATTCGTAACAGCCCTGCCCACAGGTAGAGGGGGGATGAATTCCATTTTTACTGCTCCTGTCACTCAGATCTTGTTTAGACTGTGTATTTGCCTCAGTTACAGCCAGCTAGTAGTAAGCAGGGGTAAACGGCTCTGGTACAAATCATATCAGATGCTTTGTCTATCCTAGCGCAGTTAGGACTGGTGATTGGTCACCACTGTCTGAAATCCCCAGTGGAGATCAGTACCCTGCACAAAACTAAGTTTGGATCACTTACAAAGATGAGGGGAGAAGTAAATTCCACCCTCAAAGAGGAACAGCCTTTGTAATAATAACTAAAATATTTATATGCAGAAGTGTGTCAGGCTTTGTTCATTTACATATGCTTCTTTTGACTCAGCCCTGGTCTACACTACGAGTTTAGGTCGAATTTAGCGGAGTTAGATCAATTTAACCCTGCTCCCATCCACATGACAAAGCCATTTTTGTCGACTTAAAGGGCACTAAAATCGACTTCTGTACTCCTCCCTGACGAGGGGATTAGCGCTGAAATAGACCTTGCCGGGTCGAATTTGGGGTAGTGTGGATGCAAGTCAATGGTATTGGCCTCCGGGAGCCATCCCAGAATGCTCCATTGTGACTGCTCTGGACAGCACTTTCAGCTCCGATGCACTAGCCAGGTACACAGGAAAAGGACCAGGAACTTTTGAATTTCATTTCCTGTTTGGCCAGCATGGTGAGCTCATCAGCACAGGTGACCATGCAGTCCCAGAATAGCAAAAGAGCTCCAGCATGGACCAAACTGGATCTGATAGCTGTATGGGGAGACGAATCCGTGCTATCAGAACTCCATTCCAAAAGTTGAAATGCCAGTATATTTGGAAAAAAAATCTCCAAGGGCATGATGGACAGAGGCTATAACAGGGACCTGCAGCAGTGCTGCATGAAAATTAAGGAGCTCAGGCAAGCCTACCAAAAAACCAAAGAGGCAAACGGCCACTCAGGGTCAGAGCCCCACACATGCCACTTCTATGAGCTGCATACAATTCTAGGGGGGGCTCCTACCACTACCCCACCCCTGTCCATGGACACCTGTAAGGGAGGAGTCTCATGCAACAGGGATGAGGATTCTGGGGACAAGGAAGAGGAGGAGGAGAAGGAGGATAGCACACAACAGGCAAGTGGAGAAACCGTTCTCCCTGACAGCCAGGAACTGTTTAATCACCCTGGAGCTAATACCCTCCCAAGGCTGGCTCCCGGACCATGAAGCCGGAGAAGGCACCTCTGGTGAGTGTACCTTTTGTAAATATAATACATGTTTAAAAGCAAGTGTGTTTTAATGATTAATTTGCCCTGAAGACTTGGGATGCATTTGCGGCCAGTACAGCTACTGGAAAAGTCTGTTAACGTGTCTAGGGATGGAGCAGAAATCCTCCAGGGACATTATTAAGGGGACATTCAGAGGTGGCTGTTCCTGCTGGGCTGTTTGCCTGTGGCTGAAAAGAAATCATCCCCACTTTTAGTCACGTGGTGGGGGGGAGGGGGTTTCACGCTGAGCTGTTCGCGTCTGGCTGGCAGGGATCTTCCCTGATACTAGTCACGTGGTGGGAGGAGGGGTGAAGCGATCATCCCAGAGAACTGGGGGTGGGGGAGTTAGTTGGATTTGTTCTGCACGTTAACCCGAAAACCGCAGCCCCTCCTTTTAAATGGCCAACCCAACGGGAGCTTGGTATGGGAAAGGAGGGCACTGCTGTTTGAAACCATTCCCACATCTTATTAAGTTTGAAGAAGCCAAAATACTGTGGCTTACCATGGCTGCCTGTAAGCCGAATTCTGTTCCCGGCCCTGCGTGTGTGATCTCTCACACCAAACCAGCAAGCCCTCAATATAAGAGGCAAAAATGCGACCTTGTACCGAAAGCACATGTGCTATGTAATGTTAACAGCTTGGTTCACCATGAAAGAATCTACCCATTGTTCTCTAAAATGTGTCTTTTTAAATACTACTCTCCCTTTATTTACTCCCACAGCTGCAAATGTTTCAACGCTCCCCCTATCATCTCCATCCCAGAGGCTAGTGCAGATAAGAAGGTGGGGAAAAAAACGCACTCGTGATGAAATGTTCTCCGAGCTCATGCAGTCCTCCCGCACTGAAAGAGCTCAGCAAAATGCATGGAGGCAAACAATGGCAGAGTCTAGGAAAGCAGAAAATGAACGTGAGGACAGGAGGGACGAGCAAGATGAGAGGTTGCAGGAGCAAGAGGAGAGGTGGCAGCAGCATGATGAGAAGAGGCAGGATGCAGTGCTGAGGCTACTGGGGGAATCAAACTGATATGCTCCGGCATCTGGTGGAGCTGCAGGAAAGGCAGCAGGAGCACAGACCACCGCTGCAGCCTCTGTGTAACCACCCGCCCTCCTCCCCAAGTTCCGTAGCCTCCTCACCCAGATGCCCAAGAACGCGGGGCGGCAGCTCTGGGCACCCAACCACTTCACCCCAGAGGACTGCCCAAGCAACAGAAGGCTGGCATTCAATAAGTTTTGAAGTGCAGTGTGGCCTTGTCCGTCCCTCCTCCCACACCCCACCCGGTGCTGCCCTCCTGCCCCACCCCTCCCAGGCTACCTTGGCAGTTATCCAAGTGTGTGATGAATTAATAAAGAATGCATGATTTTGAAACAACAATGACTTTATTGCCTCTGCAAGCGGTGATCGAAGGGGGGAGGGTCGTTGACTTACAGGGAAGTAGAGTGAACCAAGGGGGTGGGTTTTCATCAAGGAGAAACAAACAGAACTGTCACACCATAGCCTGGTCAGTCATGAAACTGGTTTTCAAAGCTTCTCTGATGCGCAGCAAGCCCAGCTGTGCTCTTCTAATAGCCCTGGTCTATGGCTGAGCATAATCAGCGGCCAGGTGATTTGCCACAACCTCCCACCCCACCATAAACGTCACAGATATTGTGGAGAACACAGCAAGCAGCAATAACAATGGGAATATTGGTTTCGCTGAGGCCTAACTGAGTCAGTAAACTGCGCCAGCGTGCTTTTAAATGTCCAAATGCACATTCTACCACCATTCTGCACGTGCTCAGCCTATAGTTGAACAGTTCCTTACTACTGTCCAGGCTGCCTGTGTATGGCTTCATGAGCCATGGCATTAAGGGGTAGGCTGGGTCCCCAAGGATAACTATAGGCATTTCAACATCCCCAACAGTTATTTTCTGGTCTGGGAAGTAAGTATCTTCCTGCAGCTGTTCAAACAGACCAGAGTTCCTGAAGATGTGAGCGTCATGTACCTTTCCTGGCCATCCCATGTTGATGTCGGTGAAATATCCCTTGTGATCCACCAGTGCTTGCAGCACCATTGAAAAGTACCCCTTGCGCTTTAGGTACTGGCTGCCAAGGTGGTCCGGTCCCAAGATAGGGATATGCATTCCGTCTATCGCCCCACCACAGTTAGGGAATCCCATTGCAGCAAAGCCATCCACTACAACCTGCACATTTCCCAGAGTCACCACCCTTGATAGCAGCAACTCAGTGATTGCATTGGCTGCTTGCATCACAGCAGCCCCCACAGTAGATTTGCCCACTCCAAACTGATTCCCGACTGACCGGTAGCTGTCCAGTATTGCAAGCTTCCAGAGGGCTATCGCCACTCGCTTGTGAACTGTGAGGGCTGCTCTCATCTTGATATTCTTGCGCTTCAAGGCAGGGGAAAGCAAGTCACAAAGTTCCATGAAAGTGCCCTTATGCATGCGAAAGTTTAGCAGCCACTGGAAATCATCCCAGACCCGCAACACTATGCGGTCCCACCAGTCTGTGCTTGGTTCCTGGGCCCAGAATCGGCGTTCCATGGCATGAGCCTGCCCCATTGCAACCAGGATGGCCAAATTGCCGGGGCCTGTGCTTTGAGAGAAGTCTGTGTCCATGTCCTCATCACTCTCATCACCGCGCTGCCGTCATCTCCTTGCCTGCTTTTGCAGGTTCTGTTTCTGCACATACTGCAGGATAATGCGTGAGGTGTTTACAATGCTCATAACTGCTGTGGTGATCTGAGCGGCCTCCATGTTTGCCGTGGTATGGCGTCTGCAGGAGAGCAGAGTTGCAGCGGAAGCGGTGGCTGACAATGGATGCCACGAGAATAGATATTTATAGAGAATGACGAGAGGACCTGCGAGGTGGATTCATGAGAGCAGAGTTGCGGTGGAGGATGACGGTTAGCACCGCGCACATTTCCCGAGGAGCCCATGACAGACAACATGGAGAAATTAGCTCTTGAGACAATAGCAGCAGAGCAGAGTTGCAGCAGAAGCGGTGGATGATGATGGTTAGCAGTCCTACTGTACTGTCTGCTGAAAGCAGTATGGCGTCCGCACAGAAAAAAGGTGCAAAACTATTGTCTGCCATTGCTTTCACGGAGGGAGGGGCGACTGACGACACGTACCCCAAACCACCTGTGACAATGTTTTTGCCCCATCAGGCATTGGGAGCTTAACCCAGAATTCCAATGGGCGGCGGAGACTTCCAGAACTGTGGGATAGCTACCCACAGTGCACCACTCTGTAAGTCTATGCTAGCCACGGTAGTGAGGACACACTCCGCTGACTTAATGCGCTTAGTGTGGACATATGCAATCAACTGTATAAAATCGATTTCTAAAAATTGATTTCTACAATATCGACCTAATTTCGTAGTGTAGACATACCTTAGTTGTTCACTCACACACTTCTGAGACAGAATTTAAGATCTCACTAATATGCCAGTTACTTATCTAACATTAGATAATTAGCAGCATTAAATATCTTTATCTCTTAGAGTTAACAGCTATGAAAGTGTTATTCTCTTAAACCTTGATTTTTCACCCCCCAAGTTGGGGAATTTTTAAAAAAGGCCTATCATTACTTTTTCTGGTCATATATTATTCTGCCACATGATGTCCTCCTAACCCAGGTTAAAGTCAGAGTGAATATACTTGATTAACCTCAGTAATGCAGGCAGAACCATCTCATGTACAGCAGAGCTACTGCAGATTTTATATGAAAAAGCATTGATCTTTTATTGACTATTTACTTCATCTGCCCTCACAGACTTCTGTTACTTTAGAGAGTGAGGCACCTGTGTAATTTTTGTTCTTACTGTAGGCTAAATCTAAACATCCCCTCTATGGCTGAGCATTCTAAACAAGGTTCTGAAATATCTGCAGTGGAATTCAAAAGCCTAAAAAGCGGATGCATTCCTTTTTCATGCTGCTTTAGTTAACTTGTTCCAGTTTCCCAAAAACTGGCATTTTGTACAAACATAGCACCATTCTAGACTTTGAAATTTTATTTGTTATGAATTTTTGAATCAATACACCATTTTAATGTAACATGGTTTAATGTGAAATTTTGCAACAATTTAATAAAAAATGAAATTTTGGAGTCAAGAAATGGCCTTGAACAAAATTACAATTTTGTTAGTATTTTGTTTTGGAACAGCCCTAATTTTTAAATATGACATTAATTGCATTTAAATTTGTTCTGGAGTGTATTTCTTTACAAATCGTCTTTCTATCAAGAATGATTCCTCTTTGAAATGCTGCTACAACAAATCCACAATCACCTAGAACTTTATGGTGGTCATTATGTTGCCATCTCAGGAATGTAGTAGTAGGGATTAAACTCAGTGCCTCCTGTTTGAAACAGAGGCAACTATCACTTAAGCTAAAGGAAAATCTTCATTACCTCTCAGTTGGATAAGGTCTATGTTATAGCTGAGTAATTCCTTCCACTAGGACAGTAACACTCAGTGTAAGTGTTGTGCATGTGATGACTAATCATTAAAACCATGCAACAATTTACTCATCAGGATAAAAGTTTCCAAAACTTTGTGGTTCAGAATGTCTTACAAAAATAGAGCCAGAACTTTGTCTACTAATCTGTTTTGGCTGTAGCAATCCCTTGCAGACATCCGACTAGTTTCTCTCTTCTCACGTCACCTTCATACACTTTATGTATGGCCACCTATAAACCAAAAGAGAGATAGCCAGAGCTTCCTCCTCCCTGTCCATCTGGCCCACCATTGTGGTGACAATGTGCATAGTGCATGGACTATGTACAGTATCATACATTTAAATTGTGGTTGGATAATGGCAAAAGGGGCAAATTAGTGCTACAAAAAATATCTGAATGTATTTGGAACGATCATCTGCAAATCAGGTTTTGATCACGTTCATTGAATAAGGGCTCCCTGACTATTAAGTTCTACAGTGTCAGATGCTTCCCCCCCGCAGAGAAATATGATTTTGAATTTTCAGAAGATCCCATCCCTAAATTGTCTTCCACCAAAACAAAAACAAGAAAGTAGCGAGACTGAGTTGTAGATGCCATTAATTTGAAAGACCCAGCCCCAGTGAGCTGTTGAAGAATGCAGTTCAATATGGACAAAAATAGAATGAAAGGACTGAAAAAAAATAGGCTAATGGAAAGGGATTACATGGAGTAATATTTAAAAATGAAACAAATAACTGTTATCTCCTAAAGATTTAGTAATTTTTAAAAACCCACTCAGTGTTATCTAAGGTATTTATATCTATCACCACAATATCTGGGAACAAATTATATCCTGGAAAAAAAATAGCACTGTTCTAGGATGTTCATGAAATCTATTTTGACAAGTCCATGAAGCATCTACTTAAATAGTAATAAAAAAAATTCTGCTTAGATTCCTACCACAATCCCCCAACCAAGCAAAAAAACAACAGGCCATGCTATTGTGACCCAAAGCACTCCTGTATTCACACCCTAAACACTATTGTAAAAATCCTTGTGAGCCATCATTTGAAAACTAATAACTCTGGTAAATAATATCATGGTGAAATGTATGTAGCAACATTATATGTAAAGATATGAATTCACTCTGTATGATATTAGCACATGTTCAAAACCAGGCAGTTCTGCCTAGGCAAAAATTCTTAAATAGATCTATCCTAAACGAAGGAATGTATGTTTACCCCAATTTACATATAGGTAGTAAACAGGATCATCTGGACAGCAGGGAAAGGACAGGAGGGATGAGCAAGATGAGAGGTTGCAGGAGCAAGAGGAGAGGTGGCAGCAGCATGATGAGTTCTCTCTCTAACCTCAGAGAGAGGCACCAGCACCTTTGGGCCTCTGGAAGATATCCTGACTGAGGAGAGGGTCAGTCACCATCTTGCTGTAAGACTGTGGGTGTGAAAGGCAATCTTGAACAAGAACTTGCTAGATGAAATTTTAGACATTTAGATGCGTGTTTTCACTTTTATTTGCTTGTAACCATTTCTAACATTCTCTCTTATACTTGAACTCACTTAAAATCCTATCTTTTGTAAATAAACTTGTTTTACTTTAATGTAAGCCAACAGTGCTGTGTTCATACTAAAGTGAATGTCAACTCCAGTTAATGTGGCAAACTGATGTGTTTTGTCTCAATAAAGGAGCAAATATCTTATTATTCCTGTGAACATTTCAAGAGAGAGCACATGGGACTGGGGAAGTTCGGGACTTGGGGTGTTTTCAGGTTGCACCTGCTAACATTACCCAAGTCTGGTAAAAACAAAAAGGTGTGTGTGATAACTGCTGGCAGGCTGTTGAATTCAAAGTGGTTGAATCACAGCTGCACAGTATACAGAACATGGAGTGCAGGATGGTTGCGTATATGTCCTAGGCAGGGAGCCTCAAGTAACAGAAGCATTTTGGGGGCACCCAGGGTTAAAATACAAGCGTGAATTGCATCACAGCACATGATAGTTATATGTCAAGCAATGATTTAAGTGCCTTGAGCACAACCTAAGAGCTAATTAATCCTGTGTTCTATAGATTAATAAAAGGAATTGGTCTGCATTGTGCACAGATGTAAACAGTTAATCATTTATTCTCTATTTGAAACTGAAGCAAAGAAGAAAAAAATGAAAAACAAACCAATTTTGCCTCAGAGGAATGTTAATCAGCCTCCTAATGCTAGCAGGCTATAAACACCAAGTACTAATTAGTTTTAGATGATATTAGTAATGAGTCTCTAGTTCCTTGGAGGCAATAGACTAAGTTGGACTCAGATTTATTCCAATATTTATCAAAAGAGTTATTGTGACATGCAGTGTCAGCAGCTTGATTGAACATTATTAATGTCAGATATTCCCCAAGAACTTCAGGAGAGACAGAAATAACAGCTGGTTTAAAATGTCTGAGCACTAAGCAATGATATCATCATCAGTCTCCTCAGGACAAACAAAGTGTCTTATTTTGCAGTTACTTTCTCACACGCTTTTACCATTTCTGAGGCAGTTATCTGGAAGTCTCAGGTAAGACACCAATAGGGGGATTGGTATTCTTTACCAATCCTTTGAGGCAGCTAGTTCCTACCACAGGATTAGTGATGGAGGATTGTAGCATACTGGAATATTCTGTTTTTCCTCTATTACATATCTTTCAATATCCTTCCTCTTTAAGTGTTCAGTAAAGTTACCCTATAGCAAGTCTTTCGTTGTTCCACTTGGCACCTCTGGAATCTTCTCACAGCTACCACTGGGTTGTTGCTTCCTTCCATTATATCATCATTTCCAAAAGCTGTGCTTCCTCACAACCTCACACTGTTCAAACTGTGAGAAGCTGCAAAGAGGTAGCACAGAGCCCTCTGATTCACAAACTCTGGGCCGCTTAACACAGGGTGCGCTGGTTTTAAATCAAAGGTGAAATAAATGTCACAGTGAGTCTTGAACTCCTAATCCACTGGTGCCAAGGTGATTAAAATGAAGCTTTCATAAATTAAACAGAAAATTTGAAGCAATATTAGTAATGCTCTGTATTGCTATTCCCTTTATGGGAATTCAGCCATAAGTCCTTTATTTGTTAAGTACAGTAAATCATCAGTGTTATAACTCTGCAAATGTTTATACAAAAAGAACTATAAACCTTTTCTAAATATATTAAATAGCCAGCTTTTCAACTTCAGGATAAACAGTTCAATCCTTTCCCTTTTGGGAGGAAGTGCAAACAAAAGCTTTAAAAAAAAATCACTTATACTAAAGGATTTTAGCAGCTCTAGTCCACAATTAGTATCATACTAATATTAAGATGTAAATGACTGAACCTTCCAGTTCTTCTAAGTCATATTTAACTAATGAAGAATTGCCCTTCCAAACCAACATCTGTTAGAAGTACACTCTAAACCTTGTAGCCATATAGTTGTAAAGAATAGGAAATTCACCAGCAGCTCTGTAACTCCTAAAAATATTGAAGTCACCAGCCCTGCTACAGACCAAAGAACGGTATATACCAATTGCATGCACTACTCCAGATCTAATATAGGTTATATACTGTGAATAAGACAGAGCAACAGCATTGTACAGTTTACCAGGTTTTTTATTCCAGATGTTTTTAAAACACCAAGGATCGTACTGCAAATACTGGTCTTGTGGCTAGGGACCCAGCCTAGGATTGGCGAGACCTGGATTTGAGTCTGTTCCACCACAGAGCTTCTTTGTGACCTTAGGAAAGTCACTTATCCTTATCAACAGCCTGTGAGAGAGGGAAGTACTATTATTACCATTTTAAAGACGGAGAACTGAGGTATAGAGAGGTTAACTACAATAAAAACGTATGACAGTGGGGGCCATATAACTACCATAGATAGAAATAACTGCATCAGTAATTCCTCGCACTCAGGTACAATGCACCTATGTTCCCATCATATACCCCATAAGTACCCTGCTTTGGCAGGGGAACCAAAATTGCAACAAGCAGGCTGCTACAGGTTTGAATTTTAAAAATAATAATACAAGATGTTGAATAACCAGATTAAACTAGAATTTATTAGTCAAAGATCAATATTGTACAGTCCAGAAAGGAAGGTTATGCATACCAAACTAGTCCAGAGAAGCACCTTTACAGCTCAATTCACTCCCAAGTAACAACCAGCAACTCTCCCCCTTATATACCATGCATTTTCTGTCTCTTTTTCTGTGTAAATGACCTGTTGACCTATGTAGCTTTTCCAGTTATCTGGTCTACCTAGCAGATAAGATAAAGACACCTGCAACCAAATCATTATGACAGAAAATATCTGTGAGTAGTTCCTGATAATGATCTTGTGGGAGATGCTTTGAGCTTCTCAATCACAGAAGCCATTTACCCTTCATGAATCACAAGTCGTCCATTTCTGGCCATCTTGACACATTTCCTAAGGGCCAATACCTCAGATTAAGAGGACACCCAATCCACCATTGATAAGACGCTAAGGCACAGCCTAAGTTCATTTTATTGATAACACAATAGTTTCAGCTGAAGCTCAGTTAAGGTTCATCTTAAATATAAAGAATTATAGACACAAGGCATTGTGGGACTCTGTCTCGCCTGCTCATAATCATGGAAGTCTGGTTCACCTACTAACAAAGTCAAAACTTTCAGATCACGGCCGGCATGGACTTTCAGTGATCTCAGCAATCTTACCCGTGATCAAGAAACCTTGGACATGGGCCCATTTCTGAAAATCCTTCAGCTAAACGTTTAACCAGCTATACTCTCCATTCTCCAGCCCCTAGCTTTCAAACATAAAACTGATGTAATTTTCGTTCAGGAGACACCTGTTGACTCACTCTCTGCCAGCTGCTTATGACCTTGTGAGTTATTCTCTGCATAGCAAATATAGCCATGTTTCCTGTGTTATAGCATGTCTTGTCAGCACAAAGCCACTCCCACCTAATATATCGGTGATGTTGTGAAAGTCAGACATTTGAGAGTGGCAAATAAGTACAAGCCCCTAACCTACTCCAGATATTCTTCCTCAACTCACAAATCCTGCCACCTATGTTGGAGAATATAGCAGTCACCACAACACCTGGAGATACAGAAAGTCAGATCAAAATGGAGTTCATTTTTTGGACTGGGTCTCACTCTATGACCTTCAACTCATTCATGATCCAAAACAACAGGGTACCTTTTCAGTCTGCCAGATGGAAGCAAGACCGCTCCCCTGACCTCTCCTAGACCACTAGCACAGGCAATCATCCCCTTCAGGCTATAAGCAGTGTTTTGAAAAACTTCCCACATAGTCAACATCATCCAATCCTTTCCAAAGTTGGAGTAACCATACCTATTGTGAACACCAATAAAACACTCACTGGAGCTATCGGAAAGCAAATTGGCAATCCATCCAAATACATCACTCATATCCCACATGATTTCTATTGAGGAAGCTTGCATGTGGTTCACAAAAGCTATTTACAAACCTGCCACCAAGTCAATTCCAAGAGGTCTCTATAAGATCTATAGTCCCTGTCTAGATGAGGTGTATACAGAACTCCTCAAGGAATATGAAGAGAGTGGCAATCCAGACAACGCCAGACATCTTTTAAGCAACTTGAATGCTTCTAGAAGGGCAAGGTGGGAGCAGGTCACCAAGGAACTAAATATGCAGAGATCCAGCCGCAAAGCCTGGGCAGTAATCAGAAAACTTGGTGCTGCTTAGAAGCCTCCAGTATAGTGCCACTACCCAATCTTTCCAAACAGTATGGCTACCCAGCTGATAAATGTCGCAACAGTCCATAAGGACAAAAAATTTGAAGGAGAAGTGAAGAAGAAAGGCAGCAATACAGGGGTACACATATCCCCGGTTGAGAATCACTGATGTAAAGAGTTGATGTATCAGGCAAAGGTCATAATGTATCTGTTTAACACATACTACCCTGAGGACCTCAACTGCCCTATTTCCAGATTATTTTCTGATTTTTTTTATGAGCCTTATGAGTAGAAGAGCTGAATGTGAGAAAAGTCTCTCCATTTTTGAACTGGAGCTCAGTGTGGTTTTTCCAAAGAAAAAGTCAAGGGACAGGGGGAAAGAAGTGGGAAGTACTGAGGAATGAGAAGATGGCAATAGGATGAAAGAGAATAAGGAGAAGTGATATGAGAAGAGACGGTGAAGAAAAGCAGTTTGGTTCCGCTTCCAAGGATCAGACAGCTTCCTTTTTCTGCTTGGGAGTGTATAATTCATGTGGACATTTTGCCCATTTATGCCATACCAATTTGCTGCTTCCTTTTATCAAAGAAATGTGAACTGATTGCAGCTTACCAAGGTGACAATAAGCGTATATTTGTTCAGGTGAGAGCTGATGTTTCATCATTTCAGCATTTCTGTGTCACACAACATAACACTCAAGTGTTATATGCCTGAATGACAAATGCAGCTAGCTCTCTTGCCAAACTCTTCAAGCCATGAACTCATATTTATTTGGCAAAAATTCTAATAGCGATTTATACATCTGTGTTTTCTGTCAGCTTCAATTCTCTTCTGCTACCTGCCTGTTGCATGCAAATATAAATCTTGAACTCCTCAATCAGCCAAAGGGAAGAACATCTTATATCCTATAGTTATTTTATAAAGGAGGACAAAATAGTTTTCCCTACAGACATTCATTCAAAGAATAATCAACCTTTGAGAAAAATTATCTACAGACATTGAAAAGCTGGAAAAGACTGTTGGTTATGCAAGTTAGAATTGTTGCTACTCTGAAAAAATCCTATATTTTTTATGCACCCATAACTGCATACAATGCCCACCCCCACCACCATGCTAGTCCATCATTTCTGTTGTTACAATGGTTTAGAGTACCTGGAAATGAAACTAGATTTGTAAACTTTTTCCAGTTCACTACAAATTAAAAAAAAGAAGTTGGTTTCTGTTTGACCCGACCCAATTTCCACCTCGCCCACAATTTTTTTTAGAACGCCCTCTGAACTGAAAAATTCACCCAGCTCCAGTCCCAACAGCTGTTTACATTAGGTAGTTAACAATATGGAGGGGATTTTCCCTGGGTCTGTACTGGACCACATAGGTCAGATTCATAAGCCTTACAAAATTGGTTATTTTTATGCTGTTTCACTATATGCACAAAAATTGACGGAACAAATTAAGGTTCTGCAGATCATGCAAGCTGACGCACCATGGTGGAACACCGTTGATATCAGTGTAACTTTTCCTACAGCTAACTTTGCCTAAGTAATTTTGCCTAAGTTTCAAGAGAAAACTGTAATAAAGAGTGAGTATACCCTCACATCTAAATTCTGGAATATATTTTCTCAGTGAGAGCCAGACATGAAGCAGGGAAGCAATGGTTGTATTGATCATATAAGGAAACCACTCAACATCTAAAAGTCTAAACAAAGATTACTATTACCGCTGCTCCAAAACAGAGATGGTAGGGACTTTTCCATCTGAATGACTTCTGAATGGAAAATGCAGTTTCTAAAAAAGCAAAATTTTCCATTGCAAAATTCTGATTTTTGCCAAAAATTTTCCACAATTCAGTTTGACTCAAATTGGAATCTTTCCTTTTTTTGAACTGAGAGAAAATGTTTAAAATCAGTTCAACAAAATAGTAAACTGGATTTTTTTATGAGTTCATTGATTTATGGGATTTGTAGTTCAGGCCCCCATTCTCTCCTCTCGACCAGTCTTCCTAGGGGGACCGGGGGTCTCCATCTCCCATAACACTATATAGATTTCTATCTGACTGAGATGCACAGTGCATCATGGGATATGTAGTTCAGCTCAGGAGGCTGGACCAGAAGCGAGAATGGGGGCATCAGATTCTTGAACTACAGTTCCTATGAGGCAATGTTCCACTATGGGAAACTGTAGTTTAATATTGAACTGACTCCAAATCAAGTGTTTGGGTCTGTTCAATAAACTGAGTGAGGACATTCTTATTTAAATGCCAGTTACCAAATTCCCAGTTCCTATGCAATGGAACATGCAGGCTTGAATTCCTCATTCCTCATCACAACCCCATACAGCAGCTGGCTGCCCACTGCATCTCACTCACATATTGGTAATTGCATCTCAAAAAATGCTTAACTTACTGTTTCTGCTAAAATGACCAGCAATGAACTAGTTAATGTTGACATTTTAATTTTCATAAGGTGCCAGCATTGGCCCGTTGAAATGATTGAGGCAGTTCATACCTCAGAACTGTTTCATGCTATCTGAAGACTCAGGCATTATTTTATGTTCCTTCACATTTTAAAAGTTACTTTTGCACCATAAAGGCTTGAAACAATTTTAAAATAAATAAATCAAAGGCTTCATTGAAGAGCACAATTTTGTGGCAACTTGAGTAACTAAAAAAGGTAACTATGCAGTCACAAGTCCTATTGTAAAAATGTCCTGTTAATTACATGAAATAAAAAAAAAAAGAATAGAAATTGACCTACTAACTAAACTGCTTTTTTAAAAAAAGATTTATTTCAATCTAATTTGAATCAAAGACTTTGTGTTAGCTCATCTCTCCTGCATGAAAACATTAATACTCTGACCCCTCCCACTAATTAGTAATGTAGTTACTACCTTTATGCATTCATCACTTAGTAAACCAAAGTGTTCAGACTTGGTGGTTGTAATCAGTCTTCATTCACTTGTGTTACCATGGTGATTGCTGAATGGTGCAGCAATATTTTCTCTGAGTATTTCTAGGGGCCCAATTCAAAGTCTGGTGAAGTCAGCATGAGTCTTTCCCACTCCCAGAGACCAAGAACATCAGCTGTACCATGTGCTTGCCTTTGCTGGCCCAAGTTCAGGCATGCGCTTGGATTTCCACTCCTGTTGCATGTCATGAAGTCAGCTAAGACACGAACTTCCCCGCCCCGGATTCTATGTCATTAGTTGATTTATTCTAATGTATACCCACTGAGGGTTCCAAGTAAATGCAATGCCTCTCTAGATGACATACTGCCACCACTGTGATCAGCAGAGGTACTCAATCTGGAGCTCATGTGATGCAAGAAAGAGACAGGGCATTCTCCCTGACGGGGCCACAGCATTGAACTAGCTTCCCACCTGCGTTCAAAATAGCCCAAATTTGTCTACTTTCAGGGCAAGTTTTTAAAGGGGGGGGAGAGAGAAAGGAGAGAGAGAATTAGGAAGGGAGTTAATGGTGTAAAGGGAGATTGCTTTAATTTTTAATTTGTCTGGTTCTGGGTTAGAAAAATTGCTGAGGTTATAATGAAGGGGATTCTGATAAAGGTGTTTTAATTGATGTCACATGCACTTAGATCAAATTGATAGATGCCCTTTCCTTTTCTTTACAAATTGACATAAATAAATGGGGACCTGTAAGGGATTAATATAATTTGTGAATTCATTTTTCATGCAAACTTTTCTATAACAGCTGCCCTACAGCACATTTTGAAATAGGTTAAAATCTCTTTAGGCCACCTCCAAGATAACAAAATTATTCCCACACACGCAAAGGCTAATGGAATCCACTTTTGCCATTTGCCTGTATGAGCTAATGTAAATTTCCTGTGGTGTGAAATGGCTGAGTTAATAATGACTAAATACAGGACTTCTACCAATATTCTCCCATTTTGTGTGGTGTTTGCATCACATTATGATGGCCAGTATGCTAACACAATAATAGGGTGAGATTAGGCAATAGTATTATGCCTTTTATCAGAGTTTTCAACCTCCAGAGCTATTAGAACACAAAACTCTGCAGGGGTAGCATGATTCTTTTTTAATTACAGCACAATTTTACATCTCCTTCTTGGTTTAGTGTGTGCATAAAATAGCTTTTTGCCATATATTTTCTAAAAAGGTTGGCGGGAGATAGTTACTAGAATGGGCCTGAAAACAGATCTACTTCTGAATTTGACAGTTGTTCCCTTTTTCTAATCTCAGATCCAAACACACCTGAACTTTGGAATCTGGATTTGAAGTTAGAAACCCATTTTTGCTAGTAACTGGGGGCCCAATCCTGCAAACCCTTAATCATGTGAAGAATTCTTACTCATAAATCCATGGGACTAAATTCCTTGAGCTAAGGGATTGCAGGATCAGGTTCTGGGTTTGAAATATTTTCTCCTTGAAACAGTGTATATTATTAGGTTAAAGGAAAGGCTTGTTCTGACAAAATAAACATGGAAACCAAGGAGCTTTGAAGGAAAATTAAGCCACTCCTATTCACATATTTTATTTCTTAATGAAAAACCCCCACAAACACCCTTTCAAGTGATTCAGACCTAGCAATATGAACAGCTTTATAACTGCATGAACTTTTTTACTATTACTCTCTTCCCTCCTCACCTCCTGCTATTCATTCTACCAACTTATTACATCTTGTCTTAAATTATATTGTAAAATCTTTGGGACAGGGACTGGAGCTGGTTGAAATTTGCAACTTTTTGGTTGAAAAATGGCTTTCATAAAAATTAAAATCACGATAATACATTTCTTCCATGAAGTGTTTCATATTTTTGTCAAAACATTTCAGCCAAAAACTGTAATTGTTTTTTTCATTTTGGGGGTGTTTGATGAAAACTTAAAAAAAAAATTGAATAAACTTTTGCTTTCATCAACGTTTTTCATAAATGCCAATAAAACAAAAACAACCTATTTCCCAAATAGCTCTAGTAGGAATAATTTCTTCTTGTGTGTACATATAGTGCCCATCATAATGGAGCTCTGAGCCCTAACAGCACTTTTGGGTGCTACCACAATATAGACAGTATAAAAACCTCCAGCATTTGCTGAGGGATTGATGCTCATCTCAAAGTGCATTAACCCTAGTCTGTTAATTATAAAGCAAGTGCACTGGACCAAACTTGTTATTACTATTGAATTCATTTGGTTTTTCTTCAACAAAAGATAATCCAAAATGACTTTTCCTGTGGTGATATTTTTTCCAAAGTACCTCTGGGACAATTGCATTGATTGGCATTGTTGTTCTACTAGGCACTTCTAGGGAATTTATGCCTCTTACAACAGCCACTCAATGTCATTATTTAATGCGCAGTATGCTACTGGGGCTATGATTTTCAGTGAATTGAACAGATTTTTCCCCTCCCTTCCATTTAATGACAGTACCATTGTTAGAAGGTTAGTGTCCTGGGTTTTTGTTGTTGATGAGCCTTCCCTTGTACTAGTGGCTGATTAGTCTTGTTTCTTCTGTGTTTAATTATAATCCTGACAGAATGCTCCATATAAATGAATAACTGATCAGCATTCTCCGTGAGGTTGTTTTGACAAGACAGACAATAGCTTTCTGTGTGGTGTCATTCAGTGTGTTTCAGGCCACTTTTCTGATGCACAGAAGAAATGGCTATGGGAGGAAAGAGATATTTTAAGTGTTCTTCCTCTCATTCTTATGCGGAACAGTTACAGGGTCAGCATTAAGCTTTATCTGTCCTGCAGCAAAAATCACTCCAGAAGCCTTGATCTCAGAACTTAACGTCTGTGCTACCTAAGGTGACGAGACATCCCAATATTCGGGGCTTTGTCTTATATAAATGCCCCCACCCCTCGTCCCGATTTTTCACCCTCACTATCTGTTCACCCTAGTGCCACCTTCAGACCTTCAAAGGAGCAGGTTTGAGTGTGGAGCTGAGGACATGAACACTATCAATTGTGTTTACCCAGCATTTGGAACAACAACAACATCATAAATCTTTCTCTTTTTGAGACTTGATTCTGTCCCATTTTCTGTGTGTGTGTCTTGAATCTCAGTACCCTATTTCCTTTTATTATTGTAGAAACATGGACTGATAGTTTCATAGAATTGCCTACAATAAGCCTCTAATAGTTTTGAGTAAAGCATTCAAATTGCTCCATTTACTCCATACTCTCTTCCTTTGGTTTGTCCCCAGATATAATGTATTTTACGTGGAATATATTAAATTGTGTATTCCTCTTACCATCCAAAGCTACTAAAATGCAAATTCCTTTTAGTCTGGTTACGTAGTATCCTCAGAATTAATGACCTACTTCACCCCCCACCAAATTTAGGCTCCAATCCTGGTATGGAGCTTTGTATCTTCAGGCTCCTGTGCTTTTGCAGAGCAAAATGAAGATGATGGGAATCCTTGCAGGACTGGAACCTCTTACAACTTATTTTTGTTGCTACTTCTCACAGAGGGATGATTCCAGGTTCAGAAGGTTCCTTTCCCCAACCTTAGCCCCTTTGGACCTCTCACACAGGACCTTTGTAAGTCTCTCATCTCCCCTGATTGCCTTCAGTATTACTCTGGTCCTCTGAGAACTTTCCTCATCTCTCATCCCCTCACTCATTGCTCCATGTCATTCTGATTCTTAAGATCTCACTGAGTCTCATTTCACTTATACACTGATTTTACACCAGAGTAACTCCTTTGAGTTACTCCTGAATCACACTGGCACGAGATCAAAACTGGCCATTATTTTTTGTTGCTCCAGGCCTCTCTAATCTGGTCTGATCTGTGAAGCTACCCAAGTGTCTCTGATCCCCAGAATTCACTTATATACTCTGGCACTTCCCAATTAGTCCCCTCCACTGTAATAAAACTTTTGACGTACTAAAGAAGGGCTTTCATAGACCATCCGTCTTTTTCCTAAGTGGGTCAGATCACTGGTTGGTATAAATTGTCACAGGTCCATTGAGTTCTGGTGAGCTATGTTGATGTTCACCATCTGAGGATCTGGTCTCTATTTTTGAATGTTTATGATTAAATGGAATTTAATTACAGGCTGAAATTGACAAGTCTCTTAAATACAAAGATAGGCTGTGATCATGTAAAGAGTTATACATGTGGTTTACTTTATATACTAGGAGTTACCCTGTTGGAGTGTATGGGATTACTCACAATGTACAAAATTGTGCACGTGCTTAATATTTGCAGGGTCAAGGCCAGAGTCTCTGTTCATTTCTCTGTAAAAACACTCGACCTGTTATAGAATGTCAATCACAGTTCATTGGTAGAATTCATGTTTCTTCAACATTACTTTTCCTGAAGTCACTGTATTGTATTCTACCCTCTCCAACTTTTATTTTCTTTTGAATTATGTTGTAACTCAGGGTCAAAAGATTTTGCTCAAACTCAAAGAAAAAATCCACCTCAGAGCAAGAACAAACACTGACATTTTCAGTCTCACAAGAGACTTTTGGAAAAAGCTGCAGCAAGTGAAAAGAGGGGATTATAGCAGGAATAATTTTACAACTTTAACTCACTGCTCACCAGTGAGTTACCAGCATACGTTATAATACTTGCATTATTTTTTAGAAGTAGGTCTCCAAGATGAATCAGAAGGGTCTAGCTTTACCAGCTGTGTCTATACCAAAGTTTTTCTGAACGTCTGCTACCGATGCCCTAGCATTGGTGCCACAGGGTTAGAGCATGGTGGTAAAAAGTCTGGAAATCAGTCAACTATCACTTCCTCTGGTGCTCTGGCACCTGCGCTAACAACCATGAGATTTTTCAAAGAACTTCAGTGTAGACTGTGGAACTTGAACCAATAACCTTCAGATTCAGAAACAGCTGTTACCATTTGAGTTAAAGGAAACTGTCCGTTAGCTCTGAGTAACAGTAGCTCTTCTTTCCTCCTCTGCTTCAATCCACTAAAGTGACTAAAGAGAGACAATTTTAGGCTCTTAAATTGTCCAAAAGCAATCCTGCAATGCTGTCCCTAGAGAGGCTATACTCCTTTAATTGTTGCATAGATGCTCAAATGCTGAAGTCAATAATTCTCCATATCAGAGTTTTATACCTTTTTTAGCCTTGATTCTGCAATGTCTTTCAGACAAGCCATGAAAAGTCCCAATGAAGTCAATGGTGTCCACAAATATACAGGAGCCCACCTGTGCAAATCCAGTTGCAGGACTGGAGCATAAGTGGGTAAAAGGAAAAAAAAGTCCCAATCTACTTTCACAAGCTATAGTAACCAAGAATCATTTGAGTATCTTCAGGGCCAAATTCTACTCTGAGCTATACCACACAAAACCCATTGTGGTACATCATTTTTTATGTATATCCAAATGATCTCTGACGTATCAACCAAAACATTTCTCTCAAGATTTAATATCATCCTTGATTGATACTACCACTACGATTGAGGCTTTATTTTACCTGTCCCATGACAAAAGTTCTGCATTCTGGTATTTTAAATTTCCAATCATTTTCCTGGCTTACCCAGGCCCCTCTTCTCCAGTACAGTAATTAGAGGATTATGTGCTTTTCATTTGCAATAAAAAGGTATTTTACTGGTTTGTTTCATTTGTATTCTCCTGTCCTCTTTGTCTCTTATTATATGACGTTATTCAATAAATACACTGCCTGGGCCAAACCTCCTTGTAATCCTTCATTTATCACTAATCTAAAAATCAGCCAAGGTAATTTTCCATTTTGAGCAACCAGTCTCCTAGCTTTCACATCTCTGGGAAATGCAGTTTATTTTTCACAACAGTTTGCTTTTATATGATTATCCACAATTCCCACACACAGTTAACTTGCACTAACTGGTTAGCTATATTCATTCACATCCTGAAGATTTGGTTGATGAACATGAAGGGTCCAATTTTTCCTCAACACCAGGAGTCTTGTGCCATGTTAAAAAAGTGCATGAAACTCTGCTAATTTGCATGCTCAGTTATGACACTTCCCCCCACAGCTTGCCAATTAGATGCCCATTTGCACAATAGTGTAAATTATAATTCAAATTAGGCATGAGATTTTGTGAACATATTTATGTGTGGCCCTGAAATACTGGGGTTTTGAAAAACCAGAAACTCTATAGCTACTAATAACTGGTGAATGTATGTTTTCTGAAAATCACCTTATGCTATCACCATCGCCATCTCCTGGAACAATACTGATTATCTACATTTCAAGCAAACTAATAGTAATGAAGTGAAAAAATCCATAACAGTTTATTTTTATAGGAGAGCATCCCACAGTGACTTTTTCTTGGTATTAGGGGGGAAAATATCACATCTGTATCAATGATTCTATGCATTATTATTGCTGGAAAACATGCATTTGATCAGAATGAGTTTCTCAGTACGGTAGGTCCTTAGAGTTTGTACATGGGAAAATTAGGCACCAAAGAATGAATGTTCCAAAACAGGACAAGTGATCACTTCAGCTTTGTATGTCTTGGTTTCCTTTTCTAAAATATTGGAATAGTACCCACCATTGTAAGTGCCTCAATATCCTTGGATGAATGAAATATACTGCATGATGGAAAAAATATTATCCTGTCTTATAGAATTTCTTTGCTTTGGAAGCAAAGAAACACTGTTGGAAAGAAAAATAGGAACTACTGCAGGGTATTTATTAAAATTAAAATAAACTTTATGACATCTTACCACTTAAATTAATAAGGAAGGCATGTTAGCATGTGGCATGATATCAAAGAACTTTAGAGGGAGAAGACTCATAGAGCACTTTAGAGGGAGAAGACTCACAGAGGAGACCCCATTTGATGCAAGTAATGCAAGGAAGAAGCCTGTAATTTACTTTAAAACATGGGAGAGGCAAGAGAGTATGTGTAAGAGAGAGATGATGGCACGGGAGAGAGTTTGGGAATGTGAAAGAGGAAAAGAATGATGGAGAAGAAAGAGAGATTGGAAAATTGGGGTAAGGAAGAACAGAACAGCACAGGAAGAGAAAGAGGAAAGGGATGAAGGAGGGTAAAGGGAAAGAAGTAAAAATAGATCAGTTATATGATATAGAAAAGTGATTTTGAAGGGAAAATAGACTGAAAAAAGACAGGAAAGGAAAAAAAATGACGGAAAGGAAAGGAAAAAGAACAAACGGGAGGGAGAAAAAATACATTTAAAAGTTTTGCTTAATAGAAAAGAAAAATGCAAAATGTATGCAATAGAATAACTTAAAAAACCCTATTTTTTAAAGAGGAAAGGGATAACATTTGCTGAGGGTGGCCCAGGACAATTTCTGTCTGGGTATCGTGCCTGTTTTGTCTTTTGTTATATTTTTAATACAATTTCACTCTCCTGACTTTTAAAAAAAATGTGGTTGCATCTATAGGTCAATGACAACTGTGTGAGTCATTCATACACTCATGATGTTAGCTAGATTTGAACCAACATCCTTGAGCTGAAAGGCTCTGTATACCCTTGTTAATTCCCCAGCCTTCTTATTAAAGAGGATAAAAGCCAAAATGAGCAAATGCACCTTGTTGCTTTGAAACTTTAAAAATACTTTTTGGTTTTATGTTAAATACACATACCTGACCAGAGAACTTTATCATCTGTTCTAGTCTACAGTTCCTGCTTCTATCTTCTTCTCTTTGTACATCCTTCCTGAAGAGATGAAATAAATACTTACTTGCCAATCCTGGCAGGTTTTGTCAGAAAGTGTAGTTGTTTGGAGAAGAGATTAATTGGTAACGTTTCAATGCAATATATAATTAAGCAGGAACTTGCTTACAACTGGGGTTGGCACTTGCCAAACAATATCAGTTTCATAGAGCATTACATTGTTTATTTAATCATTATTAGGTGTGCAATACCGGAAGCACTTCTCAGGTGCATTGCAAGCATAAGGCCAAAGGCTGGAGATGAAATCCTGGCCCCATTGAAGTCTATGGGGGTTTTACTGTGGACTTTAGTGGGCTTTGGAGCAAGCTCTAGTATCCTATACAACCCCACCACCATTGTGTTGTCTCTTGGATGCATATGCTAATCCCCCCAAAACCCTGCTCTGATTGGGAGAACAGTGTGGGGCCAAAAAGGAAGGGTGAGGTTGCAGCTTTAGAACTCTCTCTGTACTGCTGCTCTATGGAGGGGAATGGCTGCTTGTTCAGCTCTTCTTCAGGTCCAACCCAACCACGCCCTTCCCCGCCTTCCGTGCTAGGGCACAGGGAGTCTCTATAGGCCACAGCTGCATGACATGCAAAGATTGTAGACCCTCTGTCCTTACACTCAGACCGCAGCAAGGGATTATACTATTGTTTAAAAAATGACAGACATGTATGGGTTTATAATTTTATTTTGAAAACAAATCTTACCATTAAGCCAAGGGAAAAATTGTTCCTAGACAAAGAAAACAAATTGCACCCAACAGCAGATCTGAACTTGCTCCCCCATGGAGCTGAATTTGATGATACCAGATATGAATTTAGGCCCTGATGTAAATAACAACTCAGTTAGACTTTCTATGTGGTGCAAAGAAATGCTGCTAAAGGAGGATTGTTAATCTTTCTTTTTCAGTGGTGTTCATGGTCATGCTGTTAAGAGATGGTGCATGGATGGGATAGCAGTGAAGATAACTTAAGTAGCCAATAACAATATGACCATGAATAACCAGGGTCCCAAACCATATTCTACATGGGTGAAGTTCCAGAAGGATACTATTATTCTAATGTTAGGCTGATTATAAAACCTGATAGCAGTCCAGAACCTATCTAAACAGCCAAGTTGTCTCTCCCTGAAGCCACTGGCAATTTTGCCTGTTACTTCAGTGGGATCAAGATCTGGCCCAGAATCTTCTCAATTATATATAAATCAGCCTGTCTCGCCACTCATTTTTTATAATACGAATTTGTTGATTGATAAATTATTTGAGTGAAAGCTGCTTTCTGAACAGCATTAAAGACAGAAAAGAATCGGGATAATCTTTCCACTGGATGTCACTCTTAGCTTAGGTCTAGTTTATCCTAAGACTAGTGCATCAATAATAGAAAACTGGTCTCCTGGCTTTTTTTTTATAAGAAAAGGTTTCTTATTTAATCCTATGGTTTATAGAATTAATTTGTTTTAAAGAAGAGTTCTTAAAATTTAATAATAAAATGCCACTCATGTTCTTTTTTGCCTGTGTATCTCTAATACAATATAGTTCTGTACAACGAATGAGGTTAGATAAATTAATTGATCACTGAAATCATACTATAAATGATATCCTTTTATGTCCATGTAATGACTGATTGTGTGTTGAGACTTGGACTTGACATAGGGTCTTCCGTATAAAGCTAATGGCACATTCTCTATTTTATATATATCCACAACAAAAACTGCACCATGCACACAAACACAGTTATCCCACAATAAATAACTCTCAACTTTTCCCACACATCACCATTTAATCTCTTTACTCTATTTTTTAAAAGCACTAAAAACTGTCAAAGTATAAAATCATACTTTGATACATACATAAGTTTGCGCAAACATGGATCACTTAGCCAAAAAAGATGTTTCTATCTGATAAAATACAGTGTGTGCTAAATCTTTATCAAATCCACATAAGAACATACTTTTATTCTCAAAAGGTAGTCTATATACAAGATTAATTAGTGTTTGCTTATATTTACTCATTTTATCTTGGGACAAAATTGCATGCAACCAAAATAGCCAAATTTTGTTTACATGTCAACAATACAAGAATTACTTATCAGAAGGGAAAATCCAAATCCACTAGGAGACTTTCAATTCTCTGAAGAAAAGAGGCAAAAAGTTCAATGGAAATAGCTTTGCTTTTTCCTCTGAGGAAAAAAAACCCCATAGTTCAAAACTCTTTTTGTTAAGCCCTGACACAGTCATAGGCATGTGCAGCACATTTCATTAGGGTGTGCACCCAGAGAATTTTATTTATTTATTTTTTTAAAGGCGAACATTTAGCACACAATTTTCCACACTGAAAAAAAACAGTAACCTAGTTAATAATAAATAATAATAATTATTAATAATACTAAAATCAACTCATAAAATTAATGAAAAATGTGTGTATACTGTATATGAGATTATTATATGAGAAATGAAAATGAGCTTGCTCTGGGATTTTACAAGGCACTTATATCATTTTAACACATTTGGTACCCTAAGTAATGATAACACCTCTCGCAAATCACATAAATAGGGATTTCATGGTCCCCTTCCTTCACCCCATTGCAAAGGCGCAGGTGTTATTGCTAGCTGCCCTAGGGCTGCAGAAAACCCTATGGGCAAAACATATAGAAAGAAGAGGATCAATTTATACAGAGGACTGAAGGGGGACTCCCATAGTGCATTAATTAACACTTAATAAATACATCAAAATTAAATACATTACAGAGAAGCTCCAGAGAAAGAAGACCCAGAGGGAGTAATGGTAGGGGGAATCCCAGGGAGACCAAAGGGGCAGGTAGAGGGAGCAGACAGAGAACAAGGGTAGAGGCAGAGTGGCTGTAGGGTTGGCCCAGTCTTCTGCATCTCCCCTGTGGGTGGAGACACTGATCTCTATCACTGTAAGAGGGAACAAGAGAATGGAATGCCCAGAAGAATGAATGACTTGAGGACAATTTCCTGAGGGACCCCTACCCATACCCCTGCAGAGCTTTTCTAGCTCTGACATTTACATTTCTACATGGTTTGGCCCACAGAAATAAAAATCTGCACATCTTCCATGTGTTTTTGGACCAATGGAAAAAAAAAAGTTACAATTCAAGTGACTTCTAAAATTCCCTATGAAACCGAGTTAACAAAATAAATGAGCTTTTGAACAACCAGAAAATACACTTCTCAAGTGAAAAATTATAACTGGACTTCTTTGCAAAGAAATTGTAAGTTTTCTTACAAGAAAAGCCACAACCTGTCTGGAAAGGAAGAGTAGATTAAATTATTTGCCTCAGTGAAATTAAATATCCAGAGAATTGCTGTGCCTGTGATGATGACTGGGGTTTGCTCTCCTGTGGCGCCCTCTCCCCGTGCTGTGGAGGCACAGCCGGACAAGTCTGCATCTGCAAGGAGGCCCCCTGCCTCAGGTGCAGCTCCTGTTGGCCTTGGTGGCTAACAGTCTGGGAACCTCTTGGCCAATGAACTGGGGGCGGGAGGGGGAAGGCAGAGGGGAGGGGAGCTGTCTCTGGAGGCACAAAGGGGGGGCTCTCTGGAGAGGGATGATGGGGGCACAGGGGCTGGTGGGGATCTTCCAGGGGGGCAGAGGGTTGTGGGGGTCTCTGTGGGGTAGGGTGAGGGAAGTGATGGACAGAGCCAGCTGCAGCCCCGGGCTGGTCTGTGGGGGAAGGGAGTATTGCTATACCCCCCAGGAAGCCCCCTCTGTACTGTGTATTTTATGCCAGCCCCGGGGTGCCCATTGCTGCTCCTTTCTCCTGCCCCCGGCTCCATCTGTTTGTCTGCCCCCACAATGCCCCCCGTCTGTGTCTGACAGTGACAGACTCCGGCTGCTCTCTCTGCCTGCAGCTCCCTCCCCCTCCCTGCTGGGGAGGCGCGGTCAGGCAGCTCTGGCACCGCCCCCCCCCCCACAGCTCCCCTTGGCCAGCGTCCTGGCCAATGGGCTGGGAACCGGGTCAGCTCTGGGACTAGGGACGGAGGCAGCGTGCGGAGCTGCCCGGCCTCTGGCGAGACTCTCCACAGCGCGCAGAGGACGCCGGGGAAGGGGGAGCTGCCCCCGAGGTGAGACGGCCCCACCTCATGTTGCCGAACTATGGATCATGGGCACCACGGCCCATCTCCCCGCCTATGTATCCAACCCACCCTGTCCCCTGACTGCCCCTGCCCCTTATCCAACCTCCAGGCCCCCCTAACCATGAGGCTCCTAGCAGCGTTTGGCTCAGCGCGGAGCCAGACTCGGTGCCCCGCGGGAGCACGCAGCCCCAGAGCTCTGCCCTGCTTTAGGGTGTGCCTGGGCACACCCCGTGCACACGCCAATGGACACAGTACTCAGAGTATAGGGCCTGTTCCAAAGCCCTTCACAGCCAATGGGAAGACTCACTCGGACTTCAGTGGGCTTTGGATCAGCCTCATAGAGCACAGAAGACAGATTTTTGCCCCAGGGACCTTAAAATATATGAAGCAAATCCTACTGTTCTTTCCATACTCGCTGAATGCTCTCGAAACAATAGGTTTCAGAGTAGCAGCTGTGTTAGTCTGTATTCGCAAAAAGAAAAGGAGGACTTGTGGCACCATAAAGACCAACAAATTTATTTGAGCATAAGCTTTTGTGAGCTACAGCTTATGCTCACATAAATTTGTTGGTCTCTAAGGTGCCAGAAGTACTCCTTTTCTTTTTTCTTGAAACAATAGGATCACCTTGGAGAGAAGGGGTACTATAGAATTCTAAGAGCACAAGTACTGTGTTTACATTGCCTGACCCTCTGCAGAGGCTTTGTGTCCTAGTGCAGTTTGGGTGTGGGTGAATGCACTACTACATGGATCCACCAGCCATTCATTCCTCCACAGTGCAGAGGAGTACAGGAGACATGGTGTTCAGCAACTCGGAGACAGAGCAGCCATCATGGAACGGTTAAGATTCCATTCCTTCCCATTGCCCACCTCAGCACACAGACCATTTACTGCATGCTGGGAAAAGAATTTGATCCTAAGTAAATACACTTTTGAAAGTCATTTTAGTTTATGCCAATGAGTTAAACTGCTCATTAATTGAAGTGATGTTCTGTAATGCTCCATTAGAAGCAGCAATTCAAAATCTATCACATATAGATTTTGTTTGCTTCAATTCCATTAAGCTGTCATAGGGCACTTCTGGTTTTGTGGCATTTCATTTTGCATGGCTCCTCAGGGTCAAAACCAGAACTGCACACAGCTGTCCCTTATAATTACATTTCAGTGACAAGTCAGGTGTTTGGTTTTTGGCTTGATGCTCTAACAGAGTCAGCATTTAATAGCCAGAAATAAGCTTTGAAGCTAATGCTCCTTTAAAGTGATTGAGGTAGTTTGCAGCTTTGATACTTAAGTTTCAAATGAGTTAGCTAGAGAATTTGCAAGAGAAGACAAAATTCATACCAGCACAGAAGTCTAATGCTAGGGCCCCTTCACTATCTAAGTCCTGCATTAAGCAGGACATAAATGGAGACAAAGGCCTTGTTTGTAGCTCTTGTACTGCAGAGGGTTTCACCCACATAGCACCGAGTCACATACGTGCAGCTAGAAACATCACTTAAGAATTTAAGTAAACTCTGCAGACTACCTTAAGAGCTGTATTAAGCTGCATGTATGTCAACAATTGTCAGTATAACTTAGTACACTTGAATTAGCGCTCTGGGGCAGAGATACAAGAGGCTTTGCTAGATGCCTAACTCCACTAGCCTCCCCCCACATCAAAATGGCTTATAGTTTTACCTGGGAACAGTGAGCCGAGGTGAAGGGACCAGAGCCAATATGCTGCGGAACCTGCTGGCTCTTCGGCAAATTTCCCAGAGGACCATAAGCATTGCTTCACACAGACAAGTCGCAAACAGAGTTCCAGAGAAGCAGAAGCTTTTTCAGGAGGATAATGGAATGCCAGTGCATCTTAAGGGTGGACTAGCAGATGGTTTGCTGTATAGAACCACCATGGCTCTAACAGTTTTTGGAACATGCTATGCTGTTTATGAGCTGTTTGTAGCTGCAATGCCCAAGAAAGTGAAATGATTCCAGTTTACAAGATGCCTCCTTAATTAACATCTCTTTGTCCAATTTCATGTAATTCTTCAGGGATTTTGCTTGTCTTTGTCATACATGGTTGATTTCATGTTTGGGATCAATATTTATTGTAACATGTTAACTGCAACCAATAAAGCAGTTTTTACATGTTGGGGGAAACAAAACAAAACAAAAAAACAGTGAGCCCAGGCTGCTGCAGCTTACACTTGACCCCCCAACCTGCCTTCCTCCCTCAAAAACTTACCTTTGTTGTCTTCTGGCCAAAGGAGCGGGTTGATTGCCTGTTCTACCCAACTTACTCTGTATGGAGATAGATGCTGACTACAGATGGTCCCATTGCACAGCTTCAGGGGAGTGGTTGCTGCTAAGTAAAGAACACTGTTCCCCAAATCCTAAAGCTCCTTTGGAAAGTCAGAAAGCAACCTGGCTTCTTCTAAACCAGAGTAGCAGAAGCTGGGAGTTTTTGTTGCACCGGCTGCTCTAGTAAGTAGAGTAATTAGTACCAAATAGAATGGTTGGTTTTTGTTTGTTGGTTTGTTGAGTTCCTCATACTGACTAAATTTCTTCATTCCTGAGTTGGAAACAGCTCTTTCTGGGGGTGAAAGGACAATTCAGCCCCTATGTCCAGTTATTTTTGATGTCTTTGCTGAGATTGATCATAAATGGTTTCAGTTATAATGGTAGTTTTGAGCTGTAGATTCAGGATCTACATATGCACCTCATAATGTGTTGGGCTGGATTCACTTTGTAGTGGCCATCCAACAGCCATAAAATGGTGACCTTTATAACTGCCCACCAGAAATGTGTTTGCTGCCAGAAAGACACTGCAGCAAGGCATACAAAACCAGCCTGGTTAACTTGTTAACTTTCTACTTAGGTCTTCAACAGGTGTACAGGGCAGAGCCAGGAAGCAGAGCTGGGGAATGAAATTCCAAGTAGACCCTTCGGCCTGGTCTATACCTACCTACTTTGCTGAGGGCTGTGGAAAAATGTTGTGCCCTGGGCACTATAATTAGGTTAACCTGACACCCAGGGCGGATACAGCTAGGTTGATGGAAGAATTCGTCTGGCCGCTTAGCTACTGCCTCTCCAAGAGGTGGATTAACTGCATCAACAGAAAAATCTGTTCTGTCAATTTAGGAAGCATCTACGCTAGGGTGCCACAGTGGCACAAGTGCTGTACATCCAGTTGTGTGCCAGATCTGTACTTTAGGTTGGTGCTTTGCTGTTTTGTGTGTAGTTGTATAAAACTGTTTTATTTTGCTTGTGGCAACCAATGAGCTATAAAATTGTGGGGAGGAGAACTTGCAGAGGCCTCTTCCTTCATCATTGCCTTCTACCAGCTTATCCACACTATATCCCATTAGCCCTTTCTTGAGCCAGCTAGTTCCCCAACAGATTATATTATACAATAATCTTTTATCATCATCTTTTGTGTTCATTTTGTAAAGAACATGAGCTTTAAGGTTTACATGGTAAGTGATCTGCCAAATGTCATTCTACTTTGTTTTATCTGTGGGAAAGGTTAACAAAAAGGCGGGTATCAGCAGCCGAGACTTGTACTGGTTCAAGTTTCTGACCTTGTGAAGAATCCAGCTACACAGTATTTACAAGTATTTACCCCCTACTTGTACTCATATTTCCTTGCATAAATTCATGTTTCTAGCTGCTTAAAACTTCATGAAATTTGCATAGAATTCATTTAAAAAATGAGTCACAGAAATAACATCATCTGATCCAAATAAACAATTATGGATAAAAAGAGCAATGCAGAACCAAAATTTAGGTCCGGTATAAGTGGGAACAAATCTCCCTAAGTTTTTATGGGATGTTAGATAAGTTAAATTAGTAACGTACTGATGTCCTAGACCAGTGATTCCCAAACTTGTTCTGCCGCTTGTGCAGGTAATGCCCCTGGCGGGCAGGGCCTGTTTGTTTACCTGCCGCGTCCGCAGGTTCAGCTGATCGCAGCTCCCAGTGGCCGCGGTTCGCTGCTCCAGGCCAATGGGAGCTGCTGGAAGCGGCGGCCAGTATGTCCCTCAGCCCGCACCACTTCCAGCAGCTCCCATTGGCCTGGAGCAGCGAACCGTGCCACTGGGAGCAGCGATCGGCCGAACCTGCGGACGCGGCAGGTAAACAAACTGGCCCAGCCCGCCAGGGGCTTTCCCTGCACAAGCGGCGGAACAAGTTTGGGAACCACTGTCCTAGACAATAGACATTACAACCTGTTTTCTTTATTTCATTATATTTTTACAGTTAACAGCATGATTTTTCAGAGATAATTTAGTGACCTCTTCCTTACCCCAGGCATTGGTTATTACTTACTTGCTTTGGTTATTGAAATATGAATTAATAGTTTTAATTGTATGATAATACATGAATTCATTCTTTGTGCTCTTTGCTGTTGAATAGCAGACAATTTCACAAATGTGACTTTTCCTCCTCTTCCACCCCCCCCCCCCCGCGCTCCCAGACGAAAATGCAGAGATGTGAAATGAATGGCCTATTATAACTATATATTGAAGTTTTTGTACCGACACTTATACATGGAGAATCTTATTATCTAGGTTATACATAGGACACTTGATATATTACTTGCCTAGATGAGCCTACTATAAGGTGGGTGCACAACTGGCTGAAAAACTGTACTCAGAGAGTAGTTATCGTTCATAGTCAAATGGGAAGAGCATATTGAGTGGGGTCCAGTTCTATTCAATATCTTTATAATTGATTTGGATAATGGCATAGTGAGTACACTTATAAATTTTGAATTATACCACGCTGGGAAACGTTGCAAACTCTTTGGAAGACAGGATTAGAATTCAAAATGATCTTGGGAGAACTGGAGAAATAATCTGAAATAAATAGGATTAAATTCAGTAAGGATAAATGCACAGTACTACACTTAGAAAGGAATACTAATTTGTGCAAGTGCAAAATGGGAAGTGACTGCTTAGGAAGCAGTACTGCAGAAAAGGACCTGGGGGTTACAGTGGATCACAAACTAAATATGAGTAGAAAATGCAATACAATTGCAAAAAAAGTGAACATCATTCTGGGATGTATTAGCAGGAGTGCTGTAAGCAAGACCCAAGAAGTAATTCTTCCACTCTGCTCAGCACTGGTGAGGCCTCAGCTGGAGTACTGTGTCCAGTTCTGGGTACTACACTTCGGGAGAGATGTAGAAAAAGTGGATAAAGTCCAGAGCAGAGCAATAAAAAATATTAAAGGTCTAGAAAACATGACCTTCTAGGAAAGATTGAAAAAATTGGGTTTCTTTAGTTTGGAGAAGGGAAGAGTGGTGGTGGTTGTGGGGGAACGTAACACTCTTCAAATAGGTAAAAGATTGTTATAAAGAGAAGGATGATAATTTTTTCTCCCTATCCACTGTGGCCGGGATAAGAAGTGATTGTCTTAGAGTGCAGCAAGGGATATTTAAGTTAGACCAGTGGTTCTCAACCTATTTACTATTGTGGGCTGCATATGCAGCTCTCTCTGTGTTATGTGGGCTGCATCTGCACAATAGATACCTGTGTGGCCCAGAGGATATCACATGTGCCACAGCTGTCTGCAGATTGGGCTGCAAGCAGCCCACAGGCAGCGGATTGAGAACCACTGAGTTAAACATTAGAAAAAAATTCCTAACTGGAACAATTACTTCAGAAGGTTGTGGAAGTCAGTGGAGGTTTTTAAGAACTGGTTAGACAAGCACCTGTCAGGGATGGTCTATAATACTTAGTCCTGCCTGAGTGCAGGGGAATGGATTAGATGACCTATAAAGATCTCTTCCAGTCCTACATTTGTATGGTTCTATAATAATTCAGTAGGTTTTTGCAAACAACTCTACATTTAAAAGACTATTCCTTCACTTCTAATATCTTATACTGAAGACAAAATCACACAAAATTGATGATAAAGAACAGTGACATGTGAAGTTAACATTGCAGATTGTGCTTAGTACTTACTTCTGTTGAAAAATAGCATCACTTAATGTGTGAATACTGTCTGAAACTTGCCTTAGGGAAGTCCAAGAGCTCTATGGAATTTTGCAGGCATGGTGCTTAGCCACAGACAAAGTGCTTTCCAGTGAGATCAAGTATATAACTCATTCCATTAAATGCATTTCCTACACAATTTTTAGTTATAGTATGCTTCAGCAGCCGGGCATTTAGTACTTTCATTACATTGCTACCGGTTATTCTTGTTTTAAATAGGTAGAAATTGCATTCTGCACCTTTTTACACTTGGAAATAAATGTCTTACAGTTTCTTTGAGACTGTGAATTTAGCTGTAGAAGTACCAACGGTGCACTGTGGTTATGTATGGATGTAAAAGGAGATAGCTACTTGTATTTAAATATTTTATTTGATATAGCTTTACTTCACTTGCAATAACCAGCCAAATAAATAAAAGCACAATAGGGAAAAGGTGAGGAGATCTTAAAAATACTTATGTAACTCATTCCCCCCCCGCCCCCCGATACTTTAAACAGGGGAGAAACAGTGGGGAAAGCCTGATCCTAATCCTTTTGAAGTCAGTGGGAAAACTCTCACCATTTGCAATGGGAACAGGATTTTGAAGTGGGACTTGGATAGTTTTGGGGGTTGGCAACATGGAAACTTTCAGTTTTAGGCTCTTGATGTGGCAAAGTGATGCAAACAGGTGGACCCCTGCGTTGGTATGGAGCCCTATTGAAATCAGTGGGGGGCTGTGCAGGCAGATGGGCTTGCTGGTATTTGTTAGATTGCAGGATGGTGATCTAGGAGGCTAATTCCAATCCAAGTTATTACAAATGGAGAATAGTTATCTGACTGCTGCTTGGGAGCCTATGTCAGATGAGTTTGGTGATCTCAGCGTCGTCCTTGATGGACAAGCATCCATATTCAAAACCAACCACAAATGGTGCTAATTAATCCCCTTGTCACTAGTATCAAGAGAGGACTCAGGCATGGAGACTGAACTATCACTTAACTTCCTAGGATGGGTCTACAGTATGTTTTTTTTGCAAAACAAACCTACCACTGGTTCAGCTGCATTAGTAATAGTAGCAGTGGGATTCACAGGGCTCCAGGCAGCAACGAAACATGTCTATAAGAAACAGTGCTTAGGGTATTGGCAGCTGCCTGAAATCCTGTTTATTCTAGCACTCCCAATATTGCTAAGGAGGCACGAAAGGGGTAAAATGTATAGAAATGAGCCTAGTATCCACAGTGTGCTAGATGTGCTTTTCTAGATCAGGACTGAGGCACAGTGGAGTAGCAGACCGAATTTGGTGATGAATCCTGGTCACATGCCACTTGAGGAATGTTGCGCATACGCTTAGAAGAAGGTTGCGTTGCCCCTATGTGCCTGTTTTGTGAATAAACGGAGAACTTCTCTCTCCAGATCTGCTAATCCAGCACTGTTCACGCCCACCAAATTCACATAAAAATATTTAATTAAAAAAAACAACAACTGGACACAACATTAATAGGAACCTATCCAAAATTCTGGCTTCATGGGGACTATGTAAAATAATCAACACAGGCAACCGTGCAGGAGCTCCATTATTGTTTTCTAATAAAGCCCAACCTCTAATAACATGAGGAGTGGAATAAAGAAGAGAGACCTGATCATGCCAGAAATTCACCTGGGAGGACTCCTAAGGACTGGAAAGATAGCACTATTCACATTACAAGTAGTAACTTGTATGCTTTCTCCATCCCCAGGTTCATGAGGCAGGTTGGTCATAGGACTCGAATATGTAGCCCTTAGTATATTAATAGTCCCTCCAAAAAAAGGTCTTCCATTACTTCAACCAAGCTCGATTCCCTGGTTGGCTGCCTTTATTTCAGCAACCTTATCCCTGACCACAAATTTGTTCTCCTTCTTTATGTATGCTTTTCTGTTTTACATTTACTATCCCCTTTCATACCTATGTATGTTAGTTGGGATCGAACCAAAGGGCCGTTGATTTTGCTCCTTTGCCAGAAGCTTTGGTTCTGATTGGTTCTGTTTGGGCGATTTGGTTCACTACTTGTCCATGTTTTGAATTTATTGTATCATCTAGGGCTTAGATTCTTTTTCATAATCACTATAAATATTACATAAAACTTATGCTTAACTCAGTTTTAATTTTTGCTTTATATCTTACCTTTTAAGATGTGTGGTCTACAGGCCATCAATGTTTGGAGTCCTTTCTGGTGACCTTCAGAATGAAAATACCTGACAGCCAAGTAACACCTTAATGCCATAAGACAGTTGAGGCTTGGCAGGGGAGAGGAGAAAAATGATTGCTCTATTTATGAAGTGGGCTGCAGAATTAAAAAGGAACAGCCTTGTTTTAGTGCAATTGTGCTACCCTTCCTAAACTATAAATTTTTTAATCTTACATCTCGGCTGGTTGTTAAATTGAATGAATAGTTTAGTGATTGTTTGATAGTCGATAGTTGAGTAAAGCTTTTAAAATAAATCCATTTCACTTTATTTTCTTCTACATGGCACTTCTGTCCCTTCTTTCACAAGGCCCAGTTAGCAATTTTGTCACTGCTCTTGGTTATACCATCTCTGTAGTCATCTTGCATTATATGTGTGTCTACAGTAAGTGCCTGAGTGATTAGCAAAGATGTCTAAATGTAGCTTTTCCCATTAGACTCCAATTACCAAAATAACGCCCTGGAAATGGGGTGTGAGCTTTGAGGTTTTTGTCATTTGATTTAGACATATTAACTAACACATACTTAGAAATTTAAGAATCTCTTTTTGGAGACAATCAATTTTGACATTTCTAGTCACTAACCCCAATTCAAAATAAAAGGTCTAGTTTTTTCTGTAACTTTCACCCCATATTCTTAATTTTAAAACTGTATCTTTCTTCCTATAGGAGTTGCTGTTATACTCAAAGACTTTTTTTTCTTACACAGAATTGGAAGACTTCTTTTTCTCTGGATAGATCAAAGCATAACAGATACAACTACTCTGAGAAAATGAGTCACGATATCCCTGTTCCCCGTCCGCCTCCTGCTGGGGTGGAAGACAACTAATCAGCAAATCAAATCTGTACTCTGTCTTGTTATCATTCTCACCCAGATCAAAACATAAAAGTTGGGCATGAATTTTTTTTTCCAATCAACCTCATACCAAAACTTTTTTGCACACATTTTAATTCAAAGAGGAAAGCACAAAATACGGTGTCTTCATTGTGTATGTATCTCATTTACAGCCAAAGTCAGCAGCAATACCTAAATGTAAGTTCCTGAAAAACTGTTCTGTTATGATCCAAACTCTTGACTAGGGCTCTGCTTGGTTATATATGAGTGTTTTTTACCTAAAGATATATAAATAAAGTTATTATGTGTGCCATCTCCTTGCCTTTGGTAGCCCTTCAGTGGCCAAAGTACTTTGTTTATTAAATGGTTTGTGGGGGCAAGATGAAGGTGGGAATGAAGAGAACCTCATGAGGAAAGGTTCAGCAGTGTCAACCTCCTTTTCAGGGAAGGAGAAACTGCTTCACTCCACTATGTAGCTCTCATTTTTCCTCTAATGAATATGTAAGACTGGTATTGTGAAAAGATGGAGCCTGCACTGTATTTGCATGAATAGGAATATTAAGTAGCCTTAGAAGGTCCACAATGGCCCAACTGTTGCAACCATCTTCAAGAGAATCTTGTTATCATAAAGATTTTGTGAAGACTCTTGTGCTTACTGATGCATGTCTTAACTACTGCAGATGCTGTAAGAAGCAAAAATGAGTCAACCTGATTTTTCATACCATGGTAAACCTAGGGACAGTAGCCAAGATTTCTTGGGCTGGTAATTGCATTGAAAGATAGCTAGAGAAATGATGTATTTGTATTTAACAATATTCATATCTTCTTTGGCACCATGTTAATTAAACAATTGTGATGCTGTGCTGGCTGCAGATCAAGTCTAACAAACAGGAAAGAAAGTGAATCATAACTAATCTATTATCCTAGTGGGAAATAGAGTGGTAGGAAATTCAATGTTTAGCTATTATTTGAACTCTGACTTTGTGTCTTGAAATTCTTATTTAATTAGAACTGGATGAAACTGGTATCTGTGCTGCTCTAGTACGTACCCATGCTATTGACTCTTGGGCCAATATGGTAGGTCACAGTATAGGTAGACTTTTTTTACAACCAGATTGGATCAACTTCTCCAGCTACAATGGCAGAGTCCATTGTGTCAGTAGGGTTCCACCAGTAACTGAGAGGTGACTAAGACCAAAGAAGTGGCTTGCAACATAATACCTTATTTTTATATGGCACACTTGATCCTGAAGGATCCCAGCATGCTTTGCAGACTAAGCGTATGTCTGCACTGCAGCTGGAGGTATAATTTCCAGCTTGGGTAGATGTACACACACTAGCTTTGATTGAGCTACTACACTAGTCGGAGCAGTGTAGCCACAGGCAGTGGCATGGGCTAGTCACCGGAGCACAGCCTTTTCCCAGACCCTGTGTAAGTACTAATGTGGATACACTACTATTTCCTGATACTAATTTGATCAAAACTAGCATGTATCCGTCCACCTGAGCTGCAGTGTCGATGTACCCTCAAGGTGGGATTTTTAAAACCAGACCACTCTGGCGTAACTTGACTCCCACATAAGTCAATGGTAAAATTGCCTTTGATCTCAGTAGTAGCAGAGTTAAGTTGATGCTGAACATTTCTGAAAAATCTGCCCTAAATGTACAGAATTTATTTTATTTACCACTATTCACAGCAGAGTCATTGCTGTGTGACACTGGTCAAATCACTAAATCAATATAGGCCGCATTTGCCTCACCTGTGGAATGGGAATGCTTATCTACTTCATAGAGCGCTGGGGGGCATAATTATTTGCAAATGCTACGAGATCCTCTGCTATGAAAGTGCAATAGGTATTTTTTTTTTTTTTTTCCTCATAGAGCGGTGGTTTGTAATGTAGTATAATGGAAAAATTAATACTTAGTTAACTCATGTAAAACCTTTACATTTCTATAGTCTCTTACATTGGATGATCTTAAATCACTCTTACAAATGCTTATTAAAGAAGCCTCACGTCAGCCTGGTGAGCTCTGTAAGCATAAATATACCCATTGTACTGATGGGTAAAGTGAGATGAAGTGCCTTGCCCAAAGTCATATGCGTGACCTTGGCTTAACCTGGAATAGAACCTAAGCATCCTGGCACCTAATCAGCGGCTATAACTACTAGACCACATAGGGTATGTCTGCACTGCAATAAAACATCTGCAGGTGGCCTGTGTCAGCTGACTCAGGCTCGCCAGGCTCGGGCTATGGGGCTATAAGATAGCAAAGTAGATGCTCAGGCTGGAGTCTAGGCTTTGGGACCTTCCTCCGTCGTAGGGTCCCTGAGCCCCAGCTGCAGCGTGAGCCTGAATATCTACACTGCAATTTGATAGCCCCACAGCCCAAGCCCTGAGAGCCTGGGTCAGCTGACACTGGCCAGCTGCAGTATAGACATACCCATAGTAGCACAGAGTTGGTAACAAGTGATTCAGTCACCTCTTAGTGATTGAAAACTGTTGCCATCTGGTGGCTGGGTGTGGGTGTATGTAATGAATTAGTCGTGTTAGTTCAGTTCTTACTAAACAGGCAACCACACTGCAAAAACTGCTGTTGTCAATGGCACTAATTGGCATCCTTGTTGCAAGCATCGGCAGAGAGCTTTCTACAAACCCTAAGGGGAGAAGAGCAAGGGACTCTGCTCTTGCCAAAGTCTCTAATCTATTTTGCCTAGTAGGCACATGGATATTACAGTGCGGGGCAGCAGCACCAAATCTTCAAATTCAGAGTTAGGGCATATTGGTGGGATAATAACATAGAAAGTTTTTTCTATACTCCTACTACACATGTTCAGGGCACAAATAGAAAACTTAATTCTCAGGTCATCAGGCCAACACCGTTCACCATCCACATGAACGTAGGGAGAAATACTAAAGAAAAATGTGTCTAAATAAAATGTTGCTTGAGAAAATCAGGACTGACTCCAACATTTGCATGCCTTCTAGTAGATCGGTAATGTGTTTAATACTGGAAAGTCCTTCTGGTACATATACTGGATAATACTGTCAGCTCCTGCTCTGACCTTTTGATAGTGTCGACATAGAACAATGTCATTAATGGATACACTCTACTTGGATGGTAACTGATAGTACAAAATGTTTTAAAAGTGAACATAATCTTCTCCTGATGACTAATGGGCACAAGGGAATGTCTTCTGAGATGTGACTAAAGGTAGGGCTTAAGGTAAAAGTTTGTCTTCTGAATGGACATGTGCTATAGACGCATTAGGTAGAGGCACATTTCTGAAGAGTACTCTATTGGCAATTGTGGGCCCAGTTCTCAAACTTGAGTATTAAAATTAGCATACAATTTTTTTTTATTAGCGATGACTGAGAGAGGAGAAAAAAGGGACATTTTTACATTTTGTAAAAACAATTTTTTGTGAAGAATAAGTCCCTTTTTTCATTGAAGAATTTTGAAATGCTTCAAGCAGCTCCAGTTCTGAACCTCATACTGGTACCCAAATAAATACATGTTTTAGGCACCTGAATATAGATCTGAGCATCCAAATGCAGAATCTGGACTCCAGACATAATTGCCAAGGTTGCAAATTGGGCCTGTAGTCTTCAAAAGAAACAGTATTCAGACCTCTGCCTCATTTCTAACATGTTCAGGTGACCTCTGATGGAAGAGTAAAGGTGCAGCCAAACTTTATTTTACAACTTTTTGCTCATAAATGCATCTTTCTTGTCCTTCAAGAGGCCCAGTTTCATTTACGCTTTTACAAAGTTGATGAGCCAAGACACCTTCAGAGGCTTGTTGAAGTGAATTTCCTTAAGACTCCTGTGTTAGTGGTGATACTGATTATTAGATTTTTTTATGCAGATGAAGAAACTTTTCTGCAAATCTATTGACAAGTCAGTTTTCCTTCCAGGGACAGGAATTTTTATAAGAAAAACACGATAGAGGGGACAACCAACCCGTCTGGCAGATCCATATAGCTTCCTGCCTGGAATCAATCCTCAAGTCTTTCTAAAAGATGGTGGTAATTTTGTCTGTGAAGGAAGACATATGCTACACACGCTGACCTGTTTTCTAGGCATACAGAACAAATTACCTGCTTGCGAGGCAGCTTGGTTATCATGATGACCTATCTCCTAGGCAGATTTTAAAAGGGTAAATATCTTTAAAGAGAAACTGCAATGATATAGTGCTATAGGATGCTAGGTATTTCTGAAAGCTGCTTTGAAGATTTAGTTTTTAAATGTGTGTGTGCATGGGCATCTGTCTGCATGCACACACTCATATACACACACAAATTCTTTGTGTATATGTCTACTAATATTATTGCTTGTTCAGCACCTGCCTTCAGTGACTCTAGGACTGCTCTCTCTCTCTCAGCAGGGGCCTGATCTTGCACCTCTCTCATTGCCTTTAGGGTAGATGGAAGACTGAATTCAGGGTTAGTTCCCCATTCCTATCATAAGCCAAACTCCCCATTGTGGCCAACAAGAGTAAGGGGTGTGTGAGGTACGTGAAACAGGACGCGGAGTGATAAGAGCTTGCATTTTCAAGCATTGAATTTCATCTAGCAATTAGAATTGAGTAACCTTCAGGTCCCATCAGAAACCAGGAAAAATTGATTTCAAAGGTAGTTTAGGGTAAACTCTGTAACTTTAAAAAAGAAAGAAAGAAAAGGCTTTCTGTTAATTTAATGGTTTAATACAGTCAATTTAGCCAAATAGTGTAAAAGAAAATTACTTTAAAACCACTTTGAAACTGACTGTCACTGATTTCTAATGGGACTCCCCTCCATTTAATCTGCTTCAGAAGAGTGGCTTTGTGTTGTATTAACCTTTCTCATTATATTTTAAGGCCTTCGTTCCTTGATTTAGTAATTTACTCCTCCTGGCAACTGGATGTAGTAGTCATTGTTTTTTAATTGCACGCTGTTCTTGATGAGCTCAAAAGGCACTGACTTGTATGTTTGCCAACTTGGCTTACTCAACGCTCTCTACCAGCAGTAATAGCTACCTAAAGGGGGCAGGCTAAACTGCAGAGGGATGGAGCTGTAGCACTGGCTAGCAGTCAGGGTTGGTACAGCTAGACTGAACCCTGTGCTATCACAAAGAACGATAAGAACTGCTCCCAACTGCCCTTGGAGAAATTCTGCTAGCCTTTTACTCGAAAGGGAGAGCACTTCTGGGACCTAGTGCTTGTGCAGTGTACTTTCAGTGGCAGTGGCTTTAAAGCCCATAGAGAAATGAGACACGCTACTCAAATATGGTGAGCCAAATATATTTTAGTACACTTTCTTCAATGCCATTCATAAAAAATGAAATTAAACACACGTAGCTGATCCTGCAATGTCTGAAAATACTAGACCTATGCATTCTTTCATTAGACCATATATATTTTATTTCTTTAGCATTTGATTGGGTTAGAGAAGAAATATAAGAGGCTGTTCATAAAGTGAGATAAAAGCATGCATTCTATTTTAGCTGGAAAAGGGGATTGACAGACTTCCAATGAAAATATATGTTCCACTTCAAATAAAAATTAACTGAAGATATTCATGTCTAGGCAAATATTAAATGGTAATAACAGTACATTGCCTTTATCAATCCAATCCTTTTGTTGCCCGCTTTTACCTAATGCACCATCACCACCACCTGCTGCATCATTCAATCTCAAGGTAGCATTAGGAAGATCATTCTTTTCCAGTAGACTAAGGGTGTCAGTATGAGAAATTTCTCATCCTGTCTTTCTGAGCAAAATGCAGGATGACTGCATCTTTTACACGCATTCATTGCATTTAGGAAAGTCTCTTTTTTTTTTGTATTGATTTATGAAAGAAAAATAAAGGTTGCCCTGTGAGCTGAATGATGAATCAATTGCCTATATATGATGGGCAAAAATTACTGGAGAAGTTCTAAAGACAGTCACCGTCCATATGAGTCTACAATAGACAGTTTTGTTTTTCTTACTACAGTCTCTTTGATTAATTGCTTTTTCACTGTTCTTGATGCATTTTATGAGCTCGTTTCACTATTGTTGGTTCTAGTGTCTAATAGAATTCTCTTCCCTGCTTCAGCCCGCGTTTATTTTTGTGTGTGCAATGATTAGACCAGAGGTGGGCAAACTGCAGCCTGTGGGCCACATCTGGCCCGTGGGACCCTCTTGCCCGGCCCCTGAGCTCCTGGCCTGGGAGGCTCACCCCTGGCCTCTCCTCCACTGTCCCTCCTCCCCTACAGCCTCACCTCACCGTGCCACTGGCACAATGCTTGAGGCAGCGAGCTCCTGGGGCAGCACAGCTGCAGAGCCCGGCCTGACCGGCTCTGTGCTGCGCAGTGCATGGCTGGCTCCAGCTGGGCTACAGCCACCGGTGCACCAGGCAGCACAATAAGGGGGCAGGGAGCGGCGGGGTTGGATAGAGGGCAGGGGAGTTTGGGGGGAGGAGTGTGGACAGGGGTTGGGGCAGTCAGAGGGCGGGCAACAGGGGGGTTGAATGGGGGTAGGGGTCCTGGGGCGGCAGTCAGGGGACAGGGAGAAGGGGTGGTTGGATGGGGCAGAGGTCCCGGGGGGCAGTCAGGAAGGAGGGGGGGATTGGATGGGGCAGCAGGGGGCAGTCAGGGGTGGGGATTCCGGGGGCAGTCAGGGAACAGGAAGAAGGGGAGGTTGAATGGGGGCAAGGGTCCCAGGGGGCAGTCGGGCAGGGGTTCCGGGGGCAGTCAGGGAGAAGGGGTGGTTGGATGGGGTAGAGGTTCAGGGGGGGTGGCAATCAGGAATGAGAGGAGGGGTTGGATGGGGTGGCAGGGGGCAGTCAGGGGCAGGGGTTCCGGGGGCAGTCAGGGGACAGGGAGCGGGGTGTGTGTGTGTGTGTGTGGATGGGGCAGGGGTCCCAGGGGGGTCATCAGGGAATGGGGGGTTAGATGTGGCAGGAGTCCGGGGGGGGGGGCATCAGGAGGTGAGAAGCGGGAGGGGCAGGGAATCAGGCGCCAGGCCAAGCCTGGCTGTTTGGGGAGGCATAGCCTCCCCTAACCGGCCCTTCATACAATTTCCAAAATCTGATGCGGCCCTCAGGGCAAAAAGTTTGCCTGCCCCTGAATTAGACCTAGTTATACTGCCAGCCATGGGCATTAATGTATGATTGGATTTGCTTGCTTCTTCGTGTTCAGCCCAGGTCCATCTAATCAGTGAAGTTGGGCAATTGGAGGATCTTATGCAGAGCAGGGATTTCCTTGATAACTGTATACTCAGATTAGAGGATGCAGCTGTTTCTCCTCTGTCCCTTTTTGATTGGTTCTTTAAAGATTGCCCTGTCTTGGTGCTAGGCTGTCTGAAAGAGGTGGGTTATACAAGCTCATGGCAGTCTCATATATGTAATGGATCATGTTTTGCATGGTTACACCTGTGCAACTCATTTGAAGTCAATGGGATTTTTATGGGACTATAATTTGATTTAAAATGTTTATCTGTATGCTGTTGTTGGTCTAGCTTTGACTTAAAAAAGTTTAGTGATGACAGATTCTCTTCCCGCATGGCAAGAATGGCAGAAGTTTCTTCTTCAGTTAGCCCTGTGGCTCTGCAGCGCAGATCACTGTTTCTTCCACCTCCCAGGAGTTCCCAGGTTGAATGCCAACTATATGCAATGGAGTTCTGCACTGTGAAGAAAAGATCCAGAGAGTGGATCAGAGAGGTGGAATATTGCCTGAAGATTCATACTTACTTTTTAAAGGGTAAGATCTTGTTATATATAGTATCCAACAATACCACAGTTATTTAACAAGCCAGGCAGATGCCCATTTAGGTATTTACACAAGATCCATCAAACAGGAAGTTTGTAAATTTGAAGGCGAGTGTGAATTAATGCCCTATGAATGTGAAATAATGCAGGATGTTTGAATTGCCCAAGTGCAATGGACCAGTGGCAGCTTTTCCTGCCTCCTAGAGTGAAGTAAAAAATATTGTTTGTCTGCAAAGGAAGGAGACCTGGAAGGAGCAAGGGGAATTCCTGCTCTCTGGGAGGGGGCGTGATGAAGGCAGATTGGAGAGAACCATAGGGAGCTGGTCAGGCGCCTATGAGAGGACCTGAGGATAGTGCCTGTAAGAAGCAGAGAGGTCCCAAGAAGAAGCTGGCAGAGTCCCTGGAGAGGCAAAGCAGTAGGGAAATTGCTAGGAAGAGGGGCCTCCAGGGGGAAAAAATCCTGAGAAGCAGTGTTTAGCCTAAGGAGCAAAGAAGAAACTCTGCAGTCCCTGGGAGTAGGGGTGACAAGCAGGGAACTTCAGTGTACCCCGAGAGGGGCAGGAGAATCTTCTGTTTGAATGGGGTTTTTTTTTTTGGACTTCTGTACCCAGGAAGGGGAGAGAACTGGAAAGAGGTGACCTGACTAACAATGGCTTCTGTGGCCTAGCCTTTTAGAGACAGGCCATTGCAAGACCAATATGGCGGTCAATAGGGGGCGCTGGAGACAAAGACTGCGACAGCATGCTTTGACACCAGCAGGCACCAAGGCTGTGAGTGACAGTCCCACATAGGCTTTGCCATAATCTGTGCCTTTATGTAGAGATCTCTGTGCATGAGGGGGGTAACGTATTTACAAATAACACTTCCTGTGGTGCTGAGACTTCAGATGCATGTCATAGCATTATTTCTCTGGATGCTGATGCATACGTCTCCATTAGATATGTTCTCTTTTACTTTGAGAAGAATATAGAGTCCAACTAGGCAAGTAAAGAAACTGGTAGGAGGTTGGTCTGAAGATTATCACAAGTGAAAAATGTTTGCTAACAAATTATTCCAAAAGAATAAGCAGACATGGGTTCTGTCTGCCTGACACTAGTTCATATTTCAAACGGTTTAAACTTTATATAGGGTTTTTCCATACGTCACAGATTGTATACACAAAAGGGAAGAAAAGAAAAAGGAGATAGACCTATTAAACAGTACACCAGGTAGGCAGGTAGCCAAGCAGTGCAATAGTATCAGTCACCACAAGTCTTTTCATACATTGTTGAGTGGCTGGGCAATAAGTTAACCATTTTTTATTAATAAGCAAGTAACCAATGAAATTGTGTGGGCTTGGTCACACGGGGTTTTCCATATCCATAAATTCATGCAAATATCTTTTTATTCGTGATACGTGTTGCCGGTTAGTTTCATTGTCAGTGCTTCCTATATTATTCTAAACCAAAATGTGTGTGTGTATCTTACTTTCAGCAGTGTCTTGCAGTACTACCAGTGCTAGTAGGTGAGAACTCACTTCCCTGTATTTGTGACTCTTGGCTATGAGCCCTAATAGCAAAGCAATATCCGGGGATTATAACATTTGTCAAAGAGCAGTTTTGCTCCAAGGATACCGGTCTCTCAGGACATTGCCACTAGTTGGGAATAAAAATCTCCCCAGTACACCTTGTGTTCCCCAGCAGCTATCCCAAAAGTTGTCATATAGTTCCTTAAGTTTTTGAAATTCCATAGAAAGATCAGCTTGATAAAAGAGGAGGAAGATGTCAGCTCTCCAAATATTTCATTCTTCTGCTTTGATTTGTCTCTGTGATCACTTTACACCAGTGAAAGGCAAATCCCAAATATAAAATTATTTTTGCCAGCATCTAGTTACTTTTAAGACCAGTCCTGTTGTTCGTTTTTTCCAGAGAATTTTTTGTATGAATAAGTATTAAGCCCATTAGTTTCAATCAACTCATGATATGTTATAAGACGGTGGGAGACTGGTTTCTCAGAAATGTGGCCCCAGGGACCATTACAAGGAAAATTACATTTACTTTTGAGTCTAAGTGGTCAAATATTAAATCAAGTGTCTTCCACTGTAATTGTATTTATTACAATTTTTAGATAAGCCAATATACAATATCCATTTACATCTGAATGTTGGAAAAGGGTGGAAATCAAAGATCTTTATTATACTACAGAGACTGTCTGAAATCATGAAATATCTGAAACCTTCTGATTTCTTCAAACCTTGTTTCACTTTCCTTTTTAAGACAACATTCAACTTCCAGAAAAATAGATTGGAATCGAAGTCCTGATGGTTGGTTTTGTGTATTCATTTCCATCCACTCTCTTCTACCTGGTTTTGGCTGGCCCATAGGAAGGCATGCAGAAATATTTTGGGAGGTGCTGTTCTTGCATGGTGCCCAGCTCATTTCTCAGACCAGGAGGCTTTCATAAAATTTGGAAAAGCATCTGAAGTTTTGGTTGCTTTATCCAAACAGAACTTATGAACCTTTGGAAGCTCAGCTGTAAACTAATGAATATTTCTCCTTTTTAATCTGATTTATCAGCCTCTGCTTACTCATTAAAGCCCCAAATCCTACCAATACTTACCCATATTCTTATCTCTATCCACTAAATTGTACTTCTTGTGTATAAAGTGTTCATTGGCATCAATGAAACTTACTCGTGCGTAAAGCTAAGCAGTTTGCAGCATTGGGGCCTGAGATAAGATCAGAGAAATTTTCTTTATATTGTGCAAGTAACATAAAGTCTTCATGTGATAAATTGTTTGTTTGGTATTCAAAAAGCTCTTTTGAAGGATCATTTAAAAATATCTCCTTGAGTAGGTTTTAAAATGTAGCTTTTCTTTCACAAGCTACAGATGCACAAATAAAAAGATGCACTAGAGTACAGCGGCACCGCACTACTGGCATTTTAGAACTGTTATTATTCAGAGAACAATTATTAATGCCACCTTCTCTTGTCTGCTAAAGCAGAATGTTATTCCATGCATGTGGTATATGGATCTCTCTATCTATTCATCCATTTATCTCTGTCTCTGGGCATGATAAGTTATTTAAACCCCGGAATTTCAATTAACTGAGATACAAATGTGTTTTTCTCATCTATCTCCATTTCAGTAGAGCAATCTTATTGAGATGCATAATTTGCATCAGTGTCACCTGTGTCAGAATTCAGAAAGGATGGTAATGTATCACAATATTATACATAGGGAAAAGGCACCATTCATGTGTGTGGGTTTGAGGAGGATATTAATAAAAATAGATAATCACTTATCCATAGAACAGTTTAAGAGTGAAAAATATCTCTCAGCTTTTGCTTCTAAGTAACTTTAGTGATTTAACTTGACATTGGAACATTTTGTTTGTGACATTAGCTCATCTCTTGGCATCAGCATCCAGTTGTTGCTTGGGAAGATAAAATCAGTGACCTAAGCAGTGACTAGACTCTAGACCTCTGGCTGCGGTCCCTATAGTCTACCAGCTAAGCTGCAAGATTTATGTTTAATATCTGATATTAAATGAAAAAATGCGTATTTATTCTTCTTTGATATGTTTAATATGAGATTCTCCCACGATGACAGATATTTTATCTTAAGATTCAAAGGGTATGATTCAAGATTAGATGAATTCTTTTCAGAATCATAGGTCATTTTGTAATAAATATTTGGCTGCACTCTGGGTGTAGGACTCATGGTGAGGTACTGCATGTTCAAGTGAAAGCTGAGGGAAAAAGTTAGATTACTGTGCCTAGGATATATGCAGTATAGCTAGGTTCCTCTCATTTCTTGTTTTATGGGAGCATGAGGTCACAATATGATATCCTTACTCATTCCCACTGAGTATTCCAGAAGCAGTCCTGTGGAGATCATAGGGACTACTGGTGGAGTAAGGTACTACTCATGGAATAAGGTGCTATTCAACATGAGTGGGGATATTGCAGTCTAGAGAGCTGCTATGCCACACCTGGCCACAAGGAGGCACCAGTGGTGAGTCAACCCTTTCACTAAGGGAAAAAAGAAAGATGGGATTTTCAAAAAAAACTGAAATCGTATTGAAATTCCTTGAGAGTTTGGTGCCTAACTTCCTGAAAATCCCAGCCTAAATTTCTCACCTTCTCCCTTGCAAAGGCAGCCTTAAAAATATAAACTGCTGCAAATGCACCACTAAGGCTGAAAATTTGCCACTGATTTTGCTGAAGATCCCTGGTTATGTAAGGGAAAATACTAGGCAAATTCAGTAGAACATCCATTGCTGCAACATAATTAGAACCAGTCATAACGTTTAAAAATCCTAAATACTAAATATAGATGTCATTTTGTATATTATCATAAAAAATAGAAGAACATTGATCTACCCCAGCATTGGAGCCTGCCTTTTTCTTGGCAGTTCTTGTTGCTTCCTCTGCAAAATGTTCACGATCAGTCTGCATTTATATATAGTGCTTCTCATCCAAAGATCTCAGTGTTGTTTACAAACACTAATTAATTTGATTCCACACCACCACTGTAAGGAGGTAGGGGATTGTTCCACTTTAGCAGTGAATAAATGGAATCGGAGAGATTATAAACTGTGACTTGGACTATGCACCCACTCAAGGGAGATTGAGAGGGAGCAGGATCCTGAGTCTGAGCATGGAAGAGTAAGTCAGGCTATACATCTGTTTACTCCCTTTACACCAGTCAGGCTATACATCTGTTTACTCCCTTTACACCTTGAGAAGGTGTGGTGGGAGTGAGTGAAAGGTGACAGTCAGGGAGTGGGGGAGGAAATGGGTGGATCATTGGTCTACCCCTCCCTACTCATAACCAAAATAGCTGAGCCAGTGCAAGGGAGACGGTAGTAAATTATTGCTGGTATAGGCTAGCAGTAAACTACCTTCTGCTTGGGAGGCAGTATAGACAGCATTGTGACTCAGATAATCTCTTTTTGAATCATAGTCCCTGGTTGTGCTCTTCCTGGGTTGATGCAGTTTGTGTCACACCTCACTTAGCGTCCTGGCTAATGTCAAAATCTAGCCCTAAATTGCACTGCAATCATCCTCCACAAAACATACATCATCCTAGATGAGTCTCTAGCCCACAGTCCTTAGCCTTTGGAAACCAGTTTCTTATTCATTAAGGCCACAATTCAGTAATATACTTAAGCATGTGCCTAACTTAACTTGAGCCATGTTATAACTTTCTTTCTTTTCTCCCCCCTACCCTACCCCACCCTAGTCTGGTGCTCATCCTGGTTCTTGTCTTTGATCACCTCATTATAATTCCACACATTTACTTTCTCCAATACTTTTTTCATTACATTGTACAACCCTTTACTTTACTGTGTCAGCATTATTTCATCAACAGAAAGTGATTACTACATTTCAGACAAATACATCTCAGCTCATAATCTCACACAAAATAATCAAAGAATTCACAGAATTTGTCAGTGATTGAGTTTGAATGAGACTTTCAGGTAATGAATCCACTGAGAGCCTGATCTTTCAAACCGTTCCTGTGTATAGCTGAAATCATGTGTGTAGTCCTATTGAAGTCTTTAACACAAAGGCAACAAGAAAATGGAATGGGAAAGTCAGTGGAAACTACATGTGGGAGTAAAAATACATATGGTTGTAACTGTATGGTTGCCTCCCTCAGTTGTAGTTCTAGGAAATTAAAGAAAATCTAGGCTATCTGGAAGCACATAAAATAGGCAAGTTGTTTTTAACAACAACAACGTATATCTGCTTGTGAGGGGTAAAATGAAGAAAAATTTCTACTACACCATTCTATTTGATCCAGGTTTCTGCGTGCCATGAAAATCTGTGCTGAAGTCAAACTTCTTGGACCCCCACCAGTGTTGTCCATCTGTTTTCTTCCTTCCTTTTTGTTAGACTCTGATTACTATCTTCATTCCACTCCTTTCACATACAGTAAAGGGTTTTTCTTATCCACTGTCATGGACTATTGCAAATGTTGCTAACTCTGCCACTCTTCAATAGTTGCACATAAGAAGCTTTTCCTTTTCACATGGTGGTTCATGCACATCAGTGGAACTTGAAACTATCTGCGGGCCATACTTTTGACTATGAAAGTAAGTGACTGGAGATGGAAAGGAACTGTAAGATAAAACTTGACACATAGTACGTAAACTGGGCAAAATGGAATGCAAACACAAAGTAATGTATTCATTTGTAAAAGGTGCACAATTCCTAATCATGGCACTTTCCATTTCTTTCCATACCTACAAATGGGGAAAAAGAGGGTTGGGAGTGTGTGAAATCCCAACCCCATTGAAGTCAATGGTAAAATATCTATTGATTTCAGTGGGGCCAGGATTTCACCCAGGCTCTGTTAACAGCCTTTCTGTGATGCCCTCATGCTGCAGACCATTCTCCTGTGACCATCCAAAGTCCAGTGAGTTTTTCAGGCTTTGTCTTTCACTTTGTGGAAGTGCTGACAAAATTTCAGTGAGTGCACTTTGGAGATTTCTACACTTTTGTATAGGAGCTCCTTATGCTAGTGGCACCGAGGTGGAGAATTATTCCTTGAAAGTGCATTCCCCCAAGAAAGGTGCACAGTATGAAATCAAAGCTTTGTGTGAGTTCTGTATGAGGCTCTTCAGACTAAGATAGAAAGGGTTCACAGTTCGATGCTTTGTTATATTATTTTCCTTTGCTTTCTTTCTTAATGGGATTTAGCTTTTATCTTATCCCAGATAAATGTCACTGTCAGCTACAACGTCTTCTTTCTTTACTTACATTTATGCTCGATGGGACTTTTATCTTTTTACAGCTCATAGCTAGATTCCCTTTGCTTCCATGGATGTGTGAACAATTTCTATTCAGGTATTCTTCTTTTGGGAAGGCACATTATTTTATCACTGCAGTATGTGGTACAATAGAACTATACAGTAAAGGCCCAAGAGAACTAACTAGTAGCACTAATACATACCTGCAATGTCTAGTGCTTAAGGCAGCTTGGAAATGCTGGGATGAAAACAATGTCATTTAAAAGGTCATGTGCCTCCTGCCCACTGTTTGTGATGAGAGGGCATTGAAAGTTCCTAGCTATGGTTATTCAGAAGAACCTCTACAGAGTACATTCTTGAGATGGGGCCCAAACCAGAAACTCAAACTCAACTCTCCTCCCCATTCCTGACTTTTTTTTTTTGGGGTGGGGGGAAAGGGAGGTATATATTCAGATTCATTTTGTCCAAGCCAGGCCCCGGAGATCTAAAATGGGAAGAGTCTTATTCTCTGTATCTGGTTTGGATGCTGCTCAAACTAGTTGAAGTCTGTTGAGGACAGCTGTTCTCCTGAGATTGCAGCTTGATATGGTAGAAATCTTACTGCATCCACCAACTGAACCCAATAACATCCACTTGGGGATAATTTCTCTATGGAATCCCAACTTAAGCCTTATGAAGACTCCAACCAGAACCTCATCCTTATGTCTCTTAGGTTTCATCATACTGGTTTAATTTGTTGGTTTGACTTCCTGGCAGAGAAATCAGAAAGAGACTCTGAGATGTAAGACTGAGAATATAAGGATGGGCTTGGGGTTGATCTGGAACTGGTCAGCAAAGAGGTGGCACTTGGACCATAAGAGTGGATGAGATGACTTATGAATTGAGTGTAAGAAGAAAACTCAGAAGACAGGAAACAGAGACCAGAACCTTGCAAATAGCAAGGGAGAGGTTACAGGAAGGAGCCACCAAAAGGTGATGAAAAGGTTGGAGTAGTGAGAGGAAATCAGGAGAATAGTTTCAAAAGCCAAAGGAGGGAAGAGCATGTAGATAGAGGGCATGGCTGACTGTCAGAACTAAGCGGCAGGTATATTGTGAATGATCAGCATAGAGAAGATGACTCCCTGAAAAAGGCCAGGGAGTGGTCAGTGGTGGTCTTTTAAAGAACAGTGTCTCGGGGAACAGGGATGGGTTTCGTAGAGACTGGACAGCAGGGAATCCAAGAGTTAAAGCTAGTGGTGAGGTAGTCAAAGCAGTGTGACTTGACTACAGACCCAAGGAGAAGCTGGAGAGGCATGACAGGTCAGGGAGCCAAGCAAGAGAATGCTTAAAGGCTGAAAGGGAGAGGAGCAGGGAAAGGGGAATGAGTTAGTGGAAGCAGTGTGGATGACTGTAGATAAGGAAAAGTAAGGGGAGGCAGAGAGGATAAGAGATTTGAGACGTAATGGTTACACAAATGCTCCCCCAATGAGGCATTAAAAGCCTGGAAAAATATAAAGCAAATTGTTGAACACAAAATATGAATCCTTAACCCCGTCTGCATCTGTCAAGGTTCCTTCCTCACTCTGAACTCTAGGGTACGGATGTGGGGACCTGCAGGAAAGACCCCCTAAGCTTATTCTTACCAGCTTAGGTTAAAAGCTGCTACCACCAAAGTGTTACACAAAGAACAGGGAAAGAGCCCACTTGGAAATGTCTTTCATCCCAAGCTCTACACCCCCTTTCCTGGGGAAGGCTTGATAAAAATGCTCACCAATTTGCATAGGTGAATACAGACCCAAATCCTTGGATCTTAAGAACAATGAAAAAGCAATCAGGTTCTTAAAAGAAGAATTTTAAATTAAAGAAAAAGTAAAAGAATCACCTTTGTAAAATCAGGATGGTAAATACCTTACAGGGTAATCAGATTCAAAACATAGAGAATCCCTCTAGGCAAAACCTTAAGTTACAAAAAGACACAAAAACAGGAATATACATTCCACTCAGCACAACTTATTTTATCAGCCATTTAAACAAAAACAGAATCGAATGCATATCTAACTAGATTGCTTACGAACTCTTTACAGGTTTCAGAGTAGCAGCCGTGTTAGTCTGTATTCGCAAAAAGAAAAGGAGTACTTGTGGCACCTTAGAGACTAACCAATTTATTTGAGCATAAGCTTTCGAGAGTTTATGAGAGTATCCAGTTTTGAGAGCTCATTCTTAATCTTTCCCTGTTTGCTGTAAAGGATGTTGATCAGGTGGTTCCGCAGTTTCTTTGAGAGCGTGTGACACAAGCTGTCAGCATAGTCTGTGTGGTATGTAGATTGTAATGGATTTTTTACCTTCAGTCCTTTTGATCTTTACAGGAGTTCTGACCTGCATTCCTGCTCTGGTCCTGGCAAAAGCATCACACGGACAGAGAGGACCCTTTGTCCCCGTCCCCCCAGCTTTGAAAGTATCTTGTCTCCTCATTGGTCATTTTGGTCAGGTGCCAGAGAGGTTATCTTAGCTTCTTAACCCTTTACAGATGAAAGGCTTTTTCCTCTGGCCAGGAGGGATTTAAAGGTGTTTACCCTTCCCTTTATATTTATGACCACATCCCTAGTTTAAATGCAAATAAAGCAAAAAAAGGACACTGTAAGTGCAGGTTAACTCCATTGCTAACTCACCTGGTTGCAGCTAACTACTGTAGCATATGTGGTCTGTAAAACCATCCACTGTTAGGAGAACCTAATCCCAGCTCAGTGAATATTAAACAAAATGAGAGTTCTGCCTCTCAATATCCTTGGTTATTTTTGGTTTGTTAGACCCCCTCAATAGAGTTGTCTTTGGTATCTGATTCTGTTGATATAACCACTAGAAATACATTCAGAGAGCATTTGATTTAGAATTGATATTAGAAGCTCCACTATTGCAGGGCTGTAAATAGTGATTCATTTCAGAGTGGTAGATTTCTTTTCTTCAAAATAAGATGTAGCAAAGTAATTGGTTTTTGAAATGGCTAGATCAAGACGCTGGATGTTAAATAGGGTGCAGCTAGCAAATTCAGATGCCTAATATAGGCAGCTTTCTTAAACTTAAAAACTAAGTGTGATTGTTGTAATGTTCTCATTTTCATCACAGCTGAAAGGAATTGTGTTTCATGTTAGCTTTTGTAAGAGCTGATGCAGTTGAATGCTTTTTTGGCACCGTCTTTCAGTCGGCCCACATCAAATAAAACTATTGGTTAGTATTGTGACTAGAGCAAAGCAAACTTGTGTTTAATTTGACCCCGTCTTCACCCACCTCCCCCAGTAACAGCTGAAGATTATTATACCTGAGAGAAAAGAGAGTTCTTCCTCTTTTTCAGTTTGTTCAGTTTGTGCATTTGAAAGCACTTTGTGTACAGTCAGTTTCACTGTTTCCCCTGCATAGTCAGGGCTGGAAGAGCTTGCACTCTGAGGCTGACTACACTGCCCCACGGTTTGGGCTACTGGGGTATGAATAGCAATGAGCACCAAAGTGCTGCTCTGTACCTCCCCTGTGGGGACACTGCGGGTACAAACTAAAAACATTCCTAGTTTGTATTAATGTAATCCTGTTTGAAGGAACTAGGAACCTCCAGGTTCGTGCCCTCAGCATCCCCCTGGGGGAGCTACAGCGAAGCACTTTGGTGCGCATTGCTATTCACACCCCCGTAGTCTGAACTGCAGGGCAATGTAGATAAGCACTAATCAAATGAGACACATAAGGGATCAGTGACTGCTTGGAATGTAGACGCCTGGTTTCCTGGTACCCAGCTCAGTGCCCTGTCCACTAGACTATGGTAGGCAATGCTGCATCTCAAATAGGTGTTATGTACTACTTGTAGGGTAGGTTACTACTAGCAGGTCAGGCTTCTGTATCAGGGCTTATTTCTCAGAGAGATGCATGCCAGAAGTGTTCACTATCCGATCCTTTAATGCTGTGCCAGGAATGCGGGAGAATAGCTTAAAGTATTTTCAACACAGTGCCACCTGGTGGTTGAACTGTGTAATACAGTTTAGCATCTTGTTACAGATGTAGTACAGTGGATCCCTGCACCCAACTGGAATCTCAGTGACCTAGGAATTGCATCAATGGAACTCTGTAGTGGTGCAATGGATTATATTAGTGTATCTGTTTGCAGTATGGGGCCTTAGTTAATCAATTTCACATGTTTATGTGGGTCTTTCACACCGCAGCGATGGGGAGAGAAACATTTTAGAATAATAGGAACAGGTGACTTATATAATAGATAGTCTGGGCAGATGATTCTGAAACTACTTTTAACTCACTTTTTGAATTTGACTAGAAATAAGGTTGATGTTCCTGAAAACCAAAGAAAGGAAAGGAATTTCCCAAATTTGAACTAGTTTTGTGAACCTGAAGAATATTGTGATGGCAGTGCTCACCAGATGGTGCTGTCTTGCATTGTCTTACCAGTTCTTTTTCTTGGTGTGCGAGGAAGATTTTAAAAATGTGGTGGTAGTTTTATAGTTCAGTAGTCCTTTGAAAAAAGCTGTGACAGATAGCAGTGCGTTTGCTCTCTGCTATATTCTCTCTATTTGGAGGCAATTCTCAGGGCAGAGTAGTTCCTTGGAATCTTGGCAGGAGTGTGTGGGCTGAGATTTCTGGAGGAAAGTATTGCCTGCATGCTGGTTGTGACTGCCTCCATTTCAGGACAGATGCCTCCATTCCAAGACTCTGTGTGTGTGTGTGAAAAAAGTAAGTGACACTTAAAATATACCTAGACTCTGCACCATTGATTTCTCCTCCTCTGGGAAGCTGAACTACAAGGCTTGAGACATCCCCTACTGCTTATGAGAGGGGTAGCACTGGTGTCAGAAACAGAACACCAGTGTCAGAATAAGGAGCAATAATTCATGGTTCATAAAACCTCAAACTACAGTAATTTCATCTATCCCTGGCCCTGGCATGTCTTTAGCTATCTGTTGGGACATCCACATTCCATGATAGAACTTCCAGGGTTGTAGAGTCATTCTGCACAATTCTGACAATGTTAACTAGTCAGAGAACCTCCACTTATGGTGACTTTATTGTACTCTTTTTGGGACAAGTGCAGAGTTCCTTCTGTAGTTACTGCTTACGTCTTACTCAAGCAAACCTCCTTTATCATAATTGAGAGGTTCCAGTTCATGGACTGTCCCACAGGCCAATGCAAGGGAGTGTTGGGCCATTACCTTTACACAATAGAAGCAGGCTCTGGAGAGCCACTGTGGCCTTGTTTACATGGGGAAATTGAACAGAATAGTAACTGTGGAATAGCTCCTTGTGTGACAAACTATTCCAGAATAACAGGTTTCAGAGTAACAGCCGTGTTAGTCTGTATTCGTAAAAAGAAAAGGAGTACTTGTGGCACCTTAGAGACTAACCAGTTTATTTGAGCATGAGCTTTCGTGAGCTACAGCTCACTTCATCCGATGAAGTGAGCTGTAGCTCACGAAAGCTCATGCTCAAATAAACTGGTTAGTCTCTAAGGTGCCACAAGTACTCCTTTTCTTATTCCAGAATAGTTACGCTGCTCACCCATTACTTCCTCTTTCCAATCCCCTACCTCCAGGCCTGTGCACACTCTGATAGGTAGGAAGCGGTGAGAGGAGGCAGGGAATTGGTGGAACTTTGGCTTCATCCCACCCCCCAGTGTGCCTCGTGACGTAGGTACAGCAGCATGTCACAAAGTTCACACTGACAGAATTAGACCTGGCATAGTTTATTCCCTCCTTCAGACAACAGGAAGACTAGGAGGGATATTGCCCTACAGTCACAATCCCCTCCTCAGCTGTTCTAAGGGCAGCATGGCAATGCTCAGCCTTTTACTTGGGGCTAGATCATAAACTGACTTTTCCTAGACCTTAATAAGTGGTAACTTACATGATGCTTTACATGCAGTTTGTAAATAAAACAAGCTGTGGTTTTAAAACAGATTCCTGCACAGTCTCTTAGTATTGTAAAGTGCCTTCAAATCCTCTTCCTGGTATGCAGTTATCAAACAAATGGAGCAGAAGAACATCTTGAACCTTCAAAACACTTTAGAGCTTTTCAGGTCTTTTTTTCCATGAAAGTTTGCACAGTGGGGAAACATAAGCAAGTTGTCAGAGCTAGTTTCTTTCACCTTCTAAGAAACCTATACAAGCCCTTCTCATTATTATGGAAGAACAGCAGCAGTAAGGCAGTACGTTATTATTTCACATAGAAGTTTTATTTTTTCAGGTCTTAGTGTTTGAAGATCATTTCATTCATTAGTGTAAAATTCATCACTAGTGTAATTTCAGTGACTTCAGAGAGTTTACATAAAGCATGAAGATGGCCCCGTGACCTTAGTGCCAACATGAATACTCTAGCACTAATAGGGGCTGGGCGGGGATGTCAGGGGGTGGTGGTGGGATGCTCATGTAAATCTTTCCTTTAAAATGGATCCCAGCCCTGGATCCGTAATGATCAAAAGAGAATGGGGTGTAGGTTTGGTAGCTAAGGAGAAGACGTATGGACCATTATCTTTTGATTCACTATAGATTGAGGGCTGGGATCCATTTTAAAGTAAGCCACTGGTTTTCAGCAGGTCATGGTTTGTCTCACTCTAGTTACACGAAACAACTATTTTCTGATCATTCCTGGACCCTGTTTTAGCCGCTGGAGTGTAAGTGTAAATTTCTCTTATTCCCTACACCACCACCCGTACCCCAGGGCTCAACCCAGCAGCTGTCATAAGACAATGTGGGGCCAGCAGCAGGGCAGTTTCTATTTGTGAACATTCTAATAATAATTTCAGAAGCTGCTGTATACACAGGAAAACAGTCTGTAGGCGCATGGACTTTAGCTTCAAGAAACAGGAAGGGGTGGGGGGAAGGTGGTAACTGTTTTGCTAGCAATGGCAGCAACCAGGGCTGGGTTCAATCCAACTAAGGGTCTTTTCCTAAAACAAATAAAAATAATGGCTCCACCTTTGCCCTGAGCCTTCTTAATTCTGACTCTGGGAAATAAAAATACCCGCCGTCCCCCGGTCACCTTTTATGGTGTTTCTTCCATATTTGCTCAGACTCCTTGGGATATGGCACCAAATTCTCTTTATTTGGGGGAACAGGTGGGATTAGGGTAAATGAGGGAGGCCTTCACTGAGAGCATCTCTTCAGAGTCTTTGACAGCCTAGGCTACAGAATAAAGCTGTTTCCTTCCACCTTTGACCAAAACGCCATTGAGAATTACACTACCTGTTGCTGTTTTGGGATGAATTCACTTGAAATGAAGTGGGTTAGACTGCCACAGGGAGGTATTTCAGAGCACATAGGATATTTTCTCCAAAGTCTAAACAAGGCCAGGTAACTTCACAGTTAAAAGGTGATAGGAAGAGACTAATGGGATGAGATGAAGCTGAAAAGAAAACCTTAGACTAAATATCAAGAAAAACTTCACAATGAAATCTAATAGGCTGCAGAATAGCATCCCAAGGGAAGTGGTGGAAGCCTCTGCTCTCTGGAGTGAGTGACACTTGAAATGAGATTGGGCAAAATACTAGAAAACATGCTACAGTACATGAGTAATATAATCCACCCTGGGCTGGATGAGGGGGATAGACCTACTGAGTTCCTTCCAACTCTCATTCTGAGGCTATAGAGTGAATCATTTGGGAACCTGAACACTCTGTATTCTACATCCATTCCACAGAATGCATTTCAAAATTCTCCCTGTTTCTCACTTGTAATTACAGTGTAATCACCCATATGACAACAGTCAAACAGCATAAAATCTTGTTATAATGTTACTCAGCAGTTTGTTGAGCAAATGAAGTTATATCTCTGACACATCTGATGTGTTTTTTTTAATTTGTTTTTTATTTTTTTTAAAAGGCATGTAAAATACTTTATCAGACATTCTCTCCACCCCTGGGGCCTCAAGTATTGGCAACTGCCATAGGCACAATGGCAACCTACATCAATCAGTGGTCTGATCCAGCATGAAAAATCCTATATACCTGTTGGAAAGACTTGGCCCATGACTGTACAATAATCTCCATGCGGTAGAACCTCTCCATGCACACAGAGCCTCATTTAATTTAATGAGGCTTTGTGCAGGCACAGCAGTCTGTCCACATGGAGCTCACAGTAGGAGCAGGGCCTTTGTGCTTTACATATCAGTTGTAAAATATCTACTGCTGGGCATTGTGTGATTGTGGAAGACTTTAATTTCCCAGCTGTAGATTGGAGGACAAGGGCTGCCCATAATGGTAGGTAGGGCCCAGATATTCCTGGATACGATGGCTGACAGACTTCTGCACCAAATAGTTACTGAACCAACAAGAGGTGATGCCATTTTAGATTTAGAATTGGTAAGTGGTGGGGACCTCAAGGAACAACTGGTTGTAGAGGACAACCTTAGTTCAAGTGATCATGAGTTCATTCAGTTTAAACTAAATGGAAGGATAAACAAAAACAGGTCTGCAGCTAGGATCCTAGAGTTCAAAAGGGCTGTGGGAATTAAGGGAATGAATTAGGGAAGTGGACTGGACTGAAGCACTGAGGGATCTGAATGTGGAGGAGGCTTGAAATTACTTTAATTCAAAATTGCAGAAATGGTCTGATCCTGCATCCCAAGCAAGGGGAAAAAATGCATAGGGAAAGCTTGTAGACCAAGCTTGATCAACAAGCATCTCAGGCAGGTTATTTTAGAAAGAGCCTACAAGGAATGGAAGATGTATGGATCAGTAAGGAAAGCTACCTCTTAGAGGTCAGAAAGTGTAGGAAAAAAGTAAGAACTGCCAAAACCAAACAGAGATGGACCTGCAAAAGAAATTAAAACGAATAGTAAAAGTTTTTAGCCATATTTTTTAAAAAGAAGAAAAGAAGTGGGACCGCTTAGCACTGAGGATGCGGTGGAGATTAAAGATAATCTAGGTATGGCCCAACACCTAAATGAATATTTTTGCTTCAGTTTTTTAACAAGAGTAATGAGGAGCTGGGGGACAATGACTGTGTGGCTAATGGAAATGAGGATCTGGAAGTAGAAATGACCACATCTGAGGTGGAAGTCAAACTCAGACAGTTTAATGGGAACAAATCAGGGGGCCTGGATAATATCCACCCAAGAATATTAAAAGAACTGGCACATTAAATTGCAAGCCAAATAGCAAGGATTTTTAATGAATCCAGAAATGTAGGGGTCATATTTATGACTGGAGAATTGCAGATATGATACCAGTATTTAAAAAGGGGGAAGGTGACCCGGAAAACTACAGTCCTGTTAATTTGACCTTAGTTGCATGCAAGATCTTGGAACAAATTTTGAGAGAGGGTGAGAGAGAGTAGTTACAAATATAGAGGTAAATGGTAATTTGATAAAATACAACATGGTTTTACAAAAGAGAGGATTTTGCCATATCCACCTAATCTTTCTTTGAGAAGATAACCAACAAAAGAAATGCAGTAGGTCAAATCTACCTGGATTTCAGTAAGGCATTTGATAGTTTCACATGATAAATTAAATTGGAGAAAATGGGGATTAATGTGAGAATTGAAAGGTGGGTAAGGAACAGGTCATGCTGAAAGATGAACCATCAGGCTGGAAGGAGGTTATTACTGGAGTGTCCTAACGATTGGTCTTGGGACCAATCTTATTTAACACTTTCATTAATGACCTTGCCACAAAAAGTGGGAGCGTGCTAATAAAATTGGTGGATGACACAAAGTTGGGAGGTAGTGCCAATATGGAGGAGCAGAAGATACAAGAAAACTTGGATGACCTTGAAAGTGAACTAATGAGAAATGGGATTAAATTTAATAGTGAAAAGTGCAAGGTCATGCATTTAGGGACTAACTACAAGAATTTTTGCTATAGGCTGGGGACGTATCAGTTGGAAGCAGCAGAGGAGGAGAAAGACCAGGTATATTGGTCAATCACAGGATGACTGAGTAACCTATGTGATGTGGCTATGGAAAAAATCATAGGATGCATCAGGTGAAATATTTCCAGTAGAGACAGGGAAGTGTTATTACTGTCACTGGTGAGACCTCATCTGGATACTGTGTGCAGTTCTGGTCTCCTATGTTTAAGAAAGATGAATTCAGACTGGAACAAGTGCAGAGAAGGGTTATTAGGATCATCAGAGGTACAGAGAACCTACCTTTAGCCTAACAAAATGAAGGCTGAGGGGAGATGACAGGTCTCTCTAAATATGTCAGAGGGATAAACACCAGAGAGGGAGAGGAGTTATGTAGGTTAAGGGCTAATGTTGGCACAAGAACAAATAGGCTTAAACTGGCCATCAACAAGTTTAGGCTTGAAATTTGACAAAAGTTTCTAACCATCAGAGGAGTGAAGTTGTGGAATAGGCAAAAAAACCAACTTGTTTTAAGAGTGAGCTTGATAAATTTAGGGAGGAGATGGTATAATGAGATAGCATATGGGCCATTGTAGGCAACACTTCTATTAATAAACAGCTCCAACTGCTGGAGACTGGACAGCAGATAGGAAGAGCTCTGAGTTTACAGAGAATTCTTTCCCAGGTGTCTGGCTGGTTGGTCTCACTGGCACTAACTGATCACCGTATTTGGGGTCAGGAAGGAATTTCCCTTCAGGTCAGATTGGCAGAGACCCAGGGCATTTTTCACTTTCATCTGTGGGTCACTGTTGGTTTGAACTGATGTAAATGGTGGATTCTCTGTAACTTGAAGTCTTTAAAGTAACTTTAAAGTCAGATCTTTACATCAAGATCTGAAGACTACAGTAACTCAGCCAGAGGTTGAGCCTCTTACAGGAACGTATGGGTGAAGTTCTGTGGACTTCAATGTGCAGGAGGTTAGATTAGATGGTCATGAGGGTCCCTTCTGGCCTTAAAGTCTCTGAGATTCCTTCAAAGTTCAAGTTAAAATTGCAGGAGATATATCTTTCCAAGTGAGATAAACTTAGCTCCCTCAGATTTCTGGTGTGTGGATCTTTCAGATGAGACCTTAAAAACTGGGGACCTTTCTGCTCTGCATGGACATTGAAGATTCCATGGCACTTCTCATAAGAATACAGGTTTACCAATATCTCCTGTCTTCTTTCTATTGAACAGTGCATTGTGTGCTGGTTTCCCATCTATGTGCTGCCATCTGCCTTGGAGGTGACTGCATGGCAGTGGCACTGTATGTAACTGTAGTCAGAAATCTGTAAAGACTTTTAGTCTTTATGTACATGTAATGCTATTTGTACTTTACAGTTTTTCCTCAGTAGACTTTCTAATTATGAAAGGCAATCAAAATAAGTTAGAGCAGAAGATTTAATCAATACTCGTATCAGCAATCAAAAATTATTACATCAAATCTATCAAAAGTAAACAGTAAAGGTTACCTGGGAGTATTTAGCACAATTAAAACTTGCTATACCTAAGGCAAGAGTGTGTTCAGAAGATAGATGAGTCTACTAAAGTGTGCATGTATAAATGGGCAGTAAAACATAAAACTTTGTGCCCTCTAGATTTGAATTTTCTGTCCATGCTTTTAGCCTTACTTCTTCTAGTGTCGTGTCTATCCATACCCTCTTGTTTTTGTAAGTGTAACACCTCAGTCTGCTTTAAAACCATCCAGAATAGAACAGCTCTGCAAATATACTAGTATATGTCTGGACTGAGGCATTTCAAGGAATCCCTGTTGAGGTTACAGGGACAAACCATCCCGATGAGTCGAAAGAATAGTAAATATGGCAGGCGACCAGCTTGGCTTAATGGTGAAATCCTAGCGGATCTTAAACATAAAAAAGAAGCTTACAAGAAGTGGAAGGTTGGACATATGACCAGGGAAGAGTATAAAAATATTGCTCGGGCATGTAGGAAAGATATCAGGAGGGCCAAATCGCACCTGGAGCTGCAGCTAGCAAGAGATGTCAAGAGTAACAAGAAGGGTTTCTTCAGGTATGTTGGCAACAAGAAGAAAGCCAAGGAAAGTGTGGGCCCCTTACTGAATGAGGGAGACAACCTAGTGACAGAGGATGTGGAAAAAGCTAATGTACTCAATGCTTTTTTTGCCTCTGTTTTCACTAACAAGGTCAGCTCCCAGACTGCTGCGCTGGGCATCACAAAATGGGGAAGAGATGGCCAGCCCTCTGTGGAGATAGAGGTGGTTAGGGACTATTTAGAAAAGCTGGACGTGCACAAGTCCATGGGGCCGGACGAGTTGCATCCGAGAGTGCTGAAGGAATTGGCGGCTGTGATTGCAGAGCCCTTGGCCATTATCTTTGAAAACTCGTGGCGAATGGGGGAAGTCCCGGATGACTGGAAAAAGGCTAATGTAGTGCCAATCTTTAAAAAAGGGAAGAAGGAGGATCCTGGGAACTACAGGCCAGTCAGCCTCACCTCAGTCCCTGGAAAAATCATGGAGCAGGTCCTCAAAGAATCAATCCTGAAGCACTTACATGAGAGGAAAGTGATCAGGAACAGTCAGCATGGATTCACCAAGGGAAGGTCATGCCTGACTAATCTAATCGCCTTTTATGATGAGATTACTGGTTCTGTGGATGAAGGGAAAGCAGTGGATGTATTGTTTCTTGACTTTAGCAAAGCTTTTGACACGGTCTCCCACAGTATTCTTGTCAGCAAGTTAAGGAAGTATGGGCTGGATGAATGCACTATAAGGTGGGTAGAAAGCTGGCTAGATTGTCGGGCTCAACGGGTAGTGATCAATGGCTCCATGTCTAGTTGGCAGCTGGTGTCAAGTGGAGTGCCCCAGGGGTCGGTCCTGGGGCCGGTTTTGTTCAATATCTTCATAAATGATCTGGAGGATGGTGTGGATTGCACTCTCAGCAAATTTGCGGATGATACTAAACTGGGAGGAGTGGTAGATACGCTGGAGGGGAGGGATAGGATACAGAAGGACCTAGACAAATTGGAGGATTGGGCCAAAAGAAATCTGATGAGGTTCAATAAGGATAAGTGCAGGGTCCTGCACTTAGGATGGAAGAATCCAATGCACCGCTACAGACTAGGGACCGAATGGCTAGGCAGCAGTTCTGCGGAAAAGGACCTAGGGGTGACAGTGGACGAGAAGCTGGATATGAGTCAGCAGTGTGCCCTTGTTGCCAAGAAGGCCAATGGCATTTTGGAATGTATAAGTAGGGGCATAGCGAGCAGATCGAGGGACGTGATCGTTCCCCTCTATTCGACACTGGTGAGGCCTCATCTGGAGTACTGTGTCCAGTTTTGGGCCCCACACTACAAGAAGGATGTGGATAAATTGGAGAGAGTCCAGCGAAGGGCAACAAAAATGATTAGGGGTCTAGAGCACATGACTTATGAGGAGAGGCTGAGGGAGCTGGGATTGTTTAGTCTGCAGAAGAGAAGAATGAGGGGGGATTTGATAGCTGCTTTCAACTACCTGAAAGGGGGTTCCAAAGAGGATGGCTCTAGACTGTTCTCAATGGTAACAGATGACAGAACGAGGAGTAATGGTCTCAAGTTGCAATGGGGGAGGTTTAGACTGGATATTAGGAAAAACTTTTTCACTAAGAGGGTGGTGAAACACTGGAATGCGTTACCTAGGGAGGTGGTAGAATCTCCTTCCTTAGAGGTTTTTAAGGTCAGGCTTGACAAAGCCCTGGCTGGGATGATTTAACTGGGAATTGGTCCTGCTTCGAGCAGGGGGTTGGACTAGATGACCTTCTGGGGTCCCTTCCAACCCTGATATTCTATGATTCTATGATTCTATGTTGGGTGCTTTACGCTGTGTCACTAACAAGTTCCTTTAGTCCAGCATTGCCTTTCTTGGCTCCTTACACTGAGAGGTAAAACAGATGCTTCAAAGGCTAATAGAACCTTTTTGTGTGTGTGTGTGTGTGTGCTTTGAGCAGAATGGCAAGTGTTCTTAACATAGTTCTGGGAAGTCCAGTTTCTTTGCGGAAAATAGTTATGATGCTTCTACCTTGTCTTCTGATATGAATTCTTTTCCATTTGCCTTCACTGTTGGGGAGCCAACCTGGTGACTCTCGCGTGCCTAACCTGGCACACCTCGCTCTTCACACCATATGATATCTGACACTGATGCACAAGTAGAGAGCAGTGGGGAATTAATAGAGATGGTGGACAGGTGACTGTGCCTGGTGCTTTTAACATGCTGAGAGATAACACAATGTCAAAAATACTTACTGTAAATATAACACCAGTGCGAAGTGGTGTGAATGACAGCCATGCCTCGAAGGATGGCTGTAGTAGGATGGTCTGCCCCTTTAAGCCCTGGTCTAAGGAGAAACCCAGCAGGCAGGTGTTAGGAATCAGATGATTCAGCTAAGCAGCAGTTAATCGTTGGCTCTGATTACTAGCTGGAAGATATGGGCAGGGCAGGCAGGAGAGACACTTTCCTGAGCAGCAACAGAAGGCTGTACCAGGGTGCACAGCCCAGTGATCCCTCTGAGTCTAAGGGAGGGCTGTGACCCTTGAGCTACTGGGGTGGTTGAGGACTCTGCAGCATCAGGTCAGTTCAGGACTATCACTTGTGGACAGGCTCATCAGACCATGCTGGTAGAAGTATGCACTTCACTACTTCCATAGGTGAAGTGTGGATCAGGTGATGCCCCTTGATGTAACATGGATGTTAGAGTGTAGGGACAGCTTAAGGTAAGTGATGTGACCACCCCCATTTTCACATTCACTGCAAATGGCTCTTGATAGCCTAAAAAGTTTATACATAGGCCAAAATTTTGAAAATTGGGTCCCTAAAGTCAGGCACTTAAAAACATACTTAGACTCCTAAATAAAAATAGGCTGGGTTTCAAAGGTAGTGAGCATCTGCAACTGCTCCTGACATGGGCGGGAACTGAGGACGCCATGCACCTTTCAGTATCAAGTCCTTTGTATTAAGTAGCTAGCTTTAAGCATGCAAGTTTCAATATGTTATCCAGACTGTTTAGCAGAGTCTACAAACTCATGTAGACTCTTGTTAGTCAACTCCTAATGACTTTAGTGTGCTTCATGTATATCACACAGAATGTGTGGTGTATATATCTGTAACTACTTCTTGTGTTGTGCCTGTAACTTTGGTTTACGTGTTTGCCCTGGGTGGTGGAGGCTGGATCATATTTTTTTCTAAAAAAGAATCTTAATATTTCCTTTATTATCTTAGGAGCATTTCCAATGGCATGTCAAAATATGATTAAATTTCTCTTCTGAAAATATTTAATCTTCTGGGCCATGTACATTATAAATTCTTGATGTCCTTAGAGTCTGCCTGTTCCAGTTATTGCTGCTGGCTTATGGCTTTTTTTCCTTTTTTCAGACTTCTTTGTCATGTTGTTGTTCTCTCGATATGGGAACTGTTACCATTAGATCTGATTCAGGTGGACGGTCAGACAGTCAGAACCTCCTGAACGTCATACTATTACAATGGGATAGATCAGGCTTATGGGATATTGCTTCTGATGTTGTTGTTGCTGCAGGCTCAGGCCTCCGATTTTCTCTTTCTGAACGTTGTCCTGTTACTGCATAGAGCCGTTTCCGCATGCTACGTTGCTGACTGTATATGGAAGATCATTTAATTCACTAATTCAAAATGAACATTTCTTCTGTAATTGCCTCTGAATATGTGTAGAGTGGAATGGATGGAGAATTTTCCTTTAGCAAACACACAGCTGAATTGTACATCAGATTTGATTTGATGGGCTTTGCTTTTTATTCTAAAACAGCTTTTCTTGAACTTTCAGGAAAATAAGCTGGTCTTGGCAGGAATGCTTGGAGAAAACTTGTATCTGCACAAATATACTTGTTCACACAACAACTCTTCTTTGCCTTAAATGCTAATTCAGGACCTTATGAAGATTCTGGTTGTCTTAAACAAGGAACAGAAATAATACCGTGTAACTAGAGGGACAGAGTGTGAATATTGCATTATGGACACTGAATACTCAACTACACTGAATACTAACTACATTGAAGTCAGTGGAAGAACTCCCAGTGACTTGACTTAAGGGCTAAATTTGCTGAATAATGCATTGTTCTTAATGAATGCTGTGACTTTCACTCCATATTCTTTATGAAAATATGCTTATGATATGGATATGACATAACTGAGATATACTTTATGCAAGATGGGTCTTGTAAGGTATCATTGGAAAGGTTATAATTTACTGAATATGATTATCCAATTAGTATGCATGTATCATTTCTGTACCTAAAGTTAGAAATATGGACTATGTAACAATTACAACTAGGTGTGTATTGGGAAGACACCCACCAGACAACAGGCCATCAAATTTGATGAGCTATCAGAAAGGAACAACACAACCATGAAGATACTAATCTCTCTGCCTCCTGGGAGGTGTACGGGGACGTAACTGTGACACTACTAGGTCAGGTGGTCTTGTCACCGGATACTGAGCATTACCTGGGACTTCTTGTAACTGTCCACTGAGGGGGGTGGGGGTCAAGTTTGGGAAACAAAGGACTCCCGCCTTATGTAAATCCTATCTGCCCAAGAAGAGAGACTGCTAAAGCTAACTGAAGGGAAGGCGGCGGGGGTGGGAGGGGAAGAGTCCAGACTGAGATAGTCCAGTCTGAAAAGGAATATAACTGGAACTGTGAACCACAGAAACTTTGCAACCTGCCTAAAATAACATATAGGGTAAGAAATTACATTTTGTAACCTATTTCTTAAGTATATTGAGCTTAGCTTGCGTACTTTGGTTTATTTGCTCGGTAATCTGCTTTGTTCTGTCATCTCTTATCTTCACTTAAATTTAACCTTTTGTAGTTAAACTTTTTTTTTTATAATATAACCCAGTTTGTACAATTTCTAATGGGGGTGGGGGCAAGAAGTTGTGCATGTCTCTCTTCATATTGAGGAAGAGGGCAGATTTTTATGAACTTGCGCTGTGCAGATTTTTCTATACAGCACAAGACAGTATTATTTTGGGTTTATCCCCGCAAAAGGGATGTGTGTGTGAGTGCTGGGGGAGTCCTTCAGTCTGTGTCTGCAGTGGGGTGTAGCCTTACTGTGCTGCAAGAGGCCGTGGAGCCTAATTCAGCAAAGCAGGGAGAGGGAACCCAGACTGATGGAGCAGGGGAGGCTCAGTGAAATCCCAGTACATCAGGTGGCATCCCAGAAGGGGGGTCCCACCCCACACAAATGCTTTGTCGCTCTCTAGTGTAAACCAAGAAATAAAAAATTATGATTAAAAATGCCTGTCTCTTTGCCACTGGAGTGGGACTGGGTGGTTCACAGGACTCCTAACACTCTATGGAAGCTTGTACTTCTAGGTCCTTAGTTGGAATACAAGTCAGATTGGCAATGAGTTTTAATGACTCCCAATGTGATGGCCTTTGAATGGCATGTGTGAAATGAGTTTGTGACCCCAGTCTAGCTCTAGCTGAACCACATTACAGATGACCTCTTTGTTGGCAGCATCAGATGAGAAACGAGAGACTGCCTAACCCTGGGAAATGATGGAGGTTCCCTCAAAAATAGGATTAATAGCATTTAGGAGAACCCCACATGGCCTGAACGTGTCCTATAGGACTTTCTATAGTCAGTGAATTTAAAAACAATCTCAAATCTATTGTTTGTCTATCTATCAAATTGTGGCAACTCTGGCATGTAAGCTGCTCCTGGGATTGTGCAACCGAATGATACTAGCCAATATCTCCGGTCCCAGACACAACCCTAGGAACCTCCAGTTATGCCGGCTGGATGCTGCAAGCTCATATGAGTTCATCAGTTTAACAAAGCAATTGATATGCCCCAGGCTTGTTATCCCAAGGGGAGACTCTCACACTCTTCAAACCAAACACGCTGCGTCAGGTAGAATAAACAAATAGATTTATACAAATAGTGGTTATAAGTTGTCATAAATATAAAGGGAAGGGTAACCACCTTTCTGTATATAGTGCTATAAAATCCCTCCTGGCCAGAGGCAAAACCCTTTCACCTGTAAAGGGTTAAGAAGCTAAGGTAACCTCGCTGGCACCTGACCCAAAATGACCAATGAGAGGACAAGATGCTTTCAAATCTGGAGGGGATGGGGGGAACAAAGGGTTCTGGCTGTCTGTATGATGCTTTTGCTGGGAACAGGAATCGGATCAGGAATGCAGCCTTACAACTGCTGTTAAGTTCGTAAGTAATCTAGCTAGAAAATGCATTAGATTTTCTTTTGTTTAATGGCTGGTAAAATAAGCTGTGCTGGATGGAATGTATATTCCTGTTTTTGTGTCTTTTTGTAACTTAAGGTTTTGCCTAGAGGGATTCTCTATGTTTTGAATCTGATTAATCAGAATCCTGATTTTACAGAGGTGATTCTTTTACCTTTTCTTTAATTAAAATTCTTCTTTTAAGAACCTAATTGATTTTTCATTGTTCTTAAGATTCAAGGGTTTGGGTCTGTTTTCACCTGTACCAATTGGTGAGGATTTTTATTAAGTCTTCTCCAGGAAAGGAGGTGTAGGGTTTGGGGGGATATTTTGGGGGAAGGCGTCTCCAAGTGGGCTCTTTCCCTGTTCTTTGTTTAAAACGCTTGGTGGTGGCAGCATACGGTTCAAGGACAAGGCAAAGTTTGTACCTTGGGGAAGTTTTAACCTAAACTGGTAAGAATAAGCTTAGGGGGGTCTTTCATGCAGGTCCCCACATCTGTACCCTAGAGTTCAGAGTGGGGAAGGAACCTTGACATAAGTCAAAGCACAACAAGACAGATTTGGTCAAATGAAATAAGAGCAAAATGCATTCTAAGCTGATCTTAAAACTTTCAGTGTCCTTACAAACTTAGATGCTTCTCACCACAGGCTGGCTGGTTGTCCTTCAGCCAGGCTCTCCCCTTTGATCAGCGCTTCAGTTGCTTGGTGGAGTGTCTGTAGATGTGGGTGGAAGAGAGAGGAAGAGCATGGCAAATGTCTCTCCCATTTATCATGTTCATTCTTCCCTCTTGGCTTTGACCCCCCCCTCCCCCCCCCGTTCAGAGTCAAGTGAGCATTACCTCATTGCGGTCCCAAACTGTCCAAAGGAAGGGGGGGACTCACTTGAGAGTCCAACAGATCCTTTGTTGTTGCTTAGGCCAGTGTCCTTTGTTCCTGTGAGGCTGGGCTGGGTTTGTCCCATACATGCCCTGATGAGGTGGTGTGAACTGCCCCTCTGCTCTTGGAGAGTTTTGCCTGGGCTTGCTTTAAGCCATGAGGACACATTCTCAGCCTCATAACTATATATGGGAAATTACAACCTATAACATTACTATAACGAGGAATTTTTCTCTTTCCACTATATTGGCCTAGATGGAGTTAGGGGTTTTTTCATCTTCCCCACAGCGGGTTCAGGAAGGGTTCTGTTTATGCATGGCATGAAGGGCAGTAGGCTGTATGTCGCGACTCATTAGTGAAGTGTCCAGTTCCTGTACTCCATAGGGAAGGTATACGGTGACTGGATAAATGGCTTGGGAAAGGACTTAAAAAGTGGTGTTCAGTAAAGGAGTGAAGGGGGGTGGTTGGGGACTCCTATGATTGGTACGGCAGGGAGTCAATCCCCCATTCTTATAGCCCACCTTAACCCTCCTACAAGGGGTGGTGGTGGATGGGAAAGCCCTGGTAATGGATTTGCTGGAGGGACCTGGATGGAAAAAGTGGGGGAGCTGGTAAAAGCCCCCTGAGTAACTATGGAATAAACATGGGGTTACCTCCACTGCACACTTTTATCCGCTGGATAGTCCCGGACATCTAATAATGAAGTCTGATTAAACCCATGTCAAATGTCTCCTGCCCTTCTCTCAGTACAGCGAGACAATGCCAAAGGTCATTCAGTTCCATGAATGTAACTGATTGCAAACATCAGTACTGACAAAAGCTAGAACATTCAGCAGTATTTTAATGTGCTTTGTTTGTCCCCAAACTCTTAATGACACACACAACCTATATTCACAGTTAATAAAATCTGAATGTAATGTAAAGCTGGCAGGTGATGAGTTAACTGAATAACTTTTGCAACCAAATTAACAACAATGACTACATTAATCCACTTCTGATCAAGTTGGGGAGGACCTGGAAAGACCACAGCAGTGGCTATTTTCTACCTCCTGCTAGGGGATCACTTTTATCCCAAGAGCGCAATTCATTCCTATATATGAAAAGCTTCTTTGCCATTCTTGTATGCATCCTTGTAGTAACTGAGTTGTAGACTAAAATGTATTATGTTAAGCCTGAAGACCAGATGACTCACAACAGAAGAAATATTGGAAGGGGAACAGACTGTAATAATTAGCCACTGAACTCTCCTAACAACAAGCGCACAATGGTTCATGCTCTGTTTTGGGGGGACTGGGGGCTGGAGCTGGAGAAACAGTACAGGCTCTTTAAAATCCTTTTATATGTCAGACTGGATGTTTGTGGTATATCATTCAATTACACATGGTTTCTTTTCCTAATATGAGCTTGAAGTAGCAAATGAATTAACTATTTTTCATGGCAATATGGGACATTAAAGATAATGCAGCCTGATACTTTCATATCAACAAAGACAAGTAATGCATGCTGATCTTGAAGGACCGTTAATATATATTAAACAAAGGGAACACGTATCATGGAACAACTAACGTGGTGCTACCAAAACAAACACCCTCCACTCAATCTACCATATCACTACAGGAGAGACGACATCAAAAAGCTACCTTTACTTTACTTTCTTTGTGCTGAATAATTTTTCAGATGTGTCTATAGCCACAAATATTTTTTTCACTTGTAGACAGTAGGTTTTTTTTTTTGCTTTATGTGTTAACGGTCACATTTAAAAAAGGAAATTAACTCTTGCAAATATGTATGTTCAGTGCTCACCATTGCTCATGAAAATGGTATTTATACATCCAGATTTGGTAGCTAGATTCTAATGCTCCAAACTGCATGGAAAAAATGTAATGTGAATCTATAATTGCAATTCAAGGATGAGATGAGACCACTTCTTCCCTGTTTCTAAATGTACAAGGCCAGATATTTAGCTGGTGTAAGTGAGTGTAGCTCCACTGGTTACAGATAAGCTGTGCTTACGTACAACAGTTGAGGATTTGGCTCACAATATTAAGTCTAAAGATACATCGCACTTTCAATCAGTATGTTGCTCCTTCCCTCTGCATCTGTGTTGCCTCACCTTGCATACAGCCAACAATCTAAAATACGGAATTGTGGCAATTAAATAATTGCTCTATAAATAAAACTTCTGAGGCTTGTAAAAGAAACATAAGAGTCAAGACCGGAGAAAGCTTCTGATCTAGAAATAAAGAATGCAATTAAGTATGAAGGGCGGAGGAAGAGAAGAAATAACAGCAACACCAAGTCCTGCCTGAGAAATGGAATAAATGAAAAGAATACAAAGTAAGACTGTGAAGCTGCCTAAGGGGGAAAACAAAGCAGAAATAGAGCAAGGTAATAGATTTGAAGCACGTATTAAAGAAAAGTAAAATGGGTTCAAAGGAGAAATTACGAAAGAGCAAGGGAAGGCTGTGAAGCTTCATCTCTGCCAAAAGAAATGTGTCCTTGAGACCATTATTAATTTTGGGGAATGACAGTTTTATTGTGCTCTGTCCTTGTGTTTTCCTGAATGTGGTATAAAGACCACTTGCATGGTATCCAGAAATTCAACGTGAATCCTGAAAAGAAAAAAATGGATTTCTGATCTTAATACTATTCTTTACTGAGCATCAATTCAAGAGATTCAGGGTTTGAGGGTGGGGTGGAGGTGTTGTGTGTATTTAAAGTTTATCCCAGCTCTGGTGCTTGCATTGGACAGAGTAACGATCATATGTCTTTAGTCAACAGAGGAAAGCTTCTCTTAGAGTGATCTTTATAAAAAAATTCCACTTCAATCTTTCTCTCCAGTCTAAGTTTCATAGATATCCTCTCAACATCCAGGACTTTAATTCTTCAGTTTCAGAAAGTATGGCATATGTACAGCCCCAAAAATGCCTATATAAATCTGTCAGCACACAGCTGTCATGTGCTTTCACAAAGGGAAAGATGACATTGGCTACAGCAATGTGTCATGCTGGGGGGAATTGGGTATGGTGGCTGTCATTTGACTAAATGATGGGGGCGGGGAGGTCTTAAGTAAGGAAAGAGGTATGTGAGAAACTCTGGTTTTAGCTCTGTATGTTGAATGGGAAATAATTCTAGTAACCCCATGGTATTCCTTGACTTCTGAATGGTGGGTGACCCCTGTACTCTGTAACCTGGTAGATGGGAGAGGAGTAAATGTATTTCATTAAGTTTTTCCTATCACAACCCCTTATAGCACTTGATCTTAACTTAAAACAAAAGCTCAACAAAGCTAAGAATTGATTTTGTTTCACTGTGATTATGGTGGCCATCCCCTTTCCTAAGAGCACCCCTTTTTAGTGCTAGTCCCAAGATGTGAAGTTCTGATCCACATCTGAACTCTTCCCCGCTCCAGCCCCATCCCTGCAAAAAAAAAAAAAAAGTTTGAGGAAGTTTTGAATACAGTGTCGCAGTTTGACCTCGTTTATAGCTCTTCCATACTGACATTTTTATCTTTTTTTTTATATATTACAGAATGACAATCTGTTGATTAAAAAGATGTACTTTAAGTAATCTTTGTCATAAATACCTGATCCAATATGGGAAGAGGCGATTGTACATTCTAATATTTTGCTGTGATATTATACTGAACCTCATAGAGATAGTTCTGTCAAGTGATGCTTGCTGAAGCTGTGAAACTAGCCAGAAACTATATAAGGTTTCTGTTTAGGCATACATTTGCAATATAAATGTATAATAAATTTCACAGCCCCATAGTTTGCAGAATGCAAGGTGGCTTGGAGCACAGAGAGACCCAATCATTCTGAGTTTCCTTATGAAGCCAAGCTCATGTACATGGCATTGACAAAGTAATGAGATTTTTTTTCCCCCTTCACAATATAGGATGGTACTATGTTCTGAAGTTTAATAAATACTTTGATTAAAACCAGACCAGCCATCTCAATTCTTCTCCCTCGGGGTTACTGTCATTGCATTTTTCATGTTTGCAGCCTTAGATATTTCATTTTAAAATAGGACACGTTTCTTAAGAATGCGAGTGATTTTTGTATGCTTGCAAGTGACTAACTTCTCTAATTTAGGGGCTTCATCCCCAATATGTGTCACAACATTATGTAACCTGGAAAACAGTTTACCTCAAATATAAACCTGAGTGCATTAGCAAATTCTCTAATACTTGTTGCAATACACATCAGAGAGTGCATAAACTTTATGGACCTGATCTTCGGCTGGTATAGAGGGGTAGTTCCATTGACTTCGATGGAACTACACCAGATTATACAAGTTTAGAATCTGGTGCTACCACTCAACCAGTAAAATAAAAATAATTCTATAAATGTTTTTTTTTTGTTTGTTTGGTTTTTTTCCCCCTGAGGAAGTTGGAAGGAAGAGCATTGCTTCTATTGAGCTATGTCTACATGAGGCTTGAAACTTTGTTTTTAAATAGAAATGCTTTTAATTTAATTTGGGTTGCAGTTCTGAGTCCCGATGACTTTGAGACGATTCTGTTGGATGAAATTCTAATGGAAACCTGAGTTAAATCAGGATACTTAAAATCCAAGCGGGCGTGAAATAGGGTTGACTGTTTTTTTTTTCCTTTAAGCCTTGGCTTTCTGCAGGAGATAAAACTAAGAGGCTGCTATCACTGTGGTATAATGTTAACTGAACAATGCTAACCTTAACTTGGTCAAGTTCTGCATCACAAATCTCAAAGTTAGAACGAATTCAATGGAGCAAACTATTATTTAGGCCTCGTCTACACTAGCAAGTTTGTGCGCAGTAAAGCAGCTGTAACTCCTGAAGTGTATATACTGCCAAGCCACTTAGTGCGCAGATGCAGTGCTCTAAAAAAACCACCCCGACGAGAGGCATACAGCTTTCTTTGCTGGGGCTACAGTGCTGCGGTGCCAGTGTAGACACCGTGGTCATTACAGTGCTGCAATTGGCCTCCGGGAGGTGTCCCACAATGCCTGTTCTCGCCTCTCTGGATATTGGTTTGAACTCTACTGCCCTGCCCTCAGGTGACCAACCATCATCTCCACCCCATACATTCCTTTGCAGGTTTGAAAGTCCCCTTCCTCTTTGCTCAGTGATGTGTGCAGTGGTCTCAGCGCATTCCAGGTGGCCATGCCTGCTCCACACACCAGACAATCCTCCACTTGAAGCAATGCCAAGCTGCTGGACCTCATCAGCATTTGGGGAGAAGAGGCTGTCCAGTGCCAGCTGCGCTCCAGCTGTAGGAATTATGATACCTATGGACAGATTTCACGATGCATGACAGAAAGAGGCCATGACCAGGACACACTGCAGTTCAGGGTCAAAGTGAAGGAGCTGTGGAACGCCTACCACAAGGCGCGGGAGGCAAACTGCTGCCTCAGTGCTGCACCCATGAGCTGCCGGCTCTACAAAGCGCCGGACGCGATACTTTGGGGTGACCCCACCTCCACTGTGAAGGACCCTGTGGATACTTCATTGACTTGCATGCCAATTGAGAGTGGACCGAGCCAGAAGGAGGCAATCTCGGACTAAGAGGGGGAGGGGGACCCATGGGCAGAGGATGACTCAGAGGCCAGAGATGCATGCAGTCAGGAGCACTTTTTTACCCTGGAGGAGCCTAGCCAGTCACAGCAGTCAGATCTTGGTGAAGCACAAACAGAAGAAGAGGCCTCTGGTAAGTGGATCTAATTTTGGGAATTGCTGAAGCAAGTTGTTGGGGGCAGGAGGGTTGCAGAGAGCAGGCTTGTCTCCCAACTCATGCCTAGTCTGAACAGCGGAACAGGCTGTTGATACACTCCCTCACTTCATGGGAATCTCCCTCAGAGAACTCCAGGAAACTCTTGTGGAGATACTGGGCAATCCGCTGCTGCAGGTTCCTTGGCAGAGCTGCTTTGTTTCTTGCCCCATTAACGGTAACTTTCCTGTGCCACTCTGCCATGACGGGTGGGGGGGACCATTGCTGCACATGGGCTAGTCGCATAGGCACCAGGCGGAAGCCGCAGGCTTGGAGAAGACCCTCCCTTGATTCCCTGCTCACTGTCAGCAGCGAGATATCTTCCATAATGATCACCTCCTGCGGAAAGCGTGGGGACAGGAATGATTATCAGGCCCACCCTACAGTGCTGGCTCCAAGTGTCCAAGAGCCACACGCCCAGTGTACAACAGGGTCCAGGAACACTGATTTACCCTGCCTCTGTGGCTACTCACCATTTTGGGGGTCTGGTGGCTCATGCGTGCTTGCCTGGGGTCAGCCAGTTAGTGACAGGTGTGAGAGTACTGGTTCAGTTTTAAAGCACTTTATCAGTGTTGTCTGTATTGCAAACAATACTGTGTCTGTAAAATGTTGCATTTAAACTTCACAGAGATGACCTTGGGAGCACAGCTTCCCTCTTTATCGGCGGCAGAATGGCTGTGCAGAATTAGAAAGCGTCCAAGAAGAACTAAGAAGGACTTTATGCGGGAAGTTATGATGCACTCTGCCGCTGAGAAAAAAGAATTGAAGGAGTGGCGGGACAGCGAGAAGAGGGACCGAAAGGAGAATGCGGCACACCAGAAAGAAGCCACGGAGCGGCTCTTAACAGTTATGGAGCGCCAAGTGGACACACTCCAGGTGACACTAGCTCTTCAAACTGAGCAGCTCCACGCCCGTCCTCCCCTGCAGCCCATGTCACAAAACTCTTTCCCATGTGCATCCCCCCACAGCCTCCCCCCAACACCACCAACACACTGTTATCAACCTCCTGGCTCCACTCTCTACCCACAGCATTCCACTCCTCCCTCCTCACAGTCCAGCAGTGTGGATTCCCAATACCCACTGCACTCAACACCCATCCCTCTTCAGTTTGTCCCCGCTGAAGTACAGCACCCGCTGCATCGTACTCCAAAGGAGAAGGTTGGGTATGATCCCTGGACATACACAAATTGGTAGCCGTCCCGGGACCCCTCCTCCTCTTGAGACCTTCCCTTTCCCCATCCCCCTCCCTGCTGATTTGTTTCGTTTGACTCTCTCATCTGGTCATTGTCGTTCAATAAAAAAATTGTGTGTGGTTTGAAAGCAATCTTTATTGTATTAAGTGAAAGCAAAAAGAGTACTGCAAAGCAACATACAATTATGTTAAGGCCCCTTCTTGCATCATATGCACCAATCACCTCCTAACATTACAAGCACTGCAATCCCAAGCATAGCAACAAATATTCATGGCTTTCAACTTTCAAATTGCTGCCTCAAGGCATCCTCTATCCTTATGGCCCACGGTGTGCCCCTCTAACAGCCCTGGTGTCTGGCTGTTCAAACTCAGCTTCCAGGCGCTGAGCCTCTGTGGTCCAGCCCTGAGTGAAGCTTTCACCCTTCCCTTCACAAATATTATGGAGCGTACAGCATCCGGCTATAAGCATCGGAATATTATCATCGGCCATGTCCAGCTTCCCATACAGGCATAGCCAATGGGTTTTTAATTGGCCAAATGCACCCTCCACAGTTATTCTGCACTTGCTCAGCCTGTTGTTGAACTGCTCCTTGATGCTGTCAAGTTGCCCCGTGTATGACTTCATGAGCCGTGGCATTATGGGGTAGACGGGGTCTCCCAGGATCACAATGGGCATTTCGATTTCCCCTACGGTGATCTTTTGGTCAGGGAAGAAAGTCCCTGCTTGCATCTTTCCAGACCAGCCTGCATTAATGTCTGTGACAATGATCCACAAGCTCCTGGAGAACCATTCAGAAATACCCCTTGCGATTAACATACTCAGTGGCTAGGTGGTCTGGTGCCAGAATTGGAATGTGTGTGCCATCAATCACCCCTCTGCAGTTAGGGAAGCCCATTTGTACAAAGCCACCCACAATGTCACACACATTCCCCAGAGTCACGGTCTTTCAGAGCAGGATGCGATTAATGGCCCTGCTCACTTCCATCAACACCACTCCAATGGTTGACTTTTTCCCACTCTGAACTGGTTAGCAACCAGTTGGTGGTAGTCTGGAGTAGCCACCTTCCACAGTGCAATTGCCACGTGCTTCTCCAGCAAGAAGTCGGCAGTTCTCAATCTCGTGTTCTTGCACCGCAGGGCTGGGGTGAGCTCATCACACAGTCCCATGAATGTGGTTTTCCTCACGTGGAAGTTCTGCAGCCACTGCTTGTCATCCCAGACATGCATCATGATGTGATCGCACCATTTAGTGCTTGTTTCCCGAGCCCAAAAGTGGCGTTCCACTGGTCTGCACCTCTGTGAATGATACAAGCAATCTCATGTTATAGCTACTTTGCATGGTGAGATCAATGTCACACTCCTCTTGCCTTTGTAGTTTAAGGAATAACTCCACTGCCACTCGTGACGTGTTGGTCAGTGCGAGCAGCATTCTGGTCAACAGCTCGGGATCCATTCCTGCAGCCTGAAAGAGGCAGGGCAGGGTGTGCAGTACATAAACCGTTGAAAGATGGCACTAAATGCGGACGGAAGCACAGGGATTGCTGGGATGCGAAGCAATGCATCACAGGGCATTGGGACGGGACCTAGGATGCCCCGCGACCCCTTCTGCCTTCCCACAAGTCTTAGTGGCAAAAGAGAAAGAGGTGCTCTGTGGGATAGCTGCCCAGAGTGCACCGCTCCGAATAGTGCCGCAAGTGTGAACACGCTATTGCGCAGGTAGCTGTCAGTGTGAACACACAACAGCAGTTTTCCTTCGGTGCTTTCTGAGTGGCACTGTAACTGCCGGCGCTGTAACTTTGCAAGTGTAGACGTGCCCTAAGAGTAACAGTAGTTACTGCCAGACAGATGAAGGCATAAAACAATTTAATTTTGCAATATTATACCACGGAGGGTAGATTTCCTTCCGTTTATACTTCAGTTTATGTTGGTAGAGCCACCGATTATGCATTAGGATTTGTAGCTTGGTAAATTATATCTAACAATATGTAACTGCATGCTAGTCTTATTGATATGTGATTAGTCCTATTCTGAACAAGATTATCCCTGGAGCTGATAGGCAATGGATGGATTATCACAAGAAAATTTAATCTGACAAGACTGAAAGGTTTTAAAATCAGACTGAGGTGAAAAGTAAAAGTACATTGGATCTGCTGGATGGAGTTGGCTGGCTTCAACCCTCTGAGTTTGTAAAAGATTGTCTCCATGGGACAATCAAACTGGACATGAAGGAGAATCTCTGATATTTTTTGTGTGAAATGAACCTACCACCTGGCAAGGCGATACGATGCTGGATTTACCCTCTACGCTTGTGACAACTGCTTTAAACCTGATGGACTCTAATGGGGTTACCAGAGTAGTAAGAAAAAAGATGTGTAAGGGAGCAACCCTGCTCCTCTTCCGCACCCTGCTACATCACAGCCCAAAATAGGGAACGCTTTGGCTGCAGTTTAACTGCGAGAGGAACATTCATCTCCCATACTATTTCTAGCAAAACCAAGCCCTCATCTGTAATGGGTCTGGATTCAATTGCACTTATTTAAAGGAAGTGAAAAAAAAATTCTTGACACCTTGATCAAAAACAAGTTTGGGTGAATTTCAGAGGGGAATCTAAGTTGGTGTAACTAATATACCAAGAGGCCTAGAGAGAAATATAACTTCACATCGCTTCTGAACCTGACTGTATAATTCCGAAGACGGACTCAATTTGCTGTGTAATTTGCAAACCCCCTTAAACTAGATGTGTGTAACAAATGTGAAAACTAGCAGTGTGCTTATTGCCCAACCTAGCATTTATCGTTATGAAAGACATTGTTTCCTCTGTTAAATATTTAACAGTAATTCATCTGTTGTTTTTTGTTTTTTCAGAAATAGAACTTTAACAGTTTCATTTCTTCCGTTTTACTTCCCAGGCCTTCATCTTGGGCCAAATTCTGAAGTCCGTATACAGGAAAAATTCCTATTTAGAGCCAGAGTGTTTCTCTTTCTATTTATTTTAAATGGATAAAGACTGAATTAAAAAGTTAAGATGTCAGGATTTGGGCCAGTGCAAACTAGTACTGAATCAAGGCCATTCTGAGGCTTAAAGGGTCACTGTCACCCTTTAAAATAAGTCAACTTTAAAACCTATTTAAAAGATGTTTCAGGTGCCCTTGGGCCTCCTGCCAATTTTTTTGTGGTTTTCATAGAAATATAGGGCTGGGAGGGACTTTAGTAGGTCATCTAATCCAGTCCCCCGTGCTGAGGAAGGATCAAGTGTACGTAGACCATCCCTGGAAGGTGTTTTGTTCTAAAAACCTCCAATGATGGGAATTCCACAACTTTCCTTGCTAGCCTATTCCAGTGCTTAACTATCCTTAGATAGTAAGAAAAACTTTCTAACATGAACCTAAATCTCCCTTGCTGCAGAGTAAGCTCATTACTTCTTGTCCTACCTTCAGTGAACGTGGAGAACAATTGCCCACTGCTCTCTTTATAACAGCCCTTAATATATATGAAGACTGTTATCGGGTTCCTCTGCAGTCTTCTCCCTTCCACCCCGAGTCATTTTTACAGTCACATTTTCTTGTTTAAAAATTATTTTTCTCTTCCCTATTGCTGTGTGAAAGACCACAAAAACAATAGGAGGGAACTAAGTGACTGACTATTAAGGAAGGTCAGTGAACCTGACTATACACAGAGCTCTGTCAAACGTAGAAGGTGGACAAATTGAAAAAGCAGAAAGTATTCTTTTCTCTAATTTGCCTGTTTATAATGATCATAGGTGTTACTTCAGACAACAGTAGGTAACATTTTCAGACAGAGATGTGACTTCTAAACTGATAATGTCTCGCTTGACTCTTCCTCACTTCTCTGTTCACTTCACCCCAAAAAAGTGTTCCAATCAGATGGAGACCTGCTGTTTTATTTCCATTAGTATGATGGAAAATCAGTCTCAGTTCTCCTCCACTGTGGTGTCATATATGTTTTGTAGCATTCAGTTCACAGAATGCCATTTCATTTGGTTTCAAACATCTTAATCAGGTTGTGTCGAATTTTAATGTGCATTTGTTCTCTGTCCAGTTTGACTAATATTTTTGGAGAGACAAGTCTGGAGAAGAAAGATAGAGCACTCAAAGGAGAGAAATAGACAAGACCCTGGAATCACAGACAAAGAAACATGGAGAGGAAGAGAATGAGTGGAGGCAAGATGGAAGGGAGTGGTGTAGGTTAGGGAAGAGAACACCAAGGGAGAGCATTGAAGGACCTTTGACAAATACACCTTGCTAAGATCCATCTCCCTGGTGGCATGAAAATGCAATGCATATATTTTCCAGAGTGGAATATACAGAAGGAAATGATGTGATCATTCAGACTTCCAGCATTTTCATAGAAAAACCCATTTTAAGGGCTTCATACAATTAATTTAAAGTTGGATGAGACTTTTGCATGGTGTCCAGTCTCCTCTCTGAGTGTGCTTATTTAATGAAACATGACCAGTATTGTCCATTGTATCATTGGTGAGAAGTCACAGGCCTTCCTGCTTGGAAGCTCTGCAGAGTAACTTCAGTCAGACACAGAGGCCCTGGTTCTCTATTCCTTTATGCCAGTTTTAGGCCAGTGTAACTTCATTGATGTGACAGGAGTTAAACCAACCAAAACTGATGTGACCAGTGGTTAAAGTAGGTGCTAGTGGCCGGGGTTCGGGGGAGTACAGCTACCTTTGCTAAATGCAGAGGAGAGCTCTCTCTCCCCTTGGCTTAGGAGGAAAACACTACTTTGACTGCTCCCCCTATTGTTACCCCATCATACCTAGTGGTTAAAGTGAAGAATCTGTCTCTGATTCAGAGGCTGTACAGATGTGAAAATAGCAATGGGACACCTGGTAAAATTACTCGTCCTCAAGTGAGTTCAACAGCAATCAATCAGAACTATGTAGTACAAACATTCAAATTAACAGCAAGTTGACTGAGCCCCTGTTAAAAAGAAATATGGTGTAGTTGGATTCTTTTTATTTACCTTCTTATCTTTAAGGCTTTAGGGTTCATAGGGGAAGAGGTGACACACACACTCTCATACACCTCTCTCACAGGGGGCAGGAGCATGACCCACTGACTTGACCCTCCCCTCCTGGTGCTCTTCACCCTCCATGCCTGGCTGGGCCCCTGGGATGGACCTGCCTCTCCTAGTATCTGGCACCACATCTTCCTGAGGCAACACATGGGGAGCGGAGAGCATGCAGGGTCACATGCCCACTACCCCCAGATTTCTGCCAGGGTTCACACCAGAATATGGCCAGCAGCAGCCTTTTGCCACTGGGTGGGAGGGAAGGGACGGGAGCTGCTTCTAGTCGCAGTGGAGGAGGGGAAGGGATTACCTGGCCTGTGTCTTTGCAGAGCTCATCTCTTCCCCCACCCCCACTCCTCTGTGGCTGGAAGCTGCTTGTCCCGTCCTGCATGCACACTGATGAAAGGCAGCTAACACCTCCAGGCTGCTGCTGGCCACCAACATAACACAGCTGCCTCCTGTCCCCTGGCTACAGCACGGGCAGGAAGGGCTTAAGCCTTAAGGATGCATTGTGCACCAGGGCCCAGGGAACCTGACTGCAGGGGCTTCAGCGAACCTGCCCAGAGAGGTGCCTAGGGGACAGAGCAGCCCTGCGCTCCCTGGGGGCAGGACCTAGGGCGCGAGGGTGGGTGGTAAAGAGGGTGCTAAACCCCTGCATGGGGGGCTGCTGTGGAGCCTGCAAGGTGGGGGCGCAAACAGGCTGGAAATCGCTTCCCTGCCCCACTCCAGAGCTTAGCTGAGGGGCAGAGAGACTTCCCCATGCCAGTGCTGTGCGGGGCTTTGGCACATGCAGGGCTCAGCTCATCCTGACCAGCGCCCCGGGCTGGAGGGTCTTGGGCTTTCCAGAGGCAGTGGGGGAAGGAAGGAGCCTGCCGGCCAGGCGGTTGCTGAGCTGAGCACTCTGACCAGGGGCTGGTTCTCCGCAGCACTGGGAGCAGGATGTACCCTGCTGGGGGTTGGGGGGGGAACATAGAGGAGCAGTGGGGCTGGGGGGATTTGAAGGGGTAAAGCAGGGAGTGGACAGCAAGCCGGAGAGCACATAAAAGGCTGATGGGTAGGCAGCAGAAGAGACATGTAACCAGCTGGCGCCTGCCCACACTCACCAGCCACCGCAGCTCGCAGCACATAGCCAGTGCTGGACAGAAACTGGACGGGGGGTGGGGCCCTGCTGGCCGAGAGCCGGCATGCGGTGGGGGCTGCGCTGATGGATGAGTAGGGGGAGCAGCCGGCCCCGCCACCAGTCTTGAACACCCACCCCATCATCGGCCACTGGGCCCCCGCCCCACTCGCTGTTGGTGGGGAGGTGGCTGGTGAGCAGGGATCAGACCAGCAGCAGAACCCTTCAGTATTGATTGCGGGGGGGCGCGGAAGGGTGACAGAAAATATGGGATAATTTGTCTGTTTTTAAGAAAAAGTCTGGGCACCTGCAGAAGGGCTTAAATACAGGACTGTCCTATTAAAAACGGGACGTCTGGTCACCCTAATTAGGGCTTATGATTATACTGTCTAAACTACTTACTGACAAGATGCTACTAAATAAACTCTCTTCACTTCAGTGATTAATATTGTTTCATACCGACATCTCCAATCACTCCTCTGGAAAAGCTTCAGGTCACTCCTGATGTTTGATCCCAGATTTATTGGTCTTCTGTAATAGCTAGCCAAATAACAGATTGTAGAGGTCACCGAACTGATGGTGAACATATCCAGGGAAGCTGAAGGGGAAGAGAAATCATTTGAGAAGTTCTCAGAAAACTGGACTTCAAAACTTCACATTTATTGGCTATAAAAAAAATAATGCCTTCCATTTTGAAGCTCTAATTAAACTTACACTGAAATATACCATGTTATGACAGATTTAGGGCTCAAAGTAAATAGTATGAGGGAAATCCCTCTCCCCCACCCCCAAATCATCCATACTTTCACGTGTCTATAACTTAGCAGTAACTGAACTGTGTGACCTTTTCTGACAGATTAATGGGTTCGACTTCTTCTGGTGGTTATTAGTCATTTTAATCTTATCTGTACAGTGATATAAATTATCAAAAAGTGAGCTGAAGTGCTATAAAATGTTGTAAAAGTGCCAAAAATATTGGAAAAGATGCAGGTAGGCTTGAGAATTGAGAAAGTCAGAATTCTGCAGCATTCAACTTTATCTATTGAAATATTCTGTCAAGCTCCTTTTAGGGTTAGGGCACATGTTTTTTGGGAGGACCTGATTTCTGTTCTTGTTGTGAAGTTCTGCTTTGCTATGGTGACATCTTTGTTACATTATACATTCAAAATCCTAGCTTCAGAGCTCTGGTTTATCTAGGAACTGTTGTAAGCTGTGCTTGCTGAGCCACACAACCTTGTCCACATGAATCTTGCACTCCTTGAGCCAAATGTAGACCTTTTGATTTCTAATGAATGCTCTAATTGAAAAATGCAGAGCTGTGGACTCCAAGTGGTTGCAGACTACTGAAACTAAAGTGATTCTGAATGCATACTGCTATAGTATATTTATATATAACATTAAGACTTACAGAAAACATTAATGCTGGACCCTTCTTTGTGCCACTTCTTGGTTGAGCTACTTCAACAATTCTTAAAAAATGTACTATACATACACACATTGATCACCTTTTACTGCAAGAAGGTGTTGAGGAAAAGATGGGATTTATAATATATTCTGAAGCTTTGGACTAATTTTTCTCGTCTACAATTAAGCTTTATTTTATTTTGTTATGAATCACTGAATTTTCAAATCAAATTTCTCAGTAATCAAGGTCTCTGGTTAGGATGCCTGGTTCTGTAGGGAAGAGATTCATGCTGTGGAATACAAATAGAAGTCCCCATGTGCAATATTTCAGGCATGTGAAGGCCTTATCCATCGAGCAGAATTCACTCCACAATCATTACTGCCCTGCACAATCCCTGAAAATTAGGTGTATCTGCAGTTGAGCAGGCTGTGCACCAGGCCCCAGATCAGTATTCTATGCCTGTTGGGCTAAACCAGGAATCGGCAACCTTTGGCCCGCGGCCAAAGCCGCTGGTGGGCCAGGGTGGTTTGTTTACCTGCAGTGTCTGTAGGTTTGGCTGCTCACAGCTCCCAGTGGCTGCAGTTCGCCGTCCCATCTCTGCTACCGTGCCTTTCTAGTGGTCAATATTTCTCCATAAGTAGAAAGAGACCCTCAGAAATATGAACTGGGTGCACAACACTGATCTTCCTTCACTGCTTTCTTTTACTTAAAAACTAAAATGCAATTATTTATACAAACTTGCTGTCACCGATATGAAACCTAACTATTTCTCAGGAACTGTTGGAGACCATGCAATCTCATGTGCCAGGTAAATATTAAAGAACTGCCAAGGACACCTCTCTGGGGTTATATTTGTTTGTTTCAGAAGTTCATTTTGTACTCTGATGTTTTGCAAATTGCATACTGCTCCCTGGTGTGCTGACCAAACCTAAAGCCATACTTTATATTTCAGAATTGAATTTCTCATGACCTGCTAAAACTAATAATAAAAGATTGCGTGTTTTAGAATTAAATTACTCAGACCCTGCCCAAATTATATTGCACAAATACTTTTAAATTGATTATACTATCTTATATATTAATTTAGATCCCAAAGTTCAGCAGACTGGCTGGCACAGTCGATTAGTGACATTAACCTGTCACTTCTGGAGAATGCTAATTTGAAGCCCTATCCTGGAAATATTTGCTTCTTGACATAGTGTTTATTGCCATGAGTACCATGGGCTTCATTGGGGGAATCATAGCAGCAGTCATGACTGTGGTAGCAAATGTTTTCAGGTTTAAGTCCTTAAATTTACAAATAAGAATCAGTTTCATATTCTGATCTTAGTGGTTAAGTGGACACCTGATCACATCAGAAGTCTCTGCCCAGTGACTTAGAAGAGGAATACAACATTTCTCTAGATTACAGTGAGATATTCTGGCAGAGCTGTGTGGGAAAGCTTTCAGACTACTTGCAAGGAGCCAGGTTCATCTCTGGCATAACTGTTTATTTCAGTGGATTTATGGCCAACTTCGTCTCACTATGTCTGGCTGCAGGTAGTGCTATTAGGGCCTGATCCAAAGTCCACTGAAGTCAATGGGAGTCCCTCCATTGACCCTAATGGAGCAGGCCCTTAATCCTTGGCTTTCGGGAGCAGAGAATGTAACAGAAGAACATTCTAATACAGAAAACATACTTTCATAATGCACAATCATGGGGAAGAGATACACAGGCACGTTTTCAAGTATGCTGTAGATGGTGGTGTAATTCGTAATATAACTACAGGCGACCACATCTTAATTTCTGTAGGAGATTGAAAATACTTTTAACAAAACTACAAATAGACAAAATAGGAGCACTGTTGTGCTTCATCATAAATTTAAAATTACTCCCACTTTTGTGATATTTTCCCCCCTTTTTCTACTGGGTTGAGACCATTTTTAGTTCAATTGTTTTAATTAAATATACATTTTGCTGCATATTTGTAACACCTACATGCCTATACAGTTGTATTGAAACCCTCCAAAAATAATGCTATAAAACACTGCGGAGTCTTGCAAACTGCAGGAGCAAGCCATCATTTTCAGCCCTTTATACTTACAGGCTAAGAGCTTAACAAATAAGTGTTTTTTCTACTGTGTACATGAGCAGCCTTAGAAAAACCTTCATCGATATGTTTTTAATTGCAGTATTTTTTCACAGTCGTCTCTCAAGAATTGCATCTTTCAGTGGCATAAATAATTTAGTTCCAGGGAACTGTTCAGTGCAAGGCTTATTGATTAAATTCACAAACTGGATTTCAAATACTAGTTCAAGATAAGGAGACAATACAAAAAAAAAACTTCTGAAAATTGTGTCACAGATCTGATACAACATTTAAAATGATCCAAGTGTGATAGCCATTGTAGTTATTGAAACCATCAAGTAATGAGCACCATATGCTTTCTTGAAAGGAGTACTGGGGCATGTGGGACTAGGTTTGATTAGCAAAGTCACTGAAGACTCAGGGAGCATATAGCACCAAATGAATAATGGAAATGCTATTTCATCCTAGACAGAAAGGAGTTGAGGTGAGTAGAAGACAAGGCCCAGAACTGTATGTGTTTCCTTTTTAAAAAGGAGATATTTATTCCATATGTGACTTAACAGGGAGAAAAGAGAAAACATTGTGAGTAAAGCACAAAAAGAAAACCTTGGTGGATAAAAACTTCACTTTACTTTTTATTGGAGGGAATCTTTTCATTATTTTTCTGACATCTACAACAATTTTGGAACTAACAATGTGTGTGAAGCACTTGGAATAATATATTTTATATTATGCCCAAGACCAGCCAATCTAGCTGTGACTTCACAGTACTGTCTGTGTTGTCTGTGCCCTAGATACACAGAGATGTTTTTTCCATTGACAATTTATAACTGGGTTCTAAAGCCACTTATGTGCCAGGATTAAAGAGCAAAGTGGCTTTAGAATCCTGGCACAAAGTTACCATGCTGTTGAGCCTAAGCACAGAGCACACAAACAGTACTGTTAAATTCTCTCAGCAGCTTGCTACTTTCATTTGAAAGGGACAAACAAGTTCTGATGCTTCAGCTTACAATTGGCAATCAGATGTTTTGAGCCACCTTCTCTAACATTTGCTTAGTTCATTGCTTCTGTAAACATTCCTGCCTGGGAATTTATCCATTAGAATATTTGTTTAATTTTCCTTTTTAAATTGTCACAGGTTTTAATGGTGGGTGGGTTGGTTTTTTGTTTGTTTGTATTTAAAGGTCTTAATTTAGTAGTAACTGTATCCATGAGACTGGTAAGATATTTGTGCAGGACAAGATAATTTGCCATGTAAGTCTCTTAGATCTGCATTAGGTTCTGGAAGCCTAATTGCATACTGTGAGAGACAAAGTCATTCACCTACTCATTGCTAATGCAGTGAACAAATAGAAAAGTTTCTTAACATAGTAAATTCAGATATAACCAGCATGTTCAGTAGATTTGGTGATCTGGATCATTTTTCTGAGTATGGTTTAGTTTTCATAATTCAACCTAAATCATTGGTATATAATATCTAATATTTATATAAACCTTTTGGGGTGTATGGGTGAGTTCAAGAGGCAATACCTCTGCATAGTAGACACCTCCCCTTGTAGGGGGTGGCTTGCTTGCAGTTGGTCCTGGCGACTCTCTCAGTTCTTCTTAGTGGGTTCAAAAGTAGTTGTGTGTGCACTGCAGCTCCATATCCCAGGACCTTGCCTTGGCTGGCATGCTAAATCTAGTGAGGGTAGCTAGCACCTGCAACTGCTAGTGAAGGGCACATCTGGCCTTCCAAGTGCATGCCAAGGCATCATTGACAAACACTTGGCAAATATTAGACCATAGAAACCAAATGGAAAAGACTTCATTTGGCCCCGTCATTGTTGTTGGGCTGAGGGACAGGAATCAAAAAAGAAGAACGCGAGAACTGTTTATCTCAAAGTGCTTTACAAACTTTATATATTCAGGTGTGTTCATCTACCACTAAAGTGTCGCCATCTCTCGGTGACAAGATGGCAATTGCTAACAGTGCCATTGCTGCACCACAAAATGGTCTAGGACAGGAAGTGAAGAATGCCATAGTCAATTGAAATGACGGGAAATTTAGAGAGGCAGAATGTAATTACTCAATCTATAATTTGGACAGGACGCTGAGGCTAAAATTACTTCTCTGGTGGAAAGTACTATGGAATCTGTAATGACCTCAACTGGTCAGTACTCAGGTTTGCCTAATCCTAAAGAGAACCTCTGGAATGGTACTATGCTTCCTAATAGCATTCTGAAACATTGCTTCAGCACTGACACTGAGCATCCGTGCCACTTCCTGAACCACGAGCACCGGTTCCTGCAGCACTTTGACAGTTCCATGGACATCTCTTGTCTGAGTACCGACCAACGCTAACTTTCTCTATTTTGTGAGATTCAGGGTGGTCTTCGCCTCTGCTGTATTGTCATGGAGCAAAAATAAACCTCTTTAGTAATAACTAAGGCCAGGTCTACACTACAGACCTTTATTGGTATAATTATGTCACTCAAGAATGTGAAAAATCCACACCTCTGAGCGACGCAGTTATACTGACCTAACCTCCTCTGTAGACAACGCTAGGTCGATAGGAGAGCTTTCCCATTGACACAGCTACTGCCTCTCAGGGATGTGGATTAACTACACCATTAGGAGAAGCTCTCCCGTTGGCGTAGTAGCATCTGCACTGTACATGAAAGCAAGCCCTAAAAGTTCTTTAATGGTCTGATACACTCAGAGGACCAGGCTTTGCTCTCCAAAGATGAAGTGAATTAAGATAAACTAATTAAGGTAAATTAAATTCTGAATAACAATGTTCACACAGTTATTTAATGTGGTTTAACTAACCCATTTCAAATTCACACCTTCAGTTAATTCAGGATAACTTTCCTGGATGTCCCCATATACACAAACCTTTAGGCTGTGTTAAGAGAAATAGAGATAGTAGTTGGTGAAGTATGCTATAGGCTACTCCTTTGAAACCATAACCTTAGCACTGATTGCTGCACAAAAAGAATGTTGTGTGTGTAATTTATTGGAAATAGCTGAATATTTTTATAACCATAAATTACAACCATTTCTATAGTCATCAATATAAAAACTCTTCAGAAATTAATTTCCCCAGTTTCTAAAAGTTTTTATTCAGTAAAAAAAATACAGAAATTCCATGTATGGAGATATTCAATTTTGTTATTAAGAAGATAATATTTTCTACTGCAAACATTTTATAATGGCTACCCTTTGTTCTTGTGTAGACATAAAATTCAATTGCCTGTCACAATATTTTGCTCTTTATTATGAACAACTGTCATGATTTTCAAGGTATGAAATGAGTGGATTTTTGCCCATTCTAAATGTTTCCTTTGAAAGTCTGTTCTAACTTCAGAAAACTAAGATGCCCATTATAAAACTCAAATGGCTACTTAGATTGTAAGGTATTTGGGGCAGGGACTGTCTTTTTGTTCTGTGGTCCATAACTGAGGCTGCTAGCGGCTACAATAATACAAATAAATAATAATAATTCATTGTACCAAATAACACTGAGGCTAGGGGAAGACTGCATGCTGTTTGAGCACAATGGGTGAATAGTGAAATAAAACCGTCGTCCCCACTCTGTAGTGTGACTTATTCTTGGAACCTTTGAAGTTTTCTCTTTTTATTAGACCATGCATGGGGACAGTAGTCCTCTAGCAGACCTCCTGTGTTGTCCCCTGTAAACAATGGATGACTGATGTGGCCATTAAATGCAGCACCAAGGATTTGCAAATTCCCTCACCTGCCTGCTGTTAAACTTTGATACTTCTTGACAACATAGAGGGGCTGGGTCTAGCACAGCCATGCCAGCCAGGATTATTTGTCCCTGTAGCATACGAACCTGCTCTAGATCTTCCTTTGATGCCCCTCTGAGAAAAAGATATTGTGGGAGAAGTCTGCTCCTTTTCAGGTTAGGGAGTTGAGACAAGGCAGCCACAGAGCCAGGAGGGGAGTGGGAAAACTGGTAGGAGAAGTAACAGGGAAAGAGAAAAGGTGCAAAATGAAACAAATATTGGCGGGCATAGAAATAAAGAATTGGCACTCTCCCAAGGGAAAAAGGTATTCCTCCATGTATACCTTTATTAGAGATGGAAACAAATCAAACCAACCACCCTAGATTTTAACTTTGCCAAACTTTGAGAAGCTTCAGCTCGGAGACAAAGGTCCTGGTTTCAGCCTACCTCTGTCAAGAGTGTGCATCTGTGTTCAGAGTGTATGTGGGTCATTCAACTAGCCTAGGACCAAAAATTACACATCACATATTTTGTATACTACAAGCAAAAGCACAGTAAAAAAGCTCTCTTTCTGTATATTGTATTTATAAAGTCAACACAAATATAACACTGGATTGTAAATGGTAACTAAGCAAGGTATCTACACAAATGGTTTAATTCACAGATTTTGATTTTAGCATTGACTTGCGACAACTGTATCAGTAGGACTTCTTGGTTTATCAGCCACTTGGTGAGTTTTTCAAAGTTATCTATAGATATCAGTCACTGCCTTCATGGCAGTCCCAGCTCTTCTTTTTAATTTGGCAGTTAAAACTTTTAGGGAAACCCTATATAGAAAGGGGAGAGCTAGAACAAATTTTTAAATTCTATGCAATGGTCAAGCAGAAATACAGTATCCCCATATCAGTTCTTTCTATCACAAGCACGCTTATGGAGAGTTCTGCTGAAGGGGAGCTAGTCTGCTAAGTTCATTTTGTTGCACAAGTGAGGTTGCTTGCTGTGTTACACTTGCACCACTAAAGTGCTCTGAGAACACCTAGCTCTTGAGTTTCAACACTTAGGCTCTGAGTATGGCACACCTTTGTTGCTAATAATTGGCAGAGGAGTATCCAATTCTCTTTTGGTTTACTACACCTCTTCCCAACCCATCCTGATAGTGTAATCATAACCTTCTCCACAATGAATCCATTCTCATATGCAATGAGAAATGGAGATCTGTGTTCTAAAATGGGACAATCTGTTCATCATTCCTGAGAAGTCATCCTCTTGGCTCTTTGATTAATTCTCCTTATGACATTCAGTCTTTTTCTTGCTTTAGCACATTTGGTGGAATTTCCAAAAGTATTTAGGCACTTAACGTCCACTAAAGTCAAAAGGAATTAGGCACCTAAATACCTATTGTGAATTCCATCCATGCTGTATATTCCAAAAATAATTGAGATATTAAAGACAATTCTCATAACAGGCTATCCGTAAGTCCCTAAAGCAAAAACTGAAAAACTCCACTGCATTAAATCCATTGTGAAGACTACATTAGGGAGGAAGAGGGAACACTCTCAGGGTAACAGCTGATGTTAGGTTCCTGGCTCATTAATTCTTTAGATCAGAATGAGCTTTAATGAGATGCAAGAATCAATGGCAAAAGGAGAGAGACAAAGCAACTAATTTAAAAGAATGTGGTAGAGGAAAGTGATTTCTTAAGACCTTGATGAAATATTCAATGCACATCATGTAAAGTTGAATATAAATGGTTATCTCTCATTGATTAATTTCATTCTCCAAGTTAGAAACAGAGGATAGGGTAAGAAGGGGATCATGATTGGTCTAGAGGTGCCAAGATAATTATTACTCAGTTAGAAATCTTAAATGACTTTTACTTTAAGTGGGACAGAGAGCAATAGAAATCTTAAATGGGATTTAAAGTGACATAGTGAGCAATAAATGTCAATTTGAGCTAATGGCAGAGACTTGGAAAAAAAACCTCCAACTCCAAAACCCTTCACCACTTCTTCCCCCCCCCGCCCACCCTTGCATGCAAAATAAAAACTAATCATGTGTGTACAAGAAGGACCAGGTGAGTCCTTGCCAAGAGAATATAAGGAAACAATATGCAACATGCAGTAAAATACTGTGGGATGCTTCATCCATAAAACATTGCCCTGCCGAAACCCGCCTCGCAAGCCCCAGTCCCAAATAAACTCACCTCTTAAAAGATCTTCTACTCTCCCATCCACAAAATGACTTCCCTCCATGCTACTTCACCACCCCTTATTCCCCCACCGGGCCCTTCTAATGCCCCCAGCACCCAAGTCCATCTACCCAACAGCTCAGTTGAAATATCCCCATTTCCTGTCTGCATGAACCTCTTTCTCCCTCCTTCACTTGCTCTCGTCCCCTATGACTCACCCAGGAACACCCCACAGTGCCCCTCCACCCTTTAGCCCTGGCAGCAGTATCCCATCCTCACTTTGGAGGGTTATTCGGGGCTGGTGACCATTTTTCGCCTCCCCTTCCTTGTCTTCTTGGGTTAGTCAGATGTTTAGCTCCCCCTCATTTGGAGGAGCCAGTCACAGCAAAGCTATGAGCAGCAAGAACCAGCGGTCCTTGCCTCCCCCCCCCAAATAATGCATAATTAGCAATCTAAAACAATATCTTTTGTTTAAAAGTAGCACGGTAGTCATCGCCAGCAACAATTTCAGAATATGTCTGTGACAATAGTTCTAAGCAATTCATTGCATCTGGCTGAGGTCACCTGCTTCTTAAAATATCTCCAGGAACTTGAACAAAAAACTCTTTAAAAGAAAGTATGCTAGTTTTAGTTTCTCCGAGAAATGTGTTGCAAAGCATAAGGTTCACTACATTGTATAAGCAATAACAGTAGTGGTGCAAGAAGCTTTCTGGGGATTAATGGAGCCATTTATTCCAAGGAAGTGCCTGCAATGAGGCTATTATTTGTTATGCTAAAAATGGGAGAGAGAGAGGAATTGAAATCATGTGATGTGAGTTAGGGTTTACATTACTGAAACCCTACGTTTTTTTCATCCACATCCTGAAATTGAAGTTGCTGGGAATGAAGAATCTTTTGGGTACAAGCACCAAAGGTGCCGACTCCATGGGGGAAAAATTAGTGCACCCACTGGCAGCCAAACTCCTCTCCCCACCCCGCCTTGCCTCTGCCTCCTCCCCTGAGCGTGCTGTGTCCCTGCTCCTCTGCCTACCTCCCAGCGCTTCCCGCCGCCAAACAGCTGTAGGAAGCTCCAGGAGGGAGGGGGGAGGAGTGAGACTGTGGTGCACTCATGGGAGGAGGAGGGGAAGAGGTGGGGCCAGGGAGGGGATTTGGGGAAGAAGTTGGAATAGGGGCAGGGAGGGGGCGGAGTTGGGGTGGGGACTTTGGGGAAGGGGTTGGAATGGGGGCAGGAGGGGGCGGGGAAGGGGTGGAGTCAGGGCGGGGCCGGGGGTTGAGTACCCACTGGCCCCAGTAGAAGTTGGCACCTATACAAGCAACCAACACAAAACTGTTTTTGAATACACATTGTAACATGGCTGCATGATGTTTTACTCGTCACTCTTTAACTGAACCACAAAGATTATAACAACTTACTTCTGCTGTCAAGTAAGCTTTAGTTCAAGTGGTAGAAGCTTGTGCTTTTTGTATCTGAAGATCATGGGAAATAAATCTGGTTGACTGGCTACAAAATATTCACACTTAAGAAAAGAAAAAAACACACCCTTTCTTGGCATTAACTGCACATATAACTTATCCTGAGCTTTATATTCAGAGAAAACTTTGGAAACAAGTTCTAAGTGACTGCTTCAGGAGAAATGTGGAATTCCGCTGTGGTGCAATGCTCATAAGTTTCATGAAGGAGGCATCCTTGTAGTTTTACAATGTCTGTATATCTCTCACCATCTTTTATTTAGTCAATTATCCTTACCTGCTAAATAATATATATGAGAGAGAGGCTGACTGACTAGTAATACAGTTAAGCAAGCCAATGAAATAAGCATTGATTTTCATCTCCAGCGAATGAAAATGCAGACAGGCAAGCTCCATTAGTATTTTATTTTGCTTCCCCCCCCTTATAAAAACATTATGTAGTAGTGGTAAGTGTTTTAGGGAGCTTTTTATAGGAGTTTCCACTGGCATACCTTTGATCAGAAGTCTGTTCCTCCTGCGCACTAGTTGTTACATGGTAATGTTAGTTTGAGGCGTTTGTCTCAGACATTTCTCATCTGTCATACCATAGACTCCCTGTAGAGAGAGTGAAAAGACCAAAAGCTGTTTGTGACAGCTAAAGCAATTTCCGGTGTATCCTTGGGAGACCTTATTGAAATAAGTTGAAGTATCTTCAGGGTCCGTTGTTTTAAATACAAAGTTGATGTGTTATTGTGGGCCAGGGTTGAATGTAACCTCTCCAGGGGGTAGATGTGATGTGAGGCCTGGGAGTTCAAAGGACTATGTTGAACATGTGCCAGACAAGAATGGACTTTTGGGACCTAAGGGAGAGGTTAATGCAAATTCCCCACCCCCTATGATACAAAAATCTAGCCTTTTGAAGCTACACCTTGAGTAGTGGGTTATTATTTGCTGATTACCTATTACTGGAGATAAAAGGGCCAAGCCATATAAAGAAACTGCTGATTTGCTAAACCTTGGTTCTGAATCTGAGACTGTCATAAAATTGTAACCACAGGGAAAACCCAGTTGTGGGCTTTTGAAGGACTGACACCACCCAGAGTACAAGGTTGGAGCTGGGGGTGACCTCTTGTTAGTTTTTTAGCATGCATGTAGGTTATTTTTATTGTTTTTAATATGTTTTTTCTCTGTATTGCTTTTGACTTAAGAAAGGTGGTGGCTGAGGAGCTGGGAGTCCAAAATGGGTGCCCTTAGTGGACCATGGGAGGATGGGGTAATACAGATGCAGTTACCCAGCAAATGCAGACTCTTGATACCAATAAAATACATTGGAGATGACCAACACACAACAACCTCTCAGGAATTTCAAGATGGATTCCAGACTATGAGGTAGGGTTGCTAATTTTGGTTGGACGTATTCCTGGAGATTTTATCACATCACATAATCTTTAATTAAAGATTAATCTTTAATTCCTGGAGACTCCAGACCAATCCTGGGGGATTGGCAACCCTACTGCGAGGTAAACTGTGAAGAGTACATGCCCAAAGTGCTTTCATCACTCATACTCCTCAACAGGATCTTAAATAGTTAATTTGGAGTTGTATTTTGTTTTTGTTCTCTCTCTCTCTCTTTCTCTCTCTAAGCCCTGGTCTACACTAGGAGTTGAGGTCAAATTTAGCAGCATTAAATCGATTTAACCCTGCACCCGTCCACACGACGAAGACCTTTTTTTCAACTTAAAGGGCTCTTAAAATCTATTTCCTTACTCCACCCTCGACAAGGGGATTAGCGCTGAAATCGGCCTTGCTGGGTCGAATTTGGGGTACTGTGGACACAATTAGATGGTATTGGCCTCCGGGAGCTATCCCAGAGTGCTCCATTGTGACCGCTCTGGACAGCACTCTCAACTCAGATGCACTGGCCAGGTAGACAGGAAAAAGCCCGCAAACTTTTGAATTTCAATTTCCTGTTTGGCCAGCGTGGCAAGCTGCAGGTGACCATGCAGAGCTCATCAGCAGAGGTGACCATGATGGAGTCCCAGAATTGCAAAAGAATTCCAGCATGATCCAAATGGGAGGTACGGGATCTGATCGCTGTAGGGGGAGAGGAATCCGTGCTATCAGAACTCCATTCCAGTTTTTGAGATGCCAAAATATTTGTCAAAACCTCCCAGGGCATGAAGGACAGAGGCCATAACAGGGACCCGAAGCAGTGCCGCGTGAAACTTAAGGAGCTGAGGCAAGCGTACCAGAAAACCAGAGAGGCAAACAGCCGCTCCGGGTCAGAGCCCCAAACATGCCGCTTCTATGATGAGCTGCATGCCATTTTAGGGGGTTCAGCCACCACTACCCCAGCTGTGTTGTTTGACTCCTTCAATGGAGATGGAGGCAACATGGAAGCAGGTTTTGGTGACGAGGAAGATGATGATGATGAAGTTGTAGATAGGTCACAGCAAGCAAGCGGAGAAACTGGTTTTCCCAACAGCCAGGAACTGTTTCTCACCCTGGACCTGGAGCCAGTACCTCCCGAACCCACCCAAGGCTGCCTCCTGGACCCGTCAGGCAGAGAAGGGACCTCTGTGAGTGTACCTTTAAAATACTATACATGGTTTAAAAGCAAGCATGTTTAATGATTAATTTGCCCTGGCATTTGCGGCTCTCCTGGATGTACTCCCAAAGTCTTTGCAAAAGGTTTCTGGGGAGGGCAGCCTTATTCCGTCCACCATGGTAGGACACTTTACCACACCAGGCCAGTAGCACGTACTCGGGAATCATTGTAGAACAAAGCATTGCAGTGTATGTTTGCTGGCATTCAAACAACATCCGTTCTTTATCTCTCTGTGTTATCCTCAGGAGAGTGATATCATTCATGGTCACCTGGTTGAAATAGGGCACTTTTCTTAAGGGGACATTCAGAGGTGCCCGTTCCTGCTGGGCTGTTTGCCTGTGGCTGAACAGAAATGTTCCCTGCTGTTAGCCATGTTCCAAATGTTCCAAAATGTGACCTTGGAATGAAAGCACATGTGCTACGTATGTAATGTTAACAGCAAGGTTTACCGTGAAAGAGTGTACCCATTGTTCTATAAAATGTGTCTTTTTAAATACCACTGTCCCTTTTTTTTTTCTCCACCAGCTGCATGTGTTTCAAGGATCACAGGATCTTCCCCTTCCCAGAGGCTAGTGAAGATTAGAGGGCAAAAAAAAAATGCACTCGTGATGAAATGTTCTCTGAGCTCATGCTGTCCTCCCACACTGACAGAGCACAGACGAATGTGTGGCGGCAGACAATGTCAGAGAGCAGGAAAGCACAAAATGACCATGAGGAGAGGTGGCGGGCTGAGGAGAGTAAGTGGGGGCTGAAGAGAAGGCTGAAGCTGAAAGGTGGCAGCAGCGTGATGAGAGGAGGCAGGATTCAATGCTGAGGCTGCTGGAGGATCAAACTAATACACTCCAGCATATGGTTGAGCTGCAGGAAAGGCAGCAGGAGCACAGACCGCCGCTACAGGCCCTGTATAACCAACCGCCCTCCTCCCCAAGTTCCATAGCCTCCTCACCCAGACGCCCAAGAACGCAGTGGGGGGGCCTCCAGAGGATTGCCCAAGCAACAGAAGGCTGGCATTCAATAAGTTTTAAAGTTTTAAACTTTAAAAGTGCTGTGTGGCCTTGTCCTTTCCTCCTCCACCACCCCTCCCGGTGCTTCTCTCCTCCACCACCCCTCCTGGGCTACCGTGGAAGTTATCCCCCTATTTGTGTGATGAATTAATAAAGAATGCATGAATGTGAAGCAACAATGACTTTATTGCCTCTGCAAGCGGTGATCGAAGAGAGGAGGGGAGGGTGGTTAGCTTACAGGGAAGTAGAGTGAACCAAGGGGAAGGGGGTTTTGTCAAGGAGAAACAAAGAGAACTTTCACACCATAGCCTGGCCAGTCATGAAACTGGTTTTCAAAGCTTCTCTGATGCATACCGTGCCCTCCTGTGCTCTTCTAACCGCCCTGGTGTCTGACTGTGTGTAACCAGCAGACAGGCGATTTGCCTCAACCTCCCACCCTGCCATAAACGTCTCCCCCTTACTCTCACAGATATTGTGGAGCGCACAGCAAGCAGTAATAACAATGGGAATATTGGTTTTGCTGAGGTCTAACTGAGTCAGTAAACTGCGCCAGCATGCTTTTAAACGTCCAAATGCACATTCTACCACCATTCTGCACTTGCTCAGCCTGTAGTTGAACAGCTCCTGACTACTGTCCAGGCTGCCTGTGTAGGTTTCATGAGCTGTGGCATTAAGGGGTAGGCTGGGTCTCCAAGGATAACTATAGGCATTTCAATGTCCCCAACGGTTATTTTCTGGTCTGGGAATAAAGTCCCTTCCTGCAGCTTTTGAAACAGACCAGAGTTCCTGAAGATGCAAGCGTCATGTACCTTTCCCGGCCATCCCACGTTGATGTTGCTGAAATGTCCCTTGTGATCCACCAGTGCTTGCAGCACTATTGAAAAGTACCCCTTGCGGTTTATGTACTCGCCAGCTTGGTGCTCCAGTGCCAAGATAGGGATATGGGTTCCGTCTATCGCCCCTCCACAGTTAGGGAATCCCATTGCAGCAAAGCCATCCACTATGACCTGCACATTTCCCAGGGTCACTACCCTTGATATCAGCAGATCTTTGATTGCGTTGGCTACTTGCATCGCAAGTCCCCACTCCAAATTGATTCCCAACTGACCAGTAGCTGTCTGGCATTGCAAGCTTCCACAGGGCTATTGCCACTCGCTTCTCAACTGTGAGGGCTGCTCTCATCTTTGTATTCATGCGCTTCAGGGCAGGGGAAAGAAAGTCACAAAGTTCCATGAAAGTGCCCTTCTGCATGCGAAACTTTTGCAGCCACTGGGAATAATCCCAGACCTGCAACACTATGAGGTCCCACCAGTCTGTGCTTGTTTCCTGGGCCCAGAATCGGCGTTCCACGGCATGAACCTGCCCCATTAGCACCATGATGCCTGCATTGCCAGGGTCCATGCTTTAAGAGAAGTCTGTCTCCATGTCCTCATCACTCTCGTCACCACGCTGACGTTGCCTACTCGCCCGGTTTCGGTTTGCCAGGTTCTGGTGCTGCATATACTGCTGGATAATGCATGTGGTGTTTAAAGTGCTCCTAACTGCCAAAGTGATCTGAGCAGGCTCCATGCTTGCCGTGGTATGGCGTCTACACAGAAAAAAGGCGCGGAACGATTGTCTGCCGTTGCTCTGACGGCGGGAGGGGCGACTGATGACATGGCTTACAGGGTTGGCTTACAGGGAATTAAAATCAACGAAGGGGGTGGCTTTACATCAAGGAGAAACAAAAACAACTGTCACACAGAATGGCCCCCTCAAGGACTGAACTCAAAACCCTGGGTTTAGCAGGCCAATGCTCAACCCACTAAGCTATCCCTCCCTCTGGTATTTCAGGCAGGACTTCATGGAGGGAGGGAGAAAGGGGGGAGCAAATGAATACAAAACAGATCTGGTCTATTTCTTGTTTTGATCCACTCCATCTATCTTTTACATCTTTGGCTGGCAGCAGACGGTGCAGAAAGATTGCAAGCCATCCACATCTCCTGGCTGCTCGGCAGAAGACGGTACAATAGGACTGCCTGCAGGACTAAAGAGAGTGACCTGGTCGAGTCACTCCTAATGTAGTCCAAGCACCCATGTCTGCCCAGGTGCTCCTGACCGATGCGGCCAGGAGCACCTCGGACAGGACAATGATGGCTACCAGTCCTATTGTACCGTCTGCTGCCACAAGGCAATGGGTTGCTGCTGCTGTGTAGCACTGCATTACCACGTCTGCCAGCACCCAGGAGACATACGGTGACAGTGAGCTGAGCGGGCGCCATGCTTGCAGTGGTATGGCGTCTGCACAGGAAACTCAGGAAAAAAGGCATGAAATGATTGTCTGCGATTGCTTTCACAGAGGGAGGGAGGGAGGGCATGATGACATGTACCCAGAACCAGATGACAGTGTTTTTTGCCCCATCAGGCATTGGGATCTCAACCCAGAATTCCAATGGGCGGTGGGGACTGCAGGAACTGTGGGATAGCTACCCACAGTGGAACACTCCGGAAGTCAACGCTAGCCTCGGTACTGTGGAAGCACTCCGCCGAGTTAATGCACTTAATGCACTTAGAGCATTTTGTGTGGGGACACACACAATCGACTATATAAAAACAATTTCTAAAAAAACGACTTCTATAAATTAGACCTAATCTCATAGTGTAGACATATCCTAACAAAAAGAGACACTTCTTGTAGTGAGGCTTCTGAAGTGATTTTGCTTGTCCCTGAAATATCTCAAACTTGCATAAAATAATCTGGAAAAAAAAATCTTAACAACCCATTCCCGGGACTTCTTTTCTTCCATACTAGGAAATGAACTGTCTAGGTAGAAAATCAGAGGCCATTTTTTGTCACATAGTTAAATTAAGAGCTTGAAAATGAAACTCTGATCTCTACTGCAGTATCTCAGAGAGAGTTGTATTGTAGAGAGAGTTGTAGTCCAAGGTTGTTAATAATTAAACACAATTGAGCCAAACCAGTAGTTTTCCTGATTTTCAAAAGAGATAAAACTTTAATGCTGTAATGAGTCTCCAGGTGCTAGAATAGTGATGAAGATTCCACACCTTTGCACAGAAAATTTGGTAGAGTTTCATATCTCAGAGTAGCCCACTGCCTCAGTGATGAAATATACACATAAGACTGAGCGCTTGTGCCTTCTTTTATACAAACAGGAAGGCAATTTATTGTGAATTGTTGGCTATGTGTGAGCTGTCACACATAGCCAATCACACTTTTCTGCTACTGATGAAGCTATTAATGAAATTCATGTTGAAAGTGACAAACAGGTGTAATTGGCTTGCTTTTGGACAGTAGAGACCCTCGTGGAAAAATGCCACAGTGCCTTAATCTTACATAAAGTCCATTGTTGCTGAAGTATAATAAGACCAGTTTTTATTTACCAGGGGTACAGATCTCAGTTTTCAAAACTGCATTTAGCCAAGAGATCCAATTTAATTCTTGTTATAGAAACCAAGTTCCTGGGAGTAAACTAGGAAGCCCTGACCAATTTTAGTTCCACATATCTAGTGTCAGAAAATGATATAGCAGATGGTCTGATTCTTCCCCATTAGGTCCCTAAAAAAATTAATTGCCATGTACAAATGCCTACAGATTTTCTGGACACAAAATAAACTTGGTTCACTCTAGATCACTTGCCTCTAGAAGATTTTAGGTCCCTAGTTTTTCAGTTAGTAGCCATACAACAGTATCCTGCAGTGCCCCTTTAAAAGAGGAGGAGCTGCAAGGAAGTTAGCAAGCAATGTATGCACTGAAATAATTTTGAATTGGTTTGCTTAGGGCCTCAGATACAGCACAAGAGAGCGAGATGGGTTGGTTGTTGCTGCAGTAGTGGTGACATGATCAAAGTCTGATCTGTAGTTGTGGCTGCCAACATTGTCTTCCAAAATTACAGGTTGTGCATGACAGGGGTGGCCAGGCCAAATTTGTGTGGCAGAGAGACCTGGCACACATGGTTGCATTGGCACTCAGATTGTTCTGGCCACCCATCCATCATGCAATGCCACTCAAATTTAGCTCAGCTGCCTCTCTGTCTGGCATGAGGGAGGAGCAGCTGGGTCAAATTTAAGTGGCGTGTGCTAAGTTGCAACACTGCTCAAACTTGTCCTGGCTGCCCCTTCGTCAGTATTCTAAATCTGTATCAGCCACCTTTTATCCCACACTTCAGCCAGCAGTGTCGTGCTGCTGGAGCAAAGTCCAGACCGCTGTGGCACCACTGAGCCCCTGGTAGAAAACAGAATAAAAAAAAATCCCAGACTAAAAAGGACAGGAAATTTTTTATTCAAATAAGGGATGTCCCTTATAACATGGTACTGTTGGCAACCCTATCTACAGTGCTTCTTAACTGGCAAAAAAGAGATGGTGATAAGTGATAATCCACAAGCTCAGGCTATTTTCCTGTAGATTTCCCGCTCTTTTAAGGCACAGCAATGGTGCCACAATGCATACACTGTTCAATCAGAGGCATATGCAGTGGGAATGAGTTTTGGGTGTGTTTCAGTAAGGAAGTAAATCTCACAGGAGTGTTGTGTTTTGTACTTTGGGGTTTGACAATCCTGCCATTTACCAGCTGCAACAAAGAACCAAGCTGGGCCATGCTGTTTCACCATTCCAGACCCCTACACGGTTATCCTTAAGGTTCTGTCTGTAATTGAATCCCTGCAGCTGGCCCATGTCAGATGACTTGGACTCATGAGGCTTGGGCTGCAGAGCTGTAAAATTGTGGTGTTGATGTTTGGGCTCGGGCTGAATCACGGGCTCTGGGATCCTCCCACCCAGCCTGAGCCTGGACATCTACACCATCGTTTATGGCGTCAGTGCCTAATAGCATGCCGGTTTTTCTGACACTAGGGTTATGATATTTGGCTTGTGCAGCAAGTGAAGGACAAGGGTAATGGTTATAAATTTATTGCATCAACTTCAGTTGACACAGGAGGAAAACTTTTCACTGGGGACTATAAAACCTATATGTAACTTGCAATCTGCTTAACAAAATAAGGCCATGTTTTCAAGCCTGGATGTAAAATCTGCACATGCAAAAGCATACACTTACTTGGAAGAGCAATAGTCAAACAAGTGTTTGTGCACATAATAACTATTTGAATCTTCCCACGACCCTTTGGTTGAGCAGCAGGTGAAAACTTTCCATAGTAAGTATGATTCAGAACTGAGGTCATTCCCATAAAGCAAATTTTCAGCTAATCTGCTATGGCCAGAAAGTTTCTTGAATGAGAAGTGGTTTTTAAAAAAAAAAAAAAAAAAGAGAAAGAGAGAGAGATGGTCTAAACTGATCAGTAACTTTCCTTCTAATACTGACGGCTTGTCTATGCAGGAAAATTGATCGGCATAGCTATAGCAGAATAGTTATAATGGTATAACTCCCCCATGTGGACACTATTTTGGAATAAAAGTGACTTTATTCCAGAATAATTAGTCTACTTTGAGAGGCAATATGATCTGATGGATTGAGACACTGGATTTGGACTCAGGAAACCTGAATTCTGTTCCTGACTCTGCCAGTCGCCAGCTGTGTGACCTTGGAAAAGCTAATTCATCCTTGTGCCTCTGTTCCCTCACCTGGTTTGTCTTTTTGTATAAGGACAACCTAGGGAATTATAGACCAGTAATCTTAACTTCAGTACCTAGAAAGATATTGAAGCAAATAATCAAACAATCAATTTGTAAGCACCTAAAACGTAGCAAGATGATAAGTAACAGTCAACATGGATTTGTCAAGAACAAATTATGTCAAACCAACCTAATATCCTCCTTTGACAGGGTAACAAGACTTGAGGATTGGGGGAAGAGATAGATGTGATATATCTTGACATTAGTAAAGCTTTTGTTACTGTCTCATATGACCTTCTCATAAACAAACCAGGGAAATACAACCTAGATGAACCTACTGGAAGGTGGGTCCAGAACTGGCTGGAAAACTATACTCAGTTATGAGTGGTTCACAGTCAAGCTGGGAGGGCATATCAAGTGGGATCCTGCAGGGATCTGTCCAAGGTCCAGTTCTGTTCAATATCTTCATAAGTGATCTGATAATAGCATAGAGAGTACACTTATAAAGTTTCAGAGTAACAGCCGTGTTAGTCTGTATTCCCAAAAAGAAAAGTAGTACTTGTGGCACCTTAGAGACTAACCAATTTATTTGAGCATAAGCTTTCGTGAGCTACAGCTCACTTCATCAGATGCATACTATTTGCATACTGTTTGCAGCCGATACCAATCTGGGAAGTGTTTCAAATGCTTTGGGGGACAGGATTAGAATTCAAAATGATCTTGACAACCTGGAGAAATGGTCTGAAGTAAATGGGATGAAATTCAATAAGGACAAATGCCAAGTACTATACTTGGGAATGAATAATCAATTGCACAAATACAAAATGGGAAATGACTGCCTAGGAAGGACTCAGTACTGCAGAAAAGGATCTGGGGGTTAAGTGGATCACAAACTAAACATGAGTCAATAATGTAATACTGTTTCACAAAAAGTGAACATCATTCTGAGATGTATTAGCAGGACTGTTGTAAGCAAGACAGAAGAAGTAATTCTTCTACTCTACTCAGCACTGATAAGGTCTCAACTGGATTAGTGTGTCCAGTTCTGGGCACCGTTCTTCAGGAAAGATGTAAGCAAATTGGAGAGAGCCCAGAGGAGAGCAACAGAATTAATCAAGGTCTAGAAAGCATGACCTACGAAGAAAGATTGAAAAAAAATGGGTTGTTAATCTGGAGAAGAGAAGATTGAGGTGGGGACATGATATAACTTCAAATATGTAAAAGGTTTTTATAAAGAGGAGTGTGATAAATTGTTCTCCTTATCCACTGAAGAGAAGATAAGAAGTAAAAGGTCTTAAGTTGCAGCAAGCAGGATTTAGGCTAGACATTAGGAAAACTTCCTAACTGTCAGGGTAGTTAAGCACTGGCACAAATTATCTAGGGAGGTTGTGGAATCTCCATCATTGGAGGTTTTTAAGAACAGGTTAGACAAACACCTCTCAGGAATGGTCAACATAATGCTTAGTCCTGCCTGAATGTAGGGGACTGGACTAGCTGACCTATTGAAGTCCCATCCAGTCCTACATTTCTAGTATTGTCTATTTAAACTGAAAATTCTTGGAGGCATTTACTTTTTCTTATTTTTGTTTATTCAGTGCCTGACACAATGGGGCCCTAACCTCAGTTGGGGCTCTGCTGGTTACTGTACTACAAATAATAATACAACAGACACTTCCTCTGTTTTTTATAAACGTAGCAAATTGTTCCCAGTTGTGCTGCTAAATGGCAGTAGCACTCGAAGAGTCTCAGACTGGAGCATCCTCTGTTAATTGTGGTTCACAGGTAACTGGAGACCTTTGTGGAAGTGACATCTGGGCTACGCTGCCCTGAAACTAGACCTCTAGCCATGCCATCTGGAGAATGTCGCTGTAATCAGGAGTAAAATGAATGGTATACAACCTGTGTGAAGTGCCTAAAATAATGCTGTACCTCAGCTGTATTTTAGATTCTTGGTCTTGCGTTGCGTTTGTTTCTGATGAATGTCCCTAGTCCGGTCTGCAAGATACATAATGGTTAGAGGATGTTGAGACAGCTAGGAATAAATCTTCTTTTTTTTATCAGAGAAACAACCTATTTGTTTTATCAGGACGGTCATAGTAAGCCATGTATTTTTTTTTATTATGGAAGAATTTGAAACAAATTACTGTTTATATTATACAGTTTTGCAATAAAGCTGGCGATTTAAGAATCACTAAATGTTAATAATCTAGGGAGATTTTCATAGCCTCATTGCAGAGCTATACTTCTAGAATGCAGCAGAAGTCTCCTAATCCCAGAGATATTACCTCCTGCTTTAACAGCCAGAGGCAAAGATTTTAATATTAGAAGTTATGAAAGTTTAGTCTTGTATGACCTGCTCATATTATGACTACTTGGGAGCCCCTTTCGGAATAATTGGGTTACATTTGCTTTTCATATAGTTTTCTTATCATACTTTTTCTGCTTATTGTCTTGCTAGGTTTTGATCTTCTGCATATTACAATTTCTGTGCTATTCTGTTATTTGTTAACAGTCTGCAGTTAAATTCTGAAAGGATATAATAACTGATATAATGTAATAATATAATTGCTGTCTTCTCTGTGCAAAAGTAATTTAAAATATGAAAAGATTTGAAAGGTTAAATAGAATGCTAATCCTAAATTTTCAAATGTGGGTGCTTAGAACTAGGCATCTAAGGTCTCATTCACATGACACAGTTAGGCTGGCTTAACTACATCGCTCAGGGCTGTGAAAAAGTCATGCCCTGGGTGATGTAAGTAAGTCAACCTAACCCCCGCTGTAGACGCTGCTAGGTCAATGGAAGGTTTCTTCCAGCAACCTGGCTACCACCTCTTACAGAGGTGGATATGCTGCAACAATGGAAAACCCCTTCAGTGGCTACAGTGTCTATGCGACAGCCCTGCAGCTGTGCCGCTGTAGCGTTTCTAGTGTAGATAGACCCATAATCTATATTTAGGCACCTAAGTCGGTGGCCTGATTCTGAGATGTGTTGAGCTCCTGCAGCGCCCATTGACTTCTATTATTCGTAGGAATGGTACTTATATTAAGGTAGCATCTAGAGACCCCAGTCAAGATAGTTGTGGGTGCTGAGGACCAATGAAAATCCTGATTTATGAGCCTGACTTTGAAGAGTTTGGCCTTGGCACTTAACTTAGCCTTCTAAGTTTGAAAAGCTTGGCCGTAATGTTTGGCAATTTAAGTGACCAGTATTCCCAGAAAAAGTACAAGCCAAGATTTTTAAAAATGGGTTGGCTTAATTGGGGATTGTTGACTGCTTAGCACCTTTTGAAATTCAGGCCCCTTATTTAGGTACCTAAACATGGACTGTAGGCATTAGTTTTTGAAAATTATTGGCTCCAGTGTTTGTCTGACTGAGATATGATGGCAAAATGAACTGGATAGGACAGTGTCAAACTTTAATTTTTTCATTACTGGGTTCATAACTAATATTATGCATACCAGTCTTTAGCATAACCTCATTTCAATGGGTATTCATGGACCAACAATGGCTGTTTGTTTGAAGTAGTATCCAGGTAACAGAAAACTACAGTATAGTTTGACACATCTAGAGAATGCTCCTTTACTCAACATTATACTATATGTTTGTAAAGTGCTTACTACAATAAGGTTCTGACCAGGCTGAGCCTGTAGGCACTACTGAAAAATTAATTTTAAGTAGAAATAATAATGTTTTTTGGGGGGGAAAGGAAAATACAAAGTGAGGGTGTATAAATAATTGTACCATATGTAGGACCCCAACATGTATCAGTTTCACACTTAGATTACTGTTCACAGTTTCAGGCTCCTTTACTTATGTATAATAGGCATAGGATAGGTGAAATAGAGGAAATCTTAATAGTGCCAAAGATGATCAAAGCGTTATAGGTTATGAACTATCCATTGAATCTGCTTTCAGAAAAGAAGCTCAGAGAGGGATAGATTTGCTGTCTATGTATCCTTACACATAATGGTATAAAAGAAGGGGCAGATTTTTTTTAAAGTATTTTAAAGATGGCATAATAAGGAGCAACAGCCTGAAACTAAAAGAATGCAAAAAATTGTTTCCTAATGTCTACACAATTTTTCTGTCAGTTCAATTGGACAAAGAAGAATTTGCCATGGGTGGGTTGATGAGGCACCAGCTCCTAAAGGTATTCAAAAGTAAATCGGCGAAAATGCTAAAGAAACAAAACAGTAACCATGCTGTTGTGTAGAGATATAAGTTAAATGACCCAGACAGCCCTTTCCCTCCCTGAAATGGATGCCTCTGTCTTAGTTATTGAATCCATTCTCTCCCGCCCCCCAACCACCAAGCTCCTCTCTTACCTTTGCCTTGCCTTTCCTTTCCATAGAGTACAGGTGAGCATTTTTGTTAGGAAGGAGGGTGTTGAAGAGCCTCAGCCAGGAGCTAAAGTAGGAAAAGCAATAATGACAAATATTTTAGACATTTAAAATATTTAAATAATTTAGGTTCTGCTGCTTGTTGTTGTTGTAGCAATGTTATGGCCCAAAATGTTCCTGTTATGAATCATTTCTGGATAAGCACTCAGTGTGGAACTCTCCATACAAAGGGTTAAATACAGACAGCCACATCCATGGAACCCCATACAGTAACCGTCCCTGATGGTCATTAAGGGGTTAAGAACTTTCCTTTGTCAGCTTGGAGGCTGGCTGAGCTGGCTCCGGGTAAATCTGTTTGAAGTTCCTTCCTGGTACAGAACAGCTCCAGGAAAGGAGAGTGAACACCCAGGATGACCCGGCAAGACCATGCAGTGAACAGCTTTTAACTAGGGGTTTCCAAAGTAAGAAGGTCAGGGACTTGGGCAGGAAAAGGGGTAATGACTGTGCTAAAGCCATCAACCGCAAAGAGAGGCCGTGAACAAGTTTGCTGTTTCTTGGTAGCCGGGCTATTGTGTTTTAACTGAGGCTTCTGCAAAAGTAAATTGCCTATGTGCAGCTTGGGAGCACATCTGTTCAAGGTAAACAGGATGTATGCAACCTGTAAATGAATACATTACTCCAGAGAACACCATGATTCTGCATCACCGATTTCTCTTCCATTGGGCAACCAAGTTGTGTTGCAGGGTCCCAACATCTGCTACCACTAGGCCAATGGTCCCCATATGGTGGGGTGCACCCTGTAGGGAGGCATGGAGGAATGTTTGGGGAGGGCGCACGGTGGGGCCAAGGCCAGCCCCCACAGGGGGAAAGGGGAGCGCCACTCATCCCCTGGTCTGCCCCCAGCTGTAGCTCCGCTCCGTCCCCAGCCACAGCTCCAGTGCCAGCCACAGCTCCATTGGCCGCCCAACTCAGCCCTTAGCCCCTCTCTGCCCCCAGGCCAGCTCTGCCTTCAGCCCAACCTCCTCTGCTGAGCCAACTGTGCAGTTATGGGGGGCTAGAGGTGGGGAGAAGATTCCATTACTGGTAAGGTGGGGGCACGAGAGGAAAAGTTTGGGCACCATTGCACTTAGGCAAAGCACCAACAGTGCCAACTCGTATCATTCTCAGCAACTTGGTGCAGTGAATTAATCTGCCTCCGACCAAAAGCATTGCAAAACTATGACCTTCTTATTCCTGTGTCTAAAACAAGTGACCGTCCAATGATAAACTTTCTAGTGCATATGTACAAACCACACTTAAGGCTACATTATGGCTTTAATTCATACCCTTGGGTGGGGGCAGAATAGATCTTGAAGCCTGGCCCTTTAAAAGGAAGCAATTTGCTTTCTTCTCCACACAGGGCCAGTGCTGCTGGCTGGTGCAGTGGGAGTCAGTGTCGTTGTAGCATAACTGGTACTGTGTCCATATACCCTGTGCAGATGATGGCAGTGAGGTGGGAGAAAAGCAAAAGTTCCTTGTGCCCTTCTTCTCCTTCCGGTATATTTCCCCTTGCAAGACCAAGCATAATCCAGCCCACAGACTCTAACACTAAAACAAAAAATTACAGGGAGAAATCATTACTATGACAACCCTACCATTAACACAGGGAGCATATGACTCACTCCAGCTTTTGAGTTCAGTGACTCAGTGAGTTCAGTGTTTTTCCTCTGTGAGCAAAATTGAGTAACATTCCACTTGTGCTTTCAAGACCACCTAGTAAGTTTAAAGAAACAAATCCAGTGTGTACCTGTATCTGGCCTTAAAGAAAGGTCAAACAGCGCAAAATTTCAATAAAAAAACCCTTGTGATTTTTTTCAGTGGCCCCTTTCTGTCTTTTCTGGAGACATTTTGGGGCCTTCCAGTCTTTCCCTACCTTTCCAAATGTTTCTCTCTCCAAATGTTTTCAGATAGTTTCTCTGTTCTGCTGTGTCCCTCGCTAAATGTGGTGGAGGCTGGTAACATAGGAAAATGGATAGACGTAACTGGTATGCATGGGAGTCAGTTTACAGCAGAAGGTAAAGCGTGCAAGGTGTTCTGGGGAAGCCTTTGTTCTATGCCTGAACAGTGCCTCATACAATGATGCCCTGGCCTCTAGACAGGGCTGTAATACAAACAACAGTGCATCAGATCTGAAACGGGATGGACACTGAACACCCTGCCTGCTATGAGGAGCTTCCATTAGATGCATATGCACTGAAATCTTCTATCTGTTCCTTCCCACTTGGAACAATTTCCCTTATCCAGTGCATCATGATAAATGAGGAACTACTCCACATTTAGACTATTGATCAATGGCCACACCTAGGAGATCATTATCTAAGCACATAGTTCCAGATGACAGCCCATTAATCTTCATTACTTTGTGAAAGTGCACAGGGACCTCTTCCAGAACCTCTGTACTGTGTCTCACCTCAAGACATAGTTTTTCTTTTGGTTGCTTAGTTTTAACCAACAAACAGCAAACTTTAAAAGACTGTAGACTCCTGTTGTGACCTGCCTGTCACTTGACCTGGCTTTTTCATGGCCTTTGTGATCAGAAAAGATTTGTACTGCAGGGAAGAATCATTTCATTCTGAATAAAGAACCTAAACATATCTGATCATTTTTTTTGTCTCAGCTGGAAATCGGATGGTAAATTGTACACACCTATGTGTCTCTTTTCCAGAAGGTCGATAATAAAATAGCACTTATGATTTTTGCCTCAGTACAGAGACAGTAACCTTTAAAGCAAGCAATCCTCTCTCTGAAGGTTAATTTATAAGTATGGTTTAATGAGTGTTTATTAATGAGTGTGCATATAAAGCCACACCTAGATTAAACTAGTGATCATGAAATTTCAACCTCTTTCCCCAATCCTAATATTTTAAAAATGTCATTTAAGGAGGGGTAATGCAAACGAGCGGTGAAGTTGGTTGAACCAAACCCTCCTGTCTCCTCAGCTGCTGAAATTTACCTACATCCCTGGTTCCTTCATGTGCTCCAGCTTGATGGTAATGGGTGCAATACAAAACACACAAATAAATACCTTCCTCTCTAGAAAAGACCTGTACTTTTAGGGAAGCCATCTCTAATTATACACTGTGTCTGTATTTTATTATTTCTGCTCACTTGACAGTTTTTAAAAAGCATCCACAGTTGTTATGTGTTTTTACTAAGCTGTGATATGAGAGGGTTTAGGGTGGAATTTTCAGAAGTGCCTAAGTGACTTAGGGGCATAAGTTCCAATGACTTTTCAATGGCATCTGTGCTCCTAAAACACTTTAGGATATATCTATACAGCAAAGAAAAACCTTTTGCACCAAGTCTCAGAGCCCGCGTCACTTGACTTGGGCTCCCAGGGCTTGGGCTGCGGGGCTAAAAATAGCAGTGTAAAGGGTTGAGATATGGAATTCTGCTCCAGGACCTGCTGGGGCAAAGTTAAAAACTTGATAATGGATGCCTTTCCATTTAGTTTTTGTTGCTCTTTCAAAATGAAAGTCAGTTAGTCTTCAATACATTATTCTTTCCGAAAACATTTTTTTCATGAATCCTGTGATTTGATCACTCAACTGAAGGATTTGGAGTACTTTTCTTGCAGACTTGCTTTTAGTTAATTCAGTCTCCCAGATATGTCTCTGGTGTAGGAAAGAAGCCTCATCTTCTTTTGCTCCCGGTGAATTCACTCTTTATGCAGTCCATTCCAGAAGCATGCAGCTTGTGTCTCAGTTCAAAAAAATCATCGCAGTACTTTTCCTCTCAAGACGTAACAAGCTTCAGCGTGGGACAATATGTCATGGTCAGACCCCATGTCTTCACACAGTTTTGCAAACAGTGTACACGAAGAGGCTGAGTCTTGTAATTCACAATGGATGAGTCCTACTGCAAGACTTCACCTAGCTGTGGACTCAGAGTTTTAAATGCCAGTTGGTCTCTGTGAGTCCACACAACAAACAGAGCAACTTTCTAGAGCAAGGTGTCCAGAACTGCTTTGTGGCCTGCCATAGATGGAGTTCCATCTGTGCAAAAGCCCACCACGTGATCCCACAGGGTGTTTTTGTTTTGCATGTAACACAACAAACATTCCTTGTGCTTTCTGAAGCCCAGGAAGAGGGAGACAGAACAGAAGGTCTTTGAGAATTGCACCCTCCTATATGTATGGCACAAAAGCCAAGAAATGTGCATCACACCCCTCAGTGCTCACATCATCTTGAAGAGCCGCCACTTCACTGTGGTGTTGGAGAATGGTGTATGGCTTTCAGTTGTTTGCCTTATTTTCCCCTCACATTATCTTCACCATATTGATTGGGGAGGGGGGTAAATCAAGGTATCTCCAATCATGTGAGGGTTCTTGGCCTGTGCAATGCGAGTAACTCATCTCAAATGATGTTTGGTCAGAGACAGACGTGACTCTCTTGAATTGCAGGACCTGTCTTGTATCCTGCAGCTTCAGTGAAGAATCCCCTTCATATTCCTTACATCCCAGTCCCATCAGTCTTCAATCATGAGAGACATGGCATGAGAACTTTCATTCTTTCCAGAGTGGGTCTTGCTAACTGGAAACCAAGAGAATCACTTTCTAAAGATTTGACCATCAAATTACCATCCTGCCTTAAAGATCATTAAATTCATCAAAACCTTTTTGAACAGATGTATGCCCATGTGCAAAGTGACAATGAATTACTATGATTCTTTACCATATGCACATAGAAGAAGACTTGGGCCCTGCCTTAAGGAGCTTAAAGCTGCTCCAGGGTCCCATCTCGGAAGAGCTTAGCACAGCTCAAGCAGATAGGATGCTGTCTTGATGAGGCTATTGCCCACAGATAAGGAATCTTCTGGGTTCAAGTCTCAGCTGGATGCTTGCAGAGCCTTTGGATGGTGCGTATCGTATAAAATGCCCAGGAGGGGGGCATTTTATAAATTAAAATGGAGTCCTGCCACAAAGGTGTTTGTGGAGCAGGTGCAGACAGATCTGGGGGTAAACGAAATCATCTCGTGGACCAAATCCATCCCATTGGTCCCGCGATTCCATTCACTGATTGAGTGACCCCACATCAGGACGTAACCCACAGTTTGGGAACTACTGCGCTAGGGAGCTCTGTCATCATAGCTATGCCAGTATAATTGTACTGGCAGTGTCTGTAAAGTGTAGCCTAGCCCTTTATAGAATTAGTTTCAGGAACAAGATCATGAGTCTTGTCACTCACCTTTTCCTCATTTGAATTGATGGGGGGAGAAAAAGCAATTTTCAATATTGATCTAATTATGCTGGTTTATTATTTACTATGCTCCTCTGACTAATTTTTGACAGCCTTGTCTGGGCAAGTGCCCTTAATAATAAAAAAGTCAAAATCTGAGTTTATGGAGGCTTTCAACATCGAAATTCGTATCTCCAGAAAAGGAGGCATTGAGACGTTTTGCCAGTTAATCCTTCACTGATTGTTCAATAGCACGTAAAATAGACACACACAAAACAGACACACAGTACAGTAGCCCAAAAGGAAATTTTATCCATTAACCATTCTGAAAGTCAATGAGTTGTTTTTCAGCAAATGTGGGACTCATCTGAATTTACATAATTTTTTTGCATAAAGCAAGTTGAAGCCTGAATTATTCATGACTTTTGCATTTCTTTCTCTGGTTGGTTATTCTGGAAGGAAGGAAGCTTGAATTTATTCCACAGGCACTCTCAGTTTATTGCAGTAATGGGAACGTTGTACCTGTAATTATAGTTTTACTAATTATACTTGCTCATTTGCTTAATCTTCATCAAAAGAATATTATTTAAGCATGGTTTTCCCTTTGACACAGTAGTTGGGTTATGAATTGTAAGTAGGAAAGAGGTCAAGTCTGTCTGCCTGATCTTGTTCCTCACTCTCTATCAGGCTCCTGTGGGGCTGCTGCAGCAGGAGTCTGTGAGTTCTGAACAAGTTGAACCGTCTGCAGATCTTATGCTTGCAGAGTGCAGATCCTCATGAAAGAGGAAAAAACTGTGTGTGGAGGGTGGGGTGGGGGGGAAGGGGGCTTGTATCCCTGTTGTTGGATTGCCTACTTCTGCCATGAATGACTGTTGTGTTTTATTGCTTAATTAATAAAATTGTTAATGCATTTGTGTCTGCAGCTAATTAGCAATGCTAACTCAGAGGACTTCTTTCCATGGTTCTGCTTACAGTTTGTTTTATTTTTTACTGTAAAAAATGCTTGCACTATAATCGCCAAGTGTTCAGGGCCAGATCCAAAACCTTTTGAAGTCAATGGGGGAATCTTTCCACTGGCTACAATGGGCTTTCGGTCAGGCCCATAACTGGCACACTTCAGAATCAGAATATTGTGGAAAAGCATAGGTGAATTCCGCTTCCAGATTGTCACCTGGCTCCTGTGTTTTTTCTCAGCGAGCTAGGTTTTTTTTCATAAAGCGTGAAATATTGAAGGATGAAAAAAACCCATTCAATGGCTTCAAGTTTATGGAGTTCCTTGTGATCTACTTTAATGTTTAATATATGCACAAGCAGAATAGCTAACAGTGGATAATACAAAGGGCAAATAATTATTCACTGTCATGTCTCATTAAGTAAAGTTCAGCGAATTCTATTAATTTCTAAGAATGTGCAGTCTGAATACACGGCAATGAATTTGTATTCAGTAAATATCAGGGACTACTTGTATGTAAAAACAGGCACGTTTCTATTCCTGTAAGGCGCTGTGTGTGTGTGTATTTTCACTGATTCTGAACTTTATTAGCATAAAAACTTCTATTGAGGGGGCAGGAATAGGTGCTGAGGAAGCAAAATGATTAATTCCCCAGTGCCCTCTGGAGCTCAGAGGATCTAATCCAAAATAGTAGGCATGAGTGAATCTCTGGGGTAACTTAAACACCAAGAAGTTTCATTTTTACTTGCAAGTAAGCAAGTTCAAGCAAAGCCAATACTTTATAGAGGCCAACTTTTTATTACTTGGCTGTGACCAGAGTCCCCAGGGAGCCGCTCTGAGGTTACTCAATTAGGGTGAACTGCAAAGAGTGGGGTAGACAATCCCCAAAGCTTGTCAATATTCCAACACTTACATTTACCAAACCAGCACAAAACAACTTCTATAATACCTTACTGGTTACCCAGAAGCCAACAACACAGTTCCCTTAAAGTAACCCAGCCTTATGCCTCCACCCAGACACCAAGTCAGATATGATGAGGATTACTGAAAATCTTATTCATCATATAAGAAAGTTCTACCAATCCCAAAGGATCAGACACATTACCTCCCAGGTTAATGAATATTCCAGATCTCACCCAAATACACACTTACAGCCAATTCTTATTAACTAAACTAAAATTTATTAAAAAAGAAAAGAGAGAGAGTATCGGTTAAAAGATCTATACACATACAGACATGAGTACAGTTCTGAGATCAGATTCATAGCAGAGATGGTGATCTTTGTAGTTGAAAAGAGTTCTTTCAGAATCAGCCCATAGGTTATAGTCCAATGTCCTTATTCAGGGCAGTCCAGATGGGACTCTGGAGATCTCAGCCTTACGGCTTAAGCTTCCCCCACATGAAGCATCAAGCAGATCTGCCATAAAAAGGATCAGGACCCAAGGGGTTTTTGAACAGTTCCAGGCCTTCTCTGGACAGGTTGGAGTCCTTAGGCGAACAATAGGGAATCATGGAGACTTTGAAGTAGACCTATTTCCTAAGCATCAAGGGTAATTAGTTACATGGATTAACATAAGGCAATTGCCTGTTTTTTCACCATTCACAGGTGATTTGCTATACATTTCAAAGAGAGATGAATATAGTGATATTACTATGTTTACAGTTCATTTGAAAGTTAAGATGTCCTTTGGATCTCTTTTCAGAGTAACAGCTGTGTTAGTCTGTATTCGCAAAAAGAAAAGGAGTACTTGTGGCACCTTAGAGATTAACAGATTTATTTGAGCATAAGGTTTCGTGAGCTACAGCTCACTTTTAGCTCACGAAAGCTTATGCTCAAATAACTTTGTTAGTCTCTAAGGTGCCACAAGTACTCCTTTTCTTTGGATCTCTGAATCAATAGTTACAGTGACAGACATGAACTGTCTGTTTATATGGCTAACATCTAACAAGATATAAGTATACATATACAGTTAGTATCACCTCCAATTCTCTAACAATACAGATTTGCATTTCAAGGTTCTAGCCTATCTAGCATGGAGTGGCCCTAATGACCATTCACATACTTTTCTAACATGTCTCTAAAGGTTGGCTCTGGGTCATTAGCCTGTGAGCCACTTAACCCTTTCTATTGACACACTTTGTATAAGATTTGTTGCAATTATATAACAGTGGTAGCAAGAATGATTTGCATGGTCATATTTTAATCAGATAATGACACCATAGCTCAGATCCTCAGCTGGTATAATTTGGCATAACTCATGTGGGTCAATGAGGCACTGCTGACTTACACCAGCTGAGATTCTGGCCCCAAATCTCTACTAGCGTGAACATGTCTCTAATAATAACCCACTTTGTATTTTTCCTGCAGAGAAAATGCTTTATTGGCATAGGAAACTAACAATAAAATAAAGAACCTTGTCTTTGATTGATGTGATTAGACAGTATTAGAAAATGAAAACAGTCCTTATCCATTTGATGAAAAAAAAGATAAGGGAGTGTAACGTTCATAGTTTCATAAAGCACAATAACCCTGCTTATGAAGTTTTCAAGGCTGCTTCTCAAGACTCATTGCTTTAATACTTCAACTGATTTGTAGCTGAAGAGACAGGTAGGGTCCTATTTTCTCAGCAGGAATTTTGCTTCTTAAGAAAACAGGCTGAGTGAGCACTGGGTTGCTTGCGCTCTGCCAATTTACTATAATAATTCACATCTTCCTCCTGTAATGTTTGTTTGGTCATTGCAGTTATCCATTTGCTTATTTTAAAATAGAATATATTTATTATGCCCCATATGTTAGGGGAAATGCTTCTTGCATTGGCATTAGGAAATTTTCTCCCTTCATTTTCTTCATAAATGATTTATCTGCCTTATTACTGCTTGCATGGTTTCTACCTTGTCTGCATAAAGACTTTTCCAAAGCCTTTTTGTTAAGGACCACAGAAAAGAAAACGCATTATGTCTAATTTTCAGCTGGGAATATACTTTAAATCTTTCAAATGACTTTCTTCTCATTTCATGGCCATTGGCACGTCATTAATAGCCCCAGAGGGAAAAGGAGGGGGCTGCTAATCCAGCATGGGGGACAAGCATGCATTATCTTGCAATGTGCGCGGACAGGACTGGGGACTTTGAAAACCAGCAGAATACTTTTCCCAGGAAACCTCTAGAGAGTGTGTGTGGCTGCAGGACTCAGACCTGACATTGGTTCAGTAGGTTTTGAAGTTGAGGTTGCCATCAAATGACTGTCACTCATTGGCTAATGTGCCTTTGGGCCCTGAATTGTTAAGAGTTCCAACATGCCCAGATGTTTTGGTTTTGTTTTATTTTAACCCACTTACTGAGCACACGTTGCTGCTGTTAAAAGAAAGCATAATGAGCAGTGATGCCCCTGTTTGCTTCTCAATATGGAGAGACTTATGATCGCAGCCAATATTTACTCATCTGTTCACAGGGGTGTCATCACGTTCTTGGAGATTTTGTTTTTAATGGAATAGCTGCTTCTATGAAGACAGTAGAATAGGTAGTAGGTATCTACTTCACACGACATCTTCAAAGCACTTCTCTGATATTAAAGGGCAGGTTGTGGATGCACAAGAGCAGGGGAGGGAGGACAGCACAAGGAAACTTTTCCCTCCACCCACCCCAATGCCTTCACAGGTTCAGAAGCCTGGAGAGAAATAGGGGAGGGGTGGGATGAGGGTAAGGCCATGATTAGCAGAGCTGGTGGGGTGTGGAGGCTGGGAATCCTGCAGCACCATCTCCAAGGCTAACGTAGGCTGCTCTGGTGCAAATTGCCCCTTAGCTCCCAGGAAGTATTCTGACTGAGTCGGCCAGGAGTCCTTCTGGGGACTCTAGATCAGCATGGCTCTTCTGTACCCCATCCCATAAAGCATGCCTATTAGTGCTGAGGGCACCGCCTAGCTTAACAAAATCTGTATGGGGTATTTTCTTCCTCATTTTACCCAGGGAAAACCCAAAGTAGAGAAGTTAAGTGATTTGCCCAAGATCATAGTAGGAGTCCGTGTGAGAACTGAGTTTAGAATTTCTGAGGGCCCGTCACTCTGTCCTGAACTCAGACTGCTAGATCGTGCCTCGCCAAGTAGTTCTAAAATGGGCTGTAGTGCTGAGCATGCTGTTTCACTGGCGATAAAGCACGATTTAGGGACAAGGGGGCGTGGAAATACCTCCAGCTGAACATGTCCCAGATTAAATACCAGAAGGTGTGCATCCCAGAATATCTATCCCAAAATGCATTCCAAGGATGAATTATAGTTGTCTGAAAAGTGTCTCCACATAAATAATTGTGGGGTTGTTTTATCTGAATTGAGAATGCATTCCCACAGGACTCTGAGCTTTGTGTCTGTGCTGTTCTTTTGCAGTTTTCACTAAACAGAAGACTCAAACTGGGGCAGCTTGATTTTAAGATTACTGTTTGATAAAATATGCATAGTGACATCAGCTCTTGGGGAAAAATGAGGAAAAGTTCCCTCAGCTATAATCACTATGATTTTGTTGCTTTTCTTTATGACTGCTTTAGATGACACATATCCTCCATAACAATAATGAATTAAAGAGGCATCCAAACAGTTCTGCAAGATGAGCTGTTTGCAAGATGAGCTTCACTCCTCATCTAGGTCTCCTGGTTTCGAGCTGTATATACATAGATATATCTCGTTTTATATTTTGATCTGCTTCGTGTCATCTTTAATAGATGAGAAAAGCTTCCAAACGTACCTGCAGTAAAACAGACAGATGTTTGTCTTCCATGCTGCCTAGGGTGAAATACAATTACTTTATTGGAATGTTGCAAGTTTAACAGAATATATAGGATCCTATTCCACCCTTGCTTTTCATGTGGAAGACCCACTGATATCTATGGGTGTTTTGCACAAAGACCAAAAGTGAGCTATGGCCTCTAGTAACTGTAAGAGAAAATCTATACTGATTGCTGTGCTTCTTTTCTTTTTCTGTTTTTCCTTTCCACTATACCCAGTCTTGATATTTTTTTAGTCAGGTCCCTGGTTAGATGTCTGTGACAGCCACCTCTTAGTTCAGTATAAATCAAATAAATACAACACTGTGTAAGGCAAGAAAAAACATCACTTTATTCCTGCTAGTTCTATTGCTCCTGGATCTGTAGCTTATACTGGAGAGTGCCCACAGCAATCTGAGGACTCCCCGCTCCACGCCCCCTCCCCCCAACTCACACATCTTCAGCACACTTTGTCCTTTGTGCCTCTTTAGCTGCCACCTAATCATCTTGTTTCCCATCCATGGTCTCTACATTTCTGTCCAGTCTAAAAAGATCTCGCACATCTATCTTCATTTAAAGGCACAGCACAATGTAATCATTTTGAAAAATTGGTATTAGACATTTGGAAAAAAATACAATTAAAAAAAAATGTTTTGCACCAGTATTGCACATTTGACATCACTAGACCTTTGCTGCAGACACACTCATAACCCATTTTGCCATTGGTTGGGGAAGAGACCTTCAAATAATGTGTTTTTCCACCCCAGTGCCCAAAATGTTGTGATCAGGCATGGAGTCATCTTCCTCGTGCTTTTCAGTTGCAGCTTTTGGAGTGGCTGGGTTGCTTTGCAGCCTCCCTAATGCTTATTGAGAGAACTGCTGTCATTCTGAGTGATCTCCCAACATCAGCTAACTCTACCCTGTGTCTACATATCCAAATCTCTTAATCAGAGGAGGGGAAGTAGAGGTGGAAACCAGAAATGTCTTCCATCGCTCTAAATGCACCAGTCATGCTGGAAATTACCAGCCCACTCTGGTCATGCTAGGGTGTGGCAGTGACTGTCTTGGATTCTGTTTGTACTGTGCCTAGTACAGTAGGGTCCTGGTCCATGACTGGAGCTCCTAGGCAATACGATAATACAAATATTTAATACATTTTTGGAGCTGCCCTGTCCTGAGTGAAAGGAGGGAGAAGGGGATCCAAGAGATGATCTCTGATTGGAGAGAGGAAGAGGAAAGACCCGTCTTCCCATAGTAGGTAGAAGGTAGATGAGGTAGAGCCCTAGACACCTCCTTCCTAGAGAATATCAGTCAGCCAGAAAATCACCCAGTTTGCATCTAGCCAATTAGGTAAGGAAAACAGCCTTTAGTAGAAGCCAGGTTGGGGGTCCAACAGTCCCTCCCTGAAGGAGCAAAATTACATGGCCAGTTTCTCTCATATCTCTAATTCCTCCCCTATCCTTGATTCCCTTTGCTATCTTTTTCTGTCCTTCTGCACTAAATTCCGCTTTCTTCTCATAGTCTTCAATGCTTAGCAATCTCCATTCCTCTTCTTTTATCATCCTATAGCCTCGATCCTTGCATCCTCTCTCCTAAGTGGTTCCTTTGTCTGTCTTCCACTGTTGACATTTTGCCTTTCTTTATGCCACTTCCTATACACGGATTCTCTCCTTCTTGCCAGATGTGTCTGTATGTCTGATCTTTAAGATGATAGCGTCCCCTTAAAAATCCTGCAAGATATGGATCTTCCAACTCCTTGCCATTTGCTCGTGATTCTGACAACTGCACAAGCGTCAGAAGAAATTTCACACTTGAGAGCTTGCCAGCAGCAGGATTATTATAAGTAACTCACCTATTGATCATTACTGTTGATGATATCTCAGGAGAAATGATATAAAATGTAAGGCAGACAAGTAATCTGTATGAGAAAAGATATAGATCTTGGAGAACTAAAAATCACAAAACTATAGGAGATAAAAGGCTTAACCAGCAGGGCTAGTGTTTAATTTAGGAAGAAAGCAAGGGGTCGTCAACAAGGTGAAAAAACAAAACAGGGAAATACAAGTGACTTCTTTTTAATTAATTTTTAATTCTTGTAGTGAGAGTGGTGCTGTTGAAAGATACCATGTTTGACAACCTGGGAGTCTGAAGTTCCTTCTTTATTTGTGGAACAGGAGCACCATGACAGTGCAAGTTTCCTACCTTCCTCCCCACCAATATGCTGCAACCCTAGGAGGAAGAGGGCTGTTCACTCTCCATGCTCATTCTTGTGCAGATTCTACCGAAGGAGCAGAACAGTGGAGAATCAAAACCTGAATTTTTGCTGTCTCTGTTGAGATTGCCAACAAGGCTGCCAAGTATTAGTATCTCAGGTACTATAAATATGTACCCTCTCCCTCTGCACCTGGGGGCTCTGCCATATCGTGCCAAGATTTTAAAAAGTGGCTACTGGTTTTGGGTGCCTCAGCCTGAGATATGGATATTCAAACAGTCGATAATAAAGGAACTACAGTCCTTTGAATGATGGTGTTATAGAATTATTCTGAAAATATCATGGATAGACTATATAACCAATGAAAAAGTACTGGAGAATGTTGGAACTCAGCATGATTGGTGTTCAGCTCTTATAAAAAGAGAGGGGCTATTTGCAGGGCACATCTCAAGAAGCTGAGCAGACGGTGCATGTTTATAAGGATTAGAATGGAAAGTTGATGGCAAAAGAATATGAGGCAGAAAAAGTTCTTGGACGGTCAAATTGGTGTCTTGGGTGAATCAGGTTTATTCATCCACAAAGAGATTAGTAGAGGATCATACAGAATGGGCTACCATGGTTGCAAACCTCCAGTAATGTACATGCCACATAGGAAGGAGATGAGCAACCTTAGATATCTTAAAGAAGCTTGAATTTTCAGAATGTTCTGAGCGTATGCCCTCTTAAAATGAGGCCCTTTCAAGGTGTCTTAAATCCGGCATCCCCAATCAATAGTCAATATCCCAGGGGCTTGGCAGTCCCAGCAGTAGTACCTTACATATGGGAACTTCATGTGATATCCCACTAGTCATCAGTACTGACTGGCTGAAGGTAGAGCTGGAAGAACCTGATGATGCTTGAGGTTTTGAACCTCTTGGACTACATTCTGGGGGTTGCAATCTTTAATTTGAGTTAATTACCTCTTTCCCTATGGTTTTAAACACATGGTTTTCCCTCCCCAATGTAAAACACATGCACACATGTATTTCTTTACTTACTGGGAAGCATATGCTGTGAAATGTCAGAGGCTTGGGACCTACTGCAAAAGAATAATTTGATAAGACAAGTTCTGAGCTTAAGCCCTTAGGTAAACAAGAAGAATAAATAAAAGGAGGATCGTGCGAGGGGGTGGGGGAGGGAAAGAGAGGGGAAGAGCCTCCGTTTGAGTAGTAATCCTCTCTTCGCATTTGAAAGCTCTTATAAATTTACTTAGCTATTGAGCTGTTACATCCCAGGAAACAGAAACAAACAATATCTTCCTGATAGCCTGTTATTATGTGAACAAATGTCAAAGGCAAAGGGAAGATTAATGTTCGTCTCCTGTTCCTTTACATTGATCTGTTTGGCCTTATTTGGCAATAAGAACGAATTCATGATGTTCTTGATTTGTTTGTCAGATCTAAGGTTCTGATTGTTTGTCAGATCTAAGGTTCTATAGTAGCATAGGCAGACTCCTTTGGCTGTACAGAGTTAATTGCAGGACTGGGGCCGTAAGCTTAACATTGGCATTAAAAACAAAAGGGGGTCAAGGGGCGAGGGGGAATATAGTAGCTCTCTTTAAAATAAACTTATTCAAAGTCTGATCTACCAGTACTCTTCTCTCTAATGGGATTATAATCCACAGCAGTTAAATTAAGGCATTTAATGTTGAACTTCTGTAAATAATTCCACTTATGCAGAGACCTTGGGCCTGTAAAAAAGAAGGTTAAATCTCCATAGTAACACACTGATACTGACACCATCCTGCCTACTGCACCAAGAAAACAAAATATTATGGATCTATTTGAAAAAATTTTTGCATTTTTTTTCATCAAAATTTTTGCCTTTGATCAAAAATGAAAAATTTTATGAAAACCCTTCTCTTTAATTTTCTTTTTTCAAAAATTTTCGTGGAAACTTTTAAACAAGTTTTTGGGGGCTTGTTTGTGTTTGTTTGTTTGTTTTGTCTCTCTTCTGCAAATTTTGTTTGTTTGTTTTTCAGTTTTTGTGCATTGCCAATTTTGATTGGTCAGATTAGCCACTCGGTGGAGTTTTGTCCTGATTCTGTCATCTCAGATCTGCTTAGGGTTCATCAGGGGAAGTTTGAGTCGCAAGACTGAGGTCCCAGTTATGCTGGTATGCCCTGAATATGATATTTGGACGTTGGACTATAGCCTATGAACTATTTCTTTGCAACTACAAAGCTCTGCAAAGTTCTGCTCTGCTCTGCATCTCTGCTATGAATGTGCACCTCAATGAATTGAACTCATGTCTATATGTATATTGATCCTTTAACCATACTCTCTCTCTTTCGTTTTTTAAAATTTTTTAGTTTAGTTAATAAGAATTGGCTGTAAGCGTGTATTTGGGTAAGATCTGGAATATTCAGTAACCTGGGAGGGAATGTGTCCGATCCTTTGGGATTGGTAGAACCTTTTTTTTTTTTTATATGATGAAATACGATTTTCAGAAATAATCATATTTGACTTAGGTACCTGGATGGAGGCCTGAGGCTGGATCACTTTAAGGGAACTGTGTTGTTTGGACTTCTGAGTAACCGGTGAGGTAATAAAGAAGCTGTTTTATGCTGGCTTGGTGAATCTAAGTATTGGAATATCCACCAGCTTTATGGGGATTGTCTGCCCCTTTCTTTGCAGTTCACCCTAATTAAGTGACCACAGCTGGTTCCCCGCTAGGATCCCAGTCACAACTTTGCTGAGCTGAGCCCCACAGGAGCAGTTTACCTCTTTATGCATTGTTCAAAATTCTAGCCTTGTGCTAATAGAAAAGAGACTTTTGATTGACAGCTCTTCTAGGGAGTGAAATGTTAAAATTTTCAATCACTTTTAAGGTATAAAGTCAGATCTAAAACTCTGTAACTGCAGCATAAAAACAGTGTTTTATTAAGCTGCGTTTATTTTTTAGGTGCTCTAAAAAGATTTTTTTTTTCATTCCATAAAACTGCTTAGTATTATGGAGAAAACTATATACTAGGGAGATTAAATTCAGTAATCACAGTCTAGGCACATACAGTAGCTGGCCTACGTGCCCTCTCATATTTTGCCTACATTGGAAGCAACTTTTCATTTATTAACACGGTATCAGCAGCTCCGATATCCAATTAGTGTGCTCTACCTTTCCTACCGCTTTTGTTTGGGCATTTAAATAAGAGTACTTAACTGCAATTTTACTGTTAGGCTGCTAGGCGGCAGAGCTGACAAGTGAAACTCTTGCACTAACACTTCTTGCATAAACCCAAGGGATAAAGCTTATTGAAAAGAACTCTGTTCCTGTTTATTATTGATGAGGTTTAGTATGAGTTTTACATTTCTTAAGTAATCTCTCTGTACATTAAACTAGAAAGCTTTAACGTGGTCTATCAGCTACCGAAAGGTTATGCATCCTACTTCTCATTAAACACTCAGATTATATCGCAAATTCAAATTTTCTTAAACAGGTAGACTTGGCTAAACATATAGTATCTTGTGTCAGTAGCTTTACAAAAAACCCTAAACACTGATTAAGTCCCCATGTTTTCCTGATTCACTAAAGAACTGTCAATATCCAAAGCTATCCTAATTTTCCACTGTGTGAACATATCCATCCAGTCTGCAAAATTAATTGCCTTGTTTATATATTTTGTAGAGATGGGACTGATCTGCACAGTTTGGATCTAGACCCAACTTTCCAAAAATTCAAGAGTGCTATCTCAGATCAATGTTTTAGGTACAGGTTTATTTCCAAATGCTTAGTTTTCTTCCCTGACAATCTGATGCTGGAGGACTTCTTCCCATCTTCATCCCTGCGTGGGTTCAGTCTCTGAGTGATTGTTTTCTGAGGCGTGCCTAGTCTAATTCTCTAATGCTCAGAAGGATCAATCCAATGCTGGTGAGGGCAATGGACTTGGATAACAACATATTTTTGTAGCTCATTCTTAAAAAAAAAAAGCATTTCTTTAAAAAATTTGAATACAGGTGCAGTAAAAAGTGTTGATTGACTTTTTTGTTTACATTCTTATAATGGAATAATATATTGGAAGGATAAAGAATGTGGAAAACAAAAGTGGCATTATCATAATAGATGAGCAAAAAAATGTAGAAGTGCCTAGGTGGCTTAGGGGCCACAGTCCAATTGAAAGTCAGTGGGATTTAGAATCCTAAGTGCCTCAATCACTTTTGAAAATTTTCCCAAGGTAGAGATGTATTGTGGTGTGGGTAAATGATAATAAAGTCAGAACAAAAAAGGAGGGAGAAGGGAAGAGAGAGGGGAAAGGTAGAAAAGAGGCTAACTAAGAGGAAAGTGTAACCCATGCCTGTTTGGTGTGGTGCTCTGTCCCCCTAGACCAGTTGGCAGTGGGTGAGATCGAACCTGGGACTGCTGAAGCTTAGTGTATGAGTTTCTACTGCATGAACTAAAAGCCATGTGGCTCTTAGCCAAGGCTGTAGCAGACGCATCAATCTCTAGAACAGCGCACCACGCCAGGAAGGCATGGGTTACAGATATGTGTGGGGAAAGGTGATGTAGGTAATATTTATGGACTATGATATATCTGTAGAAACTCCTGGGAGAAAAAAAATTAATTCAAACAAACATCTCTAAATTCTGTGGCCAAAAGGATCCTATTTGCAGTGGTTTATACAAAAATAAGTGCATGCTTCTCTTATGAAATGCAGAGCTAATAATAAGTTGACTTGCAAATTATACAGCATGTGCTCTTTAAATACATAGCCCGAGAGGTTTTTATTGTTCAGATCTTCAAATTTGCAGTTGCTTTGTCTTTCTTCCCATTCTTGCCCCCTGTCTAATTCACATTGTCACTTCCCCCATAGAGATTTTCTTCTCATTACGGAAGATGTGAAGACCTAAAAAGCTTCACATATGCCTAGCTCCTTGGAGAGGATAAAACAAGAGGAGGAGGAATGCAAAGGATTTCTTATCATACTGAGGAAAAGTCATAGCTTTAATTAGCAGCAGGCAATGATTGCTTTGAAGCTTGCTGCAGAGAGGTGGTTGGCAGTCTGAGATCTATTAACTCTCTGTTCATGGTCTATAATGGCAGCAAGAGCTTGCAAATACTGTGCATGAATGAAAGAGTGAATATCCTGAGACAGTTACTGGAGAAAATATATATGTGCTTTTTCTAAAACCTGCATTCATACAGATATGCACTTGTTTCCAGGTCTTGCTGGTAAATGTGTAACAAAAAAAAACTCCCCCTCTCTTCTTGCCTTATAATTATAATTAATGTAATAGCATTTTACTGCCTCTCTCTTAATGCCTCTGGACAAATCCAACATTACAATATTTTGATTGGGAATCAAAACTAATTATTGTTGAATTTGGTCTGTAGTAGAGAATTTCTAAACAGCTGCTGAGGAAGCTTTACATGTGATACAACCTGACACATTCAGTATAGCTTGCATTTGATCACACCTGTGTGGCTGAGAGAGGAATGCAGTTGGTTTTCCCACATTTAGTTTAAATTGTAACAGCAAAGTAAAGAAGTGGAAGGAGACCAATATCCATTCTTTTTCAGCCTCTGTCAGAAAAAACAACATCCCCAAGGTGTATGAGAGTCAAACGGGCTAGTTCAGGACAGAAAAGGAACCAGTGTGCATCTTAAGTGGAATCAGAAACAGCCTACTGGGTCATCCAGTCCAGCTGTCTGCTAATGCAGGACTGTAACCTACATGCTTTTAAGTTCCCATCATGTTCCTGGGAGATTACGCAGAACCTAATAAATCTGATGGTCAGGAGATTTTTCCTGGTACTCAGTACCTTAACTTGGATTTGTGGTTACTAGAGTATTATTTACACCACACTCAGCACCTTGGGATCCAAGCATGTTACAAAACACATGTATCCACACAGATGGTGTACACATGGGTTACGATCCTATCTTTCTCCTTCTCTCTCCATGTCCAAGGGTGGGGAGATAGTTATTACTTACTCCAAAAAAACTCTGACAAAGAAGTGGGTTTTGCATTTTGTCCTGAGGAGGGTAAGGTTTGTGGAAAGGAGTTGCACAGCTGTAGACCAGCTACTGAGAAGTCTCTGTCTCCAGTTCCCACTATGCTCAGTCTTGCTGTTGAAAGTTGTGTTGCTCTTGAAGACTGCAGCTATTATAGAGGGCGAAGTGGTGTCTGGGATGGTCCAGTCCACTGAGCATTTTGAAGACTGTGACCAGGACCTTTAAAGTTGATCCTCTGTGAAGTGATCCTAGTGCCAGAGTGATCTTCAACCGGTGGACTGCTGCATGTTATACTAGCTGGAGTATTTCAATATCTATGAAAAAAGAACAGGAGGACTTGTGGCACCTTAGAGACTAACAAATTTATTTGAGCATAAGCTTATGCTCTTTGATTATGATGAGAAGCATGCTCTATTGAAGGTGATTGTAATTTTGACAAGTTGCTTTGGCACCCACTGTAATTCCCTCAGTCTTGCCTGAGTCTACTTTAGTTCAGCTACTCTTCAACCAGGCGATGATCTTGTCCTAACTCTGAGAGAGATGGGAAATGTCAGGGTTTGCGTCTGATGTGAAAACATATTGCTGGATGACGTTTGCATATTGCTGGCATTTAAGATCCTAACACTTTGCACTCTAACCAGGGTTGAGACACACATGTTGAACAAGGGCTGGGGGAGAAAACAGCACTTTGTAGAGTTTCATGTTAGAGAGCTCAGGAGAAGAGGGTAAACACCCTTTGGGGAGCACCTATTACTTCCATGTCTAACCCCTTGTAGCACCCAAAATAACTTCTCTTCCTCTGGATGTCTACACCTTGCAGATACTCATGATTGGCTCTGATGTCCTTCCCTTGAATGTTGCTTAACCAATCTCTACACATTTCTGATACTTTTCTCCTTTCTCCATAAATCAATCGCTCATGCCCCCACTTTTGTTGCATTGCTTTGAACTCTCTCCAGTTTGTTAATATCTAGATGGCGCTGAGTTGCCCAGAAATGAGGATAAGCAGGGTGGTGTCTAAGCTTGAATACATAAGGTGCTTTTATTCATCTGCAAATGTGGCAAACACCCAGCAGATCCGATTCACCTGGAAGCCATTGGGCACTCAGCCCTTTTGAAAATCTGATCATCAGACATTTATTTCACCCAGGGTGGTTGAAGGTCAATCTGAATTTACTGATTTGTTTCTCCTTACTGTGTTTCTCCTTTTAGTTCAAATGTTCATACTTTCAACTTTTCAGGTATAATCTCAGAAAAAAACCATAGAGCTTCCCAAACATCCTTCTAAAAGAGTTAGAAGTCTATCAAAGCAGGGGGTGAGGGGAAGAGGAAGGAGTAATGCTGGATAATATTTGCAAGATGAATTGGAAGAAATGGAAAACATGATATAGCTGGACAGCTGAACTGCAGCGGATGGTGAGATGCATGGGAAGGTAAATACAAGGGCTGGGTTACAATATCTGAGGCGCACATCAAGGTCACAAATTCAATAGTACAATAAAAAGGAGACAAAATTATACGAATATTGTAAATGACACAAGGTCATAAAACATGGGTCAAAATACACCTGCAATGTAGTCCCATTTGCCTGGCTCATCTGTCTTGATGAGCCAGTGACACCATGGAATGTTGGCACATAAGGATGGTGCAGTGAAATGCTGCAGCAAAGCAGTTAAATTGTATTCCTGCTACAGTTTTCATCACCAGTGACCTAGGAGAATGTTACTACCTAGTTAAGTCAGTAAAGACTATAAAGTTTAAAAGAGTTGTAAAGATGGACTTTAAAATTTTTAATATTCTGCATTTTGATTGACTGCTTATTCCAAATCTTTCACATACATGAACTTATACAGGCTATGGCTATTTTGAACAGGGAGAACAGGGCATGGCCAGCAATTCAAATAAGCAACATAGAAAAGGTCACAGTAGTAAAGTTTACTCCCATCTTTCACGGAATAAATGAGGCACTAAAACTCCGACACCTTATTCTTGAGGCAAAGACTGAAAGAGGAACAAGAAATAGCACAACCTGGGATCTGGACATACTGTTCATTGACTTAAGTAGGTAGTAACATTCTCCTTGATTACTCATGAAGAAATTATTCTATATTCATTACAACCTACATGCTGTAATTGTGCACTTACTCTGATGCAATGTTAGCAGTTAAACTCTGGTAATTCTTAGTTGTAGGTACTATGATAACTTGGCATAAAGCTTGTCATTGGAGATCGTTGAAAATTTTCTGATGGAGCAGTTAAATTGAAACATTTCACAGGAACATTTTGATTTCATCAAAATTTCTGAAAAATTACTGAAACATTTTGTTTCAATAAGGTCACAGTGCTTTCATTATATCAACATTGAAATGATACATTGGAAGCAAAGCACTTTGACCTGATTGAAATAAAGTGCTTCAATAAAGTTAAGTAAATATTTCCAATATTAACTTATTCTGAAACTTTGTTTTGTGGGAAATTTCATCTTTTCATTCTGATTTAGTACAAAAGCAAGTTTTGAAATGTAGGAATTTCCGATGGAATGGAAAGGCTGAGTTTTGACCAGCTCTCTTTGTTGTGAGGATCATGGATTCCCTGGGTATCATGCATTAAGGCACTGTGATGTCTTGCTCCGGTCACCCAGAACTGTGAGCCACTGTGCTACCACTCTGTCTCAGTGAGAATGAGCTTTGCTGTTGCTAACCTATGTTTCAGCACCCTGACACACCTGCTTGCCTGCCTTGCCAGCAAACCCATCATGACTCTGTCAGTCCAACCTTTGCCATGCAGGTAATAATCAGTGAACCCCAGTTCCTGAGTTTCCCTGAGACCTCTTTCTGCAGTGTCCCAATCACTCTCACTGGACACTCACAGAAGTTACGTTTGCTGCCTCCAAAGAAGCAGAACACACACCAGTCTGTTAGTTTAGCTGAAGACCTACACTTCAATTTAACACAAAGCACAGAGATGCCTTTGTAATGAAACAAGAATAAGTTTATTAACAAAGGAGATAGGTTTAAATGATTATAAACAAGAATAGAAGGCACAGTTATGGTTACATGTAAAACAAAACACAACACCCTATCTACTGCCTAAAACTTAGCTTCAGCAAGTTACAATCTTTGTCTAAGCAGGTCTCTTTCCTACAGTCAGTTCTCAGAGACTTCAACCCCTTGGCTGAAGGATCCACCTTTCTCAGATTACAAGAGCTCTGGCCTCTTTTGTCTGCCCAGTAATGGATGCCAAAATGGCTTCCTGCCTTTACTTATTTTCTTCTGAAGTCTAGTGTCTGTTTCAAGAGCCAGGAAGGCTTTTTTGGGGTGTAGGCTCCATCCCCCATCATGATCGTTAGGAAGTCTTTCCCACCCTACTACATCTCTGCTTGTTTAGCTTGATAGCTTTCTTTACCTTCTGTTTAGATGTACTTTTCTTTGTCCTATGAGGTGTTACCTGGCTCAGTTTACATTGGAGGCACAGGAAAACAGGTGAAACAACATTCCTTTGTCTAGGACTGGCTGGGTTTAAGCACCTTTAAAGAACATATTTCCATCACACATCTATAATACTTTATACTCACCCATACATATATCATGCAATAATATTAATGACCAGTGTGTTACCAGTGTGCATAGGATACCCCACATGACACCTTTTAAATACAGATTATGACACCAATGTGTTGGGACTATGAGTGTATCAGGTCTGATGTGTTATGCCATGCCCTCTGCCAGCTGGCATTGAGAGACTCTGGGTTACAAACACAAATATCAGTGCTTTCCCCCTATGTTTGGTGCTGTTTGTAAATGGATAGGAATAGTAGAGGATCAGTGGGGACAGAATCAACTCTGGTTGGAAAATGGTCAGAATTTACTTCAACTTTCTATGGAAGGAACAAAAAAATCTTTCTTTCCCCTATCTTCAATAAATTCTCAAACTTTTTTGTGTGAAAAATAAAAAAATAATCTTTTTTAGTTTTTCTGGTTTTTTTGTTTAGTTGGGTTTTTTTGAAAACCTTGAAAAGCTGGAAAGGTTTGAAGGAAACCAAAATTTTATGTAAAAGTTTTTGTTTAAAAGTAAAATCTCATCAAAAAATTTCAGCCAGCTGTATTTGGAGTTGCATCATTGGGAAGAGCTAGGTAAAGGCCAGCAAGGGCGTTGGTAGGGTTCCTAGTCATATTTAAAGACAGTAACGAAGAAAAACTAAAGCCTGGCTCTATAAAGAGTTCCTCTGTGAAGAGGGATGGGATCAGTAGTTAAGTATGCACAGGATTAAAGGGCAAATGATTCCATCAGCCAGCTGCCCCCTGCCCCATGGCAGCAGTTGAGGCTCTGGGGAAGGGGCAAGGAGGATTCTGTTACCCAGGCTGCTGCCACATGCTCTTGAGTCAAGCCTATTTTACGTGAGGGTGGGGAGCGGGATTCAGATATTTGGGGAGCAGGTGGGGAGGTGGAAACTTGGAATCCTGTCTGGTTCATCAAATATAGTTTAGATACCACCAAACAGGCTAGGGCCTTCTCATAATTGTCCTGATTTCTCTGAGCTTTAGCACTTTCTCCCAATTTTAACCAAGAACAGTGGCCCTAATAATAATTTTTTTGAGTAAGGCAATACAAATGGAGCCTGGCGGTGAAATTCATGTCTGAGTTTGTCTGGATTTTGACATCCTGCCCCTTCAAATAAAAGGTTCACTTGGTGGTTGGAACTTCAGTTTGGGATTTCTGTTACAAATCCATTTCAAGTGAATACGTTTTTACATGTGAAACAAATCTTCAGATGACCTAATATTAGCATTTGGGATTATTACTATATTGTCATAAAGTCATAGACTTTAAGGCCTATAAGGGCTATTATTATTAAATAAGTATTAGGCCCTGATCAGGATTGGAGACCCATTGTTCTGGGCACTGTACAATGAAAAGAGACAATCCCAGCTGTTATCTAGTCTGACTTCAGGATAATGCAGACCACAGAATATCACCCATCAATTCCTGCATAAAGCCCTACAATTTATGGTTGAGCTAGAGCATGTCTTTTAGAAAGACATCTAATCTTGATGTGCTATATTAACGTATACATTATCACCCAATATTTATACAGTCTTTTTGTGTGAAAACCACACTATAACTCCTTTGGTTTATGCTCCCATTATATGATTGTAAGCTGTTTGCCATTTTGCTTCTTTTCTTTTCTTTTCTTTTCTTTTCTTTTCTTTTCTTTTTTAACATTTTACAGAGCTTAGCACAATGGGGCCCTGGTCAGAGATTGGGCCTCTGTGCATTACTGCAATACAAATAATAGGTGATGTGCCACTTTTAACCTATGTGCATCCTGTAAAAATTCTAATTTTTGGCATAATACAACGTAAACATATTTTTGAACATGATTGACAATTGGTGTGCTACACATGGAAGAATTGTAAAGAAGAAAATCCGTGTGGCAGGAAATTTCTTAAGCTTCCACTTGTGGCGTTTCCTCCCAGTCACCAACACTGCATACAGAAGCAGGGTTTTCTCCCCTCATGGAATAGGCAGGGCGTTCAACTCCCTCAAATCTTTTTAAGTCTACGAAGGTCCCTATGAAGGCCTCATGAAAATCTGGGCTTCCAATGCCTCCCTGTTTTCTACAGCTTCTAAATATCTCATTAGCAGTTGGGACATTCACCACCAGCAGTATTGTCTTAGGTGGGGATTCTCTATAAATTTGGAAGGGAATTATGCTATGTAGAGTGGCGATATTCTTGTTCTGGATTCGTTCTCCTCCAATCTGGAGAGCCCAGTCTATGTGATACACCCAGAGAGGGACTTCTGCAGGGTCAGGGAGCTGACATTTTTCTCCCTTCTGTCTTTTTCCTTCCACCTCTATGTGCCAGATGAAGGTCCTCTCCATTCTCAGGGGTAGAGGGGAAGATTTATCCCTGTGTTGATATCCGGTACTTATTTACTGGCAAAGCTTTCTGTACCATTCTCTCTAGTGCAGTATACATAAACCTTCCTGGAAACTGTGTACAATAGCAACATTATGTCAGCAGTTCTGTCCAAAGCTGAAGTACAGCAATTAAAATTGAAATGAGAAAACAGCTTGAATACTCCTAACTGCTATTGACTGTTGGCACAGGATTTTCAGAGTCACAAAAGGCAGCAATAAGTTTTATTGAGCAGGAGATTCTCAAAATAATAGCTTGGGCATTTTTATTGACTATTCCCCTGTGACAAAGGTTGGAAATCTTGGTCTCTTCAGATGCCTCCCAACTCACAGACTGGCTGTGGTAACCCCCCAAAAAGTTTAGGAGATAGGCAATGATCAAGCTAGCTTCTCAAGTGATGATTAACATGAAGGGAGAGGCAAAAGAACATAAATTCTTTCAAAGCTTTTCTACTCCAGTCCTGCTAACTTGTCTGACACCTCAATATTGTGGAAGTAAATTTAAAAATAAAATCTTATTGTGTTCAAAACAACTGCCAGTACTCTGAGAGTAAATCTTCAGTTTAATCAAAACAGGCAACATTCACCACTGTCACTGAGTTAAAGTAGCTCATCATGTAAGGCAACAAAAAGGAGGTCTGGTCAGAAAGAACTGATTCTGTAGATCCGAAAGATGACAAAAAAGAGCAAAACATTTATTCTTTCTCCTTCAGAGAACACTTTAAGACATGGTGATTTTCTAGGAGTCTACGAATTATCTGAAGTCAAATTCTCCACTGGAGTAAAATGGGGAACACAAACTCTATGGAAGTCAAGGGTGTTAAGCTCATTTACATAACACAAACAGAGAATTTGACCCCTGTTTCTTAACAGGGATGGTTAGTAATTTAGTTTTAACAAAAAAGCCCTCAATGGAATATGTTGTTTTTTGGGGGCGGGGGGGGGGAGGGGGGAGGGAAACAGTCATGATACTTGAGTCATTTGGCATTCCATGGACCACCTTGGTCACTCTTTTGGTTCCACATGTTTAATGCCTTTTGATGTCAAGAATAGTTTGGTCCAGATACTTTGGATTATCTCTTTGTGTCTCTTGCATTTCTGCTAAGTGTCTTGAAATAATCATATACTCTAGACTACAAAATATCAGGTGAACTTCCCAAGACCCTCTGAGACATAGATTAAAACAGGTTGGCAAGAATTTATTGCAGCTGTATTCAGGATACATACAGCTTTTCTCAGCATTAACCATGCTTATGCTAGGAATTGCACTATTGTGTGTCTAGGTTACCAGCTGGAATTCCTCATTTAATTTGTTACTAACACCATCATAAAGTCTTTTAACCAGCTTGTGGATTTTCTTTTAATAACTTCAGTCTTTTGCAATAATAAAATGGCCTTGTTCCAAAAGATGCATTTACATTGTCTTGGCTAGGTTGTGACTTGGACTCTGTAGTCTGAACAGATCCCCCTAGTACTATAGACAAACTCACAGGTCTAGATTAAGCACCCAAATAAATTTATTAACTAGAGAAAGATAGATTTTTAGTGATTAAGTGGTATTGGCATAGAAGATGAGAATTGGTCACAAAAGGAAATAAAATAGCAAAACTGAAATCTTCTAATCCTAAACTTCACCAAGCTAATAATTCTTAAAGCAATAATTTCTCTCACCCAAAACTTCACAGAAGTTCATGCTAACTGGAATGCCTTACAGTTAGGTCCAGCCCCTCCCAAAAGCTCAATGGATATCTCTTTGTTTTCCAGACAATCTTGCTTCCTTGTGTACAGATGGGGGGAAGAGGCAGGCCCAGTGGTGATGTCACTGTCCTTCATTTATACTTTTCTCCAGATGCTAGAAAAATCCTTGCTGTGTCATGGGGTTTAGGCAGCCCCATCATGTAGGTGCTCTGCTGACAGTCCTTCATTATGAATTGCAAGTTCTTGCTTGCACCTTTTGTCTATATTAGGTTTGGCATGTAAGGCCTCTGTGTTTACAGTTCCTTTGTCCTCTCTGAGGGGCTAGTCTGTGGGCATTCCCAGACTCACAATACGTTTCAGTGTCTAACGTATAGCAAAATCTCTCATAACTTAATATACATTGATACATACATTTCAACAGGATAATGAAGTTCATCAAATCAAAACTTTTCAAATAATACCCCACAAGGCATACTTTGTACAAAATATATACCAGTGGTGAACATGTGGGCACAGGGGGTAACACAGTTTACAGTATGTCACAGTATCTAGCTAGTCGCACTTGCAAATAACTTGAGTAGATGTCTTTGAAATGGCTTATATAATGACTGCAACTATTTATGAGTAGAAAGCGAAAGTTCTCTTTTTGTGTATCTGTTCTTCCACCTGCAAACTACACAGGTCATAGTAGCGTAGACAACTCCCAGCCCTTTGCCCTACACATCATTAAGGGGAACTAAACCTGCCCCCCTTCCAGCCCCCACTCAGAGTGTGACTTTGGATGTGTGGTGGAGGGGAAGGGAGAAAGTGCATTTTACCTGATGCTCCCCCTCTGTGAACAAGTGGGTGAGAAGGGGGAAGAGACAAACAGGACTAGCTGGCCTGGCATGCGGCACAGAGTTGCTGCTCCATAAAAAAGGAGTTAAGTCGCATACTCATCCTCTGATGAGAAGTGGGGCATTCTGGGAGCGAATAGCACCTCTGAACCACAGTTAAATCTCTGGTTTGTTCATCGGGTGATGAAGTTACACACTGCCCCTAACACTGCCGATATTGTAAAGTTACAACCGTTTATTCCATAATAAGGGCATTATTTTGCACTCTTCTGGGGCAGGTTCAGGGTTTGCCCAGTGTCTTGTTGAACAAAGGTCGTGGTTTCTTCTTTTCAAAGTGAGCTTGCTTGTCATTATTATGTCTGTAGTATAAGCAGAGGCAAGTAATGATTTAGAAAAATTATTAATCACTCGAGCTAAAGTAAGGTGCTTAACTTCCTAAGGGGAGGATTGGGAATTTCCTTATTTTAGTGTCATAGGAGAGCCATTTTTCTTGTTTTTAACTGCAGGTTTAACCTTTACCGTTTTATATTTTAGAGTAAGAGTGCCTCTGTATATAGGATCATCAAACCATTTCATGACTGATTGAGTCTGACAAGGTTGAAGCATCATTATAATTGAAGGTCCAAACCATATCAGAACAAGTTTAATTTATTGACATGGAAGAAAATTGCAGGCTATAATGCAGCAGCTTAATATTAGAAAATACTTTAAATTAAATGTCAGACGTTTCAGCATCCATTACTCCTGTGCTGAATTTAACCAGTTAATCCACCATACTCTACGAATCCATACTTCTTTAAGAGGAAATGACTTTGGAAGTTTGGATCTTACCGGTTGGTTTGTATCAGCATGTCATACTCATGTCTGGTGCCCGGTAAATGCACATGCCTGTTTTCCTTTCTTTCATACTAGATGAACAAGATGATTTTGTATGAAAATAAGAATAAAATTCAACCACTTTTTGAGATTTTAAAATGTTCTGATTTGTTTTTTACCCACCTTGTTTTTGCATGACTGTCCACTCCCTGGTTTGCCTGTTACCCCAAGGAGAAGCACCAAAATGCTGGGAGAGAGAAGACTGCTGTCCCTGGAGAATGTCCATGTGGGCAGGACATATGTCTGTGTGGGAGAATTGGAAATTTTGCAAGGAGAATCTGATCTCTTGGCACTTCACAAAGTAGTTGTAAGGCTGAGTGAGAGAACAGGTCAGCATATGACCGATCAGAATCAGATGTATACAGGAGCAACTTCATTGAAATCAGTAGAATTATACAGAGGTAGAAGTGGTGTGAGATCAGAATCATCATTTTTAAAATGAACAATGATGTAGATCGGTAAATGCTGTGTTATTTTTAACCAAATTTCTAGACCAGAGAAGCTATATTTTGTTTAGGATGTGCTACTGAAATTTTGGAGGTGTATCCAAACTGAGGACCAAATCCTGCCCTGCACGGTGTGGATGCTATGCTTCTAGCGAAAGGGGTATACCAGACCTATGCAGTAAGTTGTCTGGTTTCTTGTCCTAGTGCTCCAGAGTGCAAGGAAGAGACCTGACACTCGTAAGAGCTGGCACACTATTGTATTGGCTCTGTGGATGTGTATGGGAGATGGGGACGTTACATTCTAGTGGCTGGCCTATACAGAAGTTAAGAAAACCGTTATTACTGTTCTACTCTGTAGAGGTTCACCATGGTATAGGAATGGTACATGTTATGGTAGATCATTCTTAGTGTATGTAGTAGAAATCTATAGTTTTGGGAGCTGAAGAACTGGGGTTCTAGTCCCAACTCCACGTCAGTGTATGAATTCTAGTAACTGTTGTCTGCAGCGTGGGCCCAAAGAGACATGGGGTAGGCCCAGGGGTGCTGAGAGCCATTGAACCAAACTGTAAACCCTGTATATAATGGAAACCACTTCAAGCCAGGGGGTGCGACAGCACCCCTAGTTCCAGCACCTATGTCTAGGCCATCAGTTCCCAGCCCACATTAGCTATGGGGACAAACTGTTTCCTTTCAAAGGTAGCGGAAAGTCACCACACTACACATGAGGATGTCTAGCCTGAACCAGGCTGCTGTGCTCAAGCATTGTAATACTTATAATTAAACAACTATCCATCAAGCAACACTCCACCCAATCCAGATTTACTTCTTCCAGTAAAGACAGAATTTCATCCTAAGTGTTTCCATTATTTGTTATCAGTTCATCCTGGTTTAGAGATGGTTGGGAATTTGTCGATGAAACTGTTTTTTGTTTTTTTCGGGAGTTTTTTTGGTCAGCAAATGCTGATTTATTGCAACTGAAGCTGTTCACAGAAACGGCATTTGTCAAAACCAACCCTATTTAAAAAAAGTTTTTTGAAAAAAGTTTCAAAGCTGTCCAAACATCTTGTTTTTATAATTTCTAATGAAAAGTTCCATTTAGGATCTTGTTTTAAAATTTAAGTTAATATATAGTTTTTAAAAAAAGGAAAAATAAAAAATCAAAGGTTGAAATAAAAAAGTTTCTCTTGACTCACTTAATGTTTATTTATTAATTTATTTATTTTATTTTTGAATTTTTGGTTCATGAATGTTTTTGAGGTTGAAATTTTTGTCCTGTGATTTAGAATGGGAAAATTTTTCAAAATCTCAAATTCTCATGTGCCAGGAAAACCATTTCCCACCCAGCTCTGCTTGAGATTGAGTGTCTTTGGATAAGACAAAATTGCAGAGTCTGTTTCTCCAAACTGAACTTCCTGGGGTTCATTGATCACTAATTTTTTATTTATACATTTCATAATGCCAGAAAGGAAAACCCAGACAGTGCGCTACAGGATAGTTACCATACTTCTGCAACAATTAATCACTCAATCTTTGGACATATGCCTTTGTAATATTACTCAAAGTGTACTATAATCACCTAGAAATAAACTCCCTGATATTAATTACTGATGTTGTTTTAGCACAGAGGCATTGAAAGAGAAGCTTAAATAAGCTCCACCCTTTAAAACATTAAAACTTTGGACAGAGAGGCACAAAAATAAGAGAATGTAGGAGGGAAACAAAAGAAAGTAGAAAAGCCAAAGTCAGGGAATATACAATATATTTTATCTTAAGAGTTAATAGTTGTGGACAAATAATCTCCTTTTAAAATAATGATAGTGTGAATTTAACAGCAAATGGCAGTGACCCAAATTTTCAGAAAGTTTTTGATTTTTTACTTCCTGCCTTTGTCATCTTTCTAATCAAAGCCTGAGCCACAGTGCATTTTGTCTATCAATCAGTGTAACTGTTAGAAGAATTTGCTTTTTATAGCTAGAGAGATTTGCTTTTAAACCATATCTAACTATTGCAAACATTGGCTTTTTGTGTATCACCGAAGCATTAATAATCTACTGAAGGATGAACCTGTTAACCCTGAACAGTATGTGTTATACATAACTTGGGTGAACATTCCATCATGTACCTCATAAAGATTCATAATACTGTGTCACTTGTCTATACTAACATGTAAAGGTTATACAGTTCAGTATATAGACATTTTTAGAAGCAGTGGATGCAATCTTAATATATATATACATCAAATATATATACGGAAAGAGCTGTACCAGAGGAAATTGTAACCCAGCTTTTGAAACATCAAACTGATATTCATAAGAAACCTACCTTTACTATTCTCTGTGAATGATCAGAAATGTCAAATGGAAATAACTAGATAATTGTAGGGAAATGAAAGACATGAGTTTTCTTTTTGCCCATTTTGGAAATAGCAACTCAAACATCTTGTTTGTTTATTTGGGGAGGGAAGAAGATTGGAAGAAAAATGAAGGCACAAATTGATTCCTGGCCATAATGGAAATCTCATTTTAATCTGACTCATAATGTCTTCAATTAAAAAGAAATACTTTTCAAGAAAACCCATTCACTGTACTGTCTTTCTAATAATAAATAGCAGCATTTCTAATGGATTGTCAGTTGTATTCTTTTAGTTTCCTATTGTAAACTATTATGATGTGGTTAAATTCATATCTAATCACTCTTTAGATACTCACAGAGTATCTAATCACTCTTTCATCTACATTAATTTATTTTCACTTGTTGCACTAGATCTCTTAGATAGCATCATTATTTCATCCAACCATCCATTACATCATCGGCTTTAGAGAGTGTGTGTGCATGGGTTATGTATATTGGGCAAGATTCTGATACACTTACTCCATTTTGGATAGGATGGTACTCCACAAATAGTCCCAACGAAGTCAATGGGAATATATGTAAAGTGCTATCCAATGTAAGTAAAATTAATAATTCTGTTTTCACAACAGGGTTTGAACAGTGTGCAGTAAATAAGCCCTGGGGCCACATATTAAACAATGAAAAGAAAACAAAGTATTGAATAGCTGCTTATTAAATGATTGGTTTGGGGACTATGGACACAGAGTGTTTGTTTGGACTGATACTGAAGTATGCTGTTTCCATAGTATGGAATTATTTTTTGTTGTTGACTTTTTGCTGTCCCTATGCCATTGCTTAAGCCCAGTTAGAGAAAAGCCATTGAGGATAACAGAGGGCAGAATTCTGACCTGGGTCTGAGACTTACTAGCTGTGTGATGTTGGGCAAGTCTTTTACTCTTCCTGACCCCTCTTTCTTCATTTGTAAAATGGTCATAATATTTATCTACTTAATAGGGATGTAAGTGTAACTAATATTTCTAAAGAAATGTGTAAGTGCAAAGTGTTAAGTAGCAGAGATGAGAATAGAACTTAGGAGTTCTGGGCTTCAAGACCTGAGCTCATTCCACTCTAGCCCATATGTCCTTTTAGGGAATTGTCTGCTCTTCTGTAGTATTCATCGAATCATAGGACTGAAAGGGACCTTGAGAGGTCTTCTAGTCCAGTCCCCTGCATTCATACTTCTCCTCCTTTGTATACCCCATGCAAGGGTCAGGAATAATTGCTCTCCCTGCACTTGAGCCATCTCAGGGACTTCTCCCTTCATGCACCTCTAGGGGCACATTTTTCCACAATCATTTCCCTAGCCTGCTCTGCATTTCAGGCTCTTGAGAGAGAGTGAGTGAACAAGCTTCACCCTGTCTCTTAGGTGCAAGCATTCAGTGCCTTGTAGGAGTGGGCTCATAACTGAAAGAATGACTTCTGTCATTTTGTATAGTTACTATAGATTTCACGAAGTTACTTTATTATAGTCTTAAATACAGTAAGCATAACTCAACATACCTTGAATGTCTATGATGGCCTTTTGAAGCTTTTTTTAACCATTAATCTATGACAGAGAATTTAATTTTCATGCAAATTATTAAATTTAAATAATTAAATTTCATTATTTTTATTATTAGGTCTTTTTGACCTTCACACATTCCATGGTACCTTAGCCCTACAGCCCCCCTAGTCAAAAATTCTATTTATTGTGTTCAGAGCAGTTTCAATAGATTTACAAAACCTTGATGGATTGGTTTGCAGCGCATTGATGATGGCATTCTGAGTTATGTAGCTTTAATCCATTTTCTTTTCACTAAGACATTTTCTCTTTTCTAAGACATTTTTAGGCAAAGCTGTTAAAATGGGAATAGGTTTCCTCTATAAAAAGATTCCCATTAACTCTAGAGTGGTGGAATTCATGGGTTGGATTGTGTTTTAATGTCCATCTCAAAATGATGACAAAGAACTGCTTTCATTGAGTCGATCATCACAAAATCCCGTCTTACATTTATCTTCCATAGTGGCACTCACTTCTATATAATCATTTTGGAATGGTTAAGTGTAATTTGAATGTTGTAGTCACCTCTTATTAAAGGGTGGCTGCAGGTATCCCGTGTAGATAGTAGGTAAATAGCTGTACTTTGGAAGGGAGAAAAACAAAACAAATGACTTAGCCTAAGACTCATTTTCAAAAGTGATATAGGCACCTTGGACATAGCCTAAATCCCATGGACTTTCTATGTGATTTAGGTTCCTAAATGCCTATGTTAATTTTGAAACTTGGTTATTTTTGAAAATTTTATCTGATGTGTGCCATCTGTATTTATTGGCTCCTTTGGTCTTCAACATTCCATGCCCTACTTTTAGATATTTAAGATAGTGGCTTTTGCCTGGTATTTAAAAAAAATATTTTAATGCAAAACTCTAGTTTCTTTTTAACAGCAAGATATAAAATATTTGTCCCATAGCTATACCATATTATTTTGTGTTGTACCTGTCATACAGTTTCCTCAAGCCCTAAAGTTAAATAGCACAGTTACACCTGCTTTTCACCTGTTTGAACTGCCTTTGTTTTCTCTTCCTGCTTGATGACTCTGTTTGCTGCTTAAATGCAAATGAAGGCAAGCACCCATTTCTTTGTTTAGGAGAGACCTAAACTGCTTGGGCAGTGCTGATGTTATTGGAACATGTGTTAATAACATCATGCAGGGAAATCTTATAATTTCACATACAGTTTTGCCACGCATATTTTACCAGGACAACACTGACCAGCAAATTATGAGTTTTCAAGTGAAACCTTACAAGGCATACTTCGTACGCAGATTATTACAGTAGTGTACAATGTGTGAATAGAGGAGTATTCCTTCACAATGGGAGACCCGTGGAGTTCTTTAAGGATGGGGGTAACATGACTGAGTTGTTGTACGTGAGGGAAGACACTAGGCAGCAACATTGTGTTCAAGCAGTTTGTGAAAGCAAATGAAAATGAAATAACCTGCAGTCTGTACCAGTAGAGCCTAGAAGATCCTTTCTCTGGTGCTGCTCAGCTTGCCAGAGCTTTTAATTTCCTTGAAACAACTAAGGCTGTGTCGACACTATGCAGCTTTTAGCGACGCTGCTGTGCCACCACAGCCATGCCGCTAAAAGGCGTGCAGTGTCGGCAGCAAAAAGCTCTCCCGCTGACAAAAAAAAATTCCACCCGCCTGCAGACAAAGCACTGTTCACACTGGCGCTTTTCATCAGCAAAAGGTTTGTCGTTTGGGTGGTGGTGATCTTTTAACACCCCTGAACGACAAAAGTTTTGCCAATGAAGTTCCAGCGTAGACAAAGCCTAAGACAGGATTTTCAAAAGTGCTTATTGACTTCAATTGGAGCAGTTAGGCCAATATTGAGCACTACTGGAAATCCCACATCTCCTGAGCATTTACCAGTGTAAACATCCCAATGCTGAGTATTACCAGAGACTTGATTTGTTATTGCATCATTTATTATAATTTTTTTTTTAAATCTGAGTACCATTTTACAAATACAGAACATGGGTGTTTATGACAAAAGGAAAGCTACAAGTCCAAGATTTGGGCTCTGGTCCAGCAGAGTTCTTAAGTACCTGCTTAACTTCGAGCACATGAATAGTCCCATTTATTTTAAAGTTACACATGTTCTTAAGTACTTTGCTGAATTGGTTGGGGCACGGGAGGGGGTGCAGGGCACAGGCTCTGGGAGGGAGTTTGGGTGCGGAAGGGGGCTCAGGGCAGGGGGGTTGTTGTACAGGAGAGGTTTCTGATGGTGCTCACCTCAGGCAGCTCCCTGCAAGCGACGACATGTCCCTGCTGCTCCTAGGTGGAGGCGTGGCCTGGCAGCTCTGTGCGCTGCCTCAGCATGCAGGCGCCACCCCTGCAGCTCCCATTGGCCGCGGTTCCCGGCCAATGGGAGCCACGGAGCCAGCGCTCAGGGCAGGGCGGGGGCAGTGCATGGAGCCCCCGTGGCTGTTCTTCCACCCAGGAGCAGCAGGGACATGTCACCACTTCCCGGGAGCCACATGGAGCCAGGTAGGGAGCCTGTCAGCCCCACGCCAACCAGACTTTTACTGGCCCGGTCAGCAATGCCGACCGGAGGTCCCAGGGTCTCTTTTTGACTGGGAGTTCTGGTTGAAAACTAGACACCTGGCAACCCTATTGAAGATTTGTATTGGGAGATATCAGAAATGACAGTTTCTAGAGCTTTCCAATTGGTAAAGTGCCAGATAACACAAGTTTTACTGTATATTGTTGTTTACGTTGTTGTTTTTTGAAAAGGTAATGCATAGTCAGTTATGTAGTTTAACTTCTGGTTCTATTAGTGTAATTAATTATCAAAAAGAATAACTACAGTGCTGACTGTAATTGCAATGTAACTACAGGTCATTATTCTAAAGTGCACCTCCAGAAAAAGACTCTCTGTTTGAAGCACACACATGTGGGTGGTCATCACAGAGTGCTGTTCTTCGCCATTTTTTTCAAATAATTTGAAGAAAAGTAATGGGGCTATAAGGGGACTGGAAAATGGGTTTATTTTTCACACGTACACTTTGAAATTTCCCTTAAATTTCGACTATGGAATAATGTTAATAAATATAGATATCACTTATTGCTACAGATGTGGTTTGTGCTGCTATTTTGTTGTGGAACTTCATAGTTGAATGTGCTCTAAATATGTGACTATGGAAGTACAGAGTAAAATTAATAGGACCAAAAACTTATGTATGAAACCTCCTGACAACCCTCCCAAAGTTGGGGTTCAAATTTGGATCAGTTCCATCTCTAAATGTTTTATATTTGAAAATTATCTGACCAACAAAAATGTCGTAATGTGTCTGACTTTCTTTTGCTTTTTATGCAAAATGGAATGAAATCACAGTTCTTTGAATGGTATGATTGACTGAAAGGAATTAAAACTGGAAAGCTTGCATGTGGTGGAACTATTATGGAACAGCACCATATGCTAGACTATGTGCTTTTTATCTTTGAAGGACTTGTCAGAGGGAGGAGGGAAAGTAAACTAAGGCATAGGATAAGAAGGGTAAGAGAATCCCTAGTGAAGAAGTGGCAGATCCACTGATGTTTTTAAAACTAAATTAGCTTCCATTACTGAATAGTAGAGGTGGTTGAATATTCTCGGATGGAACAGTTTTTCCCCGTTGGAAAATGCTGATTCAACAAAATCAAAATGTTCTATGGGAACATGTTGATTCTGTCAAAAGTTTTGATGGAAACCAGGGAGGTGGGCTAGCTGGCAGAAAACCAGGCAGCTACTCAGCTTGCTGGCTCAGCAGGTGGACAGGATCCCTGCCTGGTGGGCTGGCAGAATGCCTTGCTCCCTGGCTTTCCAGCTCCCAGGCTGACAGGGCAGCTGCCTGGATACTTGGGCTGCCCAGCTTGCTGGCATCCTGATGGACAAGCTCCCGGGCTCTCTGGCTGGCAGGCAGGCTCCCTGCTGCTGTACTGGTGGCTGGCCTGGCTTGTGAAACAGATTGTTCCATTTTTCTGGAAATTCCCTTTCTTGGCCAGCTCTACCGAATATGAAATGTGGAAACTGTAAACACAGAAAGTACAAGACTGGAATGAAGTAAAATTAAACTTTTGTATAAAAAAAAAGTTGATGCTTTTATAATAATTGGAAAGAAATGAAAATGAATCTACAAATCTACAAATGAATCTACAAAATTAACTATACCTTAGTTTTCATCCAGTTAGAAATACTTGAAATAACTATGATCACATTTGAGCATTCTGGCAGTATGTTTATTTTTCTGATGCCTTTAGCCTTTTGGCACAGGCAGCCATATGTAGAGGAATCAGATGTTCAATCAAGCATGTGACTAGCTCCTTGAAATCAATGGGATTACCCATGTACTTAACGTTATGCACATGTTTAAGTGCTTTGTTGTGTTAGGGCCTGAGTTCAGAAATGACAGAGCAGAGCAATATAGAAAAAAAATAAAGATGTCAGTTCTTGTGAGTTGACAGGATATCATCAAATGGAAAAACCTATCATTAGGGGATACAAGACATTTACTCTGATGTTTTTTGTATTTTGCTGCTGGTTTCATTGCAAATACACATGGGTCAGATTGAAAATTTGAAAACAAAGAAACAGAATTAACTTATCATATAAAAACTTCCTAATGAGTAGAAAATGTTTGGTTGAGCTTTATTGTGCCTAATTCTCCCCTTTGGTGCACCAGGGCAAGGCAATGAAATTACATAAAAAATTATTTATGTCTTAGATATACATAGACACTCTTTGTAGGATTAACTTGCAAAGAAAATTTGTTCATGTTCTTGTTTAAACATACAAATTGGATTGATGAAATTGCTGCTGCACTAGTAGTCAAAGAAACTGAAAATAAGAACAAACTACTGAGCATAGTAGGCTACAGAAATTCTAACTGCTGAGTATATTTTCTTACCTTCCTATCTAAATGAGAAGTTAATGAAACGAAAAATTCCAGAATAAAGCTAGATAGGAATGCCTTACTTGTGTTAGCAGATCTATTGCTGCAGGAAAGTAGGATGGCAGCTGCTAAGAAAAAAGTAAATGACAGAGCAGAGCAATTCTGTACATTCCATCTCAGATGAGTATTGAAATAAATTATCTGACATTCAGCAAAATAAAATCTGGACTCAAATACAGGGTCTTGATTTTTGCCTTATCACCAAAGAAGCAGGAAGTCACAAATACTACTGTACAATTACATAAGGTCATCCCTTACTAGCCCTATTTGACCTTACTTTGACTTTGTCAAAGTATAAAAATTAGGTACAAAAAGTATATATTTTATACCTAAAGATATTAGAGAGATATGGGCAGTGAGGTAATATCTTTTACTAGACCAACCTCCGCTGATGAGAGAGACAAGTTTTTAAACGTACATAGATCTGACCTGAAGAAGCTTCAGAGCTTGTCTCTCTCACCAGCAGAAGTTGGTCCAATAAAATATATTACCTCACCCACTTTGGAACTCTAAAATCCTGGGACCAATATGGCTACAACAACACTGCATACCTAAAGATAGTCAGATTTTCAAAAGGGCAGGTTATATGTATATACAAGTCTGTATCCAATTTGTATTTACAATTACCACTAATCCATGTGCAAATCAAGTAATTATGTATGAAAATGAATAAGCAAATGAATATGTGGAATTATTTGATCTGATATCTGTGAGGAATTATGCACATGAATTAAGCTAAGTGAATAATGCATAACTTATCCTGTATTTGACTAATTTAATCCTTTTGCCTTTTTTAAAAAAAACAGTGTAATATTTTATTGAAATTAATTGTTCAAAATTATTTGCCAAATTACCTAGAAATAATTTTTGGTCTGTAAGCTCTTTGGTTCATTTTGAGTATTTTACATTAAAATTTTGAACCATGTTGGTTAGTTTGGGGTGGTCAAATAGGTTACATATTGTTTCTGTTTTTTAATTTGATGAGTGTAACACTTAGATTCAGATTTATGGGGGGAATAGATATATTTCAGTTACAATGTACTTCCTTCATATATTCTTTAATAAGCACGTAAAATTTACATTCTTTCACAAACATACCTACTCAGTAGGCAGGTTTGTTCAAACATTTGTAGAAATTGAACAGATGAGGTCAAATGCTACTGAAGTGAATTCATTTTTTATTTTATCAGATATTTGAAGACTCTTTTTTGAGGTATTTATCCACATGAGTTGAATGTGTATTTTACAAACATAAATAAGTACCTAAAATCTCTAAAAGTTAGCCTTAAATCACTTCCTCTCCAAATAGAAAAGGAGTACTTGTGGCACCTTAGAGACTAACCAATTTATCTGAGCATAAGCTTTCGTGAGCTACAGAATGCTCAAATAAATTGGTTAGTCTCTAAGGTGCCACGAGTACTCCTTTTCTTTTTGCGAATACAGACTAACATGGCTGCTCCTCTGATTCCTCTCCAAATATTATTTCTCAAGATGACCTCCAAATTAACGGTCATATGAAAACAATGTTTTAGCAAAAAAGATAACTGGAAACTTAAGAGGGCTATTGATGGGAGTTCACAGTCCTAAAATACTTCAGTGGAGCAGGACTTGGAGTGCATTCTGTAGGGAAATTACAATATTCTTATAAACACATAGTGGGGCTTGTGTGTGAGAGGGATTGAGGGGTAGGCCTGAAGAGCTACTTTATAGACTGTTGAACAAGATAGTTATCTCATCTTCCGCAGTGGCTGCCTATCAGAAGGGGTTTCAGAAGCTAGCTTAATCTCTCCCCCATGTGTAAAATCTCTGGTTTCTGTGAGTTGTATCAAACATTCTACCTTGTGACTGTAAAGCACAGCCTCTCTGAGGTCTTAGACCATGTCCATACTACAAACTTTGGCTGACACAAATTATGTCAGCACACAGTTGCCAAAGTTAATATATCAGTCAGGGGCTTGCATTCTTGGCTTCTTGCATTGGTACTGTGTGTACTCACCAGGAGTGCCTGTGTCCATGTAAAGTGTGATGCTCCCCACAGTATCCCACTGTGCCCCATCTGACACCAAGAAAAACAATTCAAGGTTGTTAGTGTTCACAGAGCAGCTGCGGATGATGGAGAGTCGTTTCTGGGTCTAAGAAATGAGCACTGATGGGTGGAGTCACATTGTAATGCAGGTTTGGGATGATAAGCAGTGCCTGCAGAACTTTCAGATGGGAAAGGCCACATTCCTGGATCTGTGCTCGGAGCTTGCCCCCGTGCAGGGACACCAGAATGAGAGGTGCATTGACAATGGAGAAGTGAGCGGCGACCGCACTCTGGAAGCTCACAACCCTGGACAGGTTTCAGAGTAGCAGCCGTGTTAGTCTGTATTCGCAAAAAGAAAAGGAGTACTTGTGGCACCTTAGAGACTAACAAATTTATTTGAGCATAAGCTTTCATGAGCTACAGCTCACTTCATCGGATGCATTCTGGAAAGTCCCCGGGGCGGGGGGGGGGCAGGGTCATTGTTATGCAAGTGTGTAGGGCCATTAAGGGTCGCCTCCTATGCAGAACTATGACTCTCAGCAATGTGCAGGGCACAGTGGATGGATTTGCAGCAGTGGGGAAATAGACATATCTCTATTTTGGCACCAGCCCACTTTTTCCCAGAGTACATCAACAGAAAAGGCTATTTTACTATGGTTATGCCAACGTTGATGGACCACTCGGGATGTTTCACCGATATCCGTGTGGGTTGGTCAGGAAAGGTACATGATGCTTGCGTTTTTAAAAACAGGACTGTTCAGGAAGCTGCATGCAGGGATGTTTTCTTTCCTGACTGGTGGATTACCATTGGTTATGTTGAAATGCCAATACAGATTCTAGGGGACCCAGCCTACTCCTTACTTCCCTTGCTCATAAAGTGGTACACTGGCCACCCTGAAAGATTCAGTTACTGGCTCAGCAGGTGCAGAATGACAATTGAATGTGCTTTTGGTAGATTGAAAGGACACTAGCAGTGTTTACTCACAAGATTATATCTCAATGAGAAAAATATCCTATTGGCTATAGCTGCAGTTTGTGTCCTGCATAATGTCTGTGAGACAAAGGGGGCAAAGCTGCTGCCAGGTGGATGTGGAGCGGCTGACAACTGATTTTGAACAGCCAGACACAAGGGCCATTACAAGAGCTCATCGTAGAGCTGTGAGGTTGAGGAGGGCTTTGAAAGAGCACTTCAACGGTCAGCCACAGTAATGGCTCTCACCCTGAAGGTTTGGGGGATGTCAGGAACTGTGTAGTGTTTTCTGAACGTTTATAAATATTACTGTGGTTTTACTCAAGCTATCAATTATGTGGCACTTGCTGTGCATTTATTAACATCAGGCTGTGTGTTTTAGTGAAGCTGTAAGTTATGCAGTGCTTGCTTTATGTTTATTCATATGACTGGGACCTATGAGTTTTCTGGAACGTATGAGTTCTGTGGTGGTGTACATTTACAAGTAGTGGATGCTTTGAATACCACGGTGCATTCTGCAATACAGTATTGTGACAAAGCTGATCCTGGGGCCATGCCTCACGCTGAGCAGTCCTTTCGAATGAGAGGAGATATGCCTCTACGTCATCTCCTGACGTCATCTTTGGCAGACAACCAGTGGCCCTCAGGGTTTGCATCCCGTCGGACCCCCGGGCCTGGGTGGTGAGGGTCTTCAGCTGGTCCACCACCTCTCTCAAGAGGGCACGATCTTGGGTTGCCTGGCCCATCAATAATTGATTGGTTTCCTGCTGTAGCCGCATAGACTCCTGTTGTGCCATTGCCTGAACCCGGGTGGCCTCCTGCTGGGCTGCCGTGGCTTGTACCAGAGCTCTTACCGCCTCCTCCATTGTGGTACAAAGCAAACAAACAAACCAAAACAAACAAACAAAATCCAAAACCCCAGTGCACTTTCTTTTTTTTGGTAAACGTCTTTCTTCCACCACGCTGTGAACGAAGTCCCACTCCTGACACCAGTTGTGGCAAAGCTCTGTCCTTGCCTCCGTGGGTCCCACATTTCCTGGCGGATTTTGCTAGCCTCAGAAGCTCACTGTGACCCTCCACGTAACCCTTCACTCTCTAGAGACAAGGGTCACAGTCTGCTGAGCCATTTTCATCATAAGCCAGCGAGGGAGGTGAGGAGAAGTTATCCTTCCTTGCACAGTCTCTGTTGTTTCCCAGACTCAGTGATTAATCAGGGGGCAAATGGGGGGGGGAGCCCAGGCCCACCCTCTACTCCGGGCTCCAGCCCAGGGACCCTAATAGTATCAGCTATGGTAGCTGACCTTTTAGAAAAATGACACGTACAATTCCCTGGGCTACTTCCCCCACAGCAGCCCTCACTTCCTCAAGCTCCACTTCACGCTTACCTCAGGGCCTCCTTCCTTGTGCCTGATATGGTGTGTACTACTCAGTCTATCCAACAGCACAACTTCCTCCCACAGCTCCTGACATGCACACCCACCTGACTGACTTTTAACTAGTTTCAGCCAGCCCCTGATTGGCTTCAGGTGTCCCAATCAACCTAGCATTGTCCCTGCCTTCTGGAAAGTTCTTAATTGGCCCCAGGTGTCTTAATTGATCTGGAGCAGCTGCCATTTCACTTATCCTGGTACCAGGGATTTGTTTAGCCTGGAGCTAATATATCTATCTCCCACTACTTTTCTGCCTTGCCCCGTCACAGTATGTATTGTGAACCAATAAAGATAATTTATTTTAAAAAACAGAAATGTATTGAGTGGCAAAAAGGGTGCAGAAGAACAATGTGCAAAATAAAAAAGGCAATCCAACGCAGACTTTTAACATACATTAACTGAGTGGAACTTTAAAACTGGAAAGGCATCAATAATTTCTGTCCACATCAGTGCACAAATGGAGTCCAGTTTGGCTACACATATGCCAACTGTGGTTGCCACAGGTCAACGTATGTGAAGCTCTGGTTGTCCTTATTGTAGCTCCAGTATGGAGTGGTAGGGGTAGGAATGTGGCACGTGATGCTCTGTGGAATATTGGGGGTGTAGGGAGCTTCTATCATGGAGTTCTCCAAAGGGTGGCAAGTCTGTGACTGTTGGACCTCTAGGTCAATCAGGGTCAGCAGCGTTTGTGTTTACTGCCTGAAAAGCCCTACTATATATCATTCTGTCCTCTTCCTGCTGGGATTCCTGGGTCTTTCTCCCATCTACTCTGTCCTCCTCCATGCCATCTGCCATGTTGGCCCTCCAGGACCTTTGTTTGTGGACCAATGCACACTGGCATGCAGGATCTCACTGAACTTGCCCTCTCTAGTCCTCTTCTTTCTTCTCCTCCTCAGGGTCAGGCATTCTGTGGGTCTGGAGGGGGCGCCCTCCAACGCTGCCAATGCAGCAGCTACTGATAAAAACAGACACGTGTCATTGGATTTCACTAGATTTACAGTCACAACAGAAAGGGAAAATAAGTTCTTTCTCTTATTCCCATCAGATCTTTTAATAAGACTTGCTTATTCACACTTCAGCTTTGCAATACTTCTCCATAGCACCACGCTCCAGCCCCAGCCACGTTGAGTGTGGGGGGAGCAAAAGAATTTTGGTTGCATAAAACAATAAAATTTCAGTCCCTGTTCCCTGGGTACAAGTACAGAACAATGGCACTGAATATTGGCACTACATTTTCCCCAGGCAGTGGTGATTTTTGCTGCTATCTCGTTGTGACGGTGCCCCTCCTAACGCTTTAAGGAAATATGCTCATGAATGTATATATGACATAACTGGAATATATTTTATGCAACACATGCCATGTAACATATCTCTGTAAAGGTTATAATCTACTGAATACATTCCTCTGATTTGTAGGCATGTATCATTTTTGTACTTGAAGTTATGCATATTGGCTGTATACTTGCTTGATTTCTAAGTAAGATTTGTAAGGCATTTGGTCAGCTTCTTTAGAAAGGAATTTGCAAAGTTAAGTGCCCACACAAGAAGAACTTAAGGAACAATGGATCTTGGAATGCTCCAATCCACCTAAGAAGTCGTTCAAGGTAGCATGTGAACCATGGCTGCTACCTGTAGTTCGGAGTCATGCAGGGACATGTGACTCCAAAACTCCATATTGTAGCTGGGATTCTACACAGGGGGAGGGAGGGGTGTCCACCCACAAGAGAAAGTCTATTTAAACCCCGGGGTGACCCTTCCAATTTGTCTTTAGCTGTCTCAAGAGATAGCCTCTCCACCCCCAAGGATACCTAAAAGAAACTGAAACAAAGAACAGTGACTACGGGGGGTGTGAGCAATTGCTGGACCCAGACTAGAAGGAAACTAGTCAGTAAAAGGAAGCTTAATGGGTGAGGCTTTTATCTGTATTCAGTTTTCTTAGACATAGACTTGCGTGTTCTATTTTATTTTACTTGGTAATTCACTTTGTTCTGTCTGTCACTACTTGGAACCACTTAAATCCTACTTTCTGTATTTAATAAAATCACTTTTTACTTATTAATTAACCCAGAGTATGTATTAATACCTGGGGGGGGAGGGGGAACAGCTGTGCATATCTCTCTATCAGTGTTATAGAGGGCGAACAATTTATGAGTTTACTCAGTATAAAGCTTATACAGGTATAAACCAGATTTATTTGCGGTTTGGACCCCATTGGGAGTTGGGCATCTTAGTTTTAAAGACAAAAACATTTCTTAACCTGCCTTCAGTTAAGTCTGCAGCTTTGGGGCACGTGGTTCAGACCCTGGGTCTGTGTTGGAGTGGACTGGCATGTCTGGCTCAACAAGACAGGGTGCTGGAGTCTGAAGATGGCAGGGAAAGCAGGGGCAGAAGTAGTCTTGGCACATCAGTTGGCAGTTCCCAAGGGGGTTTCTGTGATCCAACCCGTCACACTCTCCTCGAGGGTGTGTGTGTATGTGTGTGTGTGTGTGTGTGGCTTCTGGTCTCTGTGATCCCTGGACAGTAGAGTTTACAACTGTGACCAGAGTGGGCACTGCCTCAGGGATTAGGGCATGATGTGATAAGTTGCTCGAGGACTGTTAGGGTTGATGTATGTCACTCAGTATCTACAGTTGCACTGATTCAACCTCAGTAAGTTGACCACGGCTCAACTCCATTTGGGGAGGTGGTTTTACTGCATCGCAATAATGGGGCACTTACTTTGGCCCGAGACAAATCTGAGAGTAGTCACATGCACTAATAGGGCAATGCAAGGTGACTTATATCAACCTAACTTCATAGTATAGACCGGGTCTTAGAAAGTCAAAGCACCTGACATTGAGCTGTGGAACTAGAGATCTGCCCTGAGTCCAGCAGGGGAGGTTGTGGCCACATCAAGCATTTGTTGTGGAAGTTGCTGTCAGACAAAATCAACCCTTTTCCTAAAATGTTAAATCTGGATTTAAGATTATAATTTGGACCCAGCTAACTAGCTACACCCCAGGCAGATACACAATCTTCAAGAGGAAACAAGTATTGCCCTACAGTACATTTCTTCCCACAAAAATGGATAGAGTAATTACTGGCATCTAATGACACTGCAGAAACTACAGCTGTGTTATTAATAAATTATAGGGTTAGCAACTGGGACTTGTCATCAAGAGTAAAATCTAAGTACTTCTGGTAGAGTGAAGGAAAGGGTGTGCAAGAGTCCTGCAGTGTAAAGGAAGCTGCATCTGTTGCACTCTCCATAACTTTGGGGGCAAGTTTAGAGCAAAAACAAAATGATAATAAATATGTTAGAAATATATTTCTGTTTCTGGAATGCCTGAATCATGAGAATCCCTGTAGGTATTTATGGCTTTTTGAGCAACACCAAATTGCCCAGTACACTGCTGTGTGTCACATTTTTTTTAAGCAGTGACAGGAATTTGAATGATGGCCTTGGTTGTTTGCAGGGTTTTCATATCCTATAAATACACCAGGATTTATGGTATTAGTGATAAGCAACTAAATGTGTCAGACTATAATTTCCCCTGGTGATCAAGGCATATATGAAATGAGAATTGTGGAATATTTCTTTCTTGGCATTCTGTATATTTATCAAGAAGATGCTCTAAATATAAGAAACATGTTCTCACTTTTTTTTTAATTGATTCAAAACCCATTATCGTCAATGGGAATCTTTCTACTGACTTCAGTGGGATCTGGCTCAAGCCCTTAGCATCTGCTTCAGATCTCTCGTTGGTTTGCCATTAGTGTAGCATAGCTGAAGTCAGCAGTTACTCCTGATTTATACAGGGGGGGAGTTCACAATTAGGCTTTTTAAAGAGGAAAGCATTAAGAAACATAATATATGATTAGCGCCAAAAGCAGTCCTCCAGCACTGTAGTATCTGGCTACACTAGAGATGTTTTCCTTTCTCTGTCTTGGTTAGAGATGGGCCTCTACAAAAACCTTGAATGTCAACACTAACAAACTGGTCAAACCATTTTGACCCACCTTCACGTAAACACCTTTGCTAAAAGGTTTGTGGACTTTGACAAGACGTTTAGAATTTAGAGTTTGAAGTTTGTAATGACAGCTGAAACTACATGAGTTGCCTCTTGGCATTGTCAGGAAACTGTGAAAGGAAAGTTTTGTACCAACCCTCGTGACAACCAAAAAATTTGATTGCAAAATTATGCGAACAGATTTAAATACTGTAGTTCACAGATGGCCATTTCTATATTTCTGTAATGCCTAAGAACCAATCAAAAATAGCTAAACACTGGGTAAACACATTATGAGAGACAGTTCTTGTCCTGAAGATCTTACAATCTAAATAGACAAGACATATTTTAGGCAGGGGAAAGGGGATGTAAAATAGAAACAGAGTAAACAATGCAATGGCAGTGCCAGCAAACATCATGTTAGTGTCCTAGTTTCTTTGGTTTGGTTTAAATCCTTTCAGTGGGGTTAATGTTAGGAGGGGATTAGAGAGATGGAAAAACAAAGGAAGGGAGGAGGTGGGAAAGGTTGGAGCAAACAGCCAATCAGCAGAAGGTAGAAAATGTTTCGAGTGAAAACTGCAGAGAGCAGTCTGATGTCATCATCAGTGTCCATCTATCACTGCTTGAACTGATTTCTACAGCTGCTGCAGCTACAGTCTCTGGCTGGATCCTCCCTTCTGTTGGCTATCGGCCGGATGGGGGCGGGGGTCCATAGATCATAGTGCCCCTGTGGGAGGTGTCTTGTACAGTTCTGAGTCCAGGGATTATTCCTTGCATTTATAGTCTATTTTATCTTGTTACTCTACATAATTATCAGGGTAAAACATGTCTTGTTATTAATAAATTATGTCTGACTAAAAAGGGATCATTACATTGACTTGGAAGAGAAATTTAAAGTGAAATATTAATTTTGCTTCATTAACTCCTGCAACTTTAGCTTCATGCAGGAGTCAGGGTTTGTGAAATCCAGTATAAGCATATTTTGGAGTAGCTTTCTGCTTCAAAGGAGGGGGTAGGAACAAAGCCAGTAAAATCTTTAATTTAGTCATTGTAATTAATTTGAACAGCAAGGAAGATTAAAAACTTGTAAAGAGTATCAAAGGAATTTATATCTAAATGTTCCCTCTGAGTCTCCAGGTAAGGAACGAGATAGTTGCCAAATTGAGGACAATTTAAAAACTGTTGCAAGCTGAAGACATCTCATCTGACTTTAAGACTAGCTGCTGAAGACTCTTTGGAACCAAGAGCCATTATGAATGTCAAGTAGATGAAGTAAAGAAGTTCATAAAATATACGAAGTGGCAGATATTTGTCTTGTGTAATGAACTATTTGTAAACGAATGGGCATTCATTCACATTTCTCTTCTGCCACCTGCACTGCAGATCTCTGTTGCATATTCAGCACAAGGAAATGAGGAATGGTATTTAGCACTTCAATAGTGCTTTACAACTTCTAACTGCTTTTCAAACACTAACAAATTAATTCACACAACTTCCCTGTGAGTTTAAGCGGACATCTATTATATTTTCCTTTTTTGCAGAGAGGAAAACGTAGCCAAAGAGGTAAAGTGACCTAGCCAAGAGCAGAAAGGGAACTAATGTCAGAGCAGGAAGTGTAAGCAGGTACAGTGGGAGCTCAGAGCTCTCCAAAATGTTAATATTTTTGTTTTATGGAATTTATCAGGAAAATATCTCAATTTATTCTGCATCATTTTGGTCACTCTACGTTTTTTGTAGGGAGTGGGTCTTTTTTATTTTAAGATAAGTAAATTTCATTCATTTTAAGCAAAACCAGACTTGCTTCTGAGTGAAAATAGGTCTGTTTTCTTAGCAGAGAAGTTGTGCTCTTCAAAAGAAAAAATGTCAGTGTTTTGTGCTCACCATTTTTTTTAGCATGAAAATTGGCATTTCATCAACAGGTTTTATCATCCCTCCAGGCTCCCCTCAGAAAATTCAGCAGACTCCAACATGCTTATCATAATATGTGGGGTACCTTATCCAGTGCATCAAAAGCCCCAATCACAACTATATGGGTGAAACCATGCAATCACTATACTCTCGAATGAACTCTCAGAGAAAAATGATAAAAGATAAAAACACCATATCACCTGTGGGCAAATGCTTTTCAGAAAGCTTTCATTCCCTATCTGATCTTTCAATACTTGTCTTCAAAGGAAACCTGCACAACGCCTTCAAAAGATAAGCCTGGAAACTTAAATTCATAACTGTGCTAGACACCAGAAACCATTGACTTAACAGGGACATTGGTTTTATGGCTCACTACAACAATTTGTAACACACCTTACTGCCTGCTACCCTTAACTGTCAACTTCAAAACCTTTATGCATAACAATCTGACCCCCAGTTGACCATTTCAAGTGACCTCCAACATGCATTACCCCTTCTGTTCAACAATCTGTCCTAATTTGTAGTGAGCTCAGACACTCTGATTCCTTCCCCAGTCCCGAAGAAGAGCTCGGTGTAGCTCGAAAGCTTATACCTTCCAGTAACAGAAATTGGTCCCTGAGAAGATATTACCACATCTACCTCAATTGCAGAATGCAACTGACTGTTTCAGTGCTCTTTCCTGAAAGGAGCACATGACACCCGTGTACCATCGTTTGCACTAACTTTCACTTCATTTCTAGGTGCAATATCAGAGATTGCTTTAAATGGCTTGAGTCCTTCATACCGCAGAGATAGCCTAAACTACCATGGTATCAGAGGAAGAGAGAGAGGCAAACTGAGGTGCTGGAACATACACAGAACACGGAGAATTGCTACAATGACTCAAATTTCAAGAGCATGGGTGTTTAGAATAAGAATCTTGGTTGGGATTTTCATAGGAGTTGGACACCTAACTCAGTTAGGTCCTTTTGAAAAAATTCCAGCCCTTACGTGTAATAACACTTTTTTTAGTGAGGAAAATGATATTTTTTTAAATTTAAAGTTTCATGAAAAGCCCCCAGATTTGATGCCCCTTTGCATCGATCTTGCTAAAGGTTATTATGTTTCTGGTATCAGTGCATATGAACTCACCATGATCTATCCAGATGAGGATAAGGAGGATTTCTATCAAACGTTTGATAGCACTGTCGGGTCAGTTCCACGTAATGATGAGCTGATCGTTTTAGATTATTTCAATGCCAGGGTTGGTTGTGACTATGCATCATGGGACAATGTGATAGGTCATCATGGAGATTTTAATACAACCTCTAACAGCTTGCCACTACTTTCTAAATGTGTGGAGTTCAACGTAGTTATCACTACCATAGTGTTTCAACAGGCCAACAAGCATAAGACATCTTGGATGTACCCTCATTTACAACACTGGCATATAATCAGTTACCTTACTGTACGGCAAAGAGATCTCCACAATGTCATGCTCATTCTCATCATGAGAGATGCTGACTGCTGGTCATACCATAAACTTGTGAGAAGTCAAATGTCCTTCTGCATTGTTCTCAAGCAACTCTGACTGTCTCAAGCCAGTGAAGAAAATCAATATTTCAAGCCTCGAAAACTGTGACAGTCTGAATTTCAACAGAAAATCATGGAAGCATTTCCCTGAGTTATAAAAGCCTCAGGGAATGTTGAGACATCCTGGAAACATTTTTGGGACATGACATATAACATGGATGCTGAAGTTCTTGGCTTTGTTAAAAGGAAACACCAGGAATGGTTTGATGAGAATGACTCCGAAATATGACCTCTCTTGAACTCACTGTATGCTGCCCATCAAGCCTACATAGCAGACAAGGAATCAGCTGCTAGGAAGGCTGCATATCATCAAACAAAACAGATGGTTCAGACCCAGACTTTGGCAAATAAAAAAATAGTGTTTGGAAAATGTAGTAGCAGAGTTGCAACTAGAACCAGACTGCAAAGACACCAGAAGCTTTTTTGCTGGGCTTCAGACTGTGTATGGCCATAGTGCAATGGGATAACCCCTGTATGCACCCTAGATGGCAAGCAAATCTTAACTGACAAAAAAGAAATACTTGACCCATGGATGGGTCATTTCAGTTTGTGTCTCTGTCACCCTTTGACCGTTTTGGAGGAAGCAATTAATGCTCTTCAAGAACACCCTTTAAAAGAAGAACTTGCACTAAGCCCCTCCTTATATGAGACCATAACTGCAATCAAGCAGATGTCACATGGGAAAGCACTTGGACAATAGCGTTCCCGTAGACATCTATAAGCAGGGTGGCTACCACACTGCAAAGCAGCTCACATGGTTTTTCTGCATTATCTGGGAGCAAGAGTCAGCACCACAGGATTTCAAGGATGCCAACACTGTCCAGCTCTTTAAATGTAAAGGACGCGGTGATAGGGCAAACTGTGATGATCACCATGGCATTTCCCTACTCTCTGTTGCTGGGAAAATTCTTGCACGGGTCATATTGAATAGACTTAATACTGGTCTTGTGGAAACCATCCTCCCCAGGTCTCAGCAGAGATTTCAGTCTGGATGGGGAACTACAGATGTGATGTTCACAATCCATCTGTTTCAGAAAAAGACTGAGGCAAAACCTGTGGTCTCATAATGTTTGTTGACTTAGCTAAAGCTTTTGACTCTGTAAATTGTGAGGGACTCTCAAAACTTTTGTTCTTCTTTAGATGCCCTGCAAAGTTTATATCTGTCATTCTGTCTTTCCATGGTAGGATGATAGCCAGAGTGGTGGAAAAATATCAGATCCCTTTCTGGTCACCAGTAATACCAAACAAGGTGTGTACTGGCTCCCGCATTCTTTTCCATCCCTTGTTTCAGCTATGCTTATGGCTGCATTTCATGACATTGACAAGAAATATATCCTGTTCTGAACTGATGGGAAGCTGTTCAATCTGCAGTGTTTCCATGGTTATACAAATGTGGTGGATTTACTCATTAAGGCGCTTTTATTTGCTAATGACACTGCATGGGTTGCTTATCCTATTATTAACATTCAATTTATAAACTGATCACTTGTGCAGGCAATCATTTTGGTTTCACAATAAAACTAATGTTTGAAAAACTGAAATACTATACCAACCTGTGCTGGGGGGTGCACCTATCTACGCTATTATTAAGGTAAACAATGCTCCTCTCAAGTCTGTGGAGAAGTTTTGCTACCTAGGGAATATGCTGTCATAGAATGCTTCAATTTGTGATGAGATTAGCCATTGCTAGAGCCCTGCAAATCCATGGATATCCGCAGATGCAGATGCAGATATAGTGGTATTGTTCACCATTTTGGTGCTCAGATGCAGTTCCAAATTTTTTTATCAGCAGAGGGCTCTGGAGTAGTGTTCTCAACCAGGGGTCTGTGGCCTCCAGGGGGCAGCAAGCCTGTTTCAGGGTGTCTGTGCGGCCCCGGAGGGCAGAAGCCTGGAGCCCTGAGGCCCGGTGCTCCCTGTGGAGCTAAAGCCTGGAGGCCTGCAGGGGTTGGGGGGTAGTGCTGGGACTCGGGTCTCTGCGGTTTAGCCCCCTCGGGGGTTTCAGGCTTTCAAAGCATACTCTTAAAAGCTCAGCTGCATTGCTCGGGCATCTTGTTTGTATAGCTGACTGGAGAATACCCAAGGCCATATTTTATGGTCAGCTAAAGCAAGGCACTCATTCTCATAGTGGCCCAGGCCCGCCAAAAGCAATTCTGGGCCCCAGGGCAGAACACTTAATGGGCCCCCACACATGCACAAGCTGTGCCTGCGTGGATGCGGTCAGTTGCTCTCCCAGTAGGGTTTGCACAAACCCAAAGACCCTTGTCCCGTCCCTGCCCTGCACCTTCCCTAAGGCCATGTCCCTGTCCTGCCTCTTCTCCAAGGCCCCGCCCCCTGTTCACTCCATCCCCCCTCCCTCTGTCGCTCAGTCTCCCCCACTCTCACTCACTCTCACCAGGCTGGGGCAGGTGGTTGGAGTGGAGGACGGGTTTAAAACGTTTAGGACTATAAACGGGTTTAAAAGAGAACTAGATAAATTCATGGAGGTTAAGTCCATTAATGGCTATTAGCCAGGATGGGTAAGGAATGGTGTCCCTTGCCTCTGTCTGTCAGAGGGTGGAGATGGATGGCAGGAGAGAGATCACTTGATCATTACCTGTTAGGTTTAGTCCCTCTGGGGCACCTGGCATTGGCCACTGTTGGCAGACAGGATACTGGGCTGGATGGACCTTTGGTCTGACCCAGTATGGCCGTTCTTATGTTCTTATGAGGGAGTTTGGGTGCAGAAGGGGGTGAGGGGTGCAGGCTCTGGGAGGAAGTTTGGGTGTGGGTGGGGGTGAGGGGTCAGGCTCCGGGAAGGAGTTTGGGTGCGGGTGGGGGTGAGGGGTCAGGCTCCGGGAAGGAGTTTGGGTGCGGGCTCTAGGCTGGGGCAGGGGGTTTAAGGCTCCAGTTCCTGGCCAATGGGAGCTGCGGAATTGGCACTTGGGGTAGGGGCAGCGCGTGGAGACCCCCTCCCCCGCAGGAGCCTTGGGCCTTTCCAGCCCCTTCTGGGAGAGGCGCAGAGTGAGGGTGCCTGCCTTAACCCCGCTGCGCTGCCAGTGGTGGTGGCTGGGGGCCCCCAGGCCCTTTTAAATTGCCTGGCCCCCTGGGCAATTGCCCCCTTTGCCCCCCCGTCAGCAGGCCTGTAGTGGCCAGTACAAATAGTATTAAGGTACATTGAAGTCAAACTTGAAAGCAGGTGTCATTGGCCCCTGCAACTGGGAAGCAACAGCCCATAACAAAGTGGCACCAGATTTTCATATAACTGTTAACTGCTTTGAAGCAAGGCGCAATAATGCTTTTTATGTAAAAAACATGAACAGTGCAAAAGAAGGCTACAACAGTCTGCAATGGTCATGGACCATCATGTCTGTCTGTGTAACTATGTTTGTGGTTCTTACATGGTCTGACTTTGCATATGTGTGTTCATCTGTGGTGTTTTCTGAATCCTCGTACACTGACACTGAGGTGCAACTCCATCATAAATCATCGTCATCCTTTCTTTGCAGTGTTCCATGTTAATATAAGCCTCTCTAGCATTTTATTTTTAGTTACTATACAAGCAACTGGAAGAATAGGGTATAGAAAACAAGAAAGAAGAGAGAGACTTCTAATACCTGTATTAGGTGGTGATCCTTCACTTGCTTAACTTTACTCACATTGATACGAATAGGATTACTCATGTGTAAAACTAAGCATGCACACAAACATCTGCAGGATCAGGACCTTATTGTTAGCAGAAAATCAGACATAAGTGACAAATTTCTCCTTCCTTGGGTGTGCAATAGGCAGCTCACACTGAAGTCATCCAAGGGCAGAATTTGATCTTAAAAAAGGGAGAAAAGAAGCATCTCTTAGATTTTTAGCCTGAGAAAATATTACAGAGAAATTATTCCACTACAACCTACTGTTCGTGAGGGAAAGTAACTTAGAAAGTCTTTATAACCAAGGTAATCTTAAACCCAGTGAAGTAGGAAGCCATGAAATCATCCCTAAATTAGAAAGGGACATTTATAACACTGGAATTTCAATAAAATTAGGTTTAGTTTAAGTTGACAGTGGACTTTTTTGTTTATGCATTTTGGATGAAGGATGTAAATATCCTCCCATGCCACTGAAATAAATTGAAAATCCAATATTGAGTTTGTTTCTGTGTTTCCATTTTAAATCATCTTTCACTTTTTGCATTTTTAAAAATTCATTCCTGATCTCACAATTGATCTGCACTCAAAAAGTCCATTTGACATTAGTGGGAATTCTACATGCAGAATAATTGCAGGATTGAGCTATTGGTAAATACATATTGTTTTAGGCAGCTTCATGTCTAAAAATTATGTTGTTATAAACTTTACATTGAGTGTGAAACACACTGTTGACATAAAGTATATTAAAAATTAAAGTTCTCAGTTGTAGATTTGCCCAAGGTCAGTAAGCATGTCAGAAGCAGGATCAGATTGCTAGGCCCATGGCTATTCCATAGTAGTGCCCCTCAGGTGAGACACTTAACCTCTGTGTTTCAATATTTCCTTCTGTAAAATGGGTTGGAGGGAAATGGTATTTACCATAGATTAAAATCAGAAATGTGTGGGCTGTAAGATGTCCAGTGAAGATATATTGGGACAAGCATTCGTCCCATTCTGCATATAGGGAAACAGAAATCCAGAGAGGATGAAACAAAGGTTGAGCCTTTACCAACCTTGCCGTACCACCCCCCGGCACCTGCTTAAAATCACATACTTTCAGAAAACATTTTTATCAAATCTTGTTCAGTACTAATGGGGCGATAGGCTTTTGGATAATGCTCTGAGCTAGGACTCAAGAAAACTGAGTTGATTCCCAGTTCCACATGGGAAGTCTGTGATCTTTGGCTGAACACGTAATCTCTCAGTGCCTCAGTTTCGTTTAGTCTAGAAAATGGGGGTGATGGTCCTGACCCACATCCCACTCTCTGTCTCTATAGCTTGTAAACTCATCAGGGCAAGGACTGTCTTTTCCCTCACTGTCTGTAGAATGCATAGCACAAAGTGGGCCCAGTCTTGTTTGGAGCCTCCAGGAGCTATTGTAATACAAAGAACAATAGATTCATCAAACCATTTATTTAGGTTGACAAAAAATCAGGAGAGTTTTAAGTCCAAACTTAAAAATTGTTTACACTGAATTTTTATGACCATTTATAAATTTGGCTTCATAAAAAGTAAAAACCTTTGTGCATTTGTACTTCTTCAATTCTTTTTTTAAAAGAATACAAAATCTAAATTCCTACCTCTGACTAACCATGTCCCTTTCAGTTTATTTACCATACAATTTTCAACTTTAACTACACTAAAGAACTTGCCCATATAAACTATGTTTAGCAAGGACAGTTTTCTATTGATTCCCTTTCTTCGTTTCCTTGTTCTTGTGAAAATATATGGGTCAATATTTTCAGAAATGGATGTCTTAAAGTTAGGTTCCTTGTCACAAGAATGTTCTGTCCATATAATTGTAAAAGTAATAGATAAATTGCTAATAGATTGCACTCAATAATATTTAGCATAGTTCCTGGGTTTTGTTGGACCAATACAGTTGTTATGCATTGCATATGGCTTCCTTTGTGCAAAGCTTTACATCAGCTCTGAAAAAGTGCTGAGTGTCCAATAGTTTCTGCTGATGTCATTGGCATGAAATTTATCTCACAGTTACAAGTGCTGGTCAAATAATATCTGGCAAATAGATTATTTAACAAATGCCAGTGAAAATGTATCAAGTGTTGTATTTGACAATTTTTTCTGCTTTTCAACCAGCTTTATTGATGTCTGTGAGCTGAGAATAAAAAGCCCTAAATCAGTGTAGTAGTGAAAAGGTACAGCCACAAAACCATCACAAAATCTCTTAACCTGAGCACTGAAATGTAGAACTCTGAATGGACATGCAGATAACTGGAACTGGCATATTATTTATTTACACACCTCTCAGATAATTATAATAATTTCCACCCATATGGTGCCTTTCATTCAAAGGTTTCAAGATATTTTACAAATATTAACACTCTCATCATTCCCTGGCAGGTGATATTAAATTAATTTTACAGATGGTTAAACCAGGCATAAAGAGGTTATGTCAAACAGTGAGTCACTGGCAGAGCCAGAGAGGAGTCCTGGTTCTCAGGGTCATGCTCCAGCTATTGGAGAATACGTCCTCTCTGAGCATCTGCTGCATCTTTACTGGTCCTTGAAAAGTTACAGCTCTCAAATTAGAGAAGGAAATATATACTCAAATGGGCTGTATCAAAAGATATATGGAGGGTGATAGAGCAGGAAGGGGATACTGACTTGCAGTAGTTCCTTGATTGCTTTGCAGTATTAAAAACAGTGTCTTTTCCTATACTAATAATAATGTCTGTGTTCTTTCTTCATTCACAGCTAATGAGAGGAATGTATATGACCATTTCATATGTTCCTGCTGTGATTTCAATGGACAAATGAGTTACCTACTGCTGACTTAGGCAACTATTGCCAAATATCTTCACAAAAAAGGTGTGTGTTTTTGCTCTCTGAAATATGCTGAATTTTCAAGTGTGGTGCTTAATTTACAATCTGTAAATGGGACAGACTGAAAGGGCAGAAAAGATAATTGAAACCTTATTATCTCACTGCTGTCTCCAGCTGGCTCAGCTTCAGCTAATGTTACATTGGGCCTTGAAAATGACAAGAAATCTATTTACCTTAAATACTTATATGGTCCCCATTGCCAGAGTCTTTTTTGCACCTCATAATCTTTAATGTATTTATCCTCACAACACCTCTCTGAAGTAGGACAGTGCTATTATCTCCATTTGACAGATGGGGAACTGAGGCCAGAGAGAGTAAGGGTTTGTCTACACTGAGCTGTAGTTCAGATTATGGGGGTGTGAATTGCAGAGTGCACCAAAATGTTTTGCGCTAATTGCTCTGTGTGGATGCTGCTAGTGCAAACTAAAAGGTACCTAGTTTGTGTTAACATAGTTCCATCTGAAAGAGCCCTTGCCACTGCCACTACTCCAGGGGAAAGGTGGAGTCACAGTGCAGGATCAGGTCAGGGAGTACCTTGGATCCTGGATCACTTTGACCCAGTCCTGGATTTATGCAACTGTATTAACAAAAAGAATCCCAAATCAAGAATCTTCCAATTAAAACTTGAAATTTATACTTTTATAGTTAGCTAAACTGGTGGTGATGTTGTAGCATTGCTTTTGTTCTCTGATTGGGTGAATTATGTAAGTAATCAACACAGTACTAATTTTTATTCTATAGTTGTGTTTTTCTACGATAGCTGCTATTTGTGATGTGGTGGTTAGTTATGTAAGCCATCCAAGCCATCATAGGAATGTAGGACGGGAAGGGACCTTGAGAAGTCATCAAGTCCAGCCCCCTGCACTGTGTCAGGACCAAGTAAACTTAGACCATTTCTGATAGGTGTTTATTCAACTTGTTTTTAAAAGCTTCCAATGATTGCGACTTCCCAACCTAACCTAACATCTAACCTAAATTTCCCTTGCTGCAGTTTAAGCCCATTAGTTCTTGTCCTACCTTCAGTGGATGGAGAACCAACCATCCTCTTTATAACAGACCTTAAGATATTGGAAGACTGTTATTAGGTCACTCCTCAGTCTTCTTTTCTCAAGACTAAACATGCAAAGTTTTTTCAACCTTTCCTCATAGGTCAGGTTTTCAAAACCTTTTATCATTTTTTTTTTGCTCTCCTCTGGACTCTTTCCCATTTGTTCACATCCTTCCTAAATTGTGGTCCCAGAATTGGACACAGTACTCCAGCTGGTGCTTCATCAGTGCCCAATACAGTAGGACAATTACCTCCTGTGTCTTACATATAACACTTCTGTTAATACATCCCAGAATCAGATTAGCCTTTTTTGTAACAGTGTCACACTGAGGATTAATATTCAGTTTGTGACCCACTATAACTCACAGATCCTTTTCAGCAGTACTCCCATCTAGACAGTTATTCCCCATTTTGTAGTTGCGCATTAGATTTTTCCTTGTTAAATGAAGTACTTTGCACTTGTCTTTATTGAATTTCATCTTGTTGAATTCAGACCAAATTCTCCACTTTAAGGTTATTTTGAATTTTAAACCAGTCTTCCAAAGTGTTTGTACCCCCTTCCAGCTTCATGTCATCTTCAAATTTTATGAGCATATGCTCTACTCCATTAGCCAAGTCATTAGTGAAAATATTGAATAGTACCGGACCCAGGATTGACCCCTGCAGTATCCCACTAAATTCACTTTCTAAAATTGAGAGCAAACCATTGATAACTACCCTTTGAGTATGGTCTTTCAGACAGTTGTGTACTCAACTTTTATAGTAAATTCATCTAGATCACATTTCCCTAGTTTGCTTATGAGAATGTCATAAAGAACTGTGTCAAAAGCCTTACTAAAATCAAGATATATCATAAAAAGAAAACGAGTACTTGTGGCACCTTAGAGACTAACCAGTTTATTTGAGCATGAGCTTTCGTGAGCTACAGCTCACTTCATCGGATGCATAGCATATCGTGGAAACTGCAGAAGACATTATATACACACAGAGACCATGAAACAAAACTTCCTCCACCTCACTCCCCCGCTGGCAACAGCTTATCTAAAGTGATCCTCAAGTAGAGCCATTTCCAGCACAAATCCAGGTTTTCTCACCCTTCCCCCCCCCCCCCCCACACACATACAAACTCACTCTCCTGCTGGCAACAGCCCATCTCCCTTTGAAACCCCTCTTTATAATGCGCATGATAATCAAGGTGGGTCACCTCCAGCACTAATCCAGGTTTTCTCACCCCCCCCCCACACCCCCCCTTTTTCAAAAACCACACACACAAACTCATTCTCCTGCTGGCAACAGCTCATCTTACAATGTGCACAGCAATAATCCAAGTTTAACCAGAACGTCTTGGGGGGGGTTTTGCAGGAAAAAAAACAAGGGGAGACAGGCTACCTTGCATAATGACTTAGCCACTCCCAGTCTCTATTCAAGCCCAAATTAATAGTATCCAATTTGCAAATGAATTCCAATTCAGCAGTTTCTCGCTGGAGTCTGGATTTGAAGTTTTTTTGCTTTAAGATAGCGACCCTCATGTCTGTGATTGCGTGACCAGAGAGATTGAAGTGTTCTCCGACTGGTTTATGAATGTTATAATTCTTGACATCTGATTTGTGTCCATTTATTCTTTTACGTAGAGACTGTCCAGTTTGACCAATGTACATGGCAGAGGGGCATTGCTGGCACATGAAGGGGGGGTGTGGGGGGGGTGAGAAAACCTGGATTAGTGCTGGAGGTGACCCACCTTGATTATCATGCGCATTATAAAGAGGGGTTTCAAAGGGAGATGGGCTGTTGCCAGCAGGAGAGTGAGTTTGTATGTGTGTGTGTGTGTGGGGGGGGAAGGGTGAGAAAACCTGGATTTGTGCTGGAAATGGCTCTACTTGAGGATCACTTTAGATAAGCTGTTGCCAGCGGGGGAGTGAGGTGGGAGGAAGTTTTGTTTCATGGTCTCTGTGTGTATATAATGTCTTCTGCAGTTTCCACGATATGCTATGCATCCGATGAAGTGAGCTGTAGCTCACGAAAGCTCATGCTCAAATAAACTGGTTAGTCTCTAAGGTGCCACAAGTACTCGTTTTCTTTTTACGAATACAGACTAACACGGCTGTTACTCTGAAGATATATCATGTCTACTGTTTCTCCTCTATCCACTAGGTCAGTAATCCTATCAAAGAAGGAAATTAAGTTGGTTTAGCATGATTTGTTCTTGACAAATCCATGCTAACTATTCCTTATAACCCTACTATCTTCCAGGTGCTTACAAATTGATTGTTTAATAATTTGCTCCAGTATCTTTCAAGGTATCAAAGTTAGGCTGACTGGTCTATAATTCCTTGGGTTCTCTTTGTTCCCCTTTTTAAAGATAGGTACTATGATTGCCCTTCCCCAGTCTTCTGGGATCTCTCCATCCTCCAGGAATTCTCAAAGATAATAGCTAATGGCTCTAAGATTGCTTCAGCTAGTTCCTTAAGTACCTAGGATGAATTTCTTCAGGCCCTGCTGACTTGAATACATCTAACTTCTCTAAATATTCTTTAATCTGTTCAATATTAATTGTGTTAAGTTTTTGACGATCAATAATCTTTTTAGTGAAGACTGAAGCAAAATAGGCATAGAGCACCTCAACTTTCTTGATGCCAGCAGTTATTAGCTCTCCTTCCCAGCAAAGTAGAGGAACCACATTTTTCCTTCATCTTTCTCTTGCTCCTAATGAATTTAAAGAACCTCTTCTTATTGCCTTTTATGTCCTTTGCCAGGTGTAACTCATTTTGTGCCTTAGCCTTTATGATTTTGTACTGTTTTTTTGTATTTCTCCTTATCAATTTGACAATGCTTCCATTTTTTGCAGGATTCATATAATCCTATAACTGTTAAGGAACAGAAACATTGAGTATTAATGTAAGTGACCAATAGAACATGAATCACAAATAATTGCAGTACATGAATGCTCAGCAGGACAAGAACGACTCACTGAAACATTTTGTGAATATATTTTAATAGCAAAATTTTCAAATTTGTTATCTCTTCATGGACAATTTGTGAACAGAAAAAACAACACTCACTGAAAAAAAATTGATTTTGATTCTCAAATGTTCTGCTAGTTTTAAATCAGGATAATACCACTGAAACCATATCATGGTTTAAATTAACGATGTTACAATAGCATAACACTGATGTAATGGAATAAGAATCAGGCTTATTATTAATAGCAAATGATTTGCCCTTCTCCACCCTTGTATATAGATTCCGGGATCTCTGTACTATGTATTTTTTGCTGAGTTCCAAGATGTATGGTGGTAAGTAAATGTTATTCATTCAGTTCAATACAAATAATTCAATACTAGACGCAGACCATACGTTTTCTAAATCCTACTATTTCATACTGACACTAACCATTTGGCAAGATGATAAATGAACATAACGCAGCTCTAAGACTAGAGCTGTTTTCATAGAACCTATGGGCGGGTGGGAAGGGAGGAGCCAGCCATCCTGTAGGTCCTGTCACCACACAGCCTTTGTTTGAACTCCAGTCGTTGCTTGTGGTGCCACCACTAATCTATCATGTGCATCATCATTATCTAAATCTGCTGCCAGGAGCAATTTACATGCTCATCAGTTATAATCTGCAGAATTGCCTGAGAGTGAACTTTCTTTGGAGGCTGCTTTAATTGGTTCACTCATGTAAATCATTTGAATGGTACTGTCATGAAGTGAGATTCCCCCCACCTCTCCTATTCCATGCAGATCAGTGCAGTTTGGTTACATTTATTATTCACATCTCTTCTGCCCTACTAATCTGAAAATCAACAAAGACTTCTGTAGGGAGCACTGAGGTAGGATAATGACCAAGAAACAGAAAGGGATGTATCCTAGCAAAGCTATTTTGATGAGTGCCTTTTATTCCCCAACAATCACGTAATCTTCAGACTCTTGACGATAGTTACTGGGGCCGTGTATGTGCCTGACAGTTACCATCATGGATTCTAGTTTATGCAAAACTAATAGTTTTTTTTCTGTGTGCTAACCTCAAAAATTATATAGGTGAGAAATGGAGCAGGCTATGGGTGGGAAGAAAGTGAAGAATCCAGATCTTCAGAGTCCTTTCCTATAGACTGCAATCCTATGGAGATTGTGAGACTGGGATCTGCCTCTGGAGATATCCTTTGAGAAGGATATCCTTGAAGAGACTAATTCTTTGGATGACACCAATTTATCTGTAAGGTTGGGAAGCTAGGAAAAGAATAAAGGGAGAGTCAAATTGGTTGCAGTGACTATTGGAGCTTGAAAACAAACAACCTCCCCTCCAAGATAAGGTAGTGAGTGCGGTCAAAGTACCTTGTTGTGACCTTATTCAAGACTCCTCCTCTTTCCCTTCTAGACTGAGGGCATGGGGCTGTACTTCAGGCTGATGGAAGCAAAAGCCTATGGTAGAAGGAGGCAGTAGACAGTAGAACTGGTCAACATTTTTCATATGAAAAATTGGGGGGGGGTTGGTTGGTAGTCGGTGGTGGTTTGTTTTATTTTGTCAATGGTCTTTTATGAAAAAAAATTTGTTTAATATAGACATTTTAATTTGTGGTGTTTGTGTGGCATTTTTAATTGGCCTTGTTGAAAACATTCTCAAAATCATTATCAAAATAGTTATTTCAATATTTTATTATGGAAAACCTGGTTTTCAGGAAAGCGAAAAATTAAGATAACATTTTAATTGCATTAATGCGACCGTTGCTGGAATCCTGTTCTGGTGTCCACAACCCAAGAAAGATGTTGATAAATTGGAGAGGGTTCAGAAAAGAGCCAAGGGAATTATTAAAGAAGTAGAAAACATGCATATCGTGGTAGATTGAGCTCCTTGAATCTATTTAGGTTGACAAAGAGAAGGTTAAGGAGTGACTTGATCACAGTCTGTAAGTAGCTGTATGGTGAATAAGTACTTGATGATGGTGTTTTCAGTCTAACAGACAAAGGTATAACAATCCAGTGACTGTGTCTCACTCTTTCAAGCTTCACCCTGGATGCTGACAGCTTGAAAGTTTGTAAAGAGTTAAGACTCAATCCTGAACCCATTTGAAGTGAATACCTCTTTTGACTTGTGGTGTAAAATCAAGCCTTTAGTTATCAAAAAGAGAGAGAGCAACTCTCACATGTTTAAAAGTGGTGTGAGATCAGACTCAGACTCGTTTTGTTTATTGCCAGGATTCTACAAGAGAATGAGAAAAGAAAGGACACTTGTGAAGGTTACTATTGAATAATTAATATTATCAATTAACACCAAAACTAGTTAAAATTACAATCCTCTTTCCGGCCTTGATCAGTCTTCAAACAATTTTAAATAATATCAGACATGCAATTATAGGGGGTTTTTTTTACCAATAAAGGCTTGTCAGGCTTAGATTTAAAATTAATTTGTTTATATTTTCCTTCTGATTATATTTGTTTCAGTAACTTGACTGTTTGGTAGGCTCGTATTTTGCAAGCATCTAAGTGCTGACAAGTTGTCTCTAAGAATAAAGGTCAGCTACATTAGGTTTCTTTAGCACAGCAAGTACGCCATAATGATCTTATGGGCCAAGCCAGACACTTCATTAATTTCCATTCTGATTGTGCACTGCATGAACAATTACACATCCAATACAGTGGAACACTTAGCAGAAGGTGGCGTTCACCAAAGCAGATTGGAAGAGGCAGAATAGAAGTGTTGCACAAGTCATGCCACTCTTTCTTTTCTCAGGTGCAGTAGAAAGGCTGATGATTGGGGTGGGGGAATCTGCTGATAAATCATTTCATCCTTGTTTCCCTCTTCTATCTGACATAGGTGTGCTGAAAACATGCCATCCACATACATGGCAAACGTGCCTTGGGAGCAAAATTAAGCCAACCAAAATGGCAAAAATATATCCTTGTAATATGTGTTTCTGCTTATTCCCTCAGATTGTTCTACGGTCTGCCTGAATGTGCCATTTAGGGTGACCAGATGTCCCGATTTTATAGGGAAAGTCCTGATACTCAGGACCTTTTCTTATATAGGCGCCTATTGCCCCCCACCCCTTGTCCCGATTTTTCACACTTTCTACATGGTCTACCCCTAGTGCCATTAGAGATTATTACATCTGTGAAATGGTAATTACAGATGTACAGTACTTTCTTTCCTTCCCACTTTCTGCTTTGAGATCTGTGAGAAGTAGTTGTCTTATTTAAGCTTCTGTGGGGCTGGACTTCTCTATCTCTGCTAGTTTTTATGACTTCTTGCTTAATCATCAGTAAGGTGTCTGCTCATCTTCCCTCTCTTTCTTCCCACCTGAAGATAGCCATTTTGAATTTACTTCAGAGGATGACATTTTAGTAGTGCACCCCTCACAATAGGATATGGGTACTTGTTATGGGTCGGAGCATCCTTTCAGCTTTCTCGCTTCTTTATTTTATGCAGTGGTATTTCCTTTACTGAACCACTGCTCCCTTCAGAGAAATGTTAAATCATCATCACACAACTTGGAACAGACCCAGTCATAGCACCCCAAGGAGCTGATACAGATGTGTCAGCTCTGTGTAAGTATTCACGTAGACAGAAACAGTCAGAGTAAAGCCTTAACTCTTGCCTTAATTCCTCCCTCTTATGCCTTGGAATTCTCAGGTTTTCAAGTCTTACACAGCACACAAACTACAGACCTGGTAAAACAGGATGAGTTCAGGCTTCATTTCACTCAATCTTGACTCTGAGGGCTGAATTCTTTAATCTGCTGTGGCCAATTTGTATCACTCAGCAGCACAAAGTGGCTATATTCTGGTTCGAGGTGGCCAGTGGAGAATCCCTTCTTTGTAGGGGAATATTGCACTCCCATGAAGCTGGGAGAGGCAGTGCTAGCTACCTTCAGTGTAAGGGGCATCTCAGGGTAAGGGGTTGTTGTTCTGGAGGATGGGGTGGGTCTGGATATGAAAGGGGTGTGGTGGTGGTGGTGAACTCCACTATGCCTATTCCTCACAGGTGTGCAATAAAATCACATAGGGACATTACACTGGTGATATAAATTAGAGCAACTGCTTTATCTTGTACTGAACTGAGTTGTGCAAGATCAGGATGCTGGGAGCTGCACCTTCCCCTGGTCCAAGCAGAGCTTGCTCTCAGGAAAGAATCTACTCCTGAATTTCCAGACTGGAGTGTCGTAAAAGTTACTTTAACTTTTTGGCTTTGAAGCTTCTTTTTGTTTTTGTTTGTTTACTCTCTAGGGCAGTGGGACAGAACAATTCAATTACTATCAGTGGCTGCCTGCTGGGATGAGGAGTAACTAGGAATGGGGCCCTCGAGACAGAACATCCAATTGGAAAATCTCCCACTGACTCATCTCCTCCCAAAGATCATCTGTAAGCGCGTTTGACTTCTGCTTCTGATTTTCAGGGTTTATTGTATGTTTACTTTAAAGTTCCAGCTTATTGTGTGCTCAGTTGTGGCCCCACTCAAATAAACAAGAAGTTTTGTCATTGGCTTTAGTAGGAGCAGGATTTGGCCCTATGCAAGTTGTATAATAATTCTGCATGTGCTTTTCTTTGTGAAGCAGAGCTTAAATTTGTTAGCTTTTTCAAAAATAGAGTGGTAAAAAATGGAATATATACTTGGCTTTTATCTTCAAACACTTTACAAAGATAAATTAATCCTCCCAACACCTATCACAATACAGTTCAAGCGGCATATGGGGCCACCTCCAGTGCATAAACCCCATATTAAGCAGCCATTAAAATATATCTTCTAAGGTTCCTGGACAATTTTGGTCAACCGCTGCGCTTTTTATCAGTTTCATTGTACTTTTTTCTTTGTCACTGATCATTCTAAAAGGTTGGGATGGGGGCAGGAGAACTAATGAAACTGCATGTATCAGGAATGTCTTTTTTCCATCTTTTTGTAGTCGCTTCTTAATAGAATAACTCCAAAAAGCTGTGGAGCCAGATGAGTCAGTTGTGCGTGTGTGGTGTTGTTAGTCCCAGTTCAGTGCTTTAACCACAAGGCCATTTTTCCTCTCTTAATTAGATCATTATCAGACAGATTCTTTTTCTGTCTTTAGATTGTGAGCAATATGGGGCAGGGCCCAGGGCTTTAAGTGCTTAGAACAGGGATGGACTGGGGGCTGCATTTCACTTCCCAGATCATTTTATCCGGTCCACCATCGCCTAGCTCTTGGCAGGCTATCCAGCGGCACCAGGGCCAGGAAAGGGGCAGGGCTTTCTGAGGGGGCCCTGCCTGCACAAAGATACATGTGTCACATGACTCAGTGACAAGAGCCAATCGGTTGGAGCAGGGAGCCAAGTCGCACCCCAAGGGACAGGAGCAGCCACTGTGGACTGAGTGCAGGGTGCGCTTACTCTCCAACCCTCTTGTTTCCCTCTCCATGTCATGCCCCTATAACAATCTTGGGGTTCATTAAATAACAAGCCAGTGAATGAGACAGGAATAAAACTTTAATAAAACAAACTGGAGAGTGTCTCTGGTGAACTGCTCTGCACAGCCATGTGGTGTTTCCAACCCTCGCCTCCAGGGCACAGCTCCAAATTCTCACACTCCCAACACAGTCCCTTATCAGGGAGCATCTCTAAATCACAATCTTTCATAAACATCTCTCTATACACCCCTTGGCCCCACAAAGAGTTGTGCCTCTACTACCGTAAAGTTTCCCATCCTTGGTCCAGAACACTGAGGATGCTACCAGTGATAAATAAGAACATTAGCACTTTACAGCTACTGATATAAAGTAAATCTGTGTGACTAAAAGTACCAATTTATTTTGGCAGATTGCTTGATAGGTATACTTTAACTAAACCCAAGTCCAGTATTTGCAGGTATGATCACTGCCAAAATGCACAATGAAACAAGGAATCTGTTCATTGATCTCTCTATAACAGCTGGTAGAAATAGCCCACATTATTAACCACTGCAGCATGGCATTTTTTGAAGGCTTTATTTTCATCTGGGAGGAGGAAGGTGATATAAGACAGGATTTTGAAGCTGTTGGTTTTACCAGTCAGATTGACTGTGGAAAGACTTTTAATCTTTGGTATCAGTTTCGAGGCTTTATAGTGAAACCTTTTTTTCTTTCTTTTTTTAAAAATGACTAATACCTTGGGACTAGTCAGTCACTTACTCGTTTTCCTCTTTGACTTGAGGTGAGAGTGAGGGCTTGATTCTCATATACATTTGTGAGGCATGGTGACAACATTAAAACTTCCTTGTGCTGCCAGAATGATGTAAAATGGCCTCCGTGTAACTGAGAATTCAGGCCTGGATGTATGCCCTCAGTGGCCTGGGCTAATACCTTCACTTGGATGTTCTTCCATTCCAGAAGAGGAAACATATGATCGAGCACTTGCGGCACATTCCATCACTGAGTACACCCTTCTGGGGAACCAGCATTCCATTTTTACTGTCGAACAGCTGCAGGTACAGTAAAGCTGCGGACAGACATGTGACAGCTGTGAGTTTGCTGTATTGATTTTGAACTCTGCACAGCACTCACTAGTTCTTTGTCATTTTAGATGAAGTGGATTGCACAAAGACTAAGTTGCATATTAATCATAGCTCACCGTCTGTAAGAGGTGAGCAAAGGTGCTTTGTTCTGGGATGCTCGTTTGGCACATGCCAAATTGATATAGTAATGATTCGTGTGGTTGTGAAACTGAACATATTTTCCCAGTGTCCCTTTTACCTCCACAATTCTTCTATTACAGCAGTGTTAAGGGCCTGTGACTTTAAACATTGCATATTCGAAAGGGTGCTTTTTATCTAGCAGCAAGCTGAAACTTGTTTTAGAAGGTCTCCGCCTGACTAGATTAAATTTAAAACAATGTTCTGTCGTCGTCCAGGAGAAGGTGAGGACACTTACATATGCAGAGTAAATAGAAATAATGACAATGCTCAATGATTGAGGCAAGGGCTTTGAGCTCTTTTCATCTCAGGCACCCTTTTGCTGTGTCTTTTTTAAGCATTGTGCTTTTTTTCTTAGTTGTGCACTTCAAAAGTTTGAGAAAACAATTTTCAAAGGCCCTGGAAATAAAAAACCAGTTGCCTCTTGAACACTTGGAGGCACGTCTCTTCAGTGCAGGTTCCTTCCATGCCACATTTCAACTTTAGAACCCTCAGCTATTTCACCTTCAGAGCTGTTCAGAATCACACTTTTTAAAGGGAAAGTGTATTTTATTTTTTAAATGCTTTGTGTTCTCAAAAACGCTGTACTGTTTTTGTTCAGACTTTCCAAATAAATTCACCTTTGGGCAGAGATCAACCCTAGAAAATTTCAGCTGAAAAATTGTTGTTTTTTTTCAAAAGCTATGGGTGGCAGAAAACAGGGTTCGAATAGAAGTTTATACAGCCTTAATGATAGTGGTGGCCACTTCCACTCCTATTATAAAATACCACTTTCTGTTTCTTCCTGTGGAAAGGGATACATACAGATCCTGCAAATGTTTATGCATATGAGTAATTTCCACATGTCAATAGTCTTGTTAGCTTCAGTGGGACTATTCACACACACATATATAAGTGTTTTGAGGATCATGGTCATACCACAACAAGGTCCACATGTAAATATAAGCATGGAAGGATTAGAATTTTATTGGTAAATGTCAATTTCACTGTACACACACAAACCAATGAAAAAATATTTCCATTGATCATAACTGAAATGTGCAGATAGGCTAACAAAGAAAAATACTGCTTGAGCTCATGAGTCCCATCTCATTGGGTATAAATGAGTTACAATGAAAGTTGCATACAGCATGTATTTAAGCTCTGCTAAAACAGGCAGATTATAAAACTCTAATGGTTTGAATCTTAATGTTTACTGTCATTACGTAATTGTCTGACACTCCCAACCCCTTATTTCCTGCAACTTTGAAAATTTAAATGGACAAAAATTGAAACAAAATGTGTACAGCCCTTCATTTTTTGCCACTGTGCAAATTTAAATAGATGTGAAAAAATGCTTAAAATAAACGTCAATGTTATCTGTCAAAATTATTTAAAAAAATCGAATCCTGCCAAGCCTCTGTAAATTCTACTGAAATCACTAGGTATTTTATTTGCATTGGGGGTACAGGATTGAGATAAGACTAGATAGGACATTCGGAAATGTAAGGGCTAAGTTTTAAAATATTTCCCTGGGATCTGCATTAGAAAAAGAAAGGAAACAGTGCTGGGTCTGAGCTGCATACCTGTACAGTCCCACATAGAAGTAGGTATGAGTAGTATAGCAACGAGGGCAGTATAAATGTTTAGATATATGTAGATTTTTGTGTGTGGTATACAAAAGTTGGACTCTGTAGTAGTGAGTGCGAAGGTGAACCTTTATTTAGCCAGCCTCAGATCTGATATTTCCTTATGTCTCTAATTCCCAGATGGATTAATAGTCCATAATATTACCATGAGGAGGGCCACATTTTCCCATTATATAGGCACATTCAACCTGGCAGGGACTAAACAATCCAGGAGTAGGCTATGGAGCATATTACAATACACCTGCCATAATTAAAGCTGCATGCCAATTAAACCTGGCCAGGGAAAGATGTGTCTGTGTGACACTGGAAGATCCTAGATCTGTGGGGAGGAGTTTGATGCAAATGTCAACTCCCTGATTAGCAATTTCATCATAATGTTATATGTAGCCCCTCCCCGAAGTGTGGTTTAAGCTTCCTCTCTTTTCTCTCCCAGGTGCTTGGTACTACCAATATTTGGAGTGGCTTCTCCCCAATCCTTGCATGAGTTTGGGTTTTTTGGGGGTTAGGGGGTGGGAGTGTTTGGTGCCTCCACTCAAAGAGGTTTCTTGATGTGCCCAATACACAGGGGTACTGTCCTTTGAGGAATCAATGATAATACTACAAGCCGGAAAAGAGAGTAAAGCCTGGTATGAAGGGGATAATAAAGTAAATAAAATAAGCACCAGCGAAGGAACACCATGCCAAAATTAACAGCATAAAAGAGTGGGGGACTTTATCAGGGATACGAAAATAGGATCTTGGGAAGGAAAAGATTAAGGTTAATTAGTTATAAATAACAAATTCCCCACCTTCTAATACTCAGAAACTCCTCTAAACCCAACTCCCTCCATCACACCTTCCTGAGGCAGATTGTTTGGCCAAGACTGTATTGTCCTGAGATGGAGTGTAGCAGCACTGTGGCACCGAACAGCTTAAACAAAAGTCACCTTGTTTTTGCTTCTCCCCTTGGTGGGTCTAGGTCCTCTCCTGACTCCAAATGGTCTTGCTGGTTTTCCCTGGTCTGGAATCCTTCTGGGGTCTCAGCTGGCTCTAAGCAGCTGGTACTGGGTTGGATCTCTCTGTCGAAGTCTCTCTTGATACTGATCATTGCAGTGCTGGAGCCACCTGAGCCCTGCAGCCAGAGTCTCAGAGCAGTACTACTGCCTTTGGGGAAGAGGAAATTTAGCAGGGACTCACTCCTTGAACCACCCTGTGTCTCTTCCAGCTTTCAAAATCTTCCTCTGCAATTTGTCGCCTTTTCCCCAGATAACTTGCTTGGTGTAGTGTAGCCCTGGCTTGTCACTGGTCTAGTGGACTGCTTGTCCTGATCACACAGGGCAGAAGCCTTCATAATTGGCCCCGGCAAGGGGTTCTCGTCTATTCTGTCTCCAGCCCTCACTCCAAGCATGCTGGGACAAAGATCTGAGGGCTTTGGTAGCCATCATCATTGTAGTCCTTTTGGCAGAGCCCCCTAGAGGCTCAGACCCAAATGCCAGGAGCTTGAAAATGCCAAGTAGGGGTTACATATAAATTCCTCACACCTTGGGTTAAACAAAAATCACTCTTTGCTAATCTCATTAATCCCTTCATAAAGCACTTCCCACATAGACCAAAGTAACTTTTAAAGTAACCTTCCCTGTGTAATCTTTAGCAGCTAAGATTACTGCTCTGCATCTCCTTGAAGCATCAGTTGCAAAATGTCTCTCTTAGCTATTATGCACCTGTTTCATGGAACTTGCTGAGTGGAATGTATCTACCTTTCCCCAAATTTCAGATTGTAAACTGAGGTATTTGGGATTACCTGGGGAAATGAAACTCAAACATGCAGAAATGTATGGCAAGTATCATACATAAAAGGAGAAAAAAAACACAAAATTTGCTTTTACAAAGGCTTTGTAGTTAGGCAAAACTGCAAATAGCATTTGCTCAGGAATTCTGCTGTAAGCAAAACATGGTTTTCATCAGCCTTTCCGAAGCAAAATTGGCTTCTGAATACATCTTTCCACAGTGCTTGTTCCAAAAAGTGAAATAGAATTGGTGCCATCTGTTAAGAAATGTGCAAATACTTTAAAACTGGTGCCACCTGCAGGTTGATACCAGGGCAATAATTAGCACATATGAAGTTGTTATTCGATGTTGTTTTGACAGCATGCAGCCCATTAGCAGAAATTATGATACCCACAGGGAATTTTCAGGTTTCTGTTCATATTGATGGATACTCAGGAAATAAGTGATCCTTTTGCAAAATCTCATAATTCATGCTGTAACATTACAGTACACATTAGGGCAAATGACTGTAACATGATAAAATAAAGCTTGCTCCTATAGTTTTTACTTGTGCAAAACTCAATGAAAACAATAAACCAAATTCACCCTTGTCTTAAATCAATGGAATTATACCAGGAATGAACTTGGCCAATTGAGCCCCACTATTGAAGGTCTACTCCAATTAGTCTTCAGTGAGCAAAAAGACTAAGAAAAATCTTCATAGTGTCTATTCTAGTGCTCACTGGCTGTTATGTAGTCCCAGATACAAAATATTGTTCTGCACTAAAAAAAAATATTGTTCTGCACTAAACTAACAGTTAATTGAATGCAGCTAATTATCCCTTGAGCCTATATTTATCTTCTGAATGTCACAAACCCTGATATACATTTGACAGGGAACTTCTTGAATGGAGGTATGCTACACATGGCAAATCTCTTCAAATCTCATTGCTTTAATTTGAAGTCTCTGAAAGCTGCTATAAGCTACTTAAGACCAGATGGTGGCCCATATTGCATGACTGTTCAGAAGAATAAAGAGGCATCAGGCACTCCTAGTTACCCTGACCACAAGGAGCAGCATGGAGGGGAAAGCAGCCTCCATGGGGCTGCTACATCCTCTCTAAGTATGTGGGCAGTAGTGTATGCAGAAAGGCTAGAACCTTGGCTCTGTCCTCCAAAATGCCTTGTGCACCAGTGCCAGTACATCAGGGGACATACGATCCACTAGATCTAGACTCCCCCTGCTCCTATCTTATGAGAAAACTGGGAAACAGATTGGGACTTTGAGGCACAAGCTGGCTGCCATTCTGTTACTTGAGCGTTGCAGCTACAAGCCACACAGCTATAGGAGCGGTCTTAGTGCGCCAAATCCTGCCGTCTTCAAGACTTATTTGCTCACAACTCCCACTAAAGTCAATGGGTAGAGTCTTGAGTAAGGACTTCAGGATTTGGCCCACTATTTGGAAACAATGAACTAAATTCTGCCCTTACTTATAATCATGCAATGTCCCTGAAGTAGGGTTGCACAAGCCTAATAGAGGGCAGAATTTAGCCCCATAAGAGTAACAGTGGTGGTGTTCTGCTCTGCCTGTCACTTACATGGAAACAAGTACCAAGAGTCAGGCAGGTTTTTATTTTTGTTTGTCTGGCTATGGTAATCTGCAGAGGTGCTGATAAGCAACATAGAATCATATGGGTGGACGGGACCGCATCTAGTCCAATCCCCTGCCAAGTTGCAGGATTTGTTTTGTCTAAACCATCCAAGACAGATGGCTGTCAAGCCTCCTTCTGAAAATCTCTTGTGAAGGAGCTTCCACAACCTCCTTAGGCAGTCTGTTCCATCTTGAGGTCACCTTGAGAACCTCAGAAATTCTGTAGAAGTATGTGGAAATTCCAAGGTCCCTGTGTTTCACTGGGCCAGTGGCTCTCTACCTGGAGAACTTATGAAGTCTATAATGTGGACAGGCAACAAACCAAGGGATCATGAAAAGATCTGGATGTTTGGATGATCCTCTGGATTGATCCAGAGTTGTGCTGGAGAAGTGCTGCAGTTCATGTATGGGACTCTTGTCTTGAAATCACTGAGGGTATGTCTACACTACGGAATTAGGTCGAATTTATAGAAGTCGGTTTTTTAGAAATCGGTTTTATATATTCGAGTGTGTGTGTCCCCACAGAAAATGCTCTAAGTGCATTAAGTGCATTAACTCGGCAGAGTGCTTCCACAGTACCGAGGAAAGCGTCGACTTCTGGAGTGTTGCACTGTGGGTAGCTATCCCACAGTTCCCATAGTCTCCGCTGCCCATTGGAATTCTGGGTTGAGATCCCAATGCCTGATGGGGCTAAAACATTGTCGCGGGTGGTTCTGGGTACGTATCGTCAGGCCCCCGTTCCCTCCCTCCCTCTGTGAAAGCAAGGGCAGACAATCGTTTAGCGCCTTTTTTCCTGAATTATCTGTGCAGACGCCATACCACGGCAAGCATGGAGCCCGCTCAGGTAACCGTCACCGTATGTCTCCTGGGTGCTGGCAGATGCGGTACTGCATTGCTACACAGTAGCAGCAACCCATTGCCTTCTGGCAGCAGACGGTGCAATACGACTGGTAGCAGTCATCGTCATGTCCGAGGTGCTCCTGGCCACGTCGGCCGGGAGCGCCTGGGCAGACATGGGCGCAGGGACTAAATTTGGAGTGACTTGACCAGGTCATTCTCTTTAGTTCTGCAGTCAGTCCTATTGAACCGTCTTATGGTGAGCAGGCAGGCGATACGGATTGCTAGCAGTCGTACTGTACCATCTTCTGCTGGGCAGGCAAGAGATGAGGATGGCTAGCAGTCATATTGTACCATCTTCTGCTGGGCAGCCATGCGATGTGGATGGCTAGCAGTTCTTCTGCACCGTCTGCTGCCAGCCAAAGATGTAAAAGATAGATGGAGTGGATCAAAACAAGAAATAGACCAGATTTGTTTTGTACTCATTTGCTTCCCCCCCTCCCCTGTCTAGGGGACTCATTCCTCTAGGTCACACTGTAGTCACTCACAGAGAAGGTGCAGCGAGGTAAATCTAGCCATGTATCAATCAGAGGCCAGACTAACCTCCTTGTTCCAATAAGAACAATAACTTAGGTGCACCATTTCTTATTGGAACCCTCCGTGAAGTCCTGCCTGAAATACTCCTTGATGTAAAGCCACCCCCTTTGTTGATTTTAGCTCCCTGAAGCCAATCCTGTAAGCCGTGTCGTCAGTCGTCCCTCCCTCCGTCAGAGCAACGGCAGACAATCGTTCCGAGCCTTTTTTCTGTGCGGACGCCATACCAAGGCAAGCATGGAGGCCGCTCAGCTCACTTTGGCAATTAGGAGCACATTAAACACCACACGCATTATCCAGCAGTATATGCAGCACCCGGAACCTGGCAGAGCGATACCGGGCGAGGAGGCGACGTCAGCGCGGTCTCGTGAGTGATCAGGACATGGACACAGATTTCTCTGAAAGCATGGGTCCTGCCAATGCATGCATCATGGTGCTAATGGGGCAGGTTCATGCTGTGGAACGCTGATTCTGGGCTCGGGAAACAAGCACAGACTGGTGGGACCGCATAGTGTTGCGGGTCTGGCACGATTCCCAGTGGCTGCGAAACTTTTGCATGCGTAAGGACACTTTCATGGAACTTTGTGACTTGCTTTCCCCTGCCCTGAAGCGCATGAATACCAAGATGAGAGCAGCCCTCACAGTTGAGAAGCGAGTGGCGATAGCCCTGTGGAAGCTTGCAACGCCAGACAGCTACCGGTCAGTTGGGAATCAATTTGGAGTGGGCAAATCTACTGTTGGGGCTGCTGTGATGCAAGTAGCCCACGCAATCAAAGATTTGCTGATATCAAGGGTAGTGACCCTGGGAAATGTGCAGGTCATAGTGGATGGCTTTGCTGCAATGGGATTCCCTAACTGTGGTGGGGCCATAGATGGAACCCATATCCCTATCTTGGCACCGGAGCACCAAGCCGGCGAGTACATAAACCGCAAGGGGTACTTTTCAATAGTGCTGCAAGCTCTGGTGGATCACAAGGGACGTTTCACCAACATCAACGTGGGATGGCCGGGAAAGGTACATGACGCTCGCATCTTCAGGAACTCTGGTCTGTTTCAAAAGCTGCAGGAAGGGACTTTATTCCCAGACCAGAAAATAACTGTTGGGGACGCTGAAATGCCTATATGTATCCTTGGGGACCCAGCCTACCCCTTAATGCCATGGCTCATGAAGCCGTACACAGGCAGCCTGGACAGTAGTCAGGAGCTGTTCAACTACAGGCTGAGCAAGTGCAGAATGGTGGTAGAATGTGCATTTGGATGTTTAAAGGCGCGCTGGCGCAGTTTACCGACTCGCTTAGACCTCAGCGAAACCAATATTCCCACTGTTATTACTGCTTGCTGTGTGCTCCACAATATCTGTGAGAGTAAGGGGGAGATGTTTATGGCGGGGTGGGAGGTTGAGGCAAATCGCCTGGCTGCTGGTTACGCGCAGCCAGACACCAGGGCGGTTAGAAGAGCACAGGAGGGCACGGTACGCATCAGAGAACTTTGAAAACCAGTTTCATGACTGGCCAAGCTACGGTGTGAACGTTCTCTTTGTTTCTCCTTGATGAAACCCCCCGCCCCTTGGTTCACTCTACTTCCCTGTAAGCTAACCACCCTCCTCTCCTCCCTTCAATCATTGCTTGCAGAGGCAATAAAGTCATTGTTGCTTCACATTCATGCATTCTTTATTCGTTCATCACAAAAATAGGGGGATGACTACCAAGGTAGCCCAGGAGGGGTGGTGGAGGAGGGAAGGAAAATGCCACACAGCACTTTAAAAGTTTACAACTTTAAAATTTATTGAATGCCAGCCTTCTTTTTTTTTGGGCAATCCTCTGTGGCGGAGTGGCTGGTTGGCCGGTGGCACCCCCACCGCGTTCTTGGGCGTCTGGGTGTGGAGGCTATGGAACTTGGGGAGGAGGGCGGTTGGTTACACAGGAGCTGTAGTGGCAGTCTGTGCTCCAGCTGCCTTTGCTGCAGCTCAACCATACACTGGAGCATACTGGTTTGGTCCTCCAGCAGCCTCAGCATTGAATCCTGCCTCCTCTCATCACACTGCCGCCACATTTGAGCTTCAGCCCTGTCTTCAGCCCGCCACTTACTCTCTTCAGCCCGCCACCTCTCCTCCCGGTCATTTTGTGCTTTCCTGCACTCTGACATTATTTGCCTCCATGCATTCGTCTCTGCTCTGTCAGTGTGGCAGGACAGCATGAGCTCAGAGAACATTTCATCACGAGTGCGTTTTTTTTTCTTTCTAATCTTCACTAGCCTCTGGGAAGGAGAAGATCCTGTGATCATTGAAACACATGCAGCTGGTGGAGAAAAAAAAAGGGACAGCGGTATTTAAAAAGACACATTTTATAAAACAGTGGCTACACTCTTTCAGGGTAAACCTTGCTGTTAACATTACATACATAGCACATGTGCTTTCGTTACAAGGTCGCATTTTGCCTTCCCCCACCGCGTGGCTACCCCCTCAACCCTCCCCCCTCCCCGTGGCTAACAGCGGGGAACATTTCTGTTCAGCCACAGGCAAACAGCCCAGCAGGAACGGGCTCCTCTGAGTGTCCCCTGAAGAAAAGCACCCTATTTCAACCAGGTGACCATGAAAGATATCTCACTCTCCTGAGGATAACACAGAGAGATAAAGAACGGATGTTGTTTGAACGCCAGCAAACATACACTGCAATGCTTTGTTGTACAATGATTCCCGAGTACGTGTTACTGGCCTGGAGTGGTAAAGTGTCCTACCATGAAGGACGCAATAAGGCTGCCCTCCTCAGAAACCTTTTGCAAAGGCTTTGGGAGTACATCCAGGAGAGCCGCAAATGCCAGGGCAAAGTAATCCTTTCACATGCTTGCTTTTAAACCATGTACAGTATTTTAAAAGGTACACTCACCAGAGGTCCCTTCTCTGCCTGCCGGGTCCAGGAAGCAGCCTTGGGTGGGTTTGGGGGGTACTGGCTCCAGGTCCAGCGTGAGAAACAGTTCCTGGCTATCGGGAAAACTGGTTTCTCCGCTTGCTTGCTGTGAGCTATCTACAACCTCCTCCTCCTCATCATCTTCTTCGTCCCCAAAACCTGCTTCCGTGTTGCCTCCATCTCCATTGAAGGAGTCAAACAACACGGCTGGGGTAGTGGTGGCTGAACCCCCTAAAATGGCATGCAGCTCATCATAGAAGCGGCATGTTTGGGGCTCTGACCCGGAGCGGCCGTTCGCCTCTCTGGTTTTCTGGTAGGCTTGCCTCAGCTCCTTAAGTTTCACGCGGCACTGCTTCGGGTCCCTGTTATGGCCTCTGTCCTTCATGCCCTGGGAGATTTTGACAAAGGTTTTGGCATTTCGAAAACTGGAACGGAGTTCTGATAGCACGGATTCCTCTCCCCATACAGCAATCAGATCCCGTACCTCCCGTTCAGTCCATGCTGGAGCTCTTTTGTGATTCTGGGACTCCATCATGGTCACCTCTGCTGATGAGCTCTGCATGGTCACCTGCAGCTTGCCACGCTGGCCAAACAGGAAATGAGATTCAAAAGTTCGCGGTTCTTTTCCTGTCTACCTGGCCAGTGCATCTGAGTTGAGAGTGCTGTCCAGAGCGGTCACAATGGAGCACTCTGGGATAGCTCCCGGAGGCCAATACCGTCGAATTGTGTCCACAGTACCCCAAATTCGACCCGGCAAGGCCGATTTAAGCGCTAATCCACTTGTCAGGGGTGGAGTAAGGAAATTGATTTTAAGAGCCCTTTAAGTCGAAATAAAGGGCTTCATCGTGTGGACGGGTGCAGGTTTACATCGACTTAACGCTGCTAAATTCGACCTAAAGTCCTAGTGTAGACCAGGGCTGAGATCTCTTGCTTCTATGAGGAAGTGGGTTGCAAGACTGAGGTGACCTTTCTATTGCTAAAGCATCCATGGAAATTTGGGTCTTGAATGCTCCAGCCTGTGATGCTGAGTAGGGCTAGTGGAAAATTTTCCATTGAAATGTTTTTGACAGAAAATTGGGTTTTCAATTAAACAACAATTTTTTTGCAGGAAGTATCATCTTTCCTTCAACAGTTTTCAACTTTTCAATGAAAAACGGAAAACCAAAATATTTTTGGCTGAAAATAGTGGAAAATGTTTGTTTTTTATGATGAAAAGTTGAATTTGCATCAGTGAACCAAAGTCAGAGAACTTTGTAGGGGTGGAGTAAAGTGGGAATGCTCTTAGTAATCTTTTTCTCTTAAAAAAATAAAAATATAATGATCACGCTGGCAGTCACAGGATTTGGCATTCCGAATGGCAAAGGTTTTGTCTATGACAGCGAGTCATTGTTCTCTTCACTGTCCAGCTATGTTTGCAAATTTTATAATTACAAACCGAAAGGCCAAGATATGTTGCATTTCATCACCCCCAATTGTGTGTGAGAACATATATCCCCATGTATTTATTTATTTTTACATGCAAATGTATAAAGTACCTATTACATGTTATATCTAGATGCTGAGACAAAAATTAGAAAATGGAAAACTACAAATGGTTTGGTAATATGGACATGAAATTGGACAGCTCCAATTCTAGCCTGTTTCTCCTTTGACCTCCAACAACCAGTCCCCTGCCTGTGAAAATACCAGTCTAAGCAGTTGTATTACATCTTAAATGCTGCCCAGCTGTGGACCATAGCAGGAATGAGTTCTAAAGATGATGGGCTTCCTTTGAAAATGCCTTGGAGTTCAATTCCAGCTGGCAGTACCTGCTAGGATTGGGTAAGGGAGTGTGTGTTTGTGAATGGTTAATGCATTATCTTTGTACTTAACAATGATAAATGCTGTGCAAACACTCCTCTTTTCATGAATTTTAAACTGTCGCTTCCTTTCAATCTTTTCATTCCCCCCTTGTTTATGAATGAATTTACTCTTCCTGGAATGGAAGGACAAATAGTAAAGTCAGCCTGACACAGTGTGAGTTAGGGCAGTGCACGGTCCTCTGCTCAGCTGTCTGTGCATCTCATTCCTGACATAGAGAATCACAGGAAGCCCTGGACTGGAGTAGCAGTGGGTCTCCGAACAGATACTACTGAAAATGCCAAGCAGTTTTGTGATGTACATGAATGAGGGGACTAGGACAAGAGCCACAGAATAAATCATAGTCAAAAGATTATTTTTTGTTCTTAAAACAATCCTGTTTATCTTGATAGGCAGCATGCCGTGTTCCAACACCAAAGAGTTGCTTTGTTCTTTAGGGACCCTGTACCGTACTCTACGTGGAGTGGCTTCTCCATTTAGTACATCATTAGGGTGACTTTATTCAAGTGATTTAGAGCAGAAAATGATGCAGCTTGGCAGGGCAGCAATGGATCATGGTAAATTATCTTCAGATGGTTTTAACCATGTTCTATTTGAATCTGAATGTCAAGCCTTATTCCTCACAGTATTTAAACCTGAAAAATATAGGGACTTTTCCAAAAGAGCATGGCCATAAAACTGTTTAGCCAGCTGAATTTCACATGCCTGAGAATTTGCAGCCCTATTCAGCACTATACAGAACAGATTAAAAATGTGCTGTAAACTATCTCTGCTGCAGGCTTAGTAAATTGCATCCTGCTCTTTAACAGTGTATGTGCCTCTCGAGAAGTGAAGGTTGCATCCATTTGGAAGCATGTTTACATCCTTCAAAAAGTAATGAAAAAAACCTTTTACAAAGGTAAAATATATACTAGGTGCTCTGTTTTAGAACTCTGTAAAATGAGCCACCTCTTGCTGAGACCTTCCAAAGGAGGGAGGACAGTTGGTAATTTAATATTACAAGGGACACTGAGGAAACGGAATGCAAATTTGTTTATATAGGATCTAATTGTGTTGACAGAGGCATAAGTCGCTAGATTTAAAATCCTCATGTGTGCACCTGAAGTAAACCAAAAACATTTTTTTTTTTTTTTACCACCACACATTGCTTTGCTTTTATATCCCATTAAATTTCCAGGGCTATTGTGACAGATGTTATACTGAACGTTTCTGACAGATGCTATCTACTTTTTACTTGTGCCATTTTTTTATTCATACAATACCAACTGAATTTACCAGCTGCCTCGATCCAATGATTTAAGAAATGTATTCCATGGCTCGCAGGCATTTATAGTTAAAGCTCTTTATTTTAGGTTTAGATTTTGAGGCTGGCCAAACTGTGGCCTTGTTAAATGTGGCCTGTCCTCTGAAGGGAACACGTGCAACTTTGCCACTGTCTGAATGCCTTTCTCATCTGATTGGAAAAAACCATCTGTGATGGACCAGGAGTATGAAGAGAAGAAGTGAAAGGTAGAAAGAAGCTGCCGAGGAGGAGGGGAATTTAATATTGCTATTGTTGTTGTTAATTCATGCCGAGGCTGCACATCTAGGGCTTCTTCCAGGTCAGGGTCCTACCCTGCTAGGCACTGGGCACACAGATAGTAAATAACAGTCCCTGCCCCAGATTACACACAGTCTAATAGACAAAACATAACAGGTAGAGGACACAAACAAACAGGTAGGCAATGGTGGGAGGGAGAACAAGGTAACAAAAGTAATAGGATGTTTTAGTATAGACTAGCTATGTGTGCAATTTTTAGCCACTCAGTAGCAGTAAACACAACTCACTACCTATGAGTTGATAGAACACAATTCCTCATTTTCAAGATTGGTAATCAGCTAACAGCTTTTCAGACATCAGATCAGAGTCACATGTCACTCTGCATTGAATATTGCCCCAATTTAAATTGGAGAATTGTTTTCTCCACCACCTGTTGGTGTATTTCAAGTATAAAGAAAAAATGTCATGGAGGTTTTTGGAGAGTATCTGTTGGTTTTTGGCTACCTGGAAATGTCAGATTACATTCCAGGAAGTGAAACTGAACATTTCTATTTCCATCTGGATTTGCAGCGATGTTTCCATATGTTGTAGGATACTGGATTCATGCCAAAGGAAAGCACAGATCTCTGTTTTCAAAGAGTGAGATGTTGAACCTGTGACAATGTTTTGGTGTAGACATTACTTCTATTATCTAAAATGACCTAGGCAGATGCAATAATTTTATCTGATAAATACTCTGTGTTACGGTGAAAGATGTTCTCTACAAGTACTGAACCAGAATATTTAGCAATATGAAAGACTTATTAAGCTATTTAATCCATTCTCTGCTATTGTTCTGGAGCTGGACAATACTTTTGTAATGAAAACCAGGCGAGACTAGACTGGTGCAATGTTTCACAACCATGCTGTTTATATGTGAACAAGCTAATTTCTAACTGGCTGGAGATTTGTTTTTCTTTAACTGTTGTCACTGAATAATGACCACATACAACATTGTCAGAATCAGGGTGTCTTCTTTTGTCCTATAAAACTGCACCCTTAAAATCATGCAATAAAAATATAAATGAAATCACACACATTGAATTTGAGATTAGTCAAACAAACCACAGGCCAAAATCCTTAGGTTTTATGTGGTTGCTTTTTCCATATTACCAACCCAAAGTATCACAAATCATTAGTCGGGGCCCAAAATATCATGAGAGTTTTTAAAGATAAATTCTGGGTTCTTTTTATTTGTTTTGTGAATTTTGAGCCTTTCGGGTGCATTACAGTCACAATTTCAACCTATTCTCTGTAACAAAGTATATCAACTTAGCTATTTTTTTTTTAAAGTGAGAGTCTCACGTGTAACCACTTATCTTTAAGAATTGGGGATTTTATTGTGGCTTTTACTCTTTACACAGCAGACATAATATGATGGAACCATACAGGCACAGAGAGAGCCAAACAACAGTATTTCATATACAACATAGAAGGCCAGATTCATAGATACACTGCTGCTCTGGGAGGGTTCTGGTGGCTTCTGAAACATAGAAGACAGTAAGGGCCATTAGAAGGGTCACAAACTATTTAATGGGGATACTACCCCATTCCTGGTTTCAGAGTAGCAGCCGTGTTAGTCTGTATTCACAAAAAGAAAAGGAGTACTTGTGGCACCTTAGAGACTAACAAATTTATTTGAGCATAAGCTTTCGTGAGCTACATCCGATGAAGTGAGCTGTAGCTCACAAAAGCTTATGCTCAAATACATTTGTTAATCTCTAAGGTGCCACAAGTACCCCATTCCTATATACTACAGCTTTAAGTAAAACATTAACTCCTGAAACTTGCCATAAAACTGAGAGAGTTAGCAACACGGCTTTATGTTGGACTGTAAACATGATTTGGCCATAAATCCATTTTGGGTGGCCAGGGAGGATCATAGCTGTGGAACCTCAATAGAGCCAACCCTGTGAATTCAGAAATCATGAGATGGGACTAAAGCTAATGTGATTGTTAGTAATTATTATTTTAAAAAGGAATAAATCATGGGGTTTGGTCTGTTTTTTCTGTATGCCCTCAGCCCACACCTATATGTGTGCATGATGATTACAGGCTCAACATTTTACCTTAAATGAACACAATGTTCACACACACACAAATGCAGGTACTGACTTCCCTGTGCACCTGCTCCTCAACTTCCTCTTCTTCTCCATTGCCCAGAGCCCTCCATTCTCCCTGGCTCCTATAGCCCCCAATCATGGGTGGCGAGTTCTATGGGCCCGTGGTGCCCAGGCACATTCCTGTCCCAGGGGCCCAGCTCCAGCAAAGTTTCCCAGCCACACACACTCCCCCTGCGCTTCTCTCGGCCCCACATGCCACTCCCAGGTGATTTAAAACAGCCCGGGGGCTCCCGCCGCCACCCAGCAGTGCAGCAGGGCTGAGCGGCTTCCTGCATGCTCATTCCACGTGGCTGCCGGCAGGTCCTTGCAGCCCGTGTGTCAAGGTTCCTTCCCCACTCTGAACTCTAGGGTACAGATGTGGGGACCTGAATGAAAGACCCTCTAAGCTTATTCTTACCAGTTTAAGTTAAAAACTTCCCCAAGGTACAAATTTTGCCTTGTCCTTGAACTGTATGCTGCCACGTTTAAAGCATTTTAAACAAAGAACAGGGAAAGAGCCCACTTGGAGACGTCTTCCCCCAAAATATCCCCCCAAACCCTACACCCCCTTTCCTGGAGAAGGCCTGATAAGAATCCTCACCAATTGGTACAGGTGAACACAGACCCAAACCCTTGGATCTTAAGAACAATGAAAAAGCAATCAGGTTCTTAAAAGAAGAATTTTTAATTAAAGAAAAGGTAAAAGAATCACCTCTGTAAAATCAGGATGGTAAATACCTTACAGGGTAATCAGATTCAAAACATAGAGAATCCCTCTAGGCAAAACCTTAAGTTACAAAAAGACACAAAAACAGGAATATACATTCCATCCAGCACAGCTTATTTTACCAGCCATTAAACAAAAGGAAATCTAACGCATTTCTAGCTAGATTACTTACTACCTTAACAAGAGTTGTAAGTCTGCATTCCTGATCTGTTCCCGGCAAAAGCATCACACAGAAAGACTAACCCTTTGTTCTCCCCCCCAAATTTGAAAGTATCTTGTCCTCTCATTGGTCATTCAGGTGCCAGCGAGATTGAGAAGGTAGGAGCTGTAGAGCAGGTGCAGGGAGGCAGGCTTGCCCCATCCCCCCACACTGCAGTGCAGGAGGTATGGGGGTAATGAAAGTAGCACAGGGGAAGCCCCCTCCCCTGCGGGTTGGAGAGAGGGGGCAACTTCTAGAACCTGCTAGGGGCATGGGAGGGGCTGATGGAATGGAGGGCAGGGGCGGCAGGTTTGTAGAAATTTTGGTGGTGCCCAGAACCCTCCTCATGCACCCTGTGCGTTTTGGCTGTGCTCGTGCACCAGGTGTTACAACTGAGATACATAAATTTTTATAATGATCCCAAAAGAAACGGGGGGCCCAGAACTAATCTAAAACCTATGTGCTCAACAAAATACATACAGCCTTTTCTGTGGATACAAGATAATAGCTTGCATTCTCCTCCTCTCCCGCCTTAATTGGTCTAAGAGTCAGAGCTCCCCACAACTTGTTTTTAATAGCTCTTCTGCCACCTGCACTGTCCATCATGTATGTCTTGTCCAAAACAATAGATTTCATTTAGTGTGATATAGCATATTCCCTAGAGTCAAAGTTGTCTTCCCTACAGCAAGTTCTCTCACCATTTCTCTTCAGAGTCCAGATGGTCCTCAAATCAGAAATATAGAAACTGATTAGGATTTAGTTCTTTATTTCTGATAAGCTGCCAATGGAAAGTGTTCTGATACATATGATACAGAGTGTAGTAACACAGATATCCCTCCTGAATACAATAGAATTTCATCTGCTTTCACCCTGCAGGGATGTTGCATATTTTTTGCAGTGATTGTATTTTTTTTCCAGATATGATTTGGCAACCTAGGGTGTTTCATTTGCACTTATGTTTCTCAATTCTTCCCTCGCATACATCCTCTGCATCTCCAAGTATAGCAAACAGGCACCGGATCTTCACAATTGTACAAATGTGCATAGGCTGATGTTTTCAAAGCCAGATAGGGCACTAATTAGGTGACTGTGAACATCTCAGCCATAATCAGTGTGTGCAAATATACTGATTGCAAAGGTGACTGTAGAAATACGTTAGCCATGATTCAAGTGACCAGAAAAAGTTGCCTTAAAAATTCCCTAAATCCTTCTGAAACAAGGTAGGTGAGGTAATATCTTTTATTGGACCAGCTTCTGCTGGTGAGTGAGACAAGCTTTCAAGCTTACACATAACCTGCTCTTTTTCAGGTCTGGGAAACTAGCAGTGACACTCTGAGCTAGTTTCCCAGACCTGAAAAAGAGCAGGTTATGTGTAAGCTTGTCTCACACACCAACAGAAGTTGGTCCAATAAAAGATATTATCTCATCCACCTCGTCTCTCTAATATGCTTGGAGCAACATGGCTACAATATTAATCCTGCCAGTTTAGCTTCTTCTAAATCTGGAAACAATGCTGACCTCTTCTCTAATAAAACCAGAGACTCAATAACTTGATCATGCCCTTCCCTTCTTTATTACACTTATTCCAATCACGGAACAGAAACACCACATGACTAAAGTGACCCATCACACTGGTTAATGATGAATAGCAAATATGTGTGGCAAACACAGTACAAGAAGAACCAGAGACTGAAAAGGATTTGCATAAAACATTTCTTGTAGTATGGTATACTCCCATTTATCCAAAACCCTATTATCCTGACTGCCGCATTATCAGAATCCCTGCCTTGTCCCCCGTGTGTTTCATGGTAGGGGGCCAGGAAGAGATTCCAGTGATGTGGAGATTTGAATAATAGAGCAGAGACTTCTGGCCAGGACTGGGAGGAGGAAAAAGAGGATGAATCCCTAGCAGAAGGGGTGGTCACTCTGCTGCTGAATGGTTCCTGTGGCAGGACAGGGAGCGTTCTGCAGTCCCTGGGAGGGAGTGGGGCCATGACAATGGAGCTGCAGGGGGCTCCCTGCACTGCTACAGCCGGGGCTGGTGACCCCTACTCCCTGCAGGTGCTAGGTCTCAGCAGGGAGGCTGCAGTCCTGGTGCGGCAGAGCAGAGCTCTGGCTGGGAGCCTCTGCTGTGCCCTATCAGGACTGCAGCCTCCCCCACATCTTGCATCTGCAGGGATCAGAGGTCAGTTGCCCTTTGGCAGCGCAGGGAGCCCCCTGCTGTCATGTCAGTGTATGAGTGGGAAAGAGTAGAGACATCCTCCCTTCCCCCCCCAGGACTGTGTGAAGGAAAACAAGGCCCCGACCACAGGGGTGGCCACCCCACTGCTGAATGGCTGGATGGTTCCTGCCCCCTTGATTATCACAACTCCCAGTTACCTGAATACATTTGGTGTCCCCCATGCTATTTGGATAAATTGGATTATCCTGTATTTGACTTTATATTGTTCTAAAGATCAGTCGGTTTATCAAGAATTTGCCATCAGAATAAAGGTTAAATTACTCCAACTGTTCATTACAAATTATTTTCACAACTTTAAAAGTAAGTTTCCCTTTATTATTATTGTTTTATTAAGGTTTCAGAGTAACAGCCGTGTTAGTCTGTATTCGTAAAAAGAAAAGGAGTACTTGTGGCACCTTAGAGACTAACCAGTTTATTTGAGCATGAGCTTTCGTGAGCTACAGCTCACTTCATCGATATGCTATGCATCCGATGAAGTGAGCTGTAGCTCACGAAAGCTCATGCTCAAATAAACTGGTTAGTCTCTAAGGTGCCACAAGTACTCCTTTTGTTTTATTAAGATTATGGTAGTGCCTAGAGGGTCCAACTGAAATCAGGCACAGTGCGTACACATAGTAAAAGAGAGTTCTTGCCTCAAAGTTATCGTATAATAGATTAGACAGGGAACAAGATGGTTAACTATGCCATAGAGAGATTAAATGACTTGGGCAAGGTCCTGTGACGAATTATACCTGATAGGACATGCTGAGTCCCAAAGGAAGACTGTGGCAGGTCCAGGAACAGAAGCCAGATGGCCTGAGTTCCAGTCCAGTGCCTTCACCTCATGACCACCCTTTCTTCTTTATGAAGAGAATAGTGCTGTTTCAGTCTATTTCAAGAAAACTTGAGTGCTGGGGATAATTAAAAGCAGGAGGCAAAAGAATGAGGAAATGAGAAATCAGTGTTGTTAACATGAAGCTTCTTCCTGAAAGATTTCTTGGCATGTAAAATCTATGTTCATTTCACTTATTCTGGATTTTCTTTTCTAAGGTTTTCCATCCTAACTCTGAGCCAGTATTTCTTTCTTGATTGTAATCACAAAAGATAGAAATGGGAGGGAGAGTTTTCTACCAAGATGCCACATTTGAAGCAAGCTAGTCTGGTACACACTCGGTCTTGATCTCTCGCATTCGATGCAATGAAGCTTTCCCAACTACTGTACCCATTTCAGGAGCCTGAAGCCAGAGACTTGCTGCTCGGGGCTGAAGCCTGAGCCCCACCACCTGGGGCTGAAGCATGTAACTTAGCTTCGCGGCGGGGCCCTTGTAATATTGGGCTCTGGGCAATTGCCCTGCCTGCCACCCCCTAATGCTGGCCGTGCACTTGTGACCCCCACCCCCCAACCCATCCTGCAATCCCCAGATTGATAAACACATATCTAGATGTGTTGACATACTGCCTGGAAGACCTCTGCATACCCCGAACCACTGCAATAAAGGGTGGTCCTTTTAGTCTCTAAACCTTTTTATTGGCAAGTCCATCATAATGAACCAGGCTGTGTTCTAGCTACCAGAGCTGTGGCATGTACTGTGGGCTGTATCGCTTTTAAAACAATGGGAAGCTCAGGTGGAATTTTAAATGTGATGGAAGCTTAGCGCTGGGGACTTCTGGTGCACAAGGAGATAGAGGTTTTCAAGGAGGATCAATGTGTGTGAAAGATATACTGATGAAACATGAGCAAAGTTAGATGCAGACTGCAAGAATGTCCCAGTAGAGGGAAAGATCTATTAGAAACTAGATTTTAAAACAGAAAAATAATGAGGGGAGAGTAGAGTGGTCAAGACCTATGTATAGTAGCTGAGTGGGTTCTAATATTTTCTAATATCCCAAGATAGATTACAAGACTGAGAGGGATAGTATCAAAGTTACTGCTTAGAATCATCCATTGTTAACTTCCTTGGTTGCAATATTTCACCACATAATGATTGTCAAGAAGAAAAAACGAAAGTAGCACCACTGTGGGGGCCACATTTGCATACTATAAGCTAAATTCAGTCTTCAGGTACATCTGTGAAACACCACTGTAACTGAGGGGAGAATTTGGACCTACATTAAAAAAAACAACAACAAGTCCATCTTCCATTCTGGAAGCATAAAGGGAGGAAACAATATAGATATTTTCATTATTAAAGAGCAATGTATACCAGAAGCAAAAAAGATCCATCATACAAATAAACACTGTAAAAAAGAAATACCTTGTGGCGTGAGACTACAGCACATGCTCCAGTGTTCAGCTGAAAATTATCCCCTTCAGAATAAAACTCAGGGGTCTGATACGTGCTTTTAGATACATTTTCTGAATGAAAGCTCTTACATTCTGATAGGTTGGTAAGTATTCGTGTACGCATGACTAGATCTAATATCTAAGGTAACAGTTCCTTAGATAAAAATGCAGATATTGTTTTACTTGATCATTATGCTTCAAGGGCCAGATTTTCAGGTTCTCAGGCCCACAGTTGGGGCCAGATTTCAGACACTTGAAGTAACATGTTCAAGAGCTAAGTAACCCAACATGCCGTGAATGCAACATGCATCCACCAAACAAAAATACTTAAATGGGAGATTTAAGCTGATCTAAATGTTGTTGAACAAGAAGAAGGAAAGGACAATCATGCTTCGAACAAAACAAAACTCACACAAATATTAACCCAAGTATGCTTATGTAGATTCAGGAAATATAAACCAAACCATAATTTATGCATGAAAAATAATAGCGTTATCAAATAAACCTGACTAGATTTAGAAAATGATTGGGGTAATAAATTACAAGGATACAGAAACTGTAGAAAGAACAGACCTCTTATTCCAGCAGAGCTATATGAGTTAAAAAAGGACATTATCTCTAAAGAAATTGTATATGCAGACAGGATACCATAGGGGAGACAGCTGGGATTGATGTAAAAGGTAAAAATGGTTGTACAAAACTCAAGGGCAATATAATAGGGAAGATCAGGATGTGCTTATGCAGATTACAAAGCCCTTAAAAAAGGATAAAAACATAGATCATGTAGTATTTCAATTATCCTTACAGTGGCTCAGGTAGGAATTGTGGAATGACAAAGGATGCACTTAGGTTTCTAGAGGTAGCATGGATAGTTTCCTTGGAAACCCACTAAGATCAAATGCAAGTTAAGGCTTGGTTCTTGCAGTACAGAGACCCAGAAGGTTGGGATATAAAGTCGGAATACCCACACCATGTGACTACAAACTTTGGTATCTTAAGTTGCTTTGCAGAATAGGGATGGATTTAAATATGTCCTTAAATTAAACTTGTGCTTTGCTGTCTTGGGGCCAAAGTTAGCAAAGAGAGTGACTGAACATCACATCATAAACTATTCCATTATACGACACATGCTTTCGATCTGACCAAGCTCCAGCAGCATCAAAAGGCCTTAGTTCTGGCCAGGATTGTGGCTGTATGACTGTAGAGTGTTAGCAAAGGGCATTAGTTGAGGCACTAGGGACACTTTAGTAAAATTTATGGGAAGAATTGGGACCAGCTATGGGAGAGTAGAGGGACGACTTCTTCGAGTAGTGTCCCTGTGGGTGCTCTACTTTAGGTGTCTGTGTGCCCCTGCACCTCTAATCGGAGATTTTTGGTAGCAGTGTCCCGTTGAGCCCGCACATGTGCTCTCCCTCCCTCGTGGTCTGCCTCGAGGCTATTTAGCACTGCACGGGCCAACCCCCCTCAATTCCTTCTCTCCCGCCTTTGGCCTCTGACGGAAGGAGCAGTTGTCCCTTCCTTATCTGTGTCATTAGCATAAGTAGTGTTGTTGTTTTGTTACCTTTGTTCTCCCTAAAAGTACTCAGGCGAGTGTTTTATTTTATTTTATTCCTTTGGTTTAAAAAGAAAAGAGAAAAAGGAAAAGAAATTCACTTTCCTTCCCTGTCTGGGGGCATTCCCCCCCTCCCCAGGCATCTAGTAGACTCATAATTATTTTCTTTTTCAGTTAAAAAAAACAAAAAAAGTGATGTTCTTCTGCATATTCCTCCCTGCTACAGGATGACAACCCCCTGCCCAGGGGCTTGCCTGGCTCTCTCTGCTCCAAGCAGTGCCTCTCCTGCCAGTTCCTGTAATGGTCAGATACTCACTGTGCCTGGGCCCGGGTCTACACTAGGAGTTGAGGTCGAATTTAGCAGTGTTAAATCGATTTAACCCTGCACCCCTCCACACGACGAAGCCCTTTTTTTTGACTTAAAGGGCTCTTAAAATCTGTTTCCTTACTCCAGCCCCGACAAGGGGATTAGCACTGAAAACGGCCTTGCCTGGTCGAATTTGGGGTACTGTGGATGCAATTAGATGGTATTGGCCCCCGGGAGCTATCCCAGAGTGCTCCATTGTGACCGCTCTGGACAGCACTCTCAACTCAGATGCACTGGCCAGGTAGACAGGAAAAGGCCCGCAAACTTTTGAATTTCATTTCCTGTTTGGCCAGCACGGCAAGCTGCAGGTGAGTGAAGAGCTCATCAGCAGAGGTGACCATGACGGAGTCCCAGAATCACAAAAGAGCTCCAGCATGGACCGAACGGGAGGTACGGGATCTGATCGCTGTAGGGGGAGAGGAATCCGTGCTATCAGAACTCCATTCCAGTTTTCGAAATGCCGAAACATTTGTCAAAATCTCCCAGGGCACGAAGGACAGAGGCCATAACAGGGACCCAAAGCAGTGCCGCGTGAAACTTAAAGAGCTGAGGCAAGCCTACCAGAAAACCAGAGAGGCAAATGGCCGCTCTGGGTCAGAGTCCAAAACATGCCGCTTCTATGATGAGCTGCATGCCATTTTAGGGGGTTCAGCCACCACTACCCCAACCATGTTGTTTGACTCCTTCAATGGAGATGGAGGCAACACGGAAGCAGGTTTAGGGGACGAGGAAGATGATGATGATGAGGTTGTATATAGCTCACATCAAGCAAGCAGAGAAACTGGTTTTCCTGACAGCCAGGAACTGTTTCTGACCCTGGACCTGGAGCCAGTACCCCCTGAACACACCCAAGACTGCCTCCCAGACCCGGCAGGCGGAGAAGGAACCTCTGGTGAGTGTACCTTTTTAAACAGTATACATGGTTTAAAAGCAAGCGTGTTTAATGATTAATTTACCCTGGCATTCGCAGCCAGTACAGCTACTGGAAAAGTCTGTTAACGTGTCTGGGGATAGAGCGGAAATCCTCCAGGGACATCTCCATAAAGCTCTCCTGGATGTACTCCCAAAGCCTTTGCAAAAGGTTTCTGGGGAGGGCAGCCTTATTCCGTCCACCCTGGTAGGACACTTTACCACGCCAGGCCAGTAGCACGTAGTTGGGAATCATTGCAGAACAAAGCATTGCAGTGTATGTTTGCTGGCGTTCAAACAACATCCGTTCTTTATCTCTGTGTTATCCTCAGGAGAGTGACATCATTCATGGACAGCTGGTTGAAATAGGGTGCTTTTCTTAAGGGTTCAGAGTAACAGCCATGTTAGTCTGTATTCGCAAAAAGAAAAGGAGTACTTGTGGCACCTTAGAGACTAACCAATTTATTTGAGCATAAGCTTTCGTGAGCTACAGCTCACTTCATCGGATGCATACTGTGGAAAATACAGAAGATGTTTTTATACACACAGCCCACGAAAAAATGGGTGTTTATCACTACAAAAGGTTTTCTCTCCCCCCACCCCACTCTCCTGCTGGTAATAGCTTATCTAAAGTGATCACTCTCCTTAGTGATCACTCTCACTTTAGATAAGCTATTACCAGCAGGAGAGTGGGGTGGGGGGAGAGAAAACCTTTTGTAGTGATAAACACCCATTTTTTCGTGGGCTGTGTGTATAAAAACATCTTCTGTATTTTCCACAGTATGCATCCGATGAAGTGAGCTGTAGCTCACGAAAGCTTATGCTCAAATAAATTGGTTAGTCTCTAAGGTGCCACAAGTACTCCTTTTCTTTTTTCTTAAGGGGACATTCAGAGGTGGCCGGAATGATTGTCTGCCATTGCTCCGACGGAGGGAGGAGCGACTGACGACATGGCTTACAGGGTTGGCTTACAGGGAATTAAAATCAACAAAGGGGGTGGCTTTACATCAAGGAGAAACAAAAACAACTGTCACACAGAATGGCCCCCTCAAGGATTGAACTCAAAATCCTGGGTTTAGCAGGCCAGTGCTCAACCCACTGAGCTATCCCTCCCCCTAGTATTTCAGGCAGGACTGAATCTCCATTAAACTTTTCAAGGTGCCCCTGACAGACCTCACCGAAACGATTGTCATGAAATCAACAGCCGGAGGGAGGGAGGGAGGAGCAAATGAATACAAAACAAATCTGTTGTATTTCTTGTTTTGATCCACTCCATCTATCTTTTACATCTTTGGCTGGCAGCAGATGGTTCAGTAGGACTGCTAGCCATCCTCAGCTCCTGCCTGCTTGCCAGAAGACAGTACAATAGGACTGCTTGCAGGACTAAAGAGAATGACCTGGTTGAGTCGCTCCTATTTTAGTTCCTGCTCCCATGTCTGCCCAGGCGCTCCTGACCGACCTTACCAAGGTGGCCAGGAGCACCTTGGACATGATGACGATGGTTATCAGGCCTATTGCACCCTCTGCTGCCACAAGGCAATGTGTTGCTGCTGTGTAGCAATGCAGAGGGGTGTTCCCCAGTGCGGCCACCTCGGTACTGATCCCCGAGCAACTGGCCAGCCAGTGGGACTCCCCAGAGCGGCCATCTCGGTAGGACAAGACCAGCAGAGGAACCTCCTGATGTGAGCTCAGCTGCTGCTGGGTCACCGAAGCTCTGGAAGCTAAAACCTGAGAAGGGGCTTCCTGCTCTGAGCTCTGCTCTCCACACTGACAAGGGGCTTCTGTAAGCTCTGTGCTGCTCTGAGCTCTACTCTGGGCAACTACTAAACGGAGAGCGGACAGTTACCACCGTACCATCTCTACAAGAGCGATACAGAGAAGCCCTGCTGTCAGCTCTGCTTCCGCACAGAGACAGCAGAGGCTTCCACCATCATGCTCTGAGACAAGGGTACTGTCCCCTAAGGAGAGGGGACAATTACCATACTATCTCTAAAAGAGCGGCATAGAGAAACCCTTTGGTACCAGATGCAACAAAACACCCATCTAGGAAGTGTTTTGCACCTTCCCAACCATTGATACTGACTACAGACACTCCTCTGGGGTTCTGGATGAGCCCATGGTAACACAGGTACTCTGAAGACCTGTGGCCTCAAAACGCAGGGAGAGACAATTACCATACCGTCTCTAAAAAAGTGGCACCAACAAACTTTTTGTACTGGGCAAAACTCTCATTTAGGGTACTGCATGAGCTCTGGTACCCTGGAGACCTGATGATTGGGAAGAACCACAATCCCCATTACTTGGTACCAGGACCCCGGTATCGAGCACATCCCGGCACCCAGAGTCACTCTTAATCAATACCCCAGTCAACGGCACCCTTACCCACTGACGAATCTGACACTGGCCAGGATGAGATCATTCCCTGGCCCATCAAGGTCACCCACCACCACACTACAAGGGTCATTCCCAATTCCATCATGCCAACCGCCCATGCCTACCTTCCTGCCTCTCCCTCCCAAGGCCATATTGTAACTCTTCGGGTATACACACACACATGGCGCGACTGTCTCTGGTGTCTCTCAGGGAGAGTCCACCAGATGGTTTGCTACAGCCTGGCACCTGAGCCAGTGCAGGAGAGCACCTGAACCAGGGCAGGAGAGAAGGGGGAAGGGGAAAAAAAAAGACACACCCGGAGGGGTAGCACACTTCTCCTCATCTCTCCCAGATGAAACTGTGCTGCCCACCCCTCATCACTAGGTGAAGATTTAAGAACTTTCTGGATCTTACCAAGAGGGTGGCAGACGAGCTGCAGAGTCCCTTACAGGAGGTGGCAGATACACATCAGAAGTTGATGGAAATTCTGCACACTACCTTCTCATCTAGAACTGTCCTCCCAATTAATGAGCTGATTCTAGATCCTACCAAAATCATCTGGCAGAGCCAGCCTCCATCGCACCAACCAGCAACAGAGTGTAAACAAAAACAACCCTACATCTCTACCCAAAGAGGCAGACTTTGTTTTCAGCATCCGCAGCCCAACTCCATCATAGTGGATGTGGTTAATGCATGAAGCAAGCAACATAATGCCAAGTCAACTCCATATGATCAGGCTTCGCAAGATGGCGTATTCATCGACAACATTACTGTTTAGAGTCGTAAATAACCAAACTGTCATGGCCAAAACAATTTTGTTAATCTTGGGAAATCCAGGATGTTTCTGAAACATTACTGGAAACACAAAAAGAACAGATTCAGACCATTCTTAGAGAAGATCAGTTAATAGCCAGACTGGTCCTAGAGACACTACTGGATGTAGCTGTTACAGCTGCCCACCCAGTCTCCATGACAGTGGTACTGAGGTGGGTTGTGGGGTTTTTTTTGTTCGCTACACCTCTCTAGATTGCCCAAAGAGTTACAGACTTCCAATTTGAAGGGCCAAAATCTTTGCGGAGAAGACAGGTTTTCTCTCCACATCCCGAAGGATTCTCGGACCGCATTACACTCCTTAAGAATCTACACTGTGGAACAGAAGAGAAGATATACCTCTCAACCACACCACAGATCACAATCTTCTCAATACTCACCATCTCTGTGCTGTTATGAGCCGCAGTGTAAGAGGCCCAGGGCTCAAAAGTGAGAACATTCTGCACCCCAGTCCATGACTGCTCAAACTGCCTCTTATAAGCACTTTGTTGAGCTGGTCGGGGGCCTGAACAATGATACCTTACAACATCAGCTGTTATCTATACATCTATCTATCTATATCATGCCACTCAGAAGTTACCTTACGTTACTTCACAGCAGTTAGGACCAGCTGTAGAGCAAAGAGATAGATTTCTAGCCCTGAACCTACAGGGTGCCTACTTCCATATCTCAGGTACAACCACTGTACAGGATATTTCCTACTGCTTACCTTTGGGGCAGGATCGTTATAGGTACTGACTGCTCCACACAGGGTAGTCTCCAAGGTTCACTTCATTGTAGTGGCATACTAACCCCGGTACAGTGACTGGACTTTATCAGCACCAACCTGATGCAGTACAAGCGAGAGCGCTCCTCTCACTACCCACATTCACCACCCTGGGACACGTCTCCCTAGTATGCTGGGGAGCTCACCTACACAACAACAAGGTTCAGGACAAATGGTCTTCCACAGAAATGACCTTCCATATCACTCTTTTGGGGCTAGGGGCTGTCAGGCATGCCTGTGCACAAACTCTGCCTTTCATCAAAAACAACACACAAAGGTTATGATGGACTTAGTGTGACCTGTATGTTTTGTATAAACTGCCAAGGAGCTGCCAGATCTCCCTCCCTCTGCAAGACAGCATTCAAACTTTGGAATTGATACATCCATCACAATGTGCTCATCTCAGCTGTCTGTCTACAAGGCATACAGAACGGGATAACCAACAGTTTCAGTTGGAATTTTCTCACGACAATGAGTGTATACTGAATTCAGAGGTGCTTCAAGATATAGCCACCCTTTGGGGAAACATTCACTGGCAGTTGCCCTCATCTTCCCAGTGGACAGGGCCCACTTGTATGTCTTTTCCCAGTTTCCTACCCTATCCAAGATTCTGTTGAAAATTCAACGAAACAAAGAGAGTTATTGTGATTGCCCCTCTTGACTATGACAAGTCTGGCTCTCTTACCTGACACAGATGGCAATATGCCTTCTGTTCCTCTGACGTCAGCCCATTCCTCACCCACTCTCTCAAAACAGTGGGCTGACCCTTCACCCCAACCCATGGTTCCTCCTCCTCCAGGCTTGGATCTTTCTTTGTTCCAAGGCTTAGAAGCAGAATGCTCTGACAAGCTGAAACACATGTTGCAACACAACCACAAGCTGACCACTCCACATACCTATCTACAAAATGGAAACGACTCCAAGTTTGTACCATTCCAAATGGACAGACCCAACCTCATCTTTCCTCCCTCTGATTTTTGCACATTTTAAACTCTCACTCAGCTCCCTTTAGGTACATCTCATGGCAAAAATGGCTTCCCACTTGGAGTTTGCTCAACCACTAATGCGTAGACTCTTTAAGGGCATTGGGACTCTCTTCCCCCATGTGACACCACCCGCTCCAGCCTGGGACTTGATTCTAGTTCTCAGGGCTTGGACTAGACCTCCCTCCAAGTCTAGGGCAACTTGTTCTCTCCTACACCTGTCCATGATGACAGCATCTCTAATTGCCTTCACCTCAGCTAGACACATAGGAGAAATAGCGGCCCTGATGGCACACACATCATTCATGGCCTTTGTCTTTAAAATAACTCTAAGACCATATCCCAAGTTTCTCCCTACTTTTTCTGCACTTTCCATATGAATCAACAGATTCATCTCCCTGGTTTTTTCCCAAAACCACATTGTGATAACTGGGAGACAATTGTGCATATGCTAGATATTAGAAGGACATTAGCATTCTACTTGGACAGGACTAAAGACTTCAGGAAATCCCCTAAACTCTTCCTTTCATCCACAGAAAGATTCAAAACCTCTGTGATATCTCCTCAAAGACTATCCAAATGGGTCTCTAGTTGCATTAATCACTTAGCAAGGGCGCAACTTGCTTCCGTCCATACGCACTCCATGAGATCAGTTCCTACCTCAATCACATTCCATAGGGATACCCCTATCTCCCCAATCTATAGAGCAATGATTGGGGCCTCTGTCCCTACTTTCGCAGAACATTATGCGATCACTGAAGATTTGGCCGCTGACACCATCTTTGACTCCACAGTACTCTCTGTAGTAAAAGACTCCACTCTGAAGTGCCAGCCTCCAGTAGTGGGTACTGCTCTGGAGTCACCTAAAGTGGAGCACCCAGAGGGACACTACTCAAAGAAGAAGAGGAAGTTACTCACTTTGTGCAGTAACAACGGTTCTTCGAGACGTGTCCCCCGATAGGTGCTCCACAACCCGCCCTCCTCCTCTCTACCTCAGAGTTCTCTATAGGGCTCTGTGGTAGAGAAGGAAGTGAGGGGGGTTTGCCCGTGCAGTGCTAAATAGCCTCGAGGCAGACCACGAGGGAGGGAGAGCACATGTGCGGGCTCAGCGGGACACTGCTACCAAAAATCTCCGATTAGAGGTGCAGGGGCACACAGACACCTAAAGTGGAGCACCCATAAGGACACACATCTCGAAGAACCATCGTTACTGCACAAGGTGAGTAACTTCCTCTTTTGTAATCATAGAATATCAGGGTTGGAAGGGACCTCAGGAAGGGGTAATACTTGGGACTTGTAGTAAATTATTCCTTTCCACTCTGAAAATCGCAGAATAGTCCTGTATTTCACACATCAGGCCTAAGTCAAAATCTCCCCTTTCATACCATACAGCAAGTAGTGGAGAAGGAGCTTTTGTCATTTTAAAACTGTTCTAGTCCATCTGTTAATTTATAATGACTGCAGTATCTGGACATGTGCAGATTTTTTGTAGGAGTATTATTTTGTGATAAATATATTTTATAGTTTTGAACCAATAAAACTTAAAGTCCCAATAAATCATTTACCAAGAGATCAAGGAAATTGTTCCAACTGCAGTTCAGAACAGCTATACTATGCTCCCCTTTCAAAACTGTGAAGTAATCACTGACAGCTGTCACCATGGAGGCGTAGGGAGGAGGACTGCGGACTGATGAATACACACTGTGTAATATCACAAGGATAACACGAGCTGGCCAGATTAAAAACAATCTAAATTAAATAAGTGGAGAGGTGAAATCTTTAAAAAGTGGCAGTGGAATGGTATCTCAATAGGACTTCATGCATTAATATAAGCCTTGGTTTCTTTAAGTGAATGCTGAAAATCAGACCTCTTTAAGGTGTCTCAAGATGGGCACCCAAAAACTGAAGCAGCCAAAATCACTTGGTGTACAGTTTTCAGAAGCACTTAAATCCCATCTTCAAAACTGAGCTAGGCACTTAAAAGCTTAAGTCCTACAGACTTTCAGAGAGGCTTAGGCTCCTAAGGGCCGGATTTTCAAAGGTATTTGGTCATGTATAAATGCAGATAAGTGCCTGCTAGAATTTACAAAAGGTGCCTAAGCAGCCTATTCAAATCCCATTGAAATCAATAAGCGTTAGGCATCTAACCTGCATAGAAGCTTTTGAAGGTCCCACTAGACCTCTATTTGAATCTTTAGGCACCTAAATATTTTTGAACATCTGGCAGTAAATCACTTTTGAGCATAGGACTTAGGCTTCTAAGTGTGATTTAGGTGCTTTAACAACGTTACCCCCTAGGTACTTCTGAAAATCTTGGCCAACACTTCGAAGACTGGGGATGATTCTAAACTCAAAGGAACAGTGAATTTATGGAACTCAAGGGAAGGGGAGAGGGTTGTGGTGGAGGAGGGAGAACAAACAAACAAGCAAGCAAACCAACCCAACCACAAACTTACATCAATTAGACACGTAGGCTAATGGATGATCATTGTAGTTCAATACAGATTAATGTTGAATAATATATTTGAAAATGAGGGATACAAAAAAAGCACGTGCTATAGCATACTGAGTAGGAAAGAGTTTTGTGAATTTCTGTACAAAATTCTGTAATGCCTCCAGGCCAATACCAAGTATAGCTTCAGTGAACTTAGGGTTTTTGTTGTTGTTGTGCTAACAGAATAGCATGAAAGTCAAATGAACCACTGTTCCCTGTATAAGGCTAGATCTTATATAAACACTAGTATAGCTTAAAGCATCCCAAAATAGATAATTTCAGAGACTTTTCTTCTGCTTAGTCTCCCAAAGTTCACCTGGCTCCAATTTAAATAAAAATGTTGAAATGAAGGTAGTAAAATAGCCAAAGGGGTGAATAGAGCAAATAATGTATTATTAAAAAGGACAGAAGGGGTCACTAAGGCCCCAATCTTTCAGTCAGATCTGTATACACAGATGTTTATGATTACACAAAGTCCCATGGAAGACAATGAGATACTGCATAGGTGCAGGGTCACCTGGATTGGGTCCAAAAACTGACCATCAATTATCTCAATGACTCTAGAGGGTTCATTCATACAAAGATTTGGAGGCAATGAATGAGGAAGGGGAAGAAGAGGAAAAATATACTAATTATTTGAGTTAACCAAACTCATTGTGTCTAATTCTGAATCCAGTACAACATCTTGGATGCAAAGTTCAGAAGCCATTTGACATGATTTTTGCTTTGCTCACCCTAGCAGAATAAAAATTAATTGTACTTGTTGCTGTTCCTACACAAAAATGTATCCATTTAGTACACTGTTGATAAAAAATCATACACTACTTGTCATTTACTTTGAGGGCCCTTCATGGCCTACCCCCAACCTACTTATTAACTCTCGTTCAGTATTGAGAGGTTGACTCCCACCTCCAACTGGCCCATAACACCAACCTCCATCATCTACTTGTTAAATTTGCAAACACCTGGGTGCTTTCTCCCATGGTGCCCCTCATACTTGGGAGAAGAACCCTGTAAACATCTGCAAAGCCACTTAATTTTTCTTCAGATCTCTCCTTAAAACTCTCCTTTGCCATGATGCTTACAAAAAACTTGACAATGGCTAGACTACGAGTATGGAGACCGCTGCTTATCATGCTGACCAATATTGTCTGATTGGTACCTTGCACTCATGGCAGTCATTAGTCTGTGTGTCCATTTGTTGTCTGTTTTCCTATATCATAAGCTCATTGTGGCAGAGACCATCTTTTTATTCTGTGTTTCTACAGTGCCTAGCATGATTGGGTCCTGGTCCATTACTAGGGCTCTGGGTTGCTACAATAATACAAATAAATATAATAATGTTGTTGCAAAATGCATGAAAAAACGTCATGATAGTGAAAGTATATAGTATAGATACTTGGTTTTCCACAGATTACAAATGGTAATGTTAATTAAAATGTATCAGTATTGAAAAGAATTTCTGCAATTGCTTTTACCTTCTGAGCTAAGATTAATTTGTTAGTATAAGAATTATAAATCAAATAAATAAAAACAAAGAACTGTCATTTACTGATGCCTTCAACTGTGAATTTCCAAACTGTTAGCTGTTCTAAAATATAGCATCGATCCTGCAAATATGTTTAACTTTACTAAAATCAGTAGGACTACTGATGATCTGAGAAAAGGTTGGAAGGTCAGGGCCTATGAAGCTCTTTATAAGCAGAGAATAACATGTAGATAAAGATTTTAGTATTTGTGATAAAGTGGATTGTCCCTTTAGTCATAGATATTTGTTTGAAGTAGTCATTTTAGGCTACAATGCTGCAAACACATATTTAGTAGCTCAGTAGTTCCACTGAAATCAATGGAAATATTCAGGAGCCTGATTTAACTGGGTGCTTAAGCATGCATCTTTCTTCAAGCACAAGTAGCCACTGACTGCAGTGGGACAGCTTAAAGTTAGGCATGTGCTCCATAGAACCTAATATTTTTCAGTGGAAAAATGTGGTTTCTGCAAAATCAAAATTTTCCATGGATTTGATTTCTGATCAGGCAAATTGAATTACTTGAACTTGCACTGCAGCAGCTCAGCCAGTAGAGAGAAAATGGAGCATAGCCATATCATTTAGCCAGAGAGCCCAGCCCACAAGTGAGAATCGGGACATGAAAATCTGGACTACAACCCCCATGAGGAGCTACGGCTGCTCAAGCAGAGACAGGTAATATAAAACTGACCCAATATGGAATGTTTCACTTGGTTTTACACAAAAACAAAAAAGGATTTGATCTGAGAATGCCAAAACATTTTATTTTGATTTAAAAATATCAAAACATATATTGGTTCCAAATAGTATTTCCAAATAAAGTTTTTTTCTGAACTTTGTTCCTTCTGTATTTTGACTTTTCATCCGAGTTTTGGATTAGAACAAAGATAGAAATATCAGAATTTCCCACAGAATGGAAATTACTTTTTTCATTCAGGTCTAGTGCTGATGTCATAAATATAAAGGGAAGGGTAAACTCCTTTAAAATCCCTCCTGGCCAGAGGAAAAATCCTCTCACCTGTAAAGGGTTAAGAAGCTAACGGTAACCTCGCTGGCACCTGACCAAAATGACCAATGAGGAGACAAGATACTTTCAAAAGCTGGGAGGAGGGAGAGAAACAAAGGGTCTGTTTCTGTCGATATGCTGCTTTTGCCGGGGATAGACCAGGAATGGAGTTTTAGAACTTTTAGTAAGTAATCTAGCTAGGTATGTGTTAGATTATGATTTCTTTAAATGGCTGAGAAAAGAATTGTGCTGAATAGAATGACTATTTCTGTTTGTGTGTCTTTTTTGTAACTTAAGGTTTTGCCTAGAGGGATTCTCTATGTTTTGAATCTAATTACTCTGTAAGGTATCTACCATCCTGATTTTACAGAGGTGATTCCTTTACCTCTATTTACTTCTATTTCTATTAAAAGTCTTCTTGTAAGAAAACTGAATGCTTTTTCATTGTTCTCAGATCCAAGGGTTTGGGTCTGTGGTCACCTATGCAAATTGGTGAGGATTTTTACCAAACCTTTCCCAGGAAGTGGGGTGCAAGGGTTGGGAGGATTTGGGGGGGAAAGACATGTCCAAACTACGTTTCCTAGTAAACCCAGTTAGAGTTTGGTGGTGGCAGTGGATATTCCAAGGACAAAGGATAAAATTAATTTGTACGTTAGGGAAGTTTTAACCTAAGCTGGTAAAAGTAAGCTTAGGAGGTTTTCATGCAGGTCCCCACATCTGTACCCTAGAGTTCAGAGTGGGGGAGGAACCTTGACAGCTGATAAGTAGCTTGCTGAATTATGTCCACCGAATTGGGCCATATAGGGATTATTTGCAGGTATAAAATTAGGCACTTAAGTACCTTGCTGAACTGGGGTCCAGGAGCTGAAAGTTAAATTTGGAAGTCTTTGCAGCATAGGGGTTTTAATAGTTACCTGATCTATTGATTGATTACATGTTAATTAGAATCCCCAATTTAACATTCTGTGATTTGGCAGGGACTTGCCTCCGGATCAGAAGCAGAGTTATTATTGGGATGCGAACATGACATGTGTGGTAGAGACACTCACACTTAGGAAAGGCTTTATGGTTTTGTGATATCTTTAGTAGCACAATTAGCAAAGTCACAAACATTCCAACCCAGCAAAGAAGGTAGAGATCATATAAAATGAGCATCTGAGTATCCATATACTCACACCAGCCTTTGCGGAAAAACCACAAGTGGTATTTGTCAAACTTATCATCCTCACCATCAACATTGTCACGACCGGAAGTTGTCATCCTGGCATCTCCCCAAGCACGGAGGCCAGGATACAGCTTTTATAATGTGTTATGCTGACTCCCTCTATGCCTAATGCATATTCAGTAGGGGTTTCAGACCCTTTTCCTTATCTGTATTTCCTCATCCTGCTAATGTTGGGGTATCCTTCTCTCATAGGTTACTAGGCCTTTCACCTCAAGCTTATTAGCATATACTTCAGTTAGTTACTATAGCACTCGTTTGGTCAGACAGTTGCTGTTGTCCCTAACTTAAAATATCTAAATTGGATCTCAACTGGCATCTTGTGGTTAGCTGTCAGCAATTTAGTCATACTTGTGTATTACATTCTTTGTAACAGCTTATGAATAAGGCTATGATTTAGTCAAGGGTTGTTTTAATAAAAGTCATGGTCAGGTCACAGGCAATAAACAAAAGTCACGGCCAGTGACCTGTCCATGACTTTTACTAAACACCCCTAACTAAATCTTAGGTGCTGGAGAGGGGGCAGGTGCTCTAGCAGATGCTGCTGCTCTGGGGGGGGGGGGAAGGGGGCTGCTGCTCCAGGCGGGGGGCCCAGGACGCCGCCGCTTTTGCTGGGGTGGGATGGGGGCAGGAGGGATGCTGCTGCTGCTCCCAGACCGCTGCTCCAGGGCAGCAACTGGGACCAGCTGCCTGGGGCCACCCAAGGAGCGCCAGTGTGGCTGGCCCCAGCTGCTCGGGTGGCCCCGGGGTCAGCAGCTTTAGCTGCGGAAGTCACGGAGGTCCCTGAAAGTCACGGAATACGTGATTTCAATGACCTCCGTGAAAGACTCACAGCCTTACTTATGATCTAGGGTTACTCCTGGTTAGCTGCTTACGCTGAGGCTTTTGGGGTCTGTTGCCTCAATTAATTTAACTAAGCTACTGTCTTACAGGCCTGATACTTGTAGGCTCATTGCATTACTGTCTTAACTTATACCTATGCCTTAGCTAGCACCTACCTATAGGCTACCTAATGTAACATAAATAGTAAAGATACCTCTCTATAAACAGAAAAAAAATGCAACTTCTATTCTAGCCCCAAGTTTTCACCATTCACAGATTCCTTTTTGTGCTGGAATTTTTCATGTTTTCTTTGGCTGAATTTACATTTTCTATTTTTCAAAAACAGTTGAGCCCTCCTAATTTTGTTCTGATAATGCACAAATATGTCACTGCTAAAGACCTGAAGAAAACCTCTGTGTAAACTTGAAACATTGTCTCTCAACAGCAGAAGTTGGTCCAATAAAAGATATTACCTCACACACTTTGCCAATGCTACAGAAAGTTAACCATTGCTTGTGGAATTTATAAACTCCATGCTGAAGAGAATTGCTGAAGTAGGCATTAGGCCTGCCTTTCTGTCCAGGCCAAGCTCCCATTTAAGTCTTGGTTACTTGAGTTAGCTTTCCATTGCTTCTGAGTCCTAATTTGTGTTAAACGTTACAGGTGGGTTTCTGGGACTCTTGGATGATGCACCATAATCCAGGCTAACTAGAGCTGTTCTTTTCATATCTGTCCTCAGTGCGTTCCCTATCTCTTTCCAGATGTGAATTGTTAGAATTTGTTTTCATGCCAGTAGCCAAAATCTCCCCTCACCGTGAGGATTTCTCCAGCATGACACCCAGTTTGAGTAAAATCACATTTAGGTTTCAGATTTTCTGAAGCAGTTAAAAGAAAAAGATTATGCTAAGCAATAAAAACCTTGGGCTGTGAATAATTTGAATTTTCTGCATTGGTTAGAGACAATGATTATTTCAGCCAGTGACTTGTAAAAAAGCATTTGACTGAATTAATCTAAAAATACATTTAAATGTCTTCTGCAAGGATATAATGACATATCTCAAAATTCCTTCTGATAGATTTTTTGTTTGAACAATGAAAGTAATAAATGGTCATATTTTATCTGAACACTTCAGTTATTTCTCTAGACGTGAAAAGAAAAATAAGCACGCAGACTAGTAAAATAATGGCAAAGAGCTCAGCATGCAAATTAATCACAAAATGATAAAAAAGCAGAGGATCAGACCATAAGAAAACAAAAAGGGGAGTGGATGGCTCAAAGGATTGGTAATGGACAATGGAGCCTTGTACCTCTAAGGCACACATAGGTACCTGGCCCTGATAGCAGTGATTGAAAGCATAGGCACAGGAAGTAGGGGTGCTGGGGGTGCTACAGCACCCCCAGGTTTTACATGGGGCTGCTGGCCCCGTGCCCAGGCCTCCACTACCCACCAGGGGCTTGGGGCCCAGCCACCAGCCCTGCTCCCCAGCCGCTGATTGAAAGTTGCTACTTCTACAGTGTGTGCGTGCACACATGCTCTGGAAGGGGGAGACGTGCAATAAAACCATTGATCCTAACAAGAACGTAAGTGAACTGCATGTGGAAAGAGAGTATTATCTGACCTCCTCTACCCCCAAAACTCTCCAGCAAAAAACAAAGTGACAAAGTACTCCACCACAGAATACCAAGTCTGAAGTCTTGCATCACCAGAACTTGGGCCTTGCCCAATAGTTTCATAGTAAGGCAAGATGATGTGGTGATTAAAATGCTGGCCTAAGACCCAGGAGATGAGTGTTGAACTCCTAACTCTGAAAGAGACTTTTCATGTGCCACTGGGCAAATAAGTCTATCTCTGTGTGCCTCAGTTCACAGTCTGTAAAAGGGGAATAATTATACTTCTGTTCACTCAGTGTGTCTGTCTCTCTTGTCTATTTAAACAGTAAGCTCTTTAGTGTACTGGTGGAAAATATGTATAGCGCCTGGTAGAATGGAGCTCTGACTTCAGTTGGGGCATTTACTCACTATTGTTATAATACAAATAATAACCTGAACAAACTTATTGCCTGATTACATGCTGGTGGAATGATGTTGTTGCTAGCCCATAGCTACTTCTGCCAGCTGCCTTTCATGAGTATCAGACACACCACGGTTTATCCCCTATTAATTGGTCAATGGCCTCTCACATACATTTGTTGTCAGTCCAGCTCCTAGTAGACAGAGGTCCCTGTCAAAGAGGCCACTACCAGAATTGGTACGAATTCTCCTCTGCCCCCCTTCTCCCCTGTTTACAGGCTCAGCAGAGAGATCAAAGATTTCCAGGGGACTGGACTAGATGACCTCTCAAGGTCCCTTCCAGTCCTATGATTCTATGATTTACAGTTGAGCCATACTGATGGGGAAGATTGCACTGTCATTTCTTATGTTGTGGTTAAAGAAGACTCAAGTATCCAGGGATTTTACTGCTGTCAATTCCATCCACACTAAAGTCACTGGAAAGAAAAGAAATCTGAGTACAGAATAAATATTAATTTGAAATATGATCCTAAATCCACATTCTACTAGTGTAATTTAGGTTGGATGATTTTAGAAAACTAAGAATCGGGTAATAGGATACATTTTCAGTATTTATTTTTTCCTGCTTTTCACAGAGGCAAAATTATTTGTCTTTTCTGAAGCTGGACAAAATATCAGACAGTATCACACTTCACTTACAAAATTGAAGCATACAGTATTATTTTTCATGCTTTTCACATCTTTCCTGTTGTAGCTATTATGCCTTACAGAGTGGATCATAAACCAGCCACCACACAAGTGCATTTTTCATGCTTTTAGGCTGACAGACTACAGTGCAAAATGAGAACATATTGGGAAATTTCCTATTTCTGGTTTTTCATATACTTGTCATCTGTGAATTTGTTAACTAGAATTACAGCTAAACTTAACAGCGCCTAGGGAACTATTATCCAACACTGACTGGGGTGGCCCTGGGCTCTTAGGTGAAAATTCATTGTTTTTTCTTTTCTTAAAGAGAAATCTGAAATAAATGAAGACTGCAATTTATGTACTGTGGTAAAGCCAAATCCTGTGGAAATTTAAACACATCAGTAACTTTTACAAGAGTGGTCCCCTTGACTTCATCAGGACTCCCTTGTGTGTATAAAAGTTAATATGCTTAAGCTTCTGCAGGGTAAGGCAGAGGTGCCGTCTTTCTTAGGTGTCCGGGGGTGCTTGAACCCCCGCTTCACCCCAGGCCCTGCTCCCACTCCACCCTTTCCCCCATCCCACCTCTTCCCGCCCCCACTCCGCCCGCCCCCGTTCTGCCCCCTACCCTGAGTGCCCTGCCCTCGCTCTGTCGTTCCCGTCCCCCGCCTCCTGCGCCTCCTGCATGCCAGGGAACAGCTGATTGCGATGGGTGGGTGGCACTTGGGGGAGGGGAGGCACTAACAATGGGGGGCGGGGCTGCTGGTGGGTGCTGTTTTTCTGTGAAAACAACAAGGAGTCTGGTGGCACCTTAAAGACTAACAGATTTATTTGGGCATAAGCTTTTGTGGGTAAAAAACCCACTTCTTCAGATGCATCTCTGATACTTTTTTGCATGGGTGCTCCGGGGTTGGAGCAATCACAGAGTCTGCATCGATGTGGTAAGACAGACTTATAATAATTCCAGTTGATTTTTTATATCACTCTAATAGTTGAATCAGCAAAACAACTTCCCCGCTGTTGTAGGCAACTGATTAGAAAACCTCTGCACCAAATCTTTAGTTTGCCTTTAATTTTTTCCTTGATATTTACAGTATGTTGTGACAAATTGGAGCCATGATGGACTGCTTATGAATTCTGGATGATACCATAAAGTTTTATTATGAAAAACTGCTGTGTAATCAGTACCTAGGTGTATGTGGATCCACGACTGCTGACAAGTCCTGTATCAGATACACAGCAGATGGCGATAATGGGAAATACTTAAGGTTAATGACAGTACTTTAGCTACATAAAGGTAATGCTGAAAAGCAGGACATCCAGTTTAGCTGACTCCTCTGAGAGTAAAAGAGAAAGTAGGAGCAGTGGAAAGTTACCCAAAAGACAGAACAAAGGAAGACTGAGAGGGTGGGTGGGTCTAAATACTGAGCCTCACAGGAACAGAGTGAGACAGACAGGTAGAGAAAGCTTTGGGCAGGAGAGATCATGTCATCCAACATGTATCAGCCTCATGGGGTATGGGAGCCAAGGACTCTGGACAACTCAAGGGACTCTGACCCCAGACCAAAGAATGCCCTAGATGCAGGGAAACTGAGGCAGGAATGTTTGTGTAGTGTTTATTGCTTTGTTTGCTCTGTACTCTCTTGTGCTTATATGATTAAGTAAAGGAGCAACTGTGTTAGACTCTGCGCAAAGTATCTTTCTATGTGTTAACTGCTTCACAACCGCTATGTGTCCCTGAGACAGTTAAACTAAACCAGAAGCTGTACACCTTTTTGGTGGAGTTCTGGGAAAGGGGGCTATTTAAACTCCTTCAAGACTCCTGGGTAGTCTGAAGGATCAGTGTTGCACCCAGAAGGACTAGGTAGCTGGACGGGCGGGGTTCGAATTCTCAGAATGGGGTGCTAGATAGCAGGCTTGTGCCCTGAGAATGTGCCTCAGGGACCCAAGTGGCTCCAGGGGCCTGAAAGACCTGGGGGATCCAGGGACAGAGGCCTGGATCCCCTTCACAGCAGTCTGTTGGGTGGCCAGCAAGGGGGCACCTGGTTGTATCTGTGACATACATTATCAGACACTCCTGTGACATTTTGATGCAACATTTTTACCAGTTGCGTAAAGTAAAAACAAACAAAAAAATTTAATTGCTTATACAAAGTGTGATGTATAGAGGTGGAGGGAGAAGAGGCCAACTAATAATCATGTAGTATAAAATACATAGTGTTCTAAAACTTACTCCAGGCCATGAAGAAACAGCGCCAAGTCCTTATCAGGAAATGCTCGTGCAGCTCAAATCACCAGGCTGCAGAGTATTTCCATCTGCTCCGGGCATGTCAGCTCAGACACACAAATGAGTATGAAAAAGAAGGATCTGGCACTACTGGTGGCAGGAACTGCAAAGAGGTGCCCAGTATTAAAATACTAGCCTTCTTCATAGGGTTTTATGCTATTCTTGTGGTTAGAGGGTTTTGTCCACACTTAAAACGCTACAGAACAGACACTCACTAAAGTGATGGATGGGGTTGTAGTTAATCTACCTCCCCAAGAGGTGGTAGCTAGGTAGAGGGAATAATTCTTCCGTTGACCTAGCAATCTCTACACCAGGGGTTAGGTCAGCTTAACTACGTCTCTCAGGGATGTGAATTTTGCACACCTCTAAGAGATGTAGCTATGTCGATGCAAGTTTTCAGTGTAGACAAGCCCTAAGGCTCTGAACCTTCCTAAAGAGTCAGAGCCCTTAAAGAACAAATATTTGTATGAACTGGGTACTTATGAATGTGTGGGGTCTAAGCACCGACTGCAGCAAGCATATTGCATGCAGGGGTTGTGCAAGATCAGGTAATGGTGAATGGTAGTCTTTACACCTTTATCATTTTAATACAAGCTTTTCCAGAAAAGAGATCATCAATTGTATAAACAGCATAACACTTTGAGATGTGGTCAAATGTCCAGTAGGGACCATGAATTCCCATCTCCAGGGATGAAGAGATAGCATGTCAGCCCGCTAACACATCTAATCCACTCCAGTGAACTCTCCTTAAATTTTCCTTGCACGTCTCTCCATTGTTGCCTTTGTTTTAGTCTTCCCTCACCTTTGAGAAAATTAGATACTTTTAATGGGTGTGTGACAGGGTTGGGATTCACCACCGCAGTGCCTCCTGCTGACTCATCAGGGAATTAGCTCAGTCCAGTGTGGAGCGCCCTCCACTGGTGGTGTCCCATCCGTATCTCATCCTCTCTTGGCTCCTGGACCCATGTTGCTCCCTTCTTGCGGCATCCTCTTCAAGACACTGCCCTCCTGCAGTGCCCCAGTGCTCGTTCACCCCCTTATGGGGTGGTTATCAGCAGTCTTTCACTTCGCCCAGCCACAGCAGCCAACCATACCCCAAAGTCTAACCCCTTTTGCCAGGGGTCTGGTGCAGTCCGCTATCGCCACATCCAATGGCTGGGTGTATGTACAAGGGAGAAGGGGGACCCAGGCCCACCCTCTACTCTGGGTCCCGACCCAGGGACCCATTGGCCGCAGCCTTCCTGCCCTCCTTCTCTCCCCTTGTCCGCCTCTCTCCCTGGGTCACTTCCCCTTCGTCCCCTTTGCACCAGTCCGGCCCTTCCCTCGGGGCCTGCAGCCTGGCAGATACCAGGCTGGACTTCCCTTCACCCCACCCCACCCCACCCCACCCACTTTCCCTGGTGCTAGTCCCCTCACACAGGAGAGGGACCTTCACCCTCTGAAGGCCTGGGGGAGACTGCCTGCTCCCTTCCTGGGCTGCCTACATAGATAGGGCTGAATCTGGCCCTGATTGGCTATCTCTTACTCAGCCTCTGATTGGCTCCCTAGCAGGCCTTCTCTGATTGGCCACCCACCCGCACAGCCCCTCTGGCCTGCTGGAGCCCCCTGTAGTATAGGAGTGGTGCGGCCACCCCACTACAGAGTGACACATCCAAATATGGAAAAACCCAATAATGTCCTACCTTATATTCAGTTGGTAGAGCTGCTTCAAAAAATGAAAACCTCCCAGGTGTGAGGAATATCCCAAGATTTCAATCTCATAGTTAAGAAGGTAATCTATCAAACAGATGTTTCAAATTGCTCCTTTATGTTAAGTTTGAGAATCAGTCTCTCCACTCCCTACTAGGATGTTTGCAATAAATCAAATGTCTATTTTTAAAATAGTAATCAACAAACTAAGAAGGTGATTTATAAGAAATTATGAAATAAAATCAGCCTCCACACTTCAATTAAAGTCAGCAATAAGTCAAATCTCTCTCTCTGTTCAGCTGGGAAAAGGGGGGGAAAGTCAGTTTCAGTTATTTCTAAACAATAAATTCTTCCTTAAGAGATGTAGCAAATCAGTTATTCACAGGATGAGAAAAGAGTAAGTCATTTGCAAGATGTACTTTTATGAAAGAGTTGAAAAATATCTCCAAGAAGAAAATCTGAAGCCTTTTGGTTACTTTTCAAAGACATGAAAAGAAAAATAAGCAGAAAGAATTGCTAAAATGATGGCAAAGAGCATGGAAGGAAACGTAATCAGAAAATGATGAAAAAATAAAGGTTTTGACATAAGGAACGTGCCGTAGAAGCAAATGATATTATTTTCCTATCCATTCAAGTACACGGTATTCAAGGCAGGATCTCATATTTTCTAATTCCAAATATTCTTTGACGGTTTGCCAAAGATCCCTTTTGATGTATTCAGTGCATAAGCCCATACATTACACTACAGTTACTGACACATCATCTCTCTCTCTCTCTCTCTCTCTCTCTCTCTTTTAATATAGCAATAAATCCAAATTGCAAGGAAATATTTTGTGAGATACATCATTGCAGATCCAGAATAATTCCATTGACTTCACTGGAATTACTTCAGAAGTGCATTGGTATTAAAAAGTTTACAATCTTTTATAATCTTTGCGGTTATTGTTCATGATGGGATTTAATTTCTCTTTTTAATTAAATGTTTCTGTAGAGTACTTGAGATCCATTTTAGGAAATATTTGTTCTAAAAATTAAGACTTGCATTTTCAATATTTGTCATAACAGTTGAAAACATGAGAAAAGTTTGTTGTTGGCTAAACTGTGTTTTACAGGTGGAATTATATTCTGTTATTCTATTGGCCGCCTTCTTGTCATTTTCTCCCTTAAATGTCAGAAATGAGTATCCACTGCTTCCTGTTACTTTCAAGAACACATATGGCTTCTACAAGTTCTGATCTGATCGATTAATGGGCTAGCACACCAACTGCAGGAGTAATGATAGAAGACTTTTAAGAAAATTAATAATGGGCCTGCCTCTGTCACCCTTACTTATACTGGAGCAGATCCTCAGCTGGTGTAAATTGTCCTGGCTCCACAATGGACTCCACTGAGTGGTAACTTACTCTGTCCCACTAAATTCAATATTTTCTTGATACTCTGGAAATCATGACCCTTTCAGGTGTCTCATGCTGGACACTCAGAATCACTAGTCACATTTAAAAATCTTGGCTAATGATTTGAAGTAGGAGGGAATACCTATTCTGAGATACATACAAGTTTTGAAACACATTTACAGCTGTACATAGAAACTTATTTTTTGTGTTTTGAGGCAAGGTACTCTGAGGACATTTATTCTATTACATGGGAATATGGATGTGGGATCTAAAATAAATAGAATAATCAGTGGTTTGTTTTAGTAGGTAGTACACTAGGATATTCCATGGGTTCCACAGAGTAGGTCAATGAGCTGCACTGTAATTACTGATTTCAGAGTAACAGCCGTGTTAGTCTGTATTCGCAAAAAGAAAAGGAGGACTTGTGGCACCTTAGAGACTAACCAATTTATTTGAGCATGAGCTTTCATGAGCTACAGCTCACTTCATTGGATGCATACTGTGGAAATTGCAGAATATCATTATTATATACACAGACACCATGAAACAATACCTCCTCCCACCCCACTCTCCTGCTGGTAATAGCTTATCTAAAGTGATCATCGAGATGGGCCATTTCCAGCACAAATCCAGGTTTTCTCACCCTCCGCCCCCCCACAGACAAACTCACTCTCTTGCTGGTAATAGCCCATCCAAAGTGACCACTCTCTTCACAATGTGTATGATAATCAAGGTGGGCCATTTCCTGCAGAAATCCAGGTTCTCTCACCCCCTCACCCCCCTCCAAAAACCACACACACAAACTCACTCTCCTGCTGGTAATAGCCTATCCAAAGTGACCGCTCTCCTTACAACGTGCATGAAAATCAAGGTGGGCCATTTCCAGCACAAATACAGGTTTTCTCACACTTGTGTGTGTGTGTGTTTGGGGGGGGTGAGAAAACCTGGATTTGTGCTGGAAATGGCCCACCTTGATTTTCATGCACGTTGTAAGGAGAGTGGTCACTTTGGATAGGCTATTACCAGCAGGAGAGTGAGTTTGTGTGTGTGGTTTTTGGAGGGGGGTGAGGGGGTGAGAGAACCTGGATTTCTGCAGGAAACGGCCCACCTTGATTATCATACACATTGTGAAGAGAGTGGTCACTTTGGATGGGCTATTACCAGCAAGAGAGTGAGTTTGTCTGTGGGGGGGCGGAGGGTGAGAAAACCTGGATTTGTGCTGGAAATGTGTCTTTTCAGAAGAGGCTGCTGGTGCACTATAGAAAGAAAAAGTAAACTTGGGTGATTTTGAAATTTGGCTACTATGTCTGCTGCTTGTGCTTGGAGTAGAGTTCAGTCTTCTTTCTTTCTTTCTTTCTTTCTTTCTTTCTTTCTTTCTTTCTTTCTTTCTTTCTTTCTTTCTTTCTTTCTTTCTTTCTTTCTTTCTTTCTTTCTTTCTTTCTTTCTTTCTTTCTTCATTTCTTTACCTTAGACTTTCCTCAACCATTGCCACCAAGTAGCTTAAAGGAAAGTGAATGGTATTTCTTCAAGTATGGACTGAAAAAATCCCTCGCATGGTGATTCAAGATTTCTCTTGTTTTATTGTAATTTTCATATTCTGTTACACTTTATGAGGTGGAATTTGAAACTGGGAGGAAAGGCTTTAAGGGTCAGTTTTTCTAAAGATCTCAGCACCCAGTTTTCTGAGCTCTTTTGAAAATCTGGCCATTGGCATCACTCTGGGAAATGATGGTTCCTGAGGACTTTTGGAAACCTAGTTCTTCATTAGGTGCTGAAATGGGACCTGAGCTCTTTGGATAATCTGGTTTCCATTGTGAATACTGAGGACTTGAAAATCTGGCCCTCAGCTCCTTTGAAAATCTAACCCCAAATAACCAGTATACAATGGCTCAGCAGTTTTGCATGTGAATCATCTGAGTTCATATGGTCTTCTTAGGGCTTGTCTACACTGGCAATTAACAGCGCTGCAACTTTCTCGCTCAGCATTGCCAATGTAGACTAGCCCTTAGTGTATGCACAACGTGCCTCAGGTTGCACGTGACCAGGATTCATCACCAAATTTGGTCCGCTGATTGGATCATTAGCTTCCCCAGCTTGGGCCGGGTACTGATGGGGAGTGTGATGTGAACACTGATCCATGCCCCGCCTATGGTGAAAAGGAGAGAGGCATTTAGCTATGACTTTTAGATCTAAATCTGAACTTCACCATCCTATTGTCTGTATGTAGGATTTTGATTTATTAGTTCTGTCTCTAATTTGAAGAGCTCTATACCAAAATGACTGTTTTGTTAGTAATTAAGAGAATAATTGTAAGCTTCATTAAAGGATACCGTTATATGAATACACTGTGGTTCCAATCCATGGCTTTGGCTGGGGGGACACAGAACAGACGGAGGATAGTGTAAAGATTGTCTTTGTATTCTTCCAGTTCTGGAGAGGCTAAATATTGAGTTGGTAAGAGCAGGCTATCAGTTACTGAAAATTGCTCATGTGTAAGTAGCCCCAAGAAGCCAAAATGTCATTTAGGTTTCACAGGGCATAGGGTAGCCCTAACCAAACCCTTCTTGATCTGACCATATCCCCTACATTGGGGGAAGGTATGGAACTATACTGGTTCCATACCACCAGAGAATTCCCCTATGCAGGGATAATCCTCCATGGCCAGATTGCCCTGATACTCCAGTGCAAAGAAGCTGTACTAGGCACAAAATCTGGCCTTGTATGTAGAGTTATATACTCTAATAGATATTAAAGCTTTTACCCATGTATTTATGAAACAGAGATAAAATAGAGATGAGAATGTGCTACAATAATTATTCAGGTCCTTTTACATAGCGATTCATCAGTACAAATACAAAATTCCAAATATGATCTGACAGGGGGAAATAAATTAATTTACTGTGTGAGCAGTTAAGTGTCCAAAGAGAAACATATTTGGTATCTGGCCAAATTGCTAGAAGCAGATTAGCTTTCCTTACACTTTGTACTCAAAACAAAACTGATTTTTCTTGTTACAGATGGCAAAGGAAAATAAATTATGTATGTATGTGCGTGTGTGTGTGTGTGTGTAATATGCTTTTTATTTTATGAAAATTGAAAGGGACATAGGATTTGCGCTACAGACAGCTACAGGCTGAAACATATTTATACCTTCAAAAACAGAAAATCCTTGGTAGTGTTCTACTGCCATCTGTGTTGCCTACTTCCAAAGAAATTAGGGTAGGAACTATGGTCCTATAGTAAAGTCATGGGACCTGGAAGCTGGGAGATCTAGATTTTTGTCCACGCTCAGCTACAGCTACATGACTGAGAAGTAGTGACTTAATTTTTCTGTGCATCGGTTACCCAGTAGTATTTTCCAGCTTTACAAACATTATTGGATTAAACCAAATAGACCCTTGGCAAGTTCCTTCATATTCTCAAAAGGAAAATACTATCGAAATATCTGAGATTATTTGAAAGGTAACTATGAAGTATAAATAATCATCATCATGTGTTAGACTTCCAGAATTCACTACTTTGTGCCAATCTCCAATATATCACATAAGATTTTTGTGAACTAGTCAAGAAATTAAAATTGAGGAAAATTTTGATTTTATTGTCAAAATATTTTTCAGTTTACATTTTTTCAGTTTTCTGATGAAAATTCAATTTCTTTATCTGAGAAAAGCAGACACTTTCTGCAAACATTTTCATTTTGTCCAAAGTTCAATTTTTCATCAAAATGTTTTTTTTTTATGGAAATTTTTTGATCAGCCACAGTTAGTAAGTACCTGTGACCTTTTGGGGACCACCTAAGATGATACGGGACTCTGTCACTACCTGTCTTGTAACTTCAGGACCCCTTTGTGCTGTGTAGCTATGGTTCAGATCCCTGACACTAGTAGCCAGCCCACAAGCTCACCCTGGCTCTCACTAATCTAGTTATTCCTTGCAGGGTGACACCAACTTCCGAGTCATCCCAAATCCATCCTCCATGAGGTCTTAAGTAGCAGACACTCAGACCATTCCTTTCTGGTTTGTTGTCACCCCTGAAAGCGTGAAACCAGTCCCCCAGATACCAGCTTACTTTTACACTTACACTCCATGCAGTTTGCACAACAGGGTCCTGCTTGAGATAAAAATAAACAAAAAGTTTATTTAATAAAAAAATCACAGATTCAAAGATGAAATACTAAGAGGCAAGCATTGTCAAGGTTCCTTCCCCACTCTAAACTCTAGGGTACAGATGGGGGGACCTGCATGAAAACCTCCTAAGCTTATTTTTACCAGCTTAGGTTAAAACTTCCCCAAGGTACAAACTATTTTACCTTTTGCCCTTGTACTTTATCGCTGCCACCACCAGACGTCTAACCGGTATATTACTGGAAAAGAATCCGTTTGGAAACGTCTTTCCCCCCAAAATCCTCCCAACCCTTACACCCCCTTTCCTGGGGAAGGCTTGATAAAAATCCTCACCAATTTGCATAGGTGAACACAGACCCAAACCCTTGGATCTTAAGAACAATGAAAAAGCAACCAGATTCTTAAAAGAAGAATTTTAATAGAAGAAAAAGTAAAAAGAATCACCTCTGTAAAATCAGGATGGTAAATACCTTACAGGGTAATTAGATTCAAAACATAGAGAATCCCTCTAGGCAAAACCTTAAGTTATAAAAAGACACAAAAACAGGAATCTACATTCCATTCAGCACAGCTTATTTTCTCAGCCATTTAAAGAAATCAAAATCTAATGCATATCTTGCTAGATTACTTACTAAGTTGTAAGACTCCATTCCTGTTCTGTCCCCAGCAAAAGCATCACACAGAGAGAGAGAGAGAGCTTTGTTTCTCCCTCCTCCCAGCTTTTGAAAGTATCTTGTCTCCCCATTGGTCATTTTGGTCAGGTGCCAGCGAGGTTATCCTAGCTTCTTAACCCTTTACAGGTGAAAGGGTTTTTCCTCTGGCCAGGAGGGATTTTAAAGGTGTTTACCCTTCCCTTTATATTTATGACAAGCATACATATACAAGTTGCACAGAAAGCAAACATAAAGACACAACCTCAGGCTTTATGCTTCCATATTAGATAAAACCCTTTTGTAATACAAGTTATCTATTGACTTTGAACACTACCTCAAGCACACTGCCTAGCTAGAGGGTGGATCCAGCGTTCAGGGACAGCTTCCCTCCTGGAGACTGTCAGTTTCTGGATGACAAACCTCCGTTCCAACCTTGTTTTTCTTTTGTTCCCTCTCCTGGCATAGTGATTCATGATTCTCTCTTGGCTTGATAACCAGGATATCAGAATGTCTTTCCATTAACTTTAATGGTTCATCATTGTCTTTTTCTGAGCTGGACAATGGATGGTTACTTGGAGCCAGTTTCATGTAAACACCTGGCTTAGGAGGTGCCTCTCCCTGCTGTGAGGCATAGTTGAAGCTGTAGTACACATTATGAGCACAGTTTTCTATATACATAAATACACAGATTCATAACCACAGTCTGTATACATAGCTCCTAATGACCATCAAGTTCAGAACATTACAAGCTTTCATAAAAGACCATACTCAATATACCGTTATCATGCAATAAGACAGTGTGCAATCAGTTGTCTTCAGCTGCTCATTTTGGGAGTTTAAACCTTCTGTTCTCCCTCTGGATGATTGTCACAGCACCCCTCAGCTTTCGATGTTGGTGTTAATAAATTATTTCACATATTGAATTAGAGGGGAGGTTTGTGCACAGGCAGGCACACTAAGTGACAGATACTTGACTTCTTTTAAGTTACCACTGCACTGTTTCAACTGCTGTAAGACAGCAGCCGAAGTTTTCCTTAACATGGGGGGCCTTGAGCTGGCATAGCCAATCCCGCTTCAGTCCTTCCAGAACCTCCCAGCATAGGGGGTGTTTTGGGGTGGGCTGAGAACAGGAAGGGGACATCTCAGGGTTGGGGCTGAGGCACTATGAACTTGATGATCCTGGGGACGAGGGGAGTCGGGTAGAACAGACCTCCTTGAAGGCCACTATCTGCAGGGGCAAATCGGAACTGCCCCAGGCTCTAACTTGTTCTATGAGTTTATTCAGCTCCTTGCAGCCCCCAGGGTCAGTGTGAGCAGAAATGTGGTGGGAAGTCACATGTACATTCTCCTTCCCCTAATAGTCTCCCTGCCCCTGGTGTGTTCAGCATTGCTCTGGAGTACCTGAGAATCTAGCTCTATGAGCTTGTCAATTAAGACAATCTTGGTACATTACTGTATTTGTGTTGTATATTCAATATTATGATATGTAAAAAATCAAAACCAATGTGTTAAAAGCATGCAATGTATATGTTTAACTACTGTAGATTTAATATATATAATGTATTTAAGGGGTGCAATGACTAATTCAATATCCTAAAATGAAAGTACTAGAAAAAGTTCAGTTCTAATGATATTGTTCAAGTTTCAAATACAGTCCGAGCCAGTTATTAGATATTTGAGGCAACAGTGACAGACCTCTGTCTGTTGTTTTAGAGCTTTTTTTCATATGGAGTGTGTAAAAATAAAGAGTAATTACTTGTATACGGAGAGAGAGCTTGTTCCAGTGACTCATAAAAACCCATTACAATTCTGGTAGCTACACAACCTATGATTATCAAGAATGTATCCCCTGCTGTTTCTGGTCTAAAAATACATAAGGAGTTGTCATAGTTCTTTAAAAAAAAAAGTTGTGAGAAGGATTGTTTTTGTAGGACTTCTCTGTTTAAAGAAAGGATTTGTCCTGATGATGAATTAAATACACATGACTGGCCAACCCATTCAGAATTCCCATTCAGTGAAATTCACTCTCTGGATTCCTCTCCCCCTCTGTAAAGTGGGTATCTAGATTTCTGACTATGACATTCCAATTCAGCAAGATTCATTAGCACTAGTAAGTAAATGACTTGTAAGGACTTGTCTACACTAGAAATGTTTATTGTTTTAACCAGCCCAGTATAATTTTAGTGGTATAACCCCTGTAATGTGGACACTGGTAAACTGGTATAAAGGTGCTTTACACTGTATAGCTATTCCTATATGGGAAGGGGAATAAGCTGTACCACTATAAGACACTGTTATATTAACTACATCTACACTAGGGATTGTACTAGTATGGCACCAGTACTCTGTTGTTTAGAGTATGATTTTTACCCATAGTTATACCAGTATAACATTTGGTGTTTAGACTAAGCCTTCTATCTCTATCTACCTCTTTCTTTTTCTCCTGTTTCCTATCATAATTTCCTTCTTTTCCCTATTACTCCTTTTCTCTTTTTCCTGGTGTTGTCTGCTTAATCCTTTTTACAGTGTTGTCATTTTCTCTCCTCCTCCTTAAACTCTTCCACTCTCATTTCTTCTATACTATTTTCCCCTTTCTGTTAAGCTTTTCTGAATTTTCACTAAAGTTATCACCATTAAAAGGCAGCCGTTGCTTCAGTTACCTAGAGAGGTATTTGACACACAGGAGCATTTCCCTGTACTATGGTATCATGTGCTAACTGTGGGTAAATGTTTAAGTTTTCAGTGATGATTGTTGTACCGCCTGCCAGGCTACTGCGCTGAATGGGTGATGCAAGAAGTTTCCTTTCAGAGGATTGACAGGAACTCTGTTGCTGAAGGTGGCTATCAGTGCTGCCAGAGACTGACATATAACCAAATGAGAATGATGGGTGTAGTAGGGTGAGAAGTCCTTCATCTTAAATATACTGGGCCTGCTACTCTGTTTTATTTAAATTTGGGTGTGGATTAAGGAAATGATCACATGAGCACTTCTTTCTCTTCTACAGTGTGATGATTTCTTGTTCTACCTTTTCAGATAATTATAGCAAATTGGCCATTCAGGGAGGTCCATCAAGAGGCAATGGCACCAATTCATATATCTCTTGGGGTGGGGTAGAGGGGTAAATTACGGTCTCTTCCTTCCTGTCAGGTGCCCCATTCCAGTCCCTGCTCACTTCCCACCCCACCACCCCCATCTCCTGCAGTGACCCCAGGTCTCCCATGACCCAGAGAGTCTCCCCTCTCTTTTACCCACACAGTGCATGAGCAGTGCCACCAGGAGCTGAGTTCTCAGCAGACTCCCCTGTGCTTCACTGCACAGGATCAGACTCCCCGTGTGCCATGTCACAATGCCACTCATTGAAATTTGGCCTGACCGCACCCTTTCATTTGTACAGAGGGGTGGCTGGGTCAGATTTCAGTGATGTTGTGACCATGCAGTTGAGGTGATGCTCCAGACTGCTCTTGCAGCAGTTCTACTGATTTAGTGTGCGACCACTGCTTAAAAGTGGTTGGGCCATTCTCTGCCCCTTGCCCCCCCACTGGCTCTGCAGCCTGTGTAACTTTGAACAAGGGCAAAAACCATGGGTCTGGGGGCGGATTTGCCACCCCAACCTCCTGCTAACTGGCACCAGAAAGGTACCTGAGATAGTATGGAATTAATTGTCAGAATCCCAGTGGCTTCCAAAGAGTGGTAACCATCCATCTCAAAAGACGATGTTGTAAGTGCCAAAGCAATTCAGTTACTGTGTGTTGTGCTGCAGCATCACGAATCACTAAAAAGTCCAATTCTTGAGCAACAGTCCTTGCCACAAATAGTGCAGGCATAAGCTCAGGGCCAGAGAATGAAGCTGATGCTCTACTAGGCTTGAGGCCTGCTGCACTTTCCTCTCTCTCAACCATCTCTCTTCAGCCTCTTTGACTCTCAGGCATAGAACAGACCTCCTGTGTAGCCTGTTGCTAACTATATCTTCCCAGCTTGCAGTGTTGATGTTGAAATTTTGCAAGTCCCTTTTGAAAATGTCCTTGTAGGTTTGCCCAGTAGCCTTGGAGCATCCTCAAGCTCTCCATACATGAGCTTCTTTGGGATGCATCATTCGTTTGGTGCAGATGACCAAGGCAACTGAAACATCTGCGCTTGAGAATAGTGATTATATATCTCAATTTTGCTTTCTCACGTACGTCGGCATCAGAAACTTTGGCTTCCTATGGCGAAGCGGATATGGAAGGTGTTTAGCCTCCTCTCATGCCTTCTGTAGTTTGTTCAAGTGTTGCCACTATACAGCCGCATGCTCAAAATGCATCTCTGGTAGGCCTACATCTTGGTGTTCATTATTAGTTCCCTGTTATCCCACATATGCTTGGTCAATAGGTAAAATATGGTAGCTGCCTTTCTAATGCGATAATTAAGTTAATAGTTAAGAGATAATTTACCCAATACAGTTGATCCTCGATAGAAGAACTTGTGTGTACAACTTCTAGTTTTATTAGCTATTAAAATGTCTGGGGCAGTCAGCACACCTTGCGCCATAATCATTGTCTCTTTAGACTGATGTTTCGTCCAAATTCATCACAATCTAGTGCTGAGCTATTGCAAGGTTGCTGAAGCTCCCCTTCACTGTGTGCCCTGAGCACTGCATCATTGGCAAAAAGAAATTTTCTTATCAGACGGTGTTTGACTTTGCTTTTTGCTCTGAGACATTACAACATTGAAGAGTCTTCCATCCGATCTTGTACGGAGATGTACGCCCTCAGTATCAGATGAGAAAGCATGACAAAGTAGCAAAGAGAAGAACATACTGAAGAGTTCTGGCACCAAAATACATCCCAGTTTGACACCACTGTGGATCTCAAAGCTGTCAGAGTGATCACCGTCATACGGGACCTTAGCCTTTGTGACATTATGGAAGGATCAAATCAGACTTCGGAGGATTGGGGGCAAAAAATTATCTCTAGAAATTGAAAAAGGTCCTTTCTGAAATAGTTCAGGGCTTCCAAACAAATTAAATGGTAAAAGATGTAGGATTTCTGTATTGTGGGCTCCTGGGACTGTTTCATACACATCACTGTATTTCTTTCCATTAATTATATTGTGATTTATCAGTGCTGTCCAAAGACACAGCATGAACACACAATTACTGACCAAGCATAACAATAGAGAACGAAACAAGTGCTTCCCTGAAAAGAAAATAAGTTTGACAATCTCAGGGATAACCTAGCATTTAGGGTAAATAGAGCACACATTTCTGGGCAATAAATTAACATAAATGTACATAGGCAATTCATATTTTATTTTGGAAAACACTATCATAACTATGCAAACTATTGTAAAAAGTAAATAAAAAACAGACTTTATGGCAGATTGCACATACAAGTAATTTGCTTGGTCTGCATATAATGTAAATGTACATAGACTTCCCCAATATATTTTCAGTGATTAGTTCCAGTAGAATCTTTTTGAATTGCCAGCTGTTGGTGTTAGGATTAATAGTGAAGATCACAGTTTATGGTCACAAATACAAATAGAGAGAGAGGCAATGTAGTCTAGTGCATAGATCACTGGACTGTGGTTTAGGAAACCTGGGTTCTACTGGTTAACAGATTGGCTGTGTGACCCTGAGCAAGTCACTTCCCTCCCCCTCAAAAAATCAAGCTGAGCCAAGCAAACTAAAGCGAATAACAGGATGGAGGCTAAAATTGATGGATGAGGCGATAAGCCAGACAAATGTTCAGTCCATGCTGAACTCTGTCTACTAATTATAGCTGAGTCATCTCATCTGTACCACGACTAACTTCCTCAGTAGCTCCACTTCCCTTTCTTGCTTCTCTTTGTTTCTGAGTTTACTCTTTTTGCTTCCTAACCCCTGCTCTACAATGCAGACTTATGTCGATATAACTATGTTGCTCAGGGGTGTTACAACTACCTAACCCCTTGTGTAGACAGACAGTGCTATGTAGATGCGAGGGCTTCTCCAGTCGACATAGCTACTGCCTCTCAGGGAGCTGGAGTACCTACCCCGATGGGAGAAGCTGCACCGCTGTAGGGAAGATGCCCCTATGTTGACAGGAGAGCTTCTCCCATCGGCATAGTTAATCCACCTCCCCAGGAGGCAGTAGCTGTGTGAGTGGGAGAAGCTCTCCTGCCAACCTAGCGCTGTCTACATGGGGGGTTCGGCCAGAATAACTATGTTGCTCGGCACTGTGGATTTTTCACACCCCGAGCGATGTAGTTATACTGATATAGATCTGTACTGTAGATCTGGCCTCGGTATTTGGCTATGGGCAGAGCCACTCATCAACAGAGACACAGGATACAAGGAGTTAATGGGTGACCGTAGAGGGGGAAAAAACAGTGAAAATTGGGGAGTAATAAAGCAGGTTTTTGGCAACAGTCTCAGGCCCTCTCCTTTTCTTGTGATTTGCTTGGTTAGGTAGAGCCACCCCTCCTCAGTTCAACTAGTTTCCAAGGTCCTTCCAACTCAGCCTAAATCTCTGCCTCTGAGCTGACCTTCCTTCCCTTTCTGTTATCCAGCTACCTGAGCCTTCAAACAAGAGTTGGGGTTTCCAGTTGCCTGGACCCTTGTGCTAGTAACTCTTGAGTGATCTATTTAGACTGCATTACATGTAACTGAGTGCGCTATTCCTCCTATGTTTGAGAGATGTGATTCAGCACACATATGGCAGGGAGACAGGTGAGTGGGGGACTTACCTAGGGTTAGAGATTCTGAGAAGCCTTTGAACTTCGCTTAACCAAATCTTTTGAATATCAACCATCACAACAACCACAGGAAAAAGGCCTGATAATACATCATCTCATTATGCATATGAACTCAAATGGTTCTCTTGCCGTACCTATCCCTGCCTTTATTGCTAACATTTTCCCATTCATCCTCCCTGGGCTTTTATTCTTGCTCTGAAAAATGGTGCTCACTTTCCTTTGTTTAGGGTCAAGTAAACTCTTCCCATCCTTCACAGTTCTGTGCCATGTGCTTTCTGTCCCTCATTCTTCACTTCCTTTGTCACTCATCCTGGCTCACATCATCCTTTCAATTCTCCCTCTCACCCACCTCTTGTTTTGTGCCTTCATGAGGAAAAATAGATATTTGTTGTGGGGGGTTTTAAGTGAAGTGAAAGCCCATGAAGGAATAGTTAGTTATGTTTTGTCCTGTTTGAGGGCAATATTATAAAACACTTTTGGTTTGATATTTTCTCTGTTGCCCTCAGACTGGTCCTTCCAACACCTCCTATCGGGACAATGATTGCTGGCATCACAAGAGTAAGATTCACACTGAAACCGAATGGCCAAGCTGAGCTCTTAACCTTCTCTCTCCTTCTGTGATGTACGACTCTTAGTTTAACAAAACAAAATCAGTTTCCACTAGCAAACCCTTCCACCCAAGCAAAAGTCATAATCAATGATAAAATGGTGGGTGAAAAATGATTTTCCACTCTAAACACTCCCCATACCTCACAGCTGGCAAACAAAGTTCCACATGTGTGCCTTAGATAGACACCACTTTTCTTTGCTGAACAGATTATGTGATGAACTGTTACTGTCCTGAAGGATCTGTGAAGTGCTCTCATAGAATCATAGAATATCAGGGTTGGAAGGGACCTCAGGAGGTCATCTAGTCCAACCCCCTGCTCAAAGCAGGACCAATCCCCAATTTTTGCCCCAGATCCCAAATGGACCCCGCAAGGATTGAACTCACAACCCTGGGTTTAGCAGGCCAATGCTCAAACCACTGAGCTATCCCTCTCCCCCAGTCAGTCATCTCCATTTCCTAACTTGCACAAGTGAGTGTTTTTTTCCCTTTTTGTCTGCAACCAGAAAGTAATGAGATTTCCGTTATGGCCAGGAATCAATCTGTGCCTTTGATTTTCTTCCAACCTGCTTCTCTCCCAAATAAACAAGGCCTTGATTTGCTGTTTCTGAAATGGGCAGAAAGAAAATTCTTGACTTTTATGCCTACAGTGATCCAGTTATTTCCATTTGTTATTTCTGACTACTCACAGAGAAAAATAATGGAAGGTTTCTTTTAAATATCAGTTTAATATTTCAGCAGCAGGGTTACAATTCCCTCTGTTACAACTATTTCTGCTATATATATTTGATGTTAAGATCACATCCACTGTTTCTAATAATGTCTATATTCTGAACTTTGTGGCCTTTACATGTTAGTAGAGACAAATGATTCAGTATTATTACTCTTCATGAGGTACATGATGGAATGTTCACCCAATTTATGTGTTGCATGTACTGATCAAGGTTATCAGGTTCATCCTTCAGTAGATTATTAATGCCTCAGTGATACACAGAAAGACAATTTGTTTGCAGTTGCTAGATTTGGTTAAAGCTACAAAAAGCAAATCCCTCTAATAGCTACACTGGTTGACAGACACAACGCACTGTAGCTCAGGTTTTGATGAGAAAGATGACAGAGGTAGGAAGTCAAAAAAATACAGAAAACAAAAGGAAAACAAAACAAACTTTTTGAAAGTTTGAATTCTGAGTCATTGCCATTTGCTGTTAAATTCACACTGTCGTGATTTTAAACAATGATTTTTTTGTACACAACATTTTAACTCTGTTAAAACAAAATATTATTTATACTCCCTAACTTTGGCTTTTCTACTTTCTTTTATTTTCCTCCTTTATTCTTTTATTTATGTACTTATCTGTCCAGAGTTTTCATGTTTTAAAGGGAGCTGCTTCTTTAAGCTTCTCTTTGTCTCCGTTACAACAGCAGCAATAATTAATGACAGGCAGTGTATTTCTAGGTGATTATAGCACACTTTGAGCAATATTACAAAAGCATACATCCAAAGGCTGAACGATCTATCATTGCAGAAGCGTGGTGATCATTCTGTACTATGCTGCCTGGGATTTTCTTGCTGGCATTGTGAAATTAAATTTATAAATAAAAATTAGTGATTAGTGAACCACAGAGGTTCAGTTTGGAGAAACAGACAAAATTTCAGAGTCTTATCCAAAGACTCCAGATAGAGCTGGGTGGGAAATGGTTTTCCTGGCCTATGAGGATTTGAGATTTTGAAAATTGTTCCCATCCCAAATTGCGGGACAAAATGTTGAAATCTCAAAACAATTTGATTTCAGCCTTTTAAAGGGCCTGATTTGGTTTCTGTGATTTACATGATTGTGAAAATAATTCAAAAATGGCTGTATCTCGGTTGAAAGGGAAAAAAAGTATGGCAGTAACAGGTTCCTTATAGCATGAAAAGTATGTGTGGGTCAGGAAGGGGGGGTTGCGGGGTTCCCCTCAGCCTTGCACAACTCAAGGAGATGAAAGGACACAATTTCTCCCTTTGCTCCCGGTGACGGGGGTGGGGTTAAGTGATTTACTACAGTGGCTGAGAGGCCACAGATTACTTTTCCCCTCACAGCTAGCTAGTGACTCTGATCAGAGAGTGATGGTTGAAGGGGAGAGCAGAGCCAAGGTTCCTCCCCACTCATCACCTCTCTTCATTCACTCCCCAACTATTTGCTTGCAGTGGGGAGCATGCAAAGAGCTGGGGCTGCACTCTGCACCAGAGAAGATCAGGAAAGTCTTACTCAGCAGAGCAGGGGGGAATCCTTGAGTGGGCACACTCTAGCCCTGTGATGGATGTGGTATTCTACTTACTCCTGTAGCCTCTCTGGACCGCCGTTTCTGTAACATCTTTAAATGGGGCTATTAATACTTTCCTGCCTAGAGGTGTGTTGTGAAGGTTAATGAATGTTTGTAAAGGCCTCTGCTGATGAACAAAGTTGCCCCTGCAGAGACTTCTGTGATTTCATTAGGCAGGTGCAGCAAGGATGAAAAATGTTCCGGCTTGTTTTGCTGGCAGTCAAAATAATTTTTGCTGCTCAGTAGAGGAAAAAGTTTTACATCCTCACTGCCAAAGGGCTGGGCTGTGCCTTTAGGCTTGACTGTAAACAAGGAGGAGTAGGAGGGAGGTGATGCATAAGCTGCACCACCCCAAGAGTAGTGCTGGAAGGCAAGCACACAGACACACCCCTCTGAGGAACAATTTCTCCCCTGTTCCCTGGTGTTCTGAGGAGGGAGTAGGAATTTGCTCCTGGCCTATATCAGTAACAATTTATAACCCTGTCTGGTATATTGGAAGGTGGAGACAAGGCTTTGTTCAGTCCCTTCTGTGGCCCAACTATTTGTTCTGGGAAGGCGGGTTAGGCAGGAGTGCAGTTCCCACTTACTCCTACACACCCAGACCCAAAGTCCACATAGCCCAAGCAGGAGCAAAAGGGGATCCTTGCTTCCCTGCATGGATTGTGTAGTCCACACTATAATCCAGCCCAAAGTGATTCTCAAATATTTGGGACATGAGAGTCATGGAGAAGTTTACAGTTTGGAGGGATGAATTATGTGGATTACTATGCCACACCACCTAAATTCCTGTTCTAGACTTTGCTGAGGTAATATCTATGCTGGCCAAGTTAGCACTTCTTCATTTCTTCTTTGCTTTATAAAACCTTTGCACGATCATTGCAAGATATTTCATTTTGTTGCTAAAAACAGACTTGGGAGCTGTATTGCAGGATCCAAAACAGCCAGGCTTGCTATTGTCAGTACTTCCCTGGAAATATTTGTTATAATTACTCTAGAATACTCCAAACATTGCTATATTATTTATTGTTATATGGATTTCATGCAATATATTTATTACTGTAGTGCGGGGGAGGGGAGTTTTATAAGTCCAAAAGGATAATGTTTTATATTCCAAAATGTGGTATGGCCTTTTTTTAATGGGATTCTTCATGACATCCTATTGTGTATATGTCAGTTTTGTTTTCAGACTGACACTTTATTTTAACATTATAGTTCATTATGTATTAAACCTTCATGTGCGGAAAGGAGATCAAATCAATTCCTGATTCTCCATTTCATATTTTTGTCAAGTGCTCACTTTCTGTGTTAAAGTAAGGAGCTCTCTGAATTTAGGAGCTCTTTATCCAACAAAAACCCGTTTTAACAAGTTATCTGTAGAATTGCTCTGTTCTAATAAAAAGTATGGAACACGCTCACTCTAGACATTTGCGTTTTTGTGGAGAAAGGTTTCAAAACCTTCCCGGCTGAGAAGTTAAATGTCAAATTTTGGGTATTGAAATGTTACCCAAATTACAACTGGGGAATAAAGAAGAAAACCATTAGTATATTGACTTATTGGCATTTATAGAAGACTGTTAATCATAATCATAATTTCTTTTGACATTTCTGCTTCTGAAATTCTTAGTGGAATCACACAGTGTTCTCAGATACATTATATAATCTACGGAGAGATGTTCAGTTGATATCAAGCTTTTAGAGCAACCTGTTTCTCTGGACTATTGCCTTCTTAATCACTGATTAATGAAAATTGTCATTTTGCATGTGAAGTTGGAAGCTGACATTCTTGGCACTATTGAAATATGTAGGTGCTTGGCTCAGATAAAACATGACAGACAACCCCTTAGATACTGGCTTTTTGTTCTGCTATATGGCAGAGCAAGAAAAAGTTCTGAGCTCCCTGCACTTACAATTACGAGTTTAATTGGAACTAGAAATGAATTGGCACATACTGTATGCTCAGTTCTTACGATGACACCCACATGAGTCACTCTGTATGCAGCAGCACACTGATGTCCTTGTCCAAAAATGTAATCTATTATGGAATAATGAACTGAGGGCTGTTTAAGGAAATCATTTAAAAAAAACAAATACAAATGACTTAAGAATGTAAGAATTTCTATACTCTACACTGGACCAATGCTCCATCGAGTCCAATATCCTCCCTCTGGCAGTGGTGTATATCTGAGATTTCAGAGGAAGGTGTTTGTTTTAAAAAAATTCCATCGATTTCACCCATGGCCAAATCCTGAGACGTGAAACTTCTGCAACTCCCACTGAAATCAGTGGAAGTTGTGGGTATTTAGCATTTCTTGGCATTTGATCCATAGTCCTCTCTTATAAATCTAAGAAGTTAAATGGTGCGTGTTTACTCTTGCAAGGGCACTGTGATCTGTACTAATCATAGTGCTGCTATTGGTACTTTGCAACAGGGTTACCGTATGTCCAGGTTTTCCTGGGCTGGCCTCTTCTTTGATCCTCGGCCCTGTGTCTAGGCAGATTTCTCAAATAAGAGGAAACATCTGGGATTTTTGCGGAACAGACACTGCAGCTCAGACAGAGCTGTCTCTGCACCCTGACTGGTCCCTCCCCTGTAGCCGCGGCTGCTGGATCCCACCCACTCAGACCCTGGTTCCCAGCCCTGGAGAGGGGGAGAGGACTGCAGAGAGATGCTGACTGACGGGCTGGCGCTGCGTCCTGGGTCTGTGCCAGCCGCCCTGCCACCATGACAGGGAGCGGCACTGCCCCCCACCTCGAGAGTGAGGCTGCAGGTACCCCCTCCAGGATCCCCCAAACACCACTCCCAGTACACACACACACCCTTCCCAGAACCCCCCAAATATCCCTCCAGCACCTCTGAAATACCCCCTTCCAGTATACACACCCTTGCAGCACCGCCCCCAAATATCCCCTCACGGTACACTCACACACGCCTCCAGCACCCCCCAAATACCCACTCCAGCACCCACCAACTCTACCCACCTCCCCCAGCTCCCACTCTCCCCCCTCCAGCAGTGTCCTATTTTGGGGAACCTGAAATATGGTAACCTTACCTTGCGATTAACTCTTTCCTAGAGCTTTGAAAAAGTAGCTTTTGAAGCTGACAGCTGCATCCTGCAACATATCAATTGCTCTATGTAGCAACTTTAATGAAAACTCAGATGAGTGTAAGGTCAGTCACTCTACAATGTGTTCTAATTAGATTTCCAATTTTCTATAAAAAGCAGTTCACATCTGGCAGAAAGACAGAAGCCCATTGTGCCAGACTTGTAATAGAATAGGTGTTATTTTGCGCCTTCCATCTATGAGGGATAATGCCATGGGAAATTCATTCGCTTCTGTTCCTTAGTAATTTTCCCATCTGTTATTATAGTTGTTTGTGCAACTGGAAGCAAAAGCTAATCACAAACCTCTACTTTAAAAGTGCTTCTTTGTTAGCTCCCACGTCAATGTTAACTTGTAAACAATGGAATGTCGCATACAGAGCAGAAGAGTAGATCTCTTGCAATGCAAATGTAGATTATGGCTTAGCTTTGTATACTAAACCAGGTTATTAGCATCACAAGCTAGTTGCTAGGAAGCTTCAGCACTTTTTTATGGTTGTGAGGTATTTCTTTTATTCCATTTGAATCCCCTAGTCACTTGAAGAGCCTTAATCACCCTTGGAAAAAATGCTAGCTGTACATATATTCATGCAATCTTATAGTCCTCAACTAAGGTAGAATTTGGCTCATTGAACTCATTGGCATCCCATCAGAGATTAAACTGACCCCCTATGCTTATGTGGCAGTGTACTCGTTGTAGTAGCTTTGAGCCTAATTTTTCCCTTAAATATATGCATGTGTAATTCCCATCAAAGGGTATCTCTGAATCCAAAGCTGTGCCCTTAAAATTCACAGTCACTGCTGAAATGGGGATGCATCTGGGTCTGGGATAAATTCTATCCCAAATGTCACTGCAGGTCTTTCATTGTGGAGTAATATCACATGACTTTGTATACATCAGCAGCTGCTGCAGAATAATATAGAAATGTCCACATCTACACTTCTCAATAGAGCTGATTAGAAAACAGGATTTCCATTCTATGGGAAATTCTGACCCGTCAAATATGTTTTTGTTCCAAATCTGAATGAAAAGTCAAAAATTGTAAATTTCTCTTGGAATGGAAATTTTGTAAATATGTTGATTTGGAAACATTATAATGTTTCATTTTGAAAACCTTGAAATATTTCATTTGGATAATGTGAAAACATTATAACATAATATAAATAATATAGAAGTCAAAATTAAATGAAAAGTTTTTACCATATTGAACCAGAATGAGAGAGTCAAATGATTCATTTAGAATTTTTCCTGTAAAAATTTATCAAAATAGACACATTCCCATTAAACATTTCAATTCTGACAAATGTCAGAAACTATTTTGTCAATAAAAAATTTCAACCACTTTCATTTCTCAAAGTGGATTTCCATTTCTGCAACCCTTCTGGATCTTTACCTTAACCCTTTTAGGCTGAAAGCAAGAGGAAAAGGGGAGTTTCAGGAAGAAGTGGAAATACTCCACATCCCAGGTCATACTAAAACAGTTCCATGCTTATTTTGGGGAAGAGCATGCTAAAGCTAAATTTGGAAGTGTAACCTGGACTTAGTAACTACTGGGGAAATGTATTAGTGAAGGCACAGCCTTGCAGAGTGAACCATTTGGACTTGTGTGTATACTAATTTAAAGATCCTAGATGCATATTAGATGTGACTATTTTTATTGTTTTAAAGGCAGATGAACTCTGGTAGACCATATTCATATGAAAAACATCTCGGGTGAGGGGGTTAGCCCAAAACCATGTGCTCTGCAATGTCCAGCCCTTTCCTAAACCATTTTGAGGAATAATAAGATTTGTTTACTCCTCTAAAGAAGCAAACTGCACAGCTAATCACTTTAACTGGAGTTAACTGTCACTTCAGTTCAAACAAAGCACTTCAATTCAAATAAGGCACACTTTAAGAATGTAATTAAAAATATGTTTGTAATTTTGAATGTATCCTCCTGTACACACATCATTCAATAATAATGATCAATACGTGTGACAGATCCAGACCAGTGGGGTACGGGAGTCTGGTAGAAGGCAAATATACTGGCCACTGGATGAATAGTTTTCTGTTCCCTGAGTGACCAGAGCAGGGGCTGCCCTAGAGCAATCAGGAACCTGCTAGAACCAGTTAAGACAGGCAAGCTAATCAAGACACCTGGAGCCAATTAAGAACTTTCTAGAATCAATTATGGCAGGCAGGCTAATCAGGACACCTGGTTTAAAAAGGACCTCCCATCAGTGAGGGGGGGCGTGTGCAAGGAGCAGAAAGTGAGAAGGTGTGCTGTGGGAGGACTGAAGAGTTCAAGTGTGATCAGGCTTCAGGAGGAAGATCCTGCAGTGAGGATAAGAAGGTCCTGGGGGAAGTCCATGGGGAAGTAGCCCAGGGAGTTATAGCTGTCTCGCAGCTGATTCAGGGAACATTGTAGACAGCTGCTATCCACAGGGCCCTGGCTGGAGCCCAGTGTAGAGGGTGGGTCCGGGTTCCCCCCCATCCCCTACCCCAACTCCTGATCGGACACAGGAGAAGCTCACTTGGTCTGTGAGAAACACCAGAAGGGAAAGTCTAAATTGGAAAGGGATCTGGCCTGTTCCCGACCCACTAGGTGGGACACAGACTGTGGGGATTGTTCTCTGTTTCCCCCATGCTGGCCAGTGATGAGGTTAGCTGAGTGGATGGCAGGTTTGAGCAACTAGCAAAAGTGGCCAAACTGAGGGCTGCCGGGAATCTCGGAGGCAAGCAAATCCACCAATAAGCGCAGGACCCACCAAGGCAGAGGAGAAACTTTGTCACATAGGTTGTTAGCTTTCTACAGATACCTTACATCAGTGGTTCCCAATGTGGGGCCTGCAGACCTCTGGGGGTCTATCATGGGTTATGCAGGGGTCTGTCCCTTAAGCCAGGGCCAGAATGCACTGGAACAGCATGCTGGCACTTTTGTCACATGGAGGATGCCATTTTGTTCTCAAAATGTTGTCCTCTGCACAGCGTGACCTCTTACAAACTGTGTGTATGAGGTGACACTGGCAGGGGCATTCTGATAGTACTGGAAATGAAAGGGATCTAGGACACTTGGTAAGATGCCAAAGGGGTCAATGGGGAAGAAAGTTTAGGAACCATTGTCTTACATGACACATTTTTAATGCAGATTATCACACTAGTGAGTTGGGGTACACTGAACTGGTTAGTCCAATTGAGCCTTATTATCAGATACCAGTGAGCCCCTGGCCCTCTTGCATAGGGATGCTCCTCACACTTACAAAACTGCTGGAGGGTTAGCCAGTGGCTGGCCCAGAGGCAGCAGGTCAGAGCCCTCTTTCCCGGACAGAGCGTCTGCCCTGCTATTTTCTTTCCCCTTTATACGTATGTACAGTCTCCATATCATATTCCTAATGATCCAAGTAAGGAAACTTTGCTGGTCTGATTTTACACTTAGAGGCTTTTATAGTCAGGCCTGCTTCTTTGAGCTTTGACAACATAATCCCCAAATGTTTTTTGGGAGCAGACCAAGAGTTGTCATCTTGAAATTCAGGAGTTTGTGAGCCTTTCCCAGTAGCATGCCATTGAGGAGGTCTGAGTAGGAAGATGGCCATGTTCATGTGAAGTAAGCATTTGTTTTATATGTAGGTAACTGTAGGAAGCCAGGGTGGCTTCCCTCCAAACCAGAGGGTAAAGAGCCACTCTCTCAACCTGAGTGGGCGGGGCCAGACCAAGCTTAGCCCAACCCCCGGAAGGGGAGGGGTGGGACAGGAAGTACAAAGGGCGGGGCCCTTAGCCCAGTCAGGGCAGCACTACGGAGACAGACAGACAGGGTGCTGGCTGTTCCCTTCAGACCCTGCTGCCGAGCCAGGGGAGGGCCTGGAACAGGAGAAACCTGACCTGGAGGAAGGACTGGGGCTACCAGGGCTGCCAGCCGCCGAGTACCCAGAGGAACTGGAGGAGCCAGGCAGTAACCCGGGCCAATGTGAGCCTGACGCGGAGGGGGAGCTGGAGCTGCCACGGCTGAATACCCTGATGAGCTGGAGGGACCAGAGGGACCCGCTCGAGAGACTGAGTAGGAAGTAGCCCAGAGGCAGAAATGCACAGTGCGGTGGGTCTGTTTTGTCAGCGTGTTGCGGATGGCTCCCCACTGACCCAGTGGCGGGACCCTCTCCTCCCACCACTGTCAGGGCCTAAAACGCAGTGGAGTTGGGTGGGCCTGCATTTCCCTAGCTCGGCCAACCCGCCTCGGGTAGCAGAATCCCGACAATGCCACTGACTCTGGCCGGCGCTCCCCCCGCCAGAGGGGTGCGCCACTGACTCTGGCCGGCAGCCCTCCCTCCGCAATTCCCTAGTGACAGAAAGGTGCGACCAAGGCCTGCCAGTGAGGCAGTAGCTCCCCAGTGGCTCAGTGGACCAACTGAAACCTGTCACAGTAACAGAGAAATCTGTGCTCATGAAGTTCAATGGGAGTTAGGCATCTAACTTCCTTAAACTCATTGAAAATCTGAGTCTTAATCTTTATAGACTTATTCAAAGCCTCTTTATTCATGCCCTGTGCAGGATACATTGTGACATTCTGTAATCTTGGTTTTATGTTCAGTTAGTTTGTACAGTAGCAGCTATTTCAACAACGGAACATAATATTTGCCTATAACAAGTTCAGAGTTTGGAATTCTGCTGAAAAGTTCTAAATGCTTTGAATTCCTTGGGGTGTATTCTCCTCTCAGTATGTGCACGTACTTCCCATTAGTGATAATGGAAATGCTGGGTTTGCATTTTGCACACCCCTTTCTTCTGTCATTAAACAGCTATAGTTTCTTATTTTGCATATGCTGTTTTTTTAATTTATACTTTTAAAAATGAGCAAGGTCTCAAGGATTAATGGGATCTGCAGAATGTGTCAGCTCATACATTTGCCTTTGAGGCAGCCTGGCTCTGAACCTTTAAGACAGTGTTTCTCAACCAGTGAGTCATGCATCCCAGGAGGGTCACAAAAGGCACTCAGTGAGGCTGCAAGGCACTGGAAATGTTGTGACTATCTAAAGCAAACTGCCTGCATACGCTTTACCTGTTGGAATTATTATTATTTATGCAGGATATTACCACAACACTAATTTGACCATAAATTCTGGCATTAAATCTAAAGGCCAACTGGTATTTATATAGTTCCTCTAAACATGCCTAAGAAGTTTAAATAGTAAGCGATTTACTATATCCAAACAGTAACAAAACATTTATAAGCATTTGATCAAGTTACTTATAAATGGGCTTAACTCAGGGGTGCTTAGTCCCATATTGGTTGGCTCCAACTTGGTCAGGCAGGTATTAGCAATGAACCTTTAAGAGTTTACTTTTTTTTATACCCTTTAACAAACGTGCAGTCATTGCCAATTACCAGAACTTAGCTATGCCAGATGAAGCAATTTTTTATAATACATAAAACAAACTTATATAGCCAAGTACATATTGTACCTGGTACCCAATTAAGTGGTTTATTCCTATTACTTCAGCCCAAACCTTAAGTATGATAACACTGGCATTTTGAAGGTCACTACAAGTTTCACGCAATTCTTCTTTCTCATTATCTCATTTTTTTGATCACTTACTTTAGGCCAATTGCTTATGCTAATATCCCAACTCAATTTTAAAGCAAAGTTCACCTGAATCTAATGTGGGCCTATATTCCTACATTCTTTCAAGGTCAAGTATTCTCAGCCAAGCTCTTGAAACACACACAAATGAATTATATAGAGTTATCATTGGTATGTTTTAGTCTTACTTTTGCCGTAAATCAAAGGGGATCATGACAAATTTTGACTTTGAGGGATCATCAACCTGAAAAGATTGAGAAGCACTGACCAAAGGTTATCAATAACTTTTTTCTTCTTCTTCTCAGGTTTGACCTTTAAGCAGAAGGAAAACAAGTAGCTAGTTTGGACTCTGTGCTTTTGGCAGTCCCACGGAAGTGCTAAAGTGCACATGCTGGCGAAATCTCTTCACCTGTAGAGGGGAGAGACAATTCATTGATTGATTTTTTCCACCTGCCCCCATCCATCCAAAAAATTTTTCTGATTATCTTGTAGGTATGAATGTGATGCTCATTAAAGGAAAGAGCTAATCTACTAATACTGCCCCCATTAACTAATATGTGGGTCCCTCACAAAAATGGATGAATAATTTATCCTCAGAGCAATGTTTGAGATAGACACAGGCAATGTGTAGGAGAAAAGAAACAATGTATAGATGAGGAATTGAGGCATAGAGAGCCTAAGGTCTTGCCCAAGGCAATACAGGTAATATGTGGCATAGAACCAACTAATATTTGATCTTGTGCTTTATCTGTTTGGACAATGATCCATAAGCATTCAAGATCATTTTCTTTTGAGAGTATTTTATCCTGGGAAGCAGTCACTCTGAAAAGGACTTGGAGGCCATGCTAGATAATAAACTGAACATGAACTCTGAGTGCAATGCTATGGCCAAAAAGGCTAATGTGATCCTTAGATGTATAAATCTGGAAATATTGATTGGGAGTAGGGTGGCTGTATTACCTCTGTGTTTGGCACTGGTGTGACCACTGCAGGATTATTGTGTCCAGTTTTGGTGTCCACAATTCAAGAAGAATGTTGATCAATTGGAGAGAGTTCGGAGAAGAGACATGAGAATAATTAAAGGATTATAATGATAAAATAAATAGATTGAGCTCATGGAGTGTAACAAAGAGAAAGTTAAGGATATCTACATGGGGAATAAATATTTGATAATGGGCTCTTTAGTCTAGCAGACAAAGGTATAACAAGATCCAATGGCTGGAAGCTGACAAATTCAGACTATAAATAAGCAGTAGATTTTTTTTTTTTAACAGAGAAGGTAATTAACCACTGGAACAACTTACCAAGGATTTTGGTATATTCTCCATTACTGGGAATTTCAAAATCAAGATTGGATGTTTTCCTAAAAAAGTTGTTCTGATTCAAACAGGAATTAAAGTGCTATAGCCTAGATTATGGTAGAGGTCAGACTAGATGATCACGATGGTCTCTTCTGACCTTAAGCATCGATGAAATATAGCTTTGCCAGTTCACCTCATCCCAACCTGAAATACCCAGGCCGTTCCAGTTGTGGGGTTTTTTTTGTGTTTTTTTGTTTTTGTTTTTTTTGACAAGAGACTCGCTATCACTGCTAAATAACAAGGAGTTTCATGATATGGCCCTATGGCTTTGGGAGTGAGCTGAGAATACCACCTTTGTCTTCCCTCATGACCTGTCATAATTTAAAAGCATTTTTATAGAGACAAATAGCTAATGTATTCACCAACGTTTCCACATAGTCCCCCATCTGGTAGTTGTCTGATCATAATACAGCTGTGCTCAACTATTTACATTTTGTTGGAAAAGGGGCCAAGCATTTGATGATTGTAATGGAAAATGGGGTACAATTTATGCATTTCATATGGCATACACCTTAGGTTCTATAAAATATTTACATTCTGGCTACATGGAAATAGTATTGATTGATGTTCAGTAACCCATACTCACAATTAATGGTAACTGAATTGCTAATTATAGGACTGACATTTGCAGTGAGATGCTGCAGTGTTATCATGAAGTGTATTTTATCCAATTTCCTCAGCCTGTGGTTTGATGCTCTGTAGTTAAAGACAGACTAAGCATTCAATCTCATCTCGTAAAAATCTCAGCTAGCCTGTAATGATTGAAAAACCTCAGGACAAAAGAATTGGATGCCACTCCCCAGCGATTAAATCTCTCCTGGCATTTCCCCTCATCAATGAAAATAAATTGTGCTACACAACTGTCTATTGTTACTTGTTTTATTTATCATGCCAGGTTCCTCAGCCTCTCTGGTTTCTTTTCCTTGGGTAGTGTAGGAAGATTGCAATAAATATTAGTGCTGTTACTAAGGCTGCATATTCAGGAATCTGGCATGGAAAAAGGATGGATTCAAAATACAGTATTACATTTTATAAAGTTGATCCTGGTATCCAGTAGCAATGAAATATTGTTTTTTAAAAACAGTGTCTGAAGTGTATCTTAGCCCTCATACCAAAATTTTGGCCAGATTGTCAGGTGCTATGTATTGGCAAGATTCCAAGAGGCTACACTGATTTACACCAGCTGAGGATCTGGTCCGTTATCTGCTGCCTGGGGTAACCCTGTCAGTTAACCTAGCCACATATACTAAGGACAGCATGAATATTCAGTGCCAAGATTCATTTTAGCTACTAAAAAAGGAGATTATGCAATTCTCAAGATGAGCAAACCTTGTGAGAACTTTAAATTAGACACCAGGCTCTGAAATGTACTGGTTAGCCATGCAAGTAGAGAAGGAGAAAGTAAAAGCAGAAGAATATCATCTCCTCCACTGTGCAGCAGGCAGGGTTGCAACAGCACAGTAAAACTGAAAATGGAACTAGGAGCTGCAGGGTGGAGAAAGACAACTGTGGGATGTTCCCATCATTACATAGCTGCCAATATAATGTCCTTGCTCAATGCAGGCCTAATCCGAATAGGGTTGCCAGGTGTCTGGTTTCGAAAAGGGACCCTGGCAGCTCTGGTCAGAACTGCTGATCGGGCCATTAAAAGTCCGGTCGGTGGCACACAGGTTCTAAGGCAGGCTCTCTGTGGCTCCCGGAAGCAGCCAACATGTCTGGCTTCTAGGCACAGGGGTGGCCAGGGAGGCTCCATGCACTGCTCTGGCCCCACAGCTCCCATTGGCCGGGAACTGTGGTCAATGGGAGTTGTGGGGGCAGCGCCTGCAGGTGTGAGCAGCGCGCAGCACACAGAGGTGCCTGGCCGCCCCTGCGCCTAGGAGCCAGATATGGTGGCCGCTTCCGGGAGCCGCACAGAGCCAGGGCTGGCAAGGAGCCTGCCTTAGCCCCACTGCACCGCCAACTGGGAACCACCTGAGGTAAGTGTGGCCCAGATGCTCCTCCTGCACCCAACCCCTTTCCCCAGCTTGCAACCCCCTCCTGGAGCCTGCCCCCCCAATACCTAGCCCTGAGCCCCCTCCTGCACCACACCCCTCATCCCAGGTCCTACCCCTACCCAGAGCCTTCACCCCCATATGGAGCCCTTAGCCCCTCCTACACCCCAGCCTGGATCCTCCTCCCATACCCATAACCCCTCATTTCTGGCCCCACCCTGGAGTCCTCATCCTCCTGCCCCAGCCCAGTGAAAGTGATTGAGGGAGGGGGAGAGCAAGCGATGGAGGGAGGAGGGATGGCGTGAGTGGGGGGCAGGGTCTTAGAGAAGGGGCGGGGTAGGGGTGTTTGGTTTTGTGTGATTAGAAAGTTGGCAACCCTAAATCCGAGGCCCACTGAAGTCAATAGGAGTTGTTTCAGTGCCTTTAGCAGACTTTGCTTCCTGCTTTGTATGGGACAGCTATTTCATGGCTGAAAGGGAAGTACTGCCTGGCGCAATGGGTGTCAGAGCCAGGAATCAGCCACTCTCTGTGACATGGCCCGCTCCTCCCCAATGAGTGGATATAACAAACTTACCATAGTGATGCATGAGCTGCTGCTGTTCCAGGCAGCAGTAACTTGTGGCCTACACAGCCCATCCAAGAGATCAGCAGTAGAACAAAGCAGGGCGCTAAAAAAATAGCAGCATGATATGGGAAGCATCCATGCTTCAGAGCACAGAGAAGGCCAAGATGTACATGGATGTCCTGAGAGCTGCAGAAAAAGGCTTTCAGGCACAGCAGAATGGGCAGGGCAGGCCTGGCCCTCTGCTGACTGGATCTGCGTTCCTCAAATCCCTCAACACAGCCAGCCCACCTCCAAGAAGAAAGCAGGAGGCATATTCCTTCCACCATTAGCGCTGCAGAGCTGGGACTGCAGAACTAGTGCTGACGCCATTCTGCCTGTCTTGTCAGAGCTGCTTGGTCTCAGAGGGAATTGCCAGTGAGTAGCACCCAATAGAATCAAATTTGTGTTATGTTTTCCATTTGCACCACTGTAGCCTGCTATGTTGTGCTCCTCTTCTTTTTTTCCTTCTTTCATGAGGAGCACAGGGCATTTTAAACAATACTTCTTCATGTCTCGTAGCTAGCTGTGCATTAACACCCAGTCTGGAGTCATACGAACAGTCACACTACCTTAGCCCAAAGGTCCATCTAACACAGTATCCTGTCTTCCAACAGTAGCTGTGATGATCTTCAGGTTCATTAAATAACAAGCCAGTGAATGAGAAAGGAATAAAACTTTAATAAAACAAATTGGAGAGCATCTCTGGTGAACTGCTGCATACAGTCATGCGATATTCCCACCCCGTGCCTCCAGGGCACATCGCCAAATTGCTATGTTCATAATACTGTCCCTTATGAGGGAACGTTTCTAAATTATAATCTTCTATGAACATGTCTCTACAGTAGCCTGTGCTGGATGCTTCAGAGGGAATGAACGTATAACCCATGCCTGCTTGGTATGGCACTCTGTCCCCCTCTAATGGCGGATAGACCAGCTAGAGATTGATGAGTCTGCTACAGCCTTGGCTAAAAGAGATGTGTTTTTTAGCTCACTCAGTGGAGGCTCGTGCAGTAAGCTCCAGAGCTTCCAGATTTAAACCTGGCCCACAATGACCGGGGTCTGTCCGCGCTACAAACAGAACAGGGAGATTTTGAGTGATCCATCCCCTGTTGTCCAGTCCCAGCTTCTGGCAGTTGAAGGTTTAGGAACACCCAGAGCATGGGCTTGCGTTCCTGACCATCTTGGTCAATAGCCATTGATGGACCTATGCTCCATGAACTTAACTAATTCTTTTTTGAATCCAGTTATACTTTTGGGCTTCACAACAGCCCATGGCAATGAGTTCCACTGGTTGACTGTGCATTGTGTGAAGAACAGCTTCCTTACGTTTGTTTTAGATCTGCTGCCTATTAAATCATTTTGAGAAGTTTGACCCTTCTCGGCAGTCAAATTTTTTCATCTCTAATGTAAAACAAAGAGTTTCCTTCTCCCTTTCATTGAGCTGTGATATCAGACCTGCTGATGGAAAGACAACACTCTTGCACCAGCCAGCAGAAATGCATTCAAAAGGTCAAAGCTTTATACATTTTTCATGGGACAATATAAACATTTTGTGTTCATCTCCCACCCCCCCACACACCCTTTTTCTAATGTTATACTTGAAATCTAAAGATTTTGAGCATAGTGAGGCACGTACCACAAAGCAAGAGGAAAGTAATACACTAATTTAGTTGGTACACAGAGAAGAAGGATTTTACATGAATTTCAGATGAATCCTCCAAATGACTGCATTCCAGCGAATATACAGCTGCCTCCTCATACCACGGTAGTGTTTATTTTAGAGTGGGTAATAACGTACTGGAAAACCAGCATGTTCTTGTCTTTCTGTACCTTTGGGGACAAACTCTATCTTAGTATAAGCATGCTCATATTGCTCTGTTTGCTTCGGGGGTTGTGCTCACATATATGAGGGCCAAATTTGACCCAGGGAGTAAATCTGAAATGTACATGAAGTAAACACAGTACCATAATACGATTTTGTAAGGGAGGGCACAATAGGGTAGATTTTCCTTTGGTATCTTTGAACTCTTCATAGTAGTTTTTGATTATTTTTTTTTCAGTTTGTATCATGCACCTATCCACTTCTCCAGGCACATTTCCAATCAAATATATTTTCAGCTTTGTTCACATACTGTCATTTTGTCTGAGGTAAGAAATACCAGAAGTTTAAGGAACTCCAATGAGACATTCATGCTATTTTGGGCCATAGTTAAGGCCAGAGACTCTGTAAATCCATACTATGTACATTCCCCATCTTCCCTTATTGAGCATCCTTGGGAAATGTTGTCTGTGTATTATTTACTCCTCATTTATTCTCTCACGTGGATGTTGTGATAACATGTTATCACCATATGGGCAACCGCGTTCCTCATCCGTTTGCCAAATCCCATCCAAAATGGAGTAATGTTGTATACAAGAAACAGGAAACACCATGGTTCAGCAAGGACACAAATGGAAATGAATATGTTTGACTGCTCATTAATGATTTCATTGTTCCACTACAGGGAAAGTTGTTAACTCCAAACCCTTTCAAAATAGAAAAAAAATCTTCAAATATTTATAACACTAGAAACTTCATAATAATATCAGTTAACTGACATCAGTTATCTTTACTGAACTCTTTAAGAGGATGTATGGCAAGCATGCTAAGTGCCTTCAGCTTTGCACTGGACATTTAATTCCTTCCTCTGGGAGTACTTAGTTTACTCGCTTTGACAGTTTAAATGTGAAAAATCTAATTGGATTGGCAAAGGAGTGGTCTCCTTTAGGGCACCCCCCTTGTGGCTTTAGGGCAGCCCTGCAAGCTGCGCCTTGCCTCAGTTTCCCCTCTTGGTTCCTCAATAAACTCAAAAGAGGCTTTTTCAAGTCCATTAACAACAGCCCTCCTTAATGGTCTGGCTTATTAGCTTAAAGTTCAAAAATAAATGCCAAATTCTTCAGCCCCTAAACTCTTCTACTGACTATGGGTTTTCTCTGCTTTAGCAGGCCACTCCCAATCCTTTCTAGCTGGGGCAACTCCTCTGGTTTTAGGGTCTTCCCTGCAGGAGCCGTTCTCACTCTTTATAGTTTCCTGAGCTTTCCCCCACTCACTGCAGCTTTCTGCTGCCCTTTATAATGGAACAGCTGATCTCTCTTTGGTCTGCCTTTTCAATAATCGGTGGCAACTGGGCTCAGGCATCTGGCCTTCGAAGGGGCAAGCCACCCTGCTAGAGGGACATATACCAGTACCAGAAAATAATGTCTTAACGTCCCTAGGAGCTACAGTCTGCCATGTGTGCACTATGTTTCAATTTTGCATTATATGTATTACCAGCAGAAGAAATGGAAGAACTGTGGTATTCTGTGAATTGCCTGGATTTAAAAATACTTACACAGCGTATACAGTGAGTGACACTTACACCCAGAAATATACTAATAGGGAAGCGGGAGGAATCTGTTAATTAATTCAGAAACTCAGGATGCAAATACCTGGGTGCAGTTTTTTGTGGGGGGTTCTGTGCTTACGGCAGTTCTTAACTTTGGGCATAGGCTTTCTCCAAATGAAATCCAGTGGAGTAGGATTGCTGGCCTTTAAGATCACAAGTAGGAGGATAACATACTTATGTTTGCTGACTGGAGCCATGGATATTTTTAACCTGATAAACTGAAATGCACTAGCTAAAGCGCAGAGATGCTCTGCTTTGCTGTGCCTTAATGTTGCTGAATTCACAAAAGCAGTCCAGGCCTGTCAAGGAAATCATCACATTTCTTGTTCATTCTTTTGCAAGAGCAGCATGTCGTTCTTCTAACCCCTGTAGGGTGATAAATATTTTATGGCAGATTAGCTAACATGGCATATCTAATAACTTACTGGAAAACTAGGTCTGTGGCTGGCAATATTTATGCTAAGCACAGGATGGGCTCATGATAATGAAGGCACCCAGTGGTGATGTCCTAATATAAGGAATATTGCTATAAGCTAGTAGGGACTGGCGGGTAGGGGGTGGATGCTCCTCTGGCAATATTGCTGATTGCTCATCTTGAAGACAAGGCATCCCTTCCCCCACTAGTGTGAAGCATGAGTCTTGGCAGCAAGGAAAGGGAGGTATTGTTCTGAGAGTCAAACTAAGGTTCTGCTGTTAGGGCCAGGGACTTTCTCTTTTGAAGTCTGATTCACGGACAGTTTATTATGGCAACAAAGGGAAAAGGAGAATAACAGTAATCCAAAATCCTTTACACAGTAAAATATTGGCTATTTGCAAAGAGTAAATGTGCATGTAATAGAGATTTTCAGTGTTGTTTTTCCAAAACATGTATTCATTGAGCTGCACATTTGCATATATTAGTGTACAAAAAACCCTAAGCTTCTAGCTTGGTAGGCCTGATTTTCATAAGAGCCAAGCACTCACTATTCTAATTTAAATCAATGGGTGTAATGGACTACTAAACTGTATTACATTGTTCTGCGAGAAGGTGGCACTGTTTGTACAATACCATATTGAAAGCTAATCTTAGCCATAACTGGCAGAGCAATAAAGGATCATATAATGAACACATCTGGTGTGCATAAGTAAGATCTGTGACCAGTCCATACCTGGTATGGGAATATGACATGGTGTCAGAAGTAAACTAGGAACAGAAGGAGAAGGAACAAAGCAACAAAGGTTGCAGGATGTCATCAACATGACATTCTTCAATGTCCCAGAGAACTCCAGTTTTAATAAACCTTCAGAATGGACAATCTGGAAACGATATTTTCAAGATTTTGCATTGCTATCCAGCTGCACAAAAAATTGAGATATACAGGTATTGTTTTAATTTATGCTGTAGGGAAGCAGGTAAAATATATCTTTAAATCCTTTGACTTTACTGAAGACAGTAACAAAAATGACTCTGAAAAGGATACCACCTATGTTTGATGCATACTTTATACCTCAGAGAAATATGGTTTATGAAAGAGCATGTTTCCACCAGAGAATTCAAGAACCAGGGGAAAATGTTGAATGTTTTTAAAAGCATTGCATACATTGGCTGAAAACTGTAATTTTGGGAAAGCAAAACATGAAAATATCAGAGACTGACAGGTTATTGGTTTGACAGATACATTTTTTTTGCAGCAGCTACAACTGAAGAGAGATTTACCCTAGCCACAGCTGTACAGAGAGCAAAGCAGTCTAAGCTGACGAGACAGCAAAACCTAGAGCAATTTGACAAACTTGAAAAAACGGAAACTGTAAACAAACACTTGAGTATTAAAAGTCATTATCATAAAACCCTGTAGGGAAGGAGAGAGAACTCCCAGGCTAAGAGGGACAAATTCCAGCCTACGTGCACAAGGTGTGGAAAAAATCATATCGCAAGAGATGGTATGTGTCCAGCCAGAGGCACCTGGTGTAGTAAATGTGTGAAACATTAACATGCACCAAAGCAGTCAGGGAGGTGAGTCAAATTAGAGACAACCAAGAGCCATTGTTTCCGGGATATATCACTTGTGATGACATTGAGCCTGCCTGGAGAGAGAAACTGAATATTCCTTCCACGACTATTGACTTTAAAATTTATTCAGAAGCAGATGTCACAGTCATCTCAGAAGGGACTTATAATCACCTTCAAACCCTCCCAGAGCTGAAGTCACCTGACACAGCTCTGACTAGGCCTGGATGTATTCTAAACTGCATGGGCCAGTTCACCACAGAGACAACTTACAAAGACAAAAGCTTATGCATTCAGAGTGTATGGAATCAATGGACTACAGACCAACAGCCTTCTCAGCTACAGCATGGCAGCCATGATGGGCCTAGTGAGAAAGGTGTAAGAACTCAATGGAATATTTGGTGATATTAGATTTTTGAAAGGACATTCAGTACAACTAACCTTAAGAGACAATGGTGAACCCTATAAATTACATACACCTTGCAGGATTCCTATCCCATTACTTCATAAAGTGGAAACTGAGTTAAAGAAAATGGAGTGGATTGGCATAATTGAGAAAAGCTCTGAGCTAATAGCATGATGTACCCAGGGGTACTGGTTATAAAGAAAAATGGAAAAATATGAATCTTTTTGGGTTCTTAAAAGACTTAATGAAGCAGTTATGAGAAAAAATATATCCTCTCAATACTGGATGACTTCCTCCCCCAAGTAAAAGGATTTATGGTATTCTCTAAGCTGGATGCCTCAAGTGGATTCTGGAAAATTCCTTTAGCCAAAAAAAATGCCAACCTGACAGCATTTATCATACCCTTTGGGAGATTTTGCTTTTGAAGATTACCTTTGGGGTTTACCAGTACACCTGCAATTTTCTGAAGAAAAATGACTGAACTGTTAATGAACACAAATAGAGTTGTAGCTTTCGTGGACAATATTCTGATATATGGATCATCAATGGAAGAACACAACAAAACCCTGAACAGAGTCCTAAACCTAATCAGTCAATCTGGACTGAAGCTAAACAAGGGAAAATGCATTTTCCACCTACCCTAAATCAAGTTTTTGGAACAGACAATAAACAAAGATGGAATCAGTCCTAGCCCTGGGACAGAAAAAGCAATTAGAGAATTGAAAGCACCAACTAATGTACCAGAACTAAGACATATACTGGGAATTGTAAATTATCTTTGTCAGTACCTAAAAGACCATTCTACAGTGACAAAACCACTGAATGAGCTGTTAAAGTCCAAAAAGAAAAGGAGTACTTGTGGCACCTTAGAGACTAACAAATTTATCTGAGCATAAACTTTCGTGAGCTACAGCTCACTTCATTGGATGAATGCATCCGATAAAGTGAGCTGTAGCTCACGAAAGCATAAGCTTGTTAGTCTCTAAATTTGTTAGTCACTAAATTTGTTAGTCTCTAAGGTGCCACAAGTACTCCTTTTCTTTTTGCGAATACAGACTAACACGGCTGCTACTCTGAAACCTGTTAAAGTCCAACACATCATGGCTATGGGGGCCAAATAAAGACATTCTCTTCACAAAGGTAAAATAAAGGATCTCAATAGCTCCCTTTCTCAAGTACTAAGATGTGAACAAACACACAATGGTCAATGCAGATGCAAGCAGTCATGTAGTTCAGGTCATATAACTGGAAAACCAGTACAATTCAGAGACACTTAGCAGACTGATACATACTGAACTTCAAAGATTGCATGATCATGTAATATTGTAAATAGTTGGAAAATAGAACTTAAAGGGGAAGATGTAATGGGATGTTAACTTAGGCTGGGAGTGGATGGGTCATTACACAAAGTAAAACTATTTCCCCATGTTTATTCCCCCACCCCCACCCCCCACTGTTCCTCAGATGTTCTTGTTAACTGCTGGAAATGGCCTACCTTGATTATCACTACAAAAGGTTTTCTTCCCCCTCCCCCCTGCCCCTCCCCCCTGCTCTCCTGCTGGTAATAGCTCATCTTAAGTGATCACTCTCCTTACAGTGTGTATGATAACATCCATTTTTTAATGTTCTGTGGGTATATAAATCTCCTCACTGTATTTTCCACTGAATGCATCCGATGAAGTGAGCTGTAGCTCACGAAAGCTTACGCTCAAATAAATTGGTTAGTCTCTAAGGTGCCACAAGTACTCCTTTTCTTTTTGTATTATACTGTTACGCCACTAGGGAGCACTGTGTGTAGAGACCTTATTTAAAGCTGACCTTAGCCATGCCTGACAGAGCATTACAGAATCTTATGATGACCACATCTGATGTGTGTATAAGCAAGCTTTGTGACCACTCCATCTTGGACAATAGGAATGGAAACTCTGGAAATCAGTACTTACATGTGTGGAGTGGACTGAATGAAAGTGGATTTGGGCTTTATATCTGGAAGGTGGGGTCTCGGATATAAAACAGAATGGTGAATAGGGAGGAACAATTATTTTTTCCACTCTACCTAGAGAGGGTGGATGGGAGAGGTTCGTTTTCCAGCCTCATAGTCGATTTGTGAGGGAAAAAGGGTTGACATTAGTTCTGCACTGTAGATTTATTTAAACAATAGAATACTAATTGAAATTTATTAAATATTTTGGATGTTTTTCTACATTTTCAAATATATTGATTTAAATTATAACACAATACAAAGTGTATAGTGCTTACTTTATATTACTATTTTTATTACAATTATTTGCACTGTAAAAATGACAAAAGAAACAATATTTTTCAGTTCACCTAATACAAGTACTGTAGTGCAATCTCTTTAATGTGAAAGTGCAAATTACAACTGTAGATTGTTTTTTGTTACATAACTGCACTCAAAAACAAAACAATGAAAAACTTTAGCGCCTACAAGTCCACTCAGTCCTACTTCTTGTTCAGCGAATCGCTAAAACAAACAAATTTGTTTACATTTATGGGAGATAATACTGCCCGCTTCTTATTTACAATGTCACCTGAAAGTGAGAACAGGTGTTTGCATGGCACTTTTATAGCTGGCATTGCAAGATATGCTAAACATTCATATGTCCCTTCATACTTCGGCCACCATTGCAGAGGACATGCTTCCATGCTGATGACACTCGTTAAAAATAATGTGTTAATTAAATTTTGGCTGAACTCCTTGGGGGAGAATTGTAGATCTCCTGCTCTGTTTTACCCTCATTCTGTCTTATATTTCATATTATAGCAGTCTCGGATGATGACTGAGCATATGTTCATTTTAAAAACACTTTCCACTGCAGATTTGACAAAATGCAAATAAGGTACCAATGTGATTTCTAAAGATAGCTACAGCACTCGACCCAAGGTTTAAGAATCTGAAGTGACTTCCAAAACCTGAGAGGGACGGGGTATGGAGCATGCTTTCAGAAGTCTTAAAAGAGCAACACTCAGATGCAGAAACTACAGAACCCGAACCATCAAAAAAGAAAATGAACCTTCTGCTGGTGACATCTGACTCAGATGATGAAAATGAACATGCGTTGGTCCGCACTCTTTGGATCATAATTGAGTAGAACCCGTCATCAGCATAGATGTATGTCCTCTGGAATGGTGGTTGAAGCATGAAGGAACATATGAATCTTAAGTGCTTCTGGCACGTAAATATCTTGCGACACCTGCTACAACAGTGCCATGAGAACGCCTGTTCTCACTTTCAGGTGACAATGTAAACAAAAAGCAGGCAGCATTATCTCCTGCAAATGCAAACAAACTTGTTTTTTTAGTGATTGGCTGAACAAGAAGTAGGAGTGAGTGGAATTGTAGGCTCTAAAGTTTTACATTGTTTTATTTTTGAATGCAGTTATTTTTTGTACATAATTCTACTTTTGTAAGTTCAACTTTCACATTAAAGAGATTGCACTACAGTACTTGTATTAGGTGAATTGAAAAATACTGTTTCTTTTGTTTTTTACAGTGCAAATATTTGTAATAAAAATATAAAGTGAGCACTGTACACTTTGTGTTCTGTGTTGTAACTGAAATCAATACATTTGAAAATGTAGAAAACATCCAAAAATATTTAAATAAATGGTATTCTCTTATTGTTTAATAGCGCGATTAATTATGAGATTAATCATGGTTAATTTTTTTAATCACTTGACAGTCCTAATTAATACCCTAGTGAATAGATTTATTCCTGTATCCATTACTGAAAGGGACTTCATTATATACTGTATGTAGTAGAAGAGTATAGAGAGAGAGACCACATGCTAAAAAACGTAATACTAAAAGATGTATTCATTTAGCAGGGAGTTCTGGGGGGTGTATTTTTTAAATAGTTCATACTAGATTTTACCATTTCACCCTTGGTTCATTTCATTGGCCTAACAGGTTTATTCGGTTTTCATTTAACAGGTTTTCATGGTATAGCTTTGAACTGCAATGACTGGAGCACAGAAAAGATTTTAGGAGTTCTTTTCTTACAGTGTAAGTGGTATTTTTTTTATGGATATTCCTTTCACTAATATATTTTGACACCCTTTTCATGAGTTCTGTTTACATAACAAGACTAATGGCTCAAGTGCTCAAACTACATTGTTTAGTTATCAGAGCCAACCTCTGCTTTCAGTTACATGGGTACAACTACCACTGATGGGAATAGGAGTTGCACCTGTGTAACTGACAGCAGACTCATGTCTGTATGCTGTTCCTTATGGCCTGATTCAGCAAAACACATAAGCACATGCTTATGTCTATCTCTATTCAGCAAAGCACTTAAGCATGTGCTTAACTTTGAACACATGTTTAAATCTCATTTAAATCAGTGGAACTCAAGTCTGTGGTCAAGAATTTGTTGAATCAGGGGCTTAGAAAGGCATTCAGTTCTGAAGTCATTGGGTGACTTTTCTGATTTGTGCTAAAGATTTATAGAACACAAAGCTCCCACAGTAAAATTAAGCCTGGCTTTTGAAGAATCAAATTACAATGTCATGTTTATAAATAGAAAACTGAGAAGTTTTCAGACTTATGAAATTAATTATAAGAGTATAGAGCTGTATTTCCACCTTCCCTTACATAAAAGTGTTAGGACACATATATAGCAAAAGTGCTTTGGGAGTAAAAAGAACCCATTGGCTGAATATAAATGGAAACACTTTTTGGGGGAGGGATGAGGCACCAAAAGATACCAAGCTGCCTGGCCCGACTCACAGCTGCAGAGAGTCACAGTTCCCTAAGAGACCCCCAAACCTTCTCCCTCACACAGAATGTGCGGTGCCGGCGCATTCGGCTCTGTGAATACGACCCCTGACTAAGGAGACTGCAGTGTGTGCTGGGTGTGTGGGAGCCAACCCGCTCTTACCTGCTGTCAAGGACGGTAGGTGAAGCTGCCACTTGGGGAGGCTAGCTCCCCAGCCCACCTCTTCTGCCTGTGGCCCTGCCCATACTCCACCCCCACTCTGCCCAGGCCCCACCCTCTCCTCACTGTCTCCCTCCTCTCTTCCCTCCTTCTCCATGCTCACCCCCTTCCAGCCAAATCCCTGAACCCAAATGAAGCAAATGACATTTGAAAAAAAACACACTTCTGCAATTTCTTTCTAAAGAAAATGGAGCATGTTTTCCACTGCATGCCAGATGGGGAAGACTGGACATGCAGAAGGTCCCTAATTAAAAGCACTAAACTTGGGAGTAAAAAATGTCAGTCTCGGGTTTTTTGATATACCCTGAAGTTTGTCAGAGATTTATTTGCAGAAACTTTGTAGTAAGTGCAAGTCAGCTGTCTTGCTGAGTACAACATTAAATATTATGAGGATGAGGTGGTAGGATGGACACTAAGAACCAGGGGTGCCCCAAATTTTCGGGTACCCTACGCAGCTGCGTATGCCTAAGGACAGTCCTGACCACATCCCTGCTTCATAAAGTTGATGATAAATACATTGAGAATTGTGAAGTGCACAGATACTATGGAAATGGAGGACATATAAGTATCTGTGATCGCTGTATCTTAGAGAGTACTTTGTCTGTGCCCCACCATGTCAGCAGTGATTGATGGTGAGACTGGGCTGAACTTGTGGGGTTCAGGGTGTAGTCATCACAGGGCCCTTTGAAAACTTCATTCCTACTCAAAATCAGGCATAGTGCAAGTATTGCCACCATTAGGGGACAATACTCAGCTCTAGGAGATTCTAATAACTTCCAGAGTGACAGACAAACTGGGCAGCTTTGAACAATATACCACACTCAGGCCCTAATTCTGGGGTGTGCCTATCAACAGGCACAGCCTGATAGAGAAGGGAATCAAAGGTGGCTCTGTGCCACTTTAGTACCTCTGGAGTTCTGTAGCTGCCTCTTGGGCCCCGGCGTGGGCTAGAGCACTCAGGGATGTTCTAACTTATGCCTGTCTGAAACAGTCTCCAAGTTTCTGTCTGGCAGAATAGCTGAAGCACAGTGGGTCCTGGTCACATACCTTCCCCTCAACCTAAGACATCTCCTTTCAACATCAGGCCCACCTTGCAACCGGGGGCTGCCCAAGGGGAATATCTGGGTGGGAAAATCCAGCTGCTTTCTGGGCCATGGCTACAAAAGGAAAGTATAAAGGGGCCAGGTGTGGGGCCCCAGCACAGAGTGAGAACAGGTACAGTCAGACCTCTTTTCTCAGAGGGAGCAAGCCAACATTACACTGAGGTGAGGAGGCATCATGGGCTCTTATATTTTACTGTTCTAGAGAATCCACTGCAGGAATGATCAGTTCTGAAAATCTATAGATAGTTACGCATATTAAAGTGGGATACAGGTGGCTAAATGAGATTTTTCTCAGTGCCATGTGATGTGCAGCATGTATATATAATTATCTATATGCATTCAGACAGCTGGCTTGTAGGATTTCTAGTTAATATATATTGCTGAAAAAATTGCAGTTTGCTGCCTCCTATCTTTCCCTGCCACATCAGTTTTTATAACGTGGTGATAGACTATAATTCAAAATACATTTGCTGCAAATTGCGAGTGCTTTATCTGGCAAAGATAATAGTAACATTCCCCAGAGGCAATCACAGAATTCTCTTGCCAACACCTTGGTGCCAGCAGTCCACACTGCTGAGAGCTGCTGCATTCTGCATCCAAAGGTACAGTCTGAAAATCTTGCCCCTTGTTCCAGAAACAAAGGAATCATTTCTTCATAGAAGGCCCAATTTCTTAAATTCCCTGGTTTAAATATATCCATTGATTTATCCCTGCCATAGCAAGCTGGACTTTGTGTATATCCTGCTTGTTAAAATTCCTGTTACACATGCAAAGTGGCTATAATTGCATGCAAGCTGTAGCCAATGTATTAATAATTCCATTGTAATTATACAGATGAAACACACACAAATATTATTCAGTTACATTTTTAAAATTATATTAATCTAATTATGGGCTAGCCAGGTGGTCTAGTGGCAACAACACAATCCACTGGCATCTAGGGACTCAAGCTCAAGTCATGAGCTCATCTATTACTTCCTGGATGGAAGCAGCACATCTCCCTGCAGAGAAGGGGAGAATGCTGTGTTAGCCTTGTCTGCATGGGGAATTTCCCAGCTATAGCAGAATAACTATTCCATGATTACTGGTACAACTCTCCCATGTGGACACTCTATTCTGGAATCAAAGTGATTCCTAAGCAGAGTAATTATAATAAAATCACTTTGATTCTGGATTATGCTGTCCCGCTGGGGAGTTATATGAGAATAGCTAAACTACACTGAGATAGCTATAGCAGAATAGTTATTCTACTATAGCTATGCCAGGAAATTTCCTGTGTGCAGACAAGGCCTTACTCTCCAATTTTAACAATCTACTCTGGCCTAGTCACAGAGTGATGATGACTGGCTCCAGAGGCAATTGTATTCATTCTTCCTTGGCTGAAGGGTGACTTGCTGCAAAGTAAAGACTTTAGGTTTGTTTTGAGGGGGGAGGTAGATGATGAAAATAGGGGATCCTGGAGGAATGGGATTTCACCTGTCCTTTGCAAATAAATACCTACATTTTGTTCCATTTGATTTGGAGTTGCCTTTTACTCTAGCATTTTATCTTCATAAGTGTATAAACTGTGCAATAACACAAGAGTATAAGCAATATTTAGCTCCTGCATACTACATTTCATCTGTACATCTCAAAGCACTTTGCAAAGGTATCTGACATTTTGCAGGTGGGGAAATTCAAGCCTTGAAAGGGGAAGCAAGTCAATCAAATTCACCCAGCAGGTCAGTGGCAGAACTGTGACTAGAGCCCAGGTCTCTGGAGTGCCTGTGCAGTGCCCTAGTCACAGAACCATGCTCTTTCTCTTATGCAGCATAATGTCACTGTAAAATTACAAGGGCGTGCTAACACGTCTTCCTCAAATGAGTGACGCTGAAGGACATGTCAAAATAGATCCATGTCAAATAGGGTTTGACATCCATTGTACTACCAAAGAAGGATTTCGTCCTATCACTTAGCTAGGAAAATCAAATGCTAACCTCCCGGAGACAGCACTGAAATCCTTCAGATGGATTCCAGCTACACCTGTATCTATATATCAGAACAAAGGCAGGAAAAATAATATACCTGTCACCTAGCATGGTTGATATTCTTTATGCTTTAATAACCCTCATGCTAATCAAGTATAATCTTCCTGGAATAGGAGTATGATTATTTGAAAATCATTCTAATCTCTTTTTTCTGTGCTTTCAAGGGGCAGAGACTAGGAAAGACTTCATAACCAGATGCATATTCTGGAGCCATGTTGATGTTAGTGACTAGCCTGCCAGTTGTTTATGGGCAACAGAGTTTACAGAGATGCAAATACCAGTTACGCTGTAGTTACTGAGGCCATTTGCTATATGTGTTTTTAGAAAAGCTCCTCACTGCTGGCAAAATCATTTGTGATAATGTTTTTGCTGGTGCACACTTGAAAAACATTAGAGACAGACATTTTTTCATCCTTACCGTGTATATTTTGTCACCACCAGCAGCAAATAGTCTCTTTCAAACATTGCTCATGTAGTCATGGAATGATGTTCAGTAACTTAATTCCACACAGCTCTATCCTATGGAGTATGAAAATTGTGCATGGTTTATAGTTAACTAGACAATTACCCAAAGGGACCTGGCACTTCAATAACTACCCTAACAAGAACAAACGTGTAATTAAATGAACGTATTGATTACCCCCTCTGCAAAGCTCCTTCTTATGCTGAGGAGGGTCCAGTTCAAGCACCTTTTGTAAATCTTTCCATGTCACAGGGTAAAAGGCCGTCCCTCAGGTACGTAGATCCAGTGCCATTGGGGGTTTATAGCTCACTACTAACACCTTAAACTCCCCCTAGGAAACCCACAGGCCAGGCAGTGCAGATCATGGAGCACTGGATGAAGATATCTGTGGTGAGGCACTCTGCATAGTCACATTCTGCACTAGCTTTAGCTTGCAAATGGATTTAAGTTGTAGCCCCAAGTAATGCACATTATAGTAGCCTTGTCTTGAGGGGACAAAGTCATGGGTTACAGTGGGGAGGGGAGTTTGAAAACATGGGGTGAAATTCTGACTCCATTAAAGTCAGTAGAGGTTTTACCATTGACTTTAATGAAGCTATGATTTCACCATGAATGGCAAAGCTTGCTCAGCTATTGTTGATACCATATCTTTTCTGTCAAAAAATACAAGACTTCAGTCTTCAGAACTATTAATCTGCAACCTTCCTCAGCACTGAAGTCAGTTTTAAAGAAAAAAACAAAACAAGGGTTTTGGTGGAGTTTTTTTAATTACAAAGCAGAAAGTGTGCCCTTTTATATAGATTTATCTTCCAGAGTCTTGGGTGTTCTTCTTTAATCTTCCTTGGAGATAATTCTTTAATATGACTGCAAACAGGAGTCCCCCTTGTGTATACATTCCTCAGCAGCTTTTTCTGCCTCTCAAGTCATCTAAATGTTTGTTGTTGTCAAGTGCCTTTTTTTCCAGTCCTTAACAAACAGCTAGAGTTAAGTATGTGCTAATACACTTTTTAAGATATGCTTGGCCCCGATACCATCCTCTGTGTGACTATATATATATGTGTTTGATCTGTCCACTTAGAATAAATCACATTCAATAGACCAAGAAGTCGTTCAAGATATATACACATAAATAGAAATGGATGTTTGAGAGAGATATATATATATATATATGGACAGATCAAACATCCATTTCTATTTATGTGCATATATCTTGAACGACTTCTTGGTCTATTGAATATGATTTATTCTAAGTCATCTCTCTAGGGTGCTTTGAAATTTGTTCAAAGATGTAGATCCATCCCCTTCAGAATTATTCAGCTACAATCTTATATTACAAGACCTTTGTGTGCACTGTTTACGTTTTAATAGCACAGTAAATTCAAGAGGACATAAGTTGTCCTTGTCACTGGCTGACCAATCTGTTCTTTGTACATCTATTTTAGATTGTATTTTCCCAGAGGACACGGAGGTTCTCTATTATAATATGTTCACAAGTCAGTGGTGGAACTATACCTCCCTGAATTTGTGACATATCAGGGATACAGTCCAGACTAGTGAGGGTTTGTGTCACCCCTGCCCTGCGATCATAGGTGCCTTATAATGTCTTGCTGTAGTAAATACCACCTTGCACAGTCACAAACAGCCTTCCAGAATGCAAGCCACACCCTGAGCATCTGTGCGTAACTGCAGCCTGCCAGCTACATCCTGGCTCTCACCAGCCTTGGTTATATTGCCGGGTAATCGCAACACACTCCCAGTCCTGGATCTTCCCCCAGAAATGTATGTCCTGTACTGCCCAGACTTCTCCTGGAAAGTACAAATATATAGAGTCTGTTATTCTTTTAAGAGAATAATATGCCAGTTTATTATCTGAAATAGTTACCCAGATCCTTCAGTTTGAACACGCTGGATTAGATAAAACAGTAAAACAAGTTTATTAACTACAAAGAGAGATTTTAAATGAGTACAAGTACAGAGGCATAAAAGTCAGAAAGGGTTATAAGAAAAATAAAGATAAAATGCATAATAGTACCTAACTTAACAAACTATATCACATTCAAACAAGATTTCTCACCACATGTTTCCAGCAAGGTTAATGTCCAAACTTTTCAGGTCAGGACCCCTCCTGCAGAGTCCAATGACTGTCTCCTTTTGTCTTTTCAGGTGCAGAGAATGAGGTGGACAGGGAAAAAAAGGGGTGTCTTGGGATGTCTGCCCCTTCTTCCTATAGTCCTGTCCCCCTTTGAGTAGCATTTCCAGCTGGGAGCAAGGCGACAGGCAGTCTGTGTGGAAGGGAACTCTTCATGCTATTTCTTTGCTAAGATGTAGATTGTTTCCCCTGCCCCCTTTTCTATCAAAGAATAGCCACTTAGCAGGTAATGGTCAATCTTGTTTACACCTGGCTAAGGTGTCATCTTGCCCTTTGTCTCTGAGCAACTGATCTGGCCACTCCCCAGACTTATCTGGAAAACACTTTTAGTGATGATCTCTGCTTATGTTTATAACGTCACAAATAACACTGCTACATGCATTTTGCAAGGACATTGATCAGCAAATTATGAGTTTTTAAATGATACCTCACAAGGTAGACCTTGTACAAACATTATTACAATAGTGTGTAGAGTATGAACACAGTGGTGTAGTCTGTCAGAGAGTTACAGCTATATATGAGAGGTGATAGGCTTTACTCAGGGGCTCTTGTTTCTCAAGTATGCATTTTAAATATAAATCATTCCACTATTTAATTGGGTGTTTCATTTTCATTCCAGTTTTCTCTTTGGTTTATGGTTTGTATGGATGCTCAAGACTGCTCTTTTATTTTGTGTTTTGATAGTCTGTAAACTGACATTTTCCTTCCTGGAGGACCATTCTATATTTCTCTAAGGAAATGAGCCATTCTAGTGCTGGGTAATATGTTTAGTTTTGTAAACTTTTGCTATGCTAGAATGCAGCACTTGCAGCAGATATTGCTCAAATATTGTTTTTCTCGTATGACTGGTTTCAATTTAAATGGTTTCCAGTGCAGTGCAGCTATCTGTTTTCATAGCAAAGAACTGGCTGATGTCTATGAAGAAGATGTTATTTATAAAAGAAAACTCTTCTGTCTGTTTGTCTGTTTCTCCATGCTATATCCCAAGTGGGCTTTCTGGGGCTAACAGTTTCCAGATTTATATAAGATTATAATATGAGAGCTGAGTTTAAAAACATATATCCAAACTCCTAGGCAAAATAAAGTTGTTAGAATAGTATGTAGTACTTAAAGTGCCTGGAAAAAGATGGAGCCGAATTGTTAAAAACAGGGTAAAGTAGTTTGCGCTGAATTTTTAAGGTAAAAATGTTATGTCTTAAATTGATGAATGAATCTGATATTTCATTTTTACATAGTAACTGATTTATTAGTCTGGCAGTCGGTGTCCCTGTTTTGTGCCATCTCACATAAGGAATGATTCCTCTCAATCTCTCTTTCTTGCAGGTACTCTTTCTGTTTTCATAGACTAATAGATACTAAGAAAAGGGATCTTTGTATCATCTAGTCTGACCTCCTGTATAAGACGGGCTATAGAATTCCACCCAGTTACCCCTATGTTAAACCCAATAATTTATGTTTAACTGAAGCTTATCTTCCAGAAAGGCATCCAGTCTTGATCTGAAGACAGCAGGAGATGGAGGATCCACCAATTCCCTTGGTAGTTTGTTCCAATTGTTAATCACCCTCACTGTTTTTAAAAAAAAAAGAAAGAAAAAAAGAAAAAAGGTGCCTGATTCCTAATTTGAATTTGTCTGGCTTCAGTTTACTGCCATTGCTTCTTGTTATGCTGTTCACTGCTAGATTAAATATCCCTTTTGTACCTGGTATTTCCTTTCTGTGATTGTACTTAAACACTGTAATCAAGTCACCTCTCAATCTTTTCTTTGATAAACAAAGGACATTGAACTCTTGTAGTGTCTCTCTGTGAGGCATTTTCTCCAGCTTTGAATCATTTTTGTGGCTTCTTTCTGTGCTCTCTCTAAAATTTAAAGATCCCAGAATTTTGGCTGCATCCTTTAGTTGCCCTGTGATTAGAGCCCAGGAATTTCAATGCCAAGGCCAAGGCCAAGCCCCCCCCCGATTTTTTTAGAGTTCTGCTTCAGAGGATAGTCCCCTATCCTTTAAGTATTGCTTATATTCTTCGTTCACAGATGTATGACTTTACATTTGGTCATATTGAAATGCATATTGTTTGCTTGTTCCCAGCATTACCAGCTGATCCAGATGGCTCTGAATTGGTGACCACATCTCTTCATTATTTACCACTCACTCAGTCTTTGTGTCATCTGCAAATTTTGTCAGTTATGATTTTGTTTTCTTCCAGATTGTTGATAAAAATATTAACTAGCATAGAACCAGGAACTGATCCATATAGGAGTGTTGGAAATAATTTTGCTAATAAACTCATTAAGGATTACCCTGACTCAGTTTTCACACAATCATTCCTTTATTAGTCTGAAGGTCACTTGGTGTTGGTTACATCTAGAATATCAATATAAGCATATATATCCTTATATTCTCTGTCTTAGCAACAATATCATTATAAGCATTGGCCGAATACTTACAACCAGATTAGGCCTGGGAGACATCCCATAATGGTGTGAAGGGTAAGGAAAAGCTCCAGCGGGATAAGGAAAAGTTCTGACAAAGAACTCCCAGAAAACCTTGTCTTTTATACACTATAACAAACAAGTGATATCAGTGCTGGTTATTGGACCTTAGTTAAAATCAGCTGAAGCAATTTAGGGCTGCAATCTGCTCTCATCACAGTTTTCCTCCTTATCTTATATTTTTTCCCAACTACTGGGCTAAGCATTTTCTAACCAATTATTTACTGCACCTAGTGCCCAATTAACCAGTTTTCTTAATAGATGTGCGACAATTCTGAAAAAAGGACCATATTTTATGAGTTTACTGTACCCACCCTACACACACCCAGATCATCTACCACTTGAAAGTGGTATGTTTAGATGAAGTATGATTTGGAGGTGTCAAGAGGTGCCGTATGCCTGTAGTTGTGAAACAATAGTACCCAAAATGAGTGTCACTTTTTGCACAGTTCCAGAAACACTGCAGTATGACTGACTTTAGTTTTTATTGTTTAGTTAATTTCAGCACTTTAATGTGGTGTTTACTGGTCAGAATTATCAAATGACAATGTATTAAGATTTTTATTGGTTTTGCTTGGGCAAGCTTTTTTAGAAATGAATCTGTTTAGCATATAATCTAAATGGCAAATACCAATATTTTTCAGGATACTAACATTAAATCTTTTCAAATAATATATTCTTAATTGTCAAAGTATCTCACAAGCGATTATTATAGTTTTCTATATTTTTCAGTCGAAACTTGCTGACCAGACCCATCTCTCACTGAAGGTTATGGACTAGTAGAAGTAGATTGTGTGCCCACAGTTCGTACTGCATAGTGGGTAGACATAAATGCATATATAAATTCCTAATGTGATGCTTCTCTATTTGTAAGCTTTTGTACATATGATGTTGCACCTGATCTGCCTGGTAGAATGTTTTAATTTGCAATTGCCTGTTCATGCAGTACAAGCCTTTGAAATATTATAGAAATTAGCTTTTTAGTTTAGTGATAGTTATACGTAGGTCAGTACAAAAATGTCAGTTCTGATGCTAACATAGATCTAATTTATATCTTCTGTAGCACAAATCTGTGTACTTGTACAAAATGAAAAATGGTGGTGGTGGTAATGCTAACAATATACTTTGGGAATTTTACCTCTACAGAGAAGTTACAGTATATGAAGATTTCGAGGACACAAGCCCCTTAAAACGTACTTGAAAGAACAGGACTTGCTACAAATTTGGAAAATATGTTATTTGTCCAGAAAATCAAAAGAATGCAAAACTACCAAAAGCTACCAGTGCTGAACAGAATTCGGTGATTCTGGCAGCAGAAGCTAGGAAAGATTAATTATATGGATGACTACTGGCTGAGTTTTTTAGGTTAGATGAAATTAGACGAAGGTTTCTAACCATCAGAGGAGTGAAGTTTTGGAATAGCCTTCCAAGGGAAGCAGTGGGGGCAAAAGACCTATCTGGCTTTAAGATTAGACTCGATAAGTTTATGGAGGAGATAGTATGATGGGATAACATGATTTTGGCAATTAATTGATCTTTAACTATTCATGGTAAATAGGCCCAATGGCCTGTGATGGGATGCTAGATGGGGTGGGATCTGAGTTACTACAGAAAATTCTTTCCTGGGTATCTGGCTGGTGAATCTTGCCCACATGCTCAGGGTTTAGCTGATCGCCATATTTGGGGTCGGGAAGGAATTTTCCTCCAGGGCAGATTGGAAGAGGCCCGGGAGGTTTTTCGCCTTCCTCTGTAACATGGGGCACGGGTCACTTGCCGGAGAATTCTCTGCTCCTTGAAGTCTTTAAACCACGATTTGAGGACTCCAATAGCTCAGACATAAGTGAGAGGTTTTTCGCAGGAGTGGGTGGGTGAGATTCTGTGGCCTGCCTTGTGCAGGAAGTCAGATTAGATGATCATAATGCTCCCTTCTGACCTTAGTATCTATGAATCTATGTTAGACAGCTAGAGTGACATCTGGAGCGCCCTATCTACTGTCCCTTAGAGGAGGCCAGGCTAGATAGGTATTTCTGTAGCACATTTTAAGAATAAAGAGAGGTCAGTGTTGTTTTGATATTTGAGCATTATACATTTGAAACATAGAACATAAAAAATTGTAACGTAGAACATAAAACAACGTCCTAGCAGAACTACAGGAAGAGGCAAAATTAACTGTGAAAGCGAGAGAGGTGCTAAGCTTTGAAGCGATGTTAACAGCAGCACTTTTCCCCCAGTGAGACAGTTAGACAGATGACATGAGAGAGGAGCAAGGGGAGTTCCCTCTCTGGGCTGGGCCTGGTGAAGACAAGCTGAAAAGATCTACAGGGATTAAGTTAGGCTCCTTTGTGAGGCCCTGAGATAGCTCTTGTAAGAACCACTGAGGTCCTGGGGAGAAGATGCCAGAGTCCCCAAGGAGTGGAAGACTGCTGGGAAGAAGGGCCTATAAGGAAAATGATCAGCTTAAGGATCGAAGGAAGAATTCTGCAGTGCCCAGGGGTAGAGCAGGAAACTTCATCTTAGCCCAAGACAGGCAGAAGGATCATTTGTTTTGTCATTTATTTGGATTCTTTTGTGGGATTTTTTTGTTACTATGTAAGGGGAGTGAACTTAAATGTGACGTGGCTGGAGGGTCAGGCCTCAGAAAATGTAAACAGAGGCAGGCCATCATGGGGGCCAAAATAGTCAGGGGGTGCTAGTGAGGATCCCTGTAACATCATGAGTGACACCAGGTGGTATAGCGGCAAGTGGAACCACTTACTCTGAAGTAGCAGCTTGAAGAAAAGAAAAAAAAGAAAATATTGCTCAGGCATGCAGGAGTGAAATCAGGAAGGCCAAATCACACTTGGAGTTGCAGCTAGCAGGAGATGTTAAGAGTAACAAGAAGGGTTTCTTCAGGTATGTTAGCAACAAGAAGAAGGTCAAGGAAAGTGTGGGCCCCTTACTGAATGAGGGAGGAAACCTAGTGACAGAGGACGTGGAAAAAGCTAACGTACTCAATGCTTTTTTTGCCTCTGTCTTCACGAACAAGGTCAGCTCCCAGACTACTGCACTGGGCAGCACAGCATGGGGAGGAGGTGATCAGCCCTCTGTGGAGAAAGAAGTAGTTCGGGACTATTTAGAAAAGCTGGACGAGCACAAGTCCATGGGGTTGGATGCACTGCATCTGAGAGTGCTAAAGGAGTTGGCAGATGTGATTGCAGAGACATTGGCCAGTATCTTTGAAAACTTATGGCAATCAGGGGAGGTCCCGGATGACTGGAAAAAGGCTAATGTAGTGCTCATCTTTAAAAAAGGGAAGAAGAAGGATTCAGGGAACTACAGGCCAGTCAGCCTCACCTCAGTCCCTGGAAAAATCATGGAGCAGGTTGTCAAGGAATCAATTCTGAAGCACTTAGAGGAGAGGAAAGTGATCAGGAACAGTCAGCATGTATTCGCCAAGGGCAAGTCATGCCTGAGTAATTTAATTGCCTTCTATGACAAGATAACTGGCTCTGTGGATGAGGGGAACACAGTGGACGTGTTATTCCTTGACTTTAGCAAAGCTTTTAATACAGTCTCCCACAGTATTCTTGCCAGCAAATTAAAGAAGTATGGGCTGGATGAATGGACTATAAGGTGGATAGAAAGCTGGCTAGATCATCGGGCTCAACGGGTAGTGATCAATGGCTCCATGTCTAGTTGACAGTCGATCAAGAGGAGTGCCCCAAGGGTCGGTCCTGGGGGAGGTTTTGTTCAATATCTTCATTAATGATCTGGAGGATGGTGTGGATTGCACCCTCAGCAAGTTTGCAGATGACACGAAACTGGGAGGAGTGGTAGATACACTGGAAGGTAGGGATAGGATACAGAGGGACCTAGACAAATTAGAGGATTTGAGCAAAAGAAATCTGATGAGATTCAACAAAGACAAGTGCAGAGTCCTGCACTTAGGACGGAAGAATCCCATGCTCTACTACAGACTAGGGACCGAATGGCTAGACAGCAGTTCTGCAGAAAAGGACCTAGGGGTTACAGTGGACAAGAAGCTGGATATGAGTCAACAATGTGCCCTTGTTGCCAAGAAGGCTAATGGCATTTTGGGCTGTATAAGTAGGGGCTTTGCCAGCAGATCGAGGGATGTGATTGTTCCCCTCTATTCAACATTGGTGAGGCCTCATCTGGAGTACTGTGTCCAGTTTTGGACCCCACACTGCAAGAAGGATGTGGAAAAATTGGAAAGCGTCGGGTGGAGGACAACAAAAATGATTAGGGGACTGGAACACACGACTTATGAGGAGAGGCTGAGGGAACTGGGATTGTTTAGTCTGCAGAAGAGAAGAATGAGGGGGGATTTGATAGCTGCTTTCAACTACCTGAAAGGGAGTTTCAAAGAGGATGGATCTAGACTGTTCTCAGTGGTAGCAATGACAGAACAAGGAGTAATGGTCTCAAGTTGCAGTGGGGGAGGTTTAGGTTGGATGTTAGGAAAAACTTTTTCACTGGGAGGGTGGTGAAGCACTGGAGTGGGTTACCTAGGGAGATGGTGGAATCTCCTTCCTTAGAGGTTTTTAAGGTCAGGCTTGACAAAGATCTGGCTGGGATGATTTAATTGGGGATTGGTCCTGCTTTGAGCAGGGGGTTGGACTAGATGACTTCCTGAGGTCCCTTCCAACCCTGTTATTCTATGATTCTATGATCTTTTAAAGGCTCCATTCAGATCAGACAGAGGGGATGTTAGTTAGCTGGCATAAGCATCCAGAGACTTTGATAGGATTAGAGCTGGTTGAAATGTTTTGTATGAAACTTTTTTTCACTGAAAGATGCAGAGTCAGGTTGACCAAAACATTATGTGAATTTGTGTCAATTTCAGCAAATTGTTTTGGTCAAAACAAAAAAAGAAAATAATTTGGAAATGTCAAAACAAACTATTTTGACATTATCGAAATGAATCATTTTGACTTTTTGGGCTAGATTCACAAGGGGATTTAGGTGTCATTCACAAAACAAGAGGAAGAGAAGGTGATGCCATCAGACTCCTTATACCCAATAGCTTCAGTGTTTAGAGCACTCACCTGGGATGTGGGATGCCCAAGTTTGAATCCCCATTCTGGATTAGGGGCTTGAATCCAGGTGCCTCCCCTGCTCAGGGGAGGGTGTAGTGGGCTGGATAGTGACAGAATGGCATACTGGTACTTTTGCTGCATGGAGGATGCCATTTGGTAGAGCCAAATGGTGTTCGCCGCACAGCGTGGCAGGTGTGGTCACAGTGGTGGTGGGTATTCTGGTAGATGGCCATTTAGGACTATACTACTGGCCGGGGCACTCTCTCCATCTGTCCTATTGAAGCTGTTCCACTTTGTATAAATAATTAAATAGTTATTGGAAGAAGGACTGAACCGGGAAGTGTCCCTCCTCCCAGATGAGTGTCCTAACCCTTGGGCTTCAGAGTCATTCTCACTGTCTCTCCCAGCGACTGTTCTTGGTGACTTTTTCCCTTCATTTCCTTTGCTTTTATTGAAATACCCAAAACAAAACATTTCATTTGACCCAGTGCTTTTCTCCCTCAATTTTTCAGAACTGCCAACAAACCAAAAGATCAGTTATTCACCCAGCATGAGACAGGACTGATATGTGCTCCTGATAGTAAGGAAAATACCAGTGAGGTTCAAAAACTTGGGGTACTTCTGAATCTCCAGTTGCTGCTGAAGTTCCAAGTGGTTTATGGCTTGTTTACACTACAATATTGTACCTCTTTAACAAAGCAGTACTACTCCCCGCAGTGTGGATGCAGTTATAGTGGTATAACATAATATGGCTTATTCTGGTATAGAAAGGGGAATAACTATACTGGTATGCGGTATGGAAAGAGCAATAAATATACCCATATAATGCACATTTATGTTGACATAACTGCACCTACACTAGAGATTGTTCCACTATAACTCTATGGGCAAAATATCACACCTCTAACCAATATAGTTATACCAATATAACTTTCAGATGAGGTCCAGGCTGTAAGTAACACAGGGTGTCTTTTCTGAAATTGTCCTTTGGTGAATTAATTTAATTGGTATAAGGAGAAAAAGTGCAGAGCTTGAATTGAATTTATTTGTCCACTTGAATTTCTTAGATGGGGTGTAACCGCTTGTCACATGAAAGCAGGTATTCAAATAGCATTTGGCAACAAGCTCTCAAATACAAGGCTCAGACTATGGGAATCTCAAATACTTTGCTGCTAGCGCATTTCTAATTCATTTGTGTGTTGAAAATGTGAGGCTTGAGTCTGTCTTCAGTGAGTTCTGGATCATTCCTTTAGTACAGGAAATGGATTGTATTACTCCACCGGCCACTGATTTGCATTATGTATTTATTTTTCAATTCAGACAGGTTAGACCTGAGTCAAGGAGAGTATCACTATATGATCAAGAGAGCTTTTTAAATTGTATTAATCTTTTGGTTCAAGACAGCAGTATTTCATTTTCCAGAAACAGCTTAAAATTTGCACTTCTATAGTAAAAGGAAAGGAACCTAGATAGATTTAAAATATGACACTAGCATTTTGTAGTGTTATGATATTAATGCTCTGAATACCTTGATGTGCATATTGCTGGGAAGATACTAACTTTACTGCTTCTGTCATCCGTTTCCTTAAAGTTGAAAATCATTGGTGTTTTTTTTATGTCAAAGCTATTATAAACTTATATAACATTACATTTTTAATCAGCAGTGCTTTGGATGATACCATAACTAGGCTGTTTCAGCTCGCTTTGGCTCAACTGATGTTTTCCCAAAGTGTATATTAATGTGTCTGATTAGTCAAAGTCACTGTCACGCTAAGTAGCATAATTATAGGTTGCATGGACGCTCTTGATAAGAAAATTGAAAAAAATATATCAGCAAAATCAAAGAATCACCTGAAGTTAATTCTAAATTAGCACTGAAGTATAGCTAGTAAAATTCTTTAATTATTTCTGGAGTTTAAAGAAAAATACAGCATGTTCTTGAACATTTGGTTAATTTTAAACCAAAGTGCATTTTTTTATATTCATTTGTACCTAAGATAACTGATAGATGAGTGATTACTAGCTTAAGAAAAAGTGACTACAGATGTAATTTATCAAAGGTTACCTCTGTATGTGAAGGTGAGATATTTTAGTTACTCTTCACATCAAAGCCTTTTGTATTCCTAGATGAAGATGATTGCAGAAACCCCATTAAAGCATGTAATGTAAGATGGATGCGCAAAACACAATTACACCATTATACTTATCTGCCTTTAATGTGAGTTTTCCCAAGCTGAGTTCAAGGAGGTACCTATTATCGAGTTATTTCACCTGCGTTTCAGAGCTCTTGGTGAGAAGTGGTTGTAGAAAGATGACAAAGCACTTTAGTGAGCAGATGTTGGATACTTATGAAATATTTCTGAGGTTAGTGGTCTCCACCTGGACTTCACACTCATAAAGATTGCATTGTGTAACATACAAAGAGGGCCCTGAGTCTCCAATGGGCAATATGCAGATACAGCAGTCCTCCAGCATTGTATGTACATTGCAGGATTGGTGTCTAAATTATCATATATGCTTTAGGTCAAGGGCTAGGACCTGCTCTCTGATACACAGGCATCCACTCTGGTATAGTTGAAAAGCCACTCGTTTTATAAAGACTTGTGTTAATGGGCACCTGCATACTGAAGTGCAAAGTCTGCCTTGAAATTCACAAGAGCAATAACATTCACAATTAGGAAAAAAAACAGAGGCTTTCACTTTGTCCATAAGTGATGCCATTATACAAAAAAGGTCATGTAGGGTGAAGCGTTATATCCAGGGTTTCAGCTTTAAAATTCAGCATACTGGGAAATGTGTGTGTTTAATTCATAACTCCTCATCACCTACATATTTTAAAACTTTCATTTTCTTGCATTTAAGAAAAGTTTCAGTAAATATTTCTGAATTCTGCTGTATGAATTATGCACTGAGAATAATTTAGCTGATGAACTTAGTTCTTTTTTTGCTCATGAATTATCTGCAAACAAGTTGGGATTAAATCTAGTTGAAAAATTATTGATGGAACAGTTTTCCATTAAAAATAAATAAATGCAGTTTTGTTGAAATTAAAACCTTTTACAGAAATGTGTTTAATTTCAACAATTTCTACTGGAAGAAGTTGAAACATTTCATTTTCACAATGTCAAAGTATGTAAATTAATTTAATTATGTTATTTTAAAATATTAATTTTACCATATTTGTATATTAATGTAGTATACAAGTAAAAATGAATTGAAACATTAAAGTCAAAATGAAACACGTTGACACTATCAAAATAGAATTTTCATTTTGTGGGAAATTTTGAAATTTTGGCTTTTCATTCAGCTTTGGATTTATTGATTGATTTTTTTAAATGTCAGAATTTCCGACAGAACAGAAACTCCAGTTCCCAACCAACTCTAGTTTTGATTTTTTTTTACTATTATTTTTTTATTATTATTATTATTTTAAATAATTTGTAGAGCTAGTAAGAAAAAAATACTCCTTCAAGATTTGAAATTTCAGTGAAAATTTTATTGACTGCCCTAGCTTTTAGTAAATGAAATATGTTGATATCAAATATTGAAATGGTTAACATTTTCAATAAAAATGCCAAGGAAAATGGGTTTGTTTACAATCCGATGAAATAGAAATAAATTGGATATTTTGAAAATATTCACAAGTTTTAATGTCATAAGATTTTTCCTGCTCTGTGCCCAATAAGGGCAAGCTTCTTGATAAAATGGTATGGTGTTTAGGAAGAAAGAGTTGAATCCAAGTTTGATGTGAAAATAAATGAGAGCTAGAGTCCCTGAACTAGGATTTTTAACTTATTGGCAAAACTGTAGGCCTCCTAAATTAGACAGAAGAAATTGTATGGCATGCAATTAGCATTTTACACTAGTAACATAAAAGAAACATGTAAACTGATTTACGACATTCAATGGATTAGAAACATTCATCTGTGAAAATCAGGAAACTCTGAAGTGGGCAGATGTATCTATCCTTCAGTGTAGGGCAAGAGGTGACTAATATTTCAAGGACATCAGTTAGTTAACCATTATTGATTGGCTGCATTGTCCCCCCTTCAGTAAATGTTGTTACGCTCATATGATCTGTTTAAATGAGAACGTTATGGGAGAAAAAAAATTCAATGAAATCTATCTCATCCCCACTAAGAAACATTTCCAGGACTTAGGTAATTGCATTTCTCACTGCTTCACCAATTTTGCTTTTGCTTTGCTGCTCTTATCACAGAATGGATTTGGAACAGGTAACACTTTCTAGCTAATGCCGTTTATTTAATACTTAGCACACGAATCCCATGTAATTTCTAGAGACATTTCCCTGTGTTTTCATATGCAAGAGCTGTAAGTGTAGGAGTTCTTGCACTGGAAAGTGATTACCCTCCTGTAATCTTCAGTTTCTTTTTGGCTAACTTTATGAGCCCTAAATATTTACCACCTGACTATTATAAAGCGTGCTTACTTCCTTGGAAAGATCAGCTGTATCTGCAAGTAGACTGTCACCTAGTATATTCTGATAAAAGGGAGCGGCCTAGACAACATGACAGCTCATTGATCATCAGTTACCGGCAGTAAGTGCTCTGGAGTGCTTTGTAAGTGTCTTCATAAGCAAGGTATTTAAACTATTCCTATGCTAGCCAACAATATCATGTACCATTGGCAGTTAGCTACACACAGGGAATCCTTAATGAAGGTTCATGAGAGCATGGCATGTTTTAAAAGGAAATTCTCTGGCCTAACATACCTGTTCTTTTCTAGTTAATCTATCTAAGACCCTGTCTACACTGGCAAGTCTCTGCACAGTAAAGCAGCTTTCTGCGCTGTAACTCCTGAGGTGTACACGCTGCCAAGCCACTTCGTGCGCAGAAACTGCGCAGTTGCAGCGCTTTAAAAAAACTACCCAACGAGAGGCATTCAGCTTTCTGCACCGGGGCTACAACGCTGCTGTGCCAGTGTAGGTCGATTACAGCGCTGCGGTTGGCCTCTGGGAGGTGTCCCACAATGCCTGTTCTCGCCTCTCTGCTCATCGGTTTGAACTCTACTGCCCTGCCCTCAGGTGACCAACCATCATCCCCACCCTGTAAATTACTTTGTAATTTTGAAAGTCCTCTTCCTGTTTGTTCGGTGACACGTGCAGTGGTCTCAGAGCATCTTTCCCAGTGGCCATGCCTGCTCCACGCACCAGGCAATCTCCCGCTTGGAGCAGTGCCGAGCTGCTGGACCTCATCAGCATTTGGAGACAGGTGGCTGTCCAGGCCCAGCTGCGCTCCAGCCGTAAATATTGTGATACCTATGGACAGATTTCACAATGCGTGACAGAAAGGGGCCATGACCAGGGCACACTGCATTTCAGGGTCAAAGTGAAGGAGCTGTGGAACTCCTACCACAAGGCGCGGGAGGCAAACCGCTGCTCCAGTGCTGCACCCACGAGCTGCCAGTTCTACAAAGAGCTGGACACAATACTTGGCGACAACCCCACCTCCACTGCGAAGACCACTGTGGATACTTAGATGGCTCGTGTGCCAGGTGAGAGTGGACCGAGCCAGGAGGAGGAAATCTTGGATGAGGATGTGGAGGGGGAGGGGAACCCAGAGGCAGAGGATGACTCGGAGGTCAGAGATGCATGCAGCCAGGAACTCTTCTCTGCCCTGGAGGAGGCTAGCTAGTCACAACTGTCGGAGATTGGCGAAGCACAAACAGGAAAGGAGGCCCCTGGTAAGTGGATTTGATTTTGGGAATCGAGTGAAGTGAGTTGTTGGGGGAGGGAGGGTTGCAGCGAGCAGGCTTGTCTCCCACCGCATGCCTACTCTGAACGGTGGAACAGGCTGTTGATTGACTCCCTCACTTCACGGGAATCTCCCTCGGAGATCTCCAGGAAACAAAGCAGCTCTGCCGAAGAACCTGCGGCAGCGGATTGCCCAGTATCTCGTGGAGATACTGGGCAATCCGCTGCCGCAGGTTCTTCGGCAGAGCTGCTTTGTTTCTTTCCCCATTAAGGGTAACTTTCCCGCACCACTGTGACCACGGGGGGCGGGGGGAGGATCATTGCTGCACACAGGCGAGCCTCATAGGGGCCAGGGAAGAAGCCGCAGTCTTGGAGAAGACCCTCCCTTGATTCCCTGCTCACCCTCAGCAACGAGATATCTTCCATAATGAGCACTTCCCGTGGAAAGTGTGGGGACAGGAATGATTATCAGGCCTCCCCTACAGTGCTGGCTCTCCCCAAGAGCCACGTGCCCAGTGTACAGCATGGTCCGGGAAGAGTGATTTACCCTGCCCCTGCGGCAGGGCCATGCCTAGCTATTCTGGGGCCCTACGCAGCCCCCCCTCCCCGGGGGGGGCAGGCCTCTGCAGGGGAGGGAGTGGGGGGGCTGTCCCCAGGCCTCTGTGGGTGGGGAGCGGGCCCCAGGCCTCCATGGGGGGGCGGGGCTGGCTTGGGGGGCAGGGGGGAACCACCCCCAGTGCTCATTAACGGCGCAGCTGGGGCCGGGTCGCTGCACTTCTCCTGCTGGTGAGTACAGGCCAGGCCCTGCTGCAGAGCCCAGGGGAGTGGGGGTGGGGCGTAGCAGGGGTGGGGAAGAGGAGGGACTGAGGTGGGCACGGGCGGGGCAGAGCAGGGGCTGGGGCCCTGGGGAAGAGCTGGAACAGGGGCTGGAGCAGCACACTGCTGCGTAGGGCACCAGGAAATGTGGTGCCCCAAATTTCCTGGTGCCCTACGCAGCTGCGTACTTTGCTTATGCTTAAGGATGGCCCTGCCCTGTGGTTACTCAGCATTTTGGGTGTCTTGCGGCTCATGTATGCTTGCCTGGGGTCAGGCTGGGCTAGGTTTAAATTGAACCTGCTATCATTTCTGCTTTCAGGTGGAAACTATGTTAAATTAGCTCTCCCATCTCAAACTGGGTAAACTTGGTAGATTTGGCTGAGTTTCAATTGTTTCAGGATAAGTGCTCAAGAACTTGGATTTAAATTCACACTTCCTACATTGGCAAAATTAGGCTGGAAAACTCTTGAAAAGGGGCTTTCTTGTAGTGTGTTTTATCTCACAAACATTTTGAGTACCTTTATAGATTATCTATTTTATTACTGATTTGTTAATGCTGTCTTTTTACAGCTTTAGCTTGCACCAGAAAATGTCTTGCTTTAACATCTCAGCCATACAGAGGTGGCCATCCATCTGAAATAAAACTTGCTAGCAAGATTTATGAATCCTTCCTGTGCCATCAGCTGTCTCATAGGGCATGAACAAGGCTCCACCATGCCTGTCTATGGCCACTCTTTGCATGTCCTCTTTGTTGTTAAGTCCCATAAGTTTTCCCTCTTTGAGTAGCGTTTGACACAGGGATTCTTTTTGTTGGCCCCTTTAGTGTATTTCTGCTGATGCCCAAAGGCATGCCTGCCATGGCAGATGTTCTGGTTTCATTTTTAACCCATGTACCAAATATTTCTATTTCCTTTTCTGGATAATATTAGAGAGAAGGGGGTGTTGAATTCTCTGAGTCTCTGCATTTGTTATAAATTCATTCCATTTTATAAGTGGTATTTCTCTATGGCAGTTGCTTTCAAAGGCATTTAGAAGTGTGTCTGTACCTTTGTGGATTTAATTTAATAAAATCATAAAAACAGAATTTGGGCGTGGGGTGAAATACTGTATACTATTTTTGGCCCATTTGTAAATATCAGGAACAGTTCCCACATTCCCACAGAGGAAGTGGTCTTGAATTTTAAGGATTTACCTATTCTTCAAGTTTGGACAGAAATTCCACAAGAATTCACGTATGTAGAGGGACTTTTACCTTAGAATTGCCAAGCAATTTACAGACATTGAATAAATAAGCCTGTCTTATGACACTTCTCTGAAACAGATGTGGTATATTTTGCTATACAGTTATTATGTCTTTTGTTTTCTATGTGCTGCATCTCTAAATGTTAGCCTTTAAAGATATGCAAAGTATAATGTAATATGCTGAGATTTACAAGACTTATTACAACAGGCTGCAGATATTAAAAGGAAAGAGACTATTTTTGGATAAACCATGCAGCATTCACTGGCATCCAATTGGAAATGAAGCTGCCAAATGATAATGGAGTGAATGTCGTGGTTCTTACAATATCAGACAGAGCTGCTGAATTGTTTTCTAGTATTTCAGTACATCTGTCAAATAATTAGGCAAGCAGATTTGATCCTCCTTGTGTTGTACAATGCATGCACTGAAAGCTGATGAGCAACAATCAATAACATGTTTGTTAGCACAAATACTGTGACAAAGCTCTGTCCTTGTCTCCATGGGTCCCGCGTTTCCTGGCGGATTTCACTAGCCTCAGAGGCTCACTGTGACCCTTCACGTAGCCCTTCTCTCTCTAGAGGCAAGGGTCACAGCCTACTGAGCCATTTTCATCATAAGCCAGCGAGGGTGGTGAGGAGAAGCTATCCTCCCTTGCACAGTCTCTATTGTCTCCCAGTCTCAGTGACTCACCAAGGGAGGTAAAGGGGGGAGCCCGGGCCCATCCTCTACTCCGGGCTCCAGCTCCAGGGACCCTAATAGTATCAGCTATAGTAGCTGACTTTTTAGAAATAGGATGCATACAATTCCCTGGGCTACTTCCCCACAGCAGCCCCCGTTTCCTCAAGATCCCTTCACCCTTACCTCAAGGCCTCCTTCCTTGTGCCTGATATGGTGTGTACTGCTCAGTCTCTCCAACAGCTCAACTTCCTCCTACAGCTCCTGACATGTGTGCCCACCTGACTAACTGGGAGGCTTTTAACTCGTTTCAGCCAGCCCCTGATTGGCTTCAGGTGTCCCAATCAAGCTGTCCTCCCTGCCTTCTGGAAAGAGCTTAATTAGCCCCAGCTAATTGACCTGGAGCAGCTATCATTTGCTTATTCTGGTAACAGGGATTTGTTTAGCCTGTGCCTAATATATCTATCTCCCATTATTTTACTGTGGCCATCTGGCCTTGTCCCATCACAATGCTCTTAAGGTAATTGCTTTGGAGGGATAGAGGGGTTTTGTTTGTTTATTTTTAAGAGTATCATCTCTAGTAGCATAGCTCTTTAAAAGGCATGGTAGTGAGTATGAAGGATGCTGATCTGGCATGAATATAGCTCAATGGGCGATTTGTTTTTAGTTACTTTTTCCAACAATTTACTACTCATGCTCCTCCTCGTTGTCGGTTTCCTGTCATACACTGGTTTACAAAGGTGAACACATTAATTGAAACTGGTGGATAAGCAGTAGTTTCTTTTCCCCTTTCAGGGCCCAGTACATCCAGGTTTTATTATTATATAGCAATGTATGGCTCCTAGGAGCCACAGTAATACAAGTAATAAATAATAATGTACAGCTTTGGCCGGTCAGGAATTAAATTAAGGCAGGGGTTGTAGAGGGAGATCAGTTATCACTCCTTTACTAAAAGCAGAGAGAGAGGTCCTCCTCCTCTCCCTGGCTTGGGGAAGCAGAGCCCCATCTCCCACTTCTCCTTCTTCATGCTGGGATGGTCTGGTGACAGCTCCCCTTTTTGTTTCAATGGGCATTAATCACTATGGCTTTCAGCTCGAGAATGGTTCTGATTGTACTGAGCTAGAGTTGGTGTAAAGAGCTGCATAGAGGAAGCTGTTTGTAGAGGGAAAAACAAGAAGTTTTATTGGTCCTCCAAAACCCAGGTGTGACGCTGGCAGGCCAATCTGTAGGCATTAGCTAAGAACTGAAAACCTCAGGTCACCTGTATGTTAGTTTTTCTCAAAATAGGCATTAGTCTTATAAGAATGTATTTAGGTTTAGACTCTATTAAATGCTTGTATGTTGCTCCATGTGCAACGCCGACAGACCCCAGTCGTCAGGATTGCACCTGGGATCTCTGAAGCTTAGTGCATGAGCCTCTACCTCATGAGCTAAAAGCCAACTGGCTGTTAGCTACGGCTGTACAGCGCTCATGTTTTTTCTCTCTCTCTCTCCACCCCCCTCACCCCCTTTGTCTGGGTGGCAAGATAGATTGGAGAGTCTAAGGGGACTGTCTATGACTCCTTGATAAGACTGTTATAGTGATCCAGGAGTTCACATTTGTTAGTGGGTTGGGGAAACCTAATTATAGAACACACCATCAGTTTGGGGTGTCTGCCCTGTTTTTGGCTGTCTGCCCTGAGGTAAGCACTCATGGTCATGAGCTACTCCAGACATGTTCATGAGCACCACTTATTGGAACCTTTTCTACTAATGGATTCTTTACATTTGTACAAGTACTGAGCACTCTGTTAACAACTGGAAGAACTGTAGTATAAGAACATCATCATGCTTTACCCTGGCTGTTATGTTATGAAAGATTAGCCCATCGCAGGTTGACTTTAAGGACACAATAGATTGCACAGACAAAATAAATTCCCTTTCCTCTCCCAGTATCCATGAGAGAGAGCACCTCTTCTTTAGGGCACTGGCAGTCAGTGTTTAACAACCCAAGAATTGCTCCATGGAAGAGAACCTCAGAGAGACACACGAGATAAAACAGATCTACAATCCCAAACTACATTTATTATTTGTTTTACAGTAGCACCTAGAGGCCCAATGTACTAAACGTTGGACATACACATAATTAGAGGCAGTCCCTGCCCCAATGAGCTTACAATCTAACCAGACAAAAGACACAGGGTGGGAGGAGAAATTGAGCCACAGAGAAGTGAAATGACTTGCCCATGGTCACAAAGGGATGAGTGGCAAAGCGAGGAGTGGAGCCAAGGTCTCCTAATGCCCTGACTAGTTTCCCACCTACTAGATCCCACTGTCTCTCAACAAATTGATTGGACATTTAGTTAACACACTCTTCAACTGCCTACAGTAAATAAAGCTTATAATATGAGCAACTGTTTTCACTTGCTAGCACAAATGCTAATTTAATCCTGCTGCCTGTGGGACCTGATTCAGGCCAACTCTTGTGTCTGTGCATGGAGGAGAGGGCACACATAACTTCCGCCCACTTTCATGCCAGTATGCAACAATCCTATTGAAGATTGTCCCTGCTCCATCCTAGCACTCTGTGGGTGCTTTGGTGCCCGGAAAGAAGCAGGGTGAGAGTGAGGCCAGAGTGCCTTCCCCTTTTGTACCTGTCCCCCTCTCCTAGGGTGGTGTAGCTGCTGAGCCAGTGTTCCTTCTGGAGACTTAGGTTGCTATGCAGCCCCTCTGCACCTATTCTGATATACCTGGTGGTGCTTAGAGCACAATCTAGCTCTGTGTCAGTAGGTATCTATGTCGGTGATGTTGTTTAAAATTGCTTTTATTTTCTCTGGGCAACTACTGCATCACTGGTGGGAAGATATGTGATGCCTCACGCAGACCCCAAAATAGAGCCACATGCCAGGCTCTGAAGTGCAGCTTGAGAGCTTAGGTTATACATAAAGGCTGCACCTGCATATCAAGTCAGGTGTAGGTGAGGCAAATTTAGAAGAATGAACTGAGCTGTAGTCAAGTACATCCCTCAGCTGTAGCCACAACTGCTGCAAGAGGATATCCCTGGCAATAAAAATAATTCATGGATGAAACTAGAAAACTCTTCATAAGGATTCAAATCATAAACCTCCCTTTTCTCTGTGGAAGGTCTGCTGTGATCTGTAGATCAAGCTGCTGAGGCCAAAGAATTAGTAGGATGACACCTTGTTTACTCTGGTACATTTTGATTAGTGTGGAGAGAAAGGAGCAGGCAGTTCAATGAGCATTGTTAAAATATCATTGGCTTTTTTGAAAAGAAAATAACTTGCAAAATAATGGAATTTTTAATGGAGAAGGGTAGAACAAGCAAAAATAAATCAACAAGGCAGCATTATTTTATTTTCACAGATATATATTTGGGGCACCACATTACTAGAGGAATCTTGACGTTTGTTCCATAGCTTTGTCTGATCCCCACGTCCCCTTGCTGCAGAAGTTTGAAAGGCCAAATAACAGTGCATTAGCTTGAAATTTATGCTCTGAGAGACCCATGTTCTTGTTCTCCCCTACAAACAACTAGGCACCTCCAGTATGGGTCTGAGTCTGCTGGCATAGCAGTGTAAACTAGGAGAAACTCCACTGAAATCAACGAGCATGCTCCTATTGGAGTATATATTCTAATCAGATTGCGTCCTGCAACTTTTCATTGTGAGGAGGATTGTTAAGCAGAGCTGTTCAGAAAACAGAAATTTCCATCTTGTGGGAAATTCTAATAATTTGACACTTGGTTTTGTTCTGAGAGAGGACGAAAAGTTGAAATGCTGAAAATGTTTGCAGAATGAAAAGTTCTGAAAAAATTTAAGTGAAATTAAACAATGTTTTGAAATGGGAAAAATTGGCCTTTTTTCCCTTTCTAAGATCTTGAAATGCCAATTCTAAATAAAACATTTTCCTTCAAAATTTACTGTAATTTTTTTTTTGTTTCAACAAAACCCCATATTTTATTGGGAAAATGTTACAGCTGAAATTTTTTGACAAGTTCTATAGTTAAGCTATAACCAAAACAAATGGGAAACTTGTTAATTTTTTAAAATAGCCTTTTACATTAGAGTTTAAACATATGCTTTAGCAATTTGTTTAAGGGGCTTCAGAGAGGGTTAGCAAGCCAAGTGTGTTCCCACTGTCTCATACTTCCTGCGCTGCAGCCCAGGCTGCAGTGTCTTCACTGTTACTGTTACCAGTGCTAGATGGATTCAAGTTAGGTCAGATAGACTAGGCTGGGTATAGCTTTGCTGTGTAAACATATTTTAAGTGGTTTTTTTTGAATACCATTGTTTTCCTGAACTGGGGCCTGAGAGAAAATATAGACTTTTGGTTAAGGTACTGGATGGAGACTTGATTTGGGGCCAATTCCTAGCTCTTCTAGAGTCTGTGTGACCTGAGGCAAGTCACTTAGGGCCTGATCCAAAGCCCACTGATTCAATGGAAAGACTCCCATTGGTTTTAATGAACTTTGGACCAAGTTCTTATACTTTGTGCCTCAGTTCCACATCGGTAAACTGTCTTTCTCCTACCCTTTGCCTGTTTTGTCTATCTAGATTATAAACTCGTCAGTTTAGAGACTGCCTTGCTAGGTATATGACCAGCAATTAGCCCAATGGGGCTGAATCTCGGTTGTGGTGTCTAGGAGCTAACATAATACAAATAAATAATAATAATCAATGGAAAGTACAACAATGTTAATTCAGAGAACCATGTTCAGAATCTGATCAGTTTGAACAGAGCTTCTGAATTACCATCTCTAAATGAGTGCAAGTAACTAGTCTGAATTACTGCCTTCCTGTTGTACTCTTAAGCACCATTGTTTGGACCAAAAAGTGATGTAACTCACAATAGCACTTTGGATATACCTCTGATGTAGGCAGAGAAGGTTTAATACAGTATGTGAAGATCTACTCATTGATACTTATAAATTGTCTGAAAGGTTTTTAAAAAACTAAAGTCCTTAACAAATACATTCAGATTACTTTACATTAATTATAGAGCTACTCTGTTTCTAATTAACCCAGTTCTACGCAGAAGAATTAAAATTCCTTTTAATTTCAGAGCTGTTGTGTGGATTCCTTTGAACCTTACCCCATGGTGTCACTAGAGAAATTTTAATTGCAAGCTAATAGTGATTGGAGCTGATTTTGAATTCTGGACAAGCTTCATACGTCACAAACAAGAGATCCAAATGTTTGCTTGAAAAACTTTAATTCCTCTGCCTAAAAATGTATGAAATTAGCTCATTCTCTTTGTAAGATCAAATATGATGTAACATCTGGGGCCATACTATATCATCCATTTTAAACAATCATTGGGGAGTTCTGCTAAAAATGAATGGCATGATATGACCCCTGTTTTTTTAGCATATTCTTGTTTTCACCCGGTCTTTCAGCTGGGCTGAAGGAGGCACAAGAAGGCAATGGTTCATTCAAGGTCAGTAGTTCACTGACATTAGATACTTCTTGTTGCAGGGCTTTTGCACACCTCCTCTACCTTACCTTCAGCCTCAGAATAATGTTTTCTATCAATACCTTGGACTTCAAGGTTAATACATCCTGGAATGAATATTTCCTTGCTATCAAGCAACATCTGAAATGTGTCCTTATATAAATGAAGAAGACGGATGATGGACTAAATATGGGTGTAAATTGATTGACAGCAGCATGATGAAGGACAGATGAGAAGTACAGCCCCCTGAAAATCAGAAAGTCTGCAATTGCAATTTTACAAACGTCTAGGGGCAGGTAAACAAAAATTGTTAAAATTGAAGATTTGTAAAATTCCTGTGGTACAAACCTACAATAATATCCTATCAGTTTGGGTTCTGTCTCCTCCTGAATTCAAATGATGCCCAGCAGATGCAGTTAAAGAACATTAGTAGAGTGAGCAGATGTAGAAAACAACATTGCACATTCCATGAAAGCCTCATGTCCCCTGGAGAAGACAACAATCCATAATGTGAGACAGAAGGAATCACTCTAAGAATGGGTAATGAGAAACATCAAAACACAATCCATTTACATTTAGGGTGAAATCCATACCCTCAGGAAAAGAAGGTTAGACAGGTTTGCAGGGAAGACAAAACAGGCACCTATTTAGCCCTTGTGATTACTGTTCACAAGACATCCCCTATGTAGGGTCTGAGGCTCGTAGGCTCTGGCCTGGAGTTTAGCCCTATGATGCACTAGGGGCTGCAATGTCTTTGTTCATGGTCTCATCTCTTAATTCACTTCATCCTGGGTGAAATTCATTCCTGTGCAGCACAAGGCTGGTGTGTTTCCAGGTGTTCTTTTGCCATGCAGGAGTAAAAATCATTAGGCTGTTGAAGACTAAAGACCTTAGAGATCATTTGCACTGGCTTCATTCGGATTGGTAGCACAACCCATTAAATACCGTGCAACAGCACAGATCTGACAGTTCCTTGCTACTGTCTATAAAATATTTAACAAATTATCAAGTGCATTCCAAACAGCATATACAGCTGTCACTGTTGAAATTAGAATTTGTATGTCTTAACAATATCTTCCTTGAATTTGGAAAGCCTGTGTCAGTCTGAATAGCTCATAAAGCAAAAATAATGGGACAAATTGACCTTGCCTATTATTACACTTGTTCATTCAACCCTTAACACTAAGTACAGTTACATAGATATTAGCCTTTTGGGACTAATGTTTATAGCTGCTAGCTAGTACCTTCAGAATTTCCAAAGTTTGTTTTAAAATGCCAAACAAGTCTATATTATATATCTGAGCCCTGATTAAAATAAAAGACTTTTCTTTTTTTGGATACCAATTTTAAAGCATAATGTGGTTTAAGCTGGTTCATCGAGTTCTGACTTATACCAGTTCACCTGAGACTACCTACCCCAGTTTCCTCTATTTCAAGTTATGAATCAGAGCTACATCCCATAGGCTGAACACAGAGCTATTCCTGGCACTAAAACAAAAAAAATCACTATGAATTGCTTTTGAATACACTGAAAAGAAGAAACTACTTACTGATAATTGACTACAATGGGTAATTAATGCATCCTCAGACTAAGCTAATGACACTTTTCTAAGAGTACAAAGTCGATTAGATAACTCTTAGAATATGGCAAAATAGCAATAACCACTCTAACCCCATAACTATTATCACTAGTTTCATACTTGTATAGGTCACTTCTTAAAACAACTCCTATAATATGCTGAAATCTTATAAAAACAAAATAATTTTGAAACTGATTTCTACTGGCACAAAGCTGTACCTTTTCAGGAATAGAAAGACATATGTACAGTGTTGTGATGTCAGTGAAAATCCAGGAAGACCACATTAAAACAAACCACTATCAACTGAAGTTAATGATGTCTGTCTTGTCTGTTTAGATTGTAATTCCTTTCTGGGCAGGTACCATCTACTACTCTGGGTTTGTACAATGCCTCGAATTTTTGATTGGACCATGGGCACTACCATAATAAACATGATTAATGAAAATAATAATGGTAGCAAGCTTTTGAGATAGTTAAATGAAGTGGTGGTGCTAAGGTTACAGCCTCCAAATGAAAATATGCTAATGCAGCCCGATAACGCAGCATTAAACTTGCAAGCTAGAACAAAGTGAAGCAGTGAGAGTGACTGTACGGTGCACTATGGCCAAAGCTAGAGAAAAAAATCAGATCAGGTTCTCAGCTCCCCCAGAGTTCTAGGGAGTTCGGGTGATTGTAGTTTGGATTCATCCTGGAGAGAGGCTAAGCCCATGAATTCAATCTGCATCTGAAAGTCTGAGAGGCTTCAGATAGCATTGCAATGAGAGATTTTAGATAGGGAAGTAGTATTGCCCACTGAATAGAGAAGAGGGACTCAGGCAATCTGAGTTCTCTTCCTGGCTCTACCACTGCTCTTGCCTCTCGGTGCTTCAGTTTTCCCACCCGTAAAATGAGGTTAATGATACTTACCTTTGTAAAGTGTTGTGAGCTTTACTGATAAACAGTGCTAGAGAAGAGCTAGGTGGTATTTGTTATTAAAATTATGGCCTGAACAGTGAAATTTGGATCCATAACTCAAATTTCCCAAAGTCCACAACTTTATAAGCTAAAAGACTAGTCAGGATTGACTTGATATTGTCATTGTAAGACACTAGGGGGAAAAAACCTGTAGTTAGAACATCTCATATTTTTAATGGATGTGTGGTTATTCTGGTCCATATCACAATAATTCAAAGTTATTCCCATTTTCTATTGAAGAGTGTTCCCCACTCTCACGATTTTAACATAAATCTTGCAATATTTGGCATTTTTTGTTAAGCCCCAGCTCTGGGAATAAAGTGATTGAGATTTTCACATACTTTTTTTTTTTTTAATGAAAGCTACATTTCTAGCCCTCATTGTTGTGGCTAAAAGCATCCACCAAATGCCCCCTGAAGGTTCAAAAAGTATAAGGCAAATAGAAATGAGAAAATTAATAATTTTTAAAATCTCCGTATTTTGGGGGGCCTGACACAATTTTTGAATACTTGGGGTTGACAGTACTGAGAGTTATTTTTGCAGTTAAAGGTCTTCTGAGAATAATTACTACGATTTCTGTTTTGATTGTTTGAAAAAGTAAAAGAAAGTCACCTAGTGCCCTGTGGAAAGCACCTTGCCCACGTGCTTTTGTGCCAATACGGCTGATTTAGAGGATTCACATACGTAAGTAAAGGGACAGGCCAGGAATGTACTGAGTGCCCTCCCATCCAGGGGCAGACTTGAGGAGTTCAGGGCACTGTGCAGCAGCTAGAAGTACTCTGCACTAGAGCTGGCTGAAATTTGGGATTTCCAGACTGCCTGATGTTTTGATTTTTGAAATTTGGTTTCCTTGTCATGAGGAAGGATTATAACGGAGCAAAAGTGATCAATATCCTTCCCGCCTCTCTCTGAATTGGGCTGCACTTGAGGTACCATGAGAAAGAGGCATCACTTGCTCCTGATCATTTGTTTTCTAGTAGGTACAGCCAAATATAAGGCCTTCAGCCAAAATGGGTATTTCTACACAGCAACTAGATACCTGCAGCTGGCCGGTGCCAGCCAACTCAGGCTTGTGGGGCTTAGGCTGCCGGGCTGTTTCATCACTGTGTAGATTTCCAGGCTCGGGCTGGAGCCCGGACTCTAGGATCATGTGAGGTGGGAGGGTCCCAGAGCTCAGACTGTAGCCCGACCCTGGATGTCTACCCAGCAATGAAACAGCCTTGCAGCCTGATCCCCATTCAGCTGGCATGACCCAGCCCTGGGTTTTTCTTTGCTGTGTAGGCATACCCAATATGGCTGACTACCTATTTGCATTTGGATTTGGGTACAGTCCAAATCAGGAGATGTTGCTTAGTATGTCACATGAAAAGTCAAGAAAGACTGGGTGTGCTGAAATTCTTAGCTCTTTCATGTGACAATTTTGGTTAATATTAATCCATAGAACCCTTTCTTTTTCAGAGATATGCTTTGCTATCATTGCTGAACACACAGCAGAGGAATCCTAATTAGCAATCCAATTGAGCAGTCCAAAAAGGAATCATTATTAAGCTCAGTGCTCCTAATGGTGATCCAGTAGTTTTCTTTCAAGACGTTGCCAAAGTTATATCTTTCAAAGCTTCTTTTAAATTGATTTTAGGAGAAAATGTCAATTGGGTCTTAAGTCATAACCAACCAAATCTTTAAAGACCTTCCTCCATATAATGACCAAGATAGGGACTAACAGACAAAAAACAACAAGATAGGAAGAGACAAACTTCATTTTAATGGCACTCTTTGCAAATTGTAAAACCTTTGTCATACCGTAGAGGATTTAATGATTTAAAAAACTTCTGCCAAAAATAAAATAAGAATGAACTCTTAAAGTTTGAATGGTTTTACCAGTGGAAGTATATAGTAAGTGGGACTGCAAAATGAAATACATCACAGCGTTTACTATCCTTTCAGGAAACTACAATATCCTTTAAAGGCTGCTTTTTTGATCTTGGCATAATTTCTTGGAATTACAGCTGAGCTTGGTCCTTTCTGTGTTGTATTTATATTTGAAATAATTAGAGATTGGCTATAGTTATTCAGGACTGACATTTTTTCATTTTTCAAGTGAATCATAAATCCTTTCACTTTTAAATGTTGCATGTGAAATTTGTTCTGACACTGTCTAGATCCTGTCTGCAATGCTCCCCAGGGGTACTCAGCAGTGTAAGGAAGCTTGCCACTAACTGCCCCTAGCACAAAGCAGTCTTGTCTATGCCTGCTGGGCTTTAGCTCCCTGAAACCAACAGCCTCTGGCCCTAGAAGCACTGCCTTCCAGGTCTCTGTAGACCTCACCTTCTCTTGTGCAGGCTAGTGACAGACACATACCAATCCCAAGCCCCTCAGCCAGCTGTCCTTCTCTGGAGTACCCAGCCCCTGTCACTGGACACTCTCAGAAATAACCAGGTAAGCTGTCTGCAAAGAGAGAGAGTCCACACAGCATGGCTGGTATAACTCAGGATCAGGTCCTTTATAACAACACAGCACTGGAATCTGCTTGTATTGAAAACAAATATAAGTTTATTAACAAAGCTTATGATTGAAGAGATTGCGAGCAAGGCTAATAAGAACAACATGTAACATGTAAAACAAAAGGTATAACATGCCTCTTAGCCCTGGTCTCAACTTAACTCCAACAGGCTCAAATCACTGTCTAGATCAATTTCTCATATAAAGCAACCTCTTCGTGTCAGTAGCCCACATGGCCAGGATCCACTTGTCACGAATATGTGTTGTATCTTGCACGTCTCTGGTTTTGGGTTCAAAACTCAGCTTCGGATAAGTGCATGAAATTATGAGCCTATTACCCATCCTACTTTCTAAAAGGTTTGCTCTGCATCGATCATAAATTACTGAAATTGAGGCAGGAATTATTGGGTGAAATTCTTTGGCCTGTATCAGGTAGGAAGCCTGATTACATGATCATAATGTTCTTCCTGTCCATAAAATCCATGAATCTATTGCCATTTCTACCCCAAGCCGGTCTAAGATTTGTTTATTAGTTTATATAACTGTTTGTTAGCAGAGATGGTCTCAAGCCTCAGACTTCAGATGTGGATATGAATTTTGACCACTGCAAAGTTTGGGGGTGTGTGTTCAGATCTGTACTTTGATAAAGGTCACTTGCAAATTTCAGATCCAGCTCTGGGTTCAGACTGAAGCAGGGAAAGACTCTGGCAGCAAGGAGGCAGCAGGACACTACACAGCTAAAAAAAGCAGGCTAGATGGGGGAGGCACTGCTTGGGGGAATAGAGAGCTGTGTAGGGTACATACCCTAAAGTTCTGGCAAATCTGTACTCCACTAGACTAAGCAGTGCCTCATCGTCTACATTGCTATTTATACCTGTGTGTATGTACTCTACATGCTGCCATAAGGAGTGTGCAGTGTAGGGTACCCTTAGATGTATCCTACAGTATTTGGAAGAAAATAACTAAGAGCAAACACATTTGATATAAAAATATTTGGCCTACTAAAAAGTGCTGTGTTTATGGGCAACTATGGAATTGTTGTACAACGTAAAAAGTTTAATAAGCAAGTACTCTATGCAATTTTAGATGAGATGAGAAAGTTGGGGAAGATGATGATATAGGGTAGGTCAGAAATAGGGAACCAGAAGTGAAAGAGAAGTGGCTGAGGGGGATATGGTATTTGGGATATGGATTTGAGAGGGCATGACTGAAGGGAACCAATATAGAGTGCAGGGACAATTTCAAGAGATGAGGAGATTTGAGCTGATGAGTGCAGTTAAGGGATAGAAGGATAGTAAAGGGTGAAGAGGTGATAAAACAGCAGAAGCATGGTAATATTACTTTAAAATTAAATTCACCATTATCCCAGTGACCTCTGTATGCATAATTCCCACTGAAGTCAATGGGAATCTGGTGTGTAGAAAGACTTCAGTATTGGGCTTCTATTGTGGGATGCTAATCCTTTATGAAATGAATGTTTTAATGCATCAAGCTTTCTGTATTTCATCAGGATCCATTTTGACAAAACTCATGGTAGAGCAGAATCTGACATGTGACAGGAGATCATGTATGGCATGATACCTACTTCCAGAGCTTTCTTTTCAATCAAATCAGACAAGGCACATTAAACACTCTTTTTGCAAAGAACTGTAATTTGTTGTGAGTTTGGTTAGGAAAACAACTTGCTCAGATTTAGGGACAAGTCAGTGAGTTCAGTAATGTTTGGGTAGGTCCCAACATGGGGAAACTGCCTGCACACGGGCAAAGTATTTTGCATGGCCTTTCACTCTCCGGTCAATGGGTTACTCTGGATTTTACACTGGTGTAAGTGTCCTTGGCCAGAGAAGCTTACAGTCTAGGCACTATCCACAATTTACTGCATCTTTACATGTATTTGAGTTCTGACTTGCTGTCACATTTTAGAGGGTTCTGATTGTTGGGCCATGAAGGTTGGAGTTTTAAATTGCTCAAAGGAGGGAACAGAGGTCAAAAGTCATTTGAACTTACAAACATGTCATGAAAAATTGTTGTTGGAAATAAGATGTTTTTCCCAAAGCTAAGGCCCAAAAGTGGCTAAGTGAGGCCTGGATTCAGCACTCTGTTTATGTTACACATCACTTTAGCTAGTCCCACTGAAGTCAGCTAAAGTTCTTTTTGACTCAGGGCTCAAATCGCGTGCTGTGTCTGTGATTTTCTAACAATTCAATTACAAGCACCAGAGACAGAAGCTGCAGATTCTGATCTTTTGCTTCCCTCTCTCTCTTTCTCTCTCCTTTTGTTGTAGGGGCATTGGATGTGTTTTGTTTTAAGAAGAAAGAACATCAGATTTTAACAACAAAATTTCAAAGCTATCATCTGAAATTGACTTTCTTTTTCCTAGAATGGGAATTTGATGTCACTCAAAGTGCTGGCAAGCAAATAGAGGGAGAGAAGATAAAAGAAATTGGTGAAATGGGGGAAAAAATGGGGGCAGGGGTGTTTGGTTGGTTTTTAAAGATTTTCTAATTCTCTCTTTTCAAGTGTCTATTGAAGTAGAAAATAATTTTTAACTTTAAATCAAACCCTGACAACAGAAACTTGAACCCAGATTATTGTTGTTGCTCTAACAGTACAAAACTACATTAACATTTTAAAGCATCCTAATAGTCCTTTCTCATCGTACAACACATCATCTCACCTCAGGTCAGTGCTTCCCAAAGAACTAGCTGGGGAGCTCAAACAGACCTCTCCATTGCTCTTCAGAGTCTCAGCTTTCATCAAAATAAGTGAGTCTTTAGCTGTTGTGGTTGCAGAGAAAACCTTCAAAATGTCAAGCAAGGGTAACTGTGGCAGTGACCTCTACCTGAGTTTGCAGAAGCCTAAATTAACAGCTTTGAGGTGTAAAATGCTGAACTCATTTCAATGGTGCTAACTCAGGTGCCAGTGATGATATTATAAATGTGAACATTAACTATTTCCCTGTTCATCAAAGCATGTAAGAAAGGAAGGAATGAATCGTGAAGATTGTGAGAGATCATGCGTCTTGAACCCAGGCCCATGGGCAGTCCTCAGACACCCCGTAGCTCACTGGTACCAGAAGGCCATGTGGTTGGTGGATCCTAGCCCACAAAGCTCCTGATAGGAGAAGGCATCCAGCCTCTCTGATTGGCTCAGACTCCCTATTTAAGCCAGAATGAGGGCCAGGAAGTTGTCTGAGAAATTAGGTGGCTCCCTGGCTGGAAGCTACATTGGACTCTGCCTTCTTGCCTGACTCTTGATTCCTGCCTTTCTTTCCTGTTCCTGCCCTCCTGTCTTGTTCCAGGTCCCTACTTCTATACCTCCTCCCTGGCTACAGACTCTGGCTCTGGCCCTCAGCTTGACTCTCAACTCCAGCTCTGACCACTTTTGTACCAGGCCACGACAAAGATCTACACCAGCAGTGTGTGTGTGGGTGGACGGAATGTAGGTCTACAATAATGTGTAGTGGGGTTGCAAGGCAACTAGGATGTAGAACTCAATCTCCTCCTTTATATGAACCTCAGCTCCACCCTTCCTCCTTTTCCATGTCATCTGCAAACTTTCTTTTTACAATGTCTTTTTTCTAGTATAATCTCTGTCACCCTCATAATCTCTATCCCTTTCCTTTGCAAGCTCTGTCTTCCATTTGGTCTTTTTCTGTGTTTGCAGTTTTGTCAAGGAGTTTTTATTATGCTGTTGATTGGTCTATGCTCTCGTAATGTATTTGTTAGGAGGGTGCTGTTCAGTACTCCCATTGCTTTGGGAGATGGTGTTTTATAAAGAAAATTGTGGTTAGATTAAAAGGACCTTTTATTTCAGTCATAATAAGATGGGAATGAGCTTGCTGAGTTGCAGGCCTGAAGCTGGAAAAGAACACCTGAAATTTGTGCTTTTCTTTATTCCCGCATTGTCCCCTGCCCTATTCCCTGCTCCTCTCTCCCTGTCTTCTCACCAGAGCGCGTGCTGAGCAGGAAAGCAGATCAGGAGTGCACCTGACAATTTGGACCATGTGGAACTTGCAGCAGGATTTAGGGATGTACCGACAAAACCGAGTGACAAGAAGGTTGCCCCACAGAATCTGAGACACTTGATGGATATGTTAATGGATCAGAGTAAGAATGGTTCAAGCACTGAGTCTCCTACAGAGGCTGATACACAGTCTGTTAATGCTATTACATACTGACAACTGTCCTTTCTATTCAGTGTCCAATCCTGAGAGTGATTTCCCCGAATAATTTGGCAGTTGGTTGGCTAGCTAGCTAACAAATACTGGCTGAAACACCTCTGTGTCTCACTCAATATGCACACAGTATATATGCTGTCACTGCTGACCAATGAGAGAGAATGCAGTACAGGTAAGAAGCTTTCCCCCTTCTTGCTGCTTTGATTTTCTTGCCTCTCTCCCTCTGATCCATCTGTTGTCTTTTCTCTGACTTTAAATGGCACTGGCACTGAATGCTGATGAGCCAATAACTTTGGTGCAACTTCATTCATTTTCAAGTAATTTCTTTGGGAACCTGACACTAGGCCTGAACTTTTGGAGGCACAAAGCACAGTGGTACTGAGTGCTGTTCCCATGGGCCTCACCAAAATATCTATAGTGTCATTATCTCGCAGACAGGAACACTGTATTTCCTGTGCAACACATGCAGACTCTGTAAACATATGCCCAGTGAGATGTCTGTATAGCTGAAAACCCTTAAATCTACCAAAGACAGCTAACCATTCAGTTTCAGTTATATTCTGCATACATCTTATATACTTTCAACTTGGTTATTGCTCATTTTTATGCATTACCCAAGCCATAAATGCACCTTCTGATTTGTCAGGAGGGTTGGCAGTTAATATTCTGGTTTACCTATGAGAGACATTTCATAAGCAAGTATTTACAGCATGGCCTATATTCTGCAATGTCTTGAAATACAGATATTTCTGACACAGTATTTGTTTAACTGCTTTTTAGAATACCCTAGCTGGGGAACCAATAAGAGATTTTAAAAATGCAGCAGGGGAGAATAAAGGAAGAAAACAGCAAAACGTGACAGTTTTACCCAGCTCTAGCTATTGCAATTTTGAAAATGGAAAATAGATTCACTAATGAAAGAAACTCATTTCCTTCCATGAAATATAGGGGCAGGAGGGTGTGTGTGTGTGTGTGTGTTTATTCTTTATGGTCTGGTGTGTGCAGCTATGAAACTAAGGGTATGTTTACACTGCAATTAAAATCCCGTGGCTGGCCTGTGCCTGCTGACTTGGGCTAAGGGACTGTTTAATTGTGGTGTTGGCTTGGGCTTCAGCCTGAACTCTGGGACCCTCCCACCTTGCAGAGTCCTAGAACCTGGTCTCCAGCCTGAGCCTAGACATCTACACCGCAATTAAACGGCCCCTTGGCCCGAGTCAACTGCCACAGGCCAGCTGCCATTTTTTTTTTAATTGCAAACCTAAGATACCTTTGTTTTTGTCTATTGCACTTTCAAGAGCTGCTCCTATGTGCAAAGAAAATAGCCATTTTGTGGTCAGAGTTGCTGCACCCTGTTACGTGAAAAGTAAAATCTCTTGTTGTTTTCCTTAATCCAAATGTACGTCATTTTAGACTAAAAAAAAAAAAAGGTTGCTCTTTGCGTGTATGGAGAAACCATAAATCTCCATGGTAATAAAGTAGCATCCCATTAGTAATATTAGTTGACTGTCAACATTAGACTTGTCTAGGCCTCCTAGACAGAAATCCAAGAGTATCCAGAAAATGTCAGAAACATCTGAGAGGCCCCACACCTCATCTCCTGGTTAGCTTTGCTTTGCTTTGCCTTGCCCTACTCTTTGGGTTCAGCCTTAGGCATCAAGAGTGTGTGGGGTTAGGTGCAAGTGAGAGTGCAGGGCTGAGAACTGGGGGCTAGGTGCAAGGCAGCTGGGGGGAGAGGAGGGAGAGTCCTTGGCTGCAGAGGAGGAGGAGGAGGGGACAGGAGGGAGCTATGCCCCTACTTGCCCCAAAGTTCACCAGTTGCCACTGAGTCGCCACTCACTCACCCTGAATTTTATGGGCCCCTGGAAGATGGGTTCCAAGGGTGATAAACTCCTAGAGGGCTTTTGGTATTTTGTTTTCTCTTTGCATCCAAGCCTACAAAACCTACCCTAGCACCAGATGTGACTCCCTGGCAGCCTGCTTCCCAGAGGAGCTGAGTGGCTATTGGCCACCCTGTAGTGCCTGTGCTATGCCCACTGGGAGGGGGCAGCATGGAGGTGGGCTGATGCTGTATCTAGCAATGCTACTTCTCACTGTTTAGTTGGGTGTACAGTGGTTGCCCCTAAAAATGTTTCAGTTGCCTCTGTGGCTAGATAACATAAGCTCAATATTTGCAACATTCCTCACACAATCCTTTACTAAAATTGACACTTATTTTTTAAGAGCATAGCTCTTTCCAAAACACCTTTAAAGGGGAGAATTTCACAGAAACTCTATAACCCTGCAAACAGCACCATGGGCCAGACTTCCAACGGAGGCAAAGGAGCTGCACATACGCTCAGGAGTCCAGTTACAAGGAGCAGTCTGCAGGAATGGGGCGAAAATGGCTGCTTCTTCCCTTGTATGTCCCTTGCACAAGTGCTGGAGCGCCACTGGGCAGCCGTGGACTGCCTGGGAGTTGGGGAGGAGGAAGAAGGGCATGCTGTGTTGGATCCTCTCCCGCTGTACTGAATATCTGGGTGCCTTTGTATCTCACTTTACTTTTATTTGATCCCCTCTGCATACCAAGCAGGGTGGAGCAAGGGGCTCGTTATCGTGTTTGCTTTTTATTTAATTTTGTTGTGCACAACTGTACAAATTTCAAAGGGATTATTTGAAAAAGCTCTCTGTGTTGTGAAGGTAGAACTGGCAAGCATGTCATCTCTGATTTCTCAAGCGTAATCCTGTGCCAAACAGGCTCAGGTGAAACAGCCAGAGATATTCATGAGATGATGCTTTCATGAAAGGATCAAGGCTTCTGTTCACAATCAGTGAAAAGTTATTTTATGACTTTTGATTAATAAAAGCAAATGTGTCTCTTCAAAACTGACTGACATATCTGTACCTCCATGTAGTGACTTATGAGTCTCAGGGCTTTTATTAAAAACATATTTTAGCAGCTGGTAATTAAATTTACTGTACTGAAACAATTGCATGATGGCAACAACTTAAGAAGCCAATGTTTAAATTAAGTTAAAAATGAGATATCTAGCCATGCTATCTATGAGATATTTCAGTTCTTCTCCTGATTCACTTCCCTTTATATGATGATCCTATTTACTCATGGCCAAGTCCTATTTATTATTTACTTGGCAAAACTCCCATTGATTTCAACAAGGACAGGACTCAGTGAACACTAAATGTCATAATATATGGAGCTAAAGCCCGCTTTACAGAACAAGAATTATTAGGGAGAACAGCAGCAATAAACTACTGCCTTCCATCTTTGTCTATTCCTACAGATCCTCTCCTGAACTCTTTGGGATCCTCAGGACAGCACAGAGACCTGTACGGGCCAAATGACATAAACTTGCAGTTATATCAACATTAGGACTTCATCATTTGACCCTAAAGGCATGTCTACACTGAGAGCTGGGGTGTGATTTGCAGCTCAAGAAGACATACTCGCACAAGCTTGGATTGCGCTAACATGCTAAACATTGAATGTAGCTGTGGCAGTGTGAGCAGCGGGAAGGGCTAGCTACCCCGAGTCTCTGCCTGTCAGAGATCATAGGCATGTACTTAGGGTGTCTGGCCAGTCCCGCCACTCACGCCACCATGGCTACAAGCTGTTTCCAGCAAGCTAGGGCAAAGATGTTTCTTCAAGCTGGGAGTCATACCTCCAGCTCCAAGGGTAGACATACCCTATGTCTCTCAGACAGGTTCAGTGTAGCTACATGAATTTATTCTTCACATTGTAATCCCTGAGTTTAATAATTTCCTCCATGCTGATATCCATGCCACCATCATCATGTCAACATGTCATTTAGCCAGAGAATGAGTGAACAGAACTTAAGCCACCCATAGCAGTTGCAGGGCCAACTCCACCATAAAGATAGGACAGGTGGCAGGCTATGGCAACAAAACACTGGGGACAGCAGGCCATTCAGTGACTACCGTTTGGTAAGGAGCAGGTGTTTTCTGGTTTGCCTAGGGCAGCAGAATCTCCAGACCTGACCTTTCCCCTTCCAATTTGGCCAAGGTTTTCATATCCAAAAAACGCTAGAGGTTTTCTCAGTTTGTGAGTATCTAGCTTGGACTAGCTTAAGGGCCCTGATTTTTAGAAGGTGCTGAGCACTCAGCCTTTGAAAATCAGACCCCTTTAAGGAGTCTGATGTTAGGCCCCCAAAATCACTGATCACTTTCAAAAATCTTGGCCTAAGAACATATCTCCATTTGGATTTCTTCCTGCTTAGCTCATTCAGTTCGTTATTCATTACTCATGCATGTAACTGCAGAAATTCCAACATACACTCATGGGGTGATCCCATTAGGAACAGTTTCTACATAGGAGAAGGCGACAACTGAAGAGTCACTTTAGGGACTGGAGGCACTGGATACTATTGAGTAAAGTCTACTTAGGGGAGTTCTGGGTTGCAGGAACAGGCCTACAGTCACATACAACATCGCTGAAATCATACTATCTCTTAGGACCACATAAATTCTGGCATCATTCTCTTGGTAACATTGTTACAGTCTCCCTAGTTCTGTAACATTTTTTAACTTTGACTCTAAATATGGAATGGTAATAAAAAGCTGTGATGTATTTAACTACAGCTGACATTAAATGGTAACATTCATTAAGATTTCTCTCATCCACTTGTTATCAAGTCATATTTCAAAGGTTACATTTACCTTCAAGCAGTATTTTACTAGGCTAAATGGCTGGAGCCTGGAAATAAATTAAAATATTGATTAATTTTTAATATGCTCCCAAAATCTCTAGGTCTTATATAAATCAATATGCCCCTGGAAGGACTATATTCAATATCTGAGAAGTATCCCAGTAATTACTCTCAGGTTTATATCACTTCAGAAACAGACCTACTTCCAGAATAACATCAAATAGAATCTCACTTCTTATTTAAAGTAGCTAGCCTCCTAAATACATCCATGTGCAGAGCAAAAAGCAACGTCCACCGCATGGAAAATTTCAGTAGACAGTTCTGTGTCAGCAGTGTACAAACCTCTGCCATCTCTAAACACCTCATGGTTCTGATGTTATGTCCTTGGCTTAATATCAATGTTCACTTTAAACTCTGACCTGTTTTTCTGGATTAAGTAAAGAGCACTTATTTCAAAATCAGCCCAAAGTGGCAAGAGCATATCTGTATTAGTGGGGTATCTTTTATGCACATTAATTATAGAAGGGCTTTTAGAGAGGGGGGAAATACCTTTATATACACACTTAATGTAATAATAGAATATCAGGATTAGAAGGGACCTCAGGAGGTCATCTAGTCCAACCCCCTGCTCAAAGCAGGACTAATCCCCAATTTTTGCCCCAGATCCCTAAATGGCCCCCTCAAGGATTGAGCTCACAACCCTGGATTTAGCAGGCCAGTGCTCAAACCACTGAGCTATCCCTTCCCCTGAAGTACTCAACTCTATTACAGAGGACAGGAAAGGCCTCGAACCTGCAGCCTTAAGGCACCTAAACTGCTTCTAGCTCACTGCTCCCCAGGCTGGGCCATGCACTTGTAAAAATGTAATATACATACATTAAGTGTATATAAAGGTAATTTATATATATAATGTGACATTAATTTGTGCCACAATTAGTGACAAAACAAATTAATATTCTATTGTCCTGTTACAGAGTAGCGGCATCTCTTCTGAGTGTCCTGATTTAGGTGGATTTCCTTCTGAAATGTATCTGAATCTCTTAGGTCTGGAAAATTTGGGCTTAATCCTATAAGGTGCTGATCCCCTGCAGTTCCTGTTAATTGCAGTGAGTGCTGAGGGTGCTCAGCATGCTGTAAGATTGCGTCCTTTGGACAAGAACAGGTTTTCTTATGACATTTCTGGTGTTTCCTGTTTCCACCATGAGAAAACTTTCTCATGGCATTTAGTCATTTCTAAATTACTGCACTGGAACTGGGAAATGCAGAAGCACTTGAAAAGGACAGTGTGTGCATAGGAAGGGTCCATTGTCGGAATATTGTCGTAGTCCTGTATGATGGACTGAAGGTACAGTAAACATAGCTGTCATATATCTCTGCATTTGGTATCCAGCTGCTTTGTGTCTGGCTCCTTTGTCTTGTATTATCTACCCTTAGTGGCCAATCCTACCCCTTGTTTCACAACCTTGGGGGGACCCCAGCAATGAAACTGGTGTGGTTCTGCTGTGCAAAGGGATGGCAGAATTGGAAAGGGTACATGAGGGTACAGCTCTGCATTATGTAAAGCCAGTGCTGCATTGGTCCTTCCTGTGTAGCAGTAGGTAGGAGTGGGCCACCGGCAGAGCAGGTGCCAGAGGATCTGCTGCTGCCTCATTCTCCATTACTTGCCCCTCCTAGAATCTTGAAAATAATATGTATTTTCTCACTAATTTCCCCTGTTTCTCCTTGTAAAGAACAAGGATGATGACTAATATTTTATGAATATTATATATGTGTCTGATTGTTATTGTGGTATATGAGTACTAAGGGTTAATTCAGGTCTGGGTTAGATTGAATGTACACCGGAAAGCAGACAAAACCTTCTGTTAGCCACCTATTTACTGATAATTAAAGGACAACTAGCGAACCAATTGCTTGGAAATCTGTCTCTGATCTCCCCTGGAGGGCTGCATAAACCAGTTTGGCCAGGTTCAGGAGACTCGGAACTGAGAAATTGTTCAAAGATCTGCCCTGCATAGAGTGGAAGAGAGACACAAGGACTGTGGATAAGCAAACTAAACCGCAATTCCCAGAAGAGGGGATGTGTGGCTAAGCTAGGCCTCCCTAAGCTTTGGATAAAATGTGTGTGTGTGTGAGAGAGAGAGAGAAAAATTCATTATTCTTGCTATGTTTTACTCCTGTTTGTTGAGATTAGACACTATTTTGTTTTGATCACACATGGGTCACAGTTCCCACAGGCAAGATTAGCAGGGCTTGAATTCAGTCAGATCTCAGAACTCTTGGTTGGCACACAGTGTACTGTATCCTAAGACCCAGTCTGTGAGCAGGAGAATCACAGGATTCCAACCAAGGACAGGTGAATGTGAGAGGCCTAACACTTGAGGAGGTTGCAGTTAGAGAGACATAAAGGGGCAAAAGGTGGAGATAATCCTGAACTGGGACACTACTTTTCCCCTTTTTCTACTGCAGCCCAAGACAACACAGTTCTGCACTGCTCACTTCCCTGTGTGGATAGCATGACTGCAACTCCACTGGCAGTCTCCCTGTTGCTTCTGTCTGTACTGCCAAATGTGTGCACACGCAATAGCCGATTTAACAAGATGCACGGGAATGTGTATTGGAGGGCAAAAAAAGGATGCTGATGTAAAAAGAGTCCTGTTAACACTATTTATTATGCTACTGTGGAGAATGGGAAATAGGTATAAGTATATACCATACTACTATGCAATTCTCTTTGTGCCTCTCATTCTGTTTTTGTAAGGTGGTGTCCCTCTTCTGCTCCTGCTCCATTTTGCAAGGTATACTCATAGAGTAGATAGCCTTAGAAAGGATGCAAAATATGCAACACACCCTCCTCAAACTCCTGCAAAGTTAAAACTCTCCCACTCTAACTCCATTCCAGATAACTTTTGCAGTGTGACCTGAAAGTTAACAAAATCAGACTTGGCTAGAAAAGTGAAAGAAGTAAATTCCAAAAGTTGCTCTGAAAATACCTTGCCTCTATCCTCTCTCATTTAAACCAGGAAGATTTTAGCTCAAGCACCTCTGCTGATCTCCACTGTTGAGTTATCATCTAGAGAGTTTACCACTCCAGTTTCTAAGAGTATGGTTTTACTACTCAGACCCTAGTACGTAAATACCTCCATTTATATCTGGAAAGTCTAAAAGGTAGATGTCTGCTCTCCCAAGTTAGCTAGGAGTCTTGATAAAAGATGAGTGTGTTATGTTAGCCATTTCCAATGTTATTTGCTATGTAGCTTTTTAAATATTTTAAATATATTAAATAGCAGGCACACCACAAGCAAGAGTGTGTCACTAACATGGCAAAATCATGAGTTTAGATACAGCACTTGGAAAGTGTGTGAAATAGAAAAAAAACAAGGAAAGCAAATATAGTTTTGGAAGAAGGAGGGTCACATCTCTTCAGAGGAGGAGCTGCTTGAGTTGGGAAAAAGCAAGGGGATGAATTTGAAAATGTGTATTTATTTTAAAGTAAAAACTTCTAAGACATGGTCTGTGATGAAGAGGGTGCATCCATATCAGCCTAGCCTGACACTGGCTGTTATGGTAATGCTGATCCATACAAGAATCTCCATTGTGACGGTTCAGTTTGATCACAATGTTGCCTTTTCTGTTGTCCCAAGTTTCTGTTTTGTGTAGACCAGTAGCTGTTACCTTCCTGAGCAGTATTCACTCAGACTGCCTCGTGTTCTTAAAATATCAGGAGATCACTTAAAATAGCATCTGTAAACAGAATACTCTGATACAGTACACACTAATAAGGGAAGAGTGCATTCAGTTACTAGATCAGCGTCCTCATTAGGATCATGAATGTCATCTCTAGAAGCTATTCATGTCCAACTGTTAATCAAACTATCCCTTTCCTTCATTATCATCACAGTCCTGGAGAGGCAGAAATCCAATATTATGCTATGAAATATTGGCATCATTGACTTATATTTAGCTTGTGCCATTTCCCTTAATTCAAATGTCTGATGTTATACTGTTTGCAACTAAAAGGTAGTGTTTAAGGGCAAAGTTAGTTTATTGAAAACATAAGTTGACTGGAAGTATCACTGACCTGTTGACTGAGTACAGATTTACCAGAAGACCTATTGCCCGCTTTCACTGTACTGTAGGAACAGCAATTGGCCAGCAACCTGACAGAGAGACAAGGACTGCAATACCAGATCAAACCTATGGCCCGTCTAGTCATAGTGTCTAGAACCATGATGATGAAAGAAACTGGACAGTTCGGTGGTAGTCTACTCAGAGGGGAAGCTTAGCTGTTGACTTATGCCCTGAGCAATTTGGGTGGCAATTTGCCACAGTATGTGTTGTGTAAACTTTTCTAGAAGAAACTAGACTTTTCTTTATCACTAAAAAATGTGATGCCTTTCAGTTACTTTGCATGGCCCATTATTCTTGCATTATGTGTGAGAGTGAATATTCTTATCTTACTATGGATATGTTGCTAGACTGGCTTTTGTTGCTACCAGGAAATTTTTTTTTTTTAAATCATTATTCAAGGACGAGCATAATAATGAAGGATTTATAGTTTTCCTATTTTGAATGTACTAATTCCAAGTTAGGTGCATATTAATTCATCTAACAGTCAGATGCACCTATCAGTCTATTTCCCCTTCTTTCCTTGAACATGACTTGTATTTTTTTGTTTTTCAGCCTTCCGACATCTGCTTACTTTCAAAACCTGTTTTTGTAGTTAGACTTTGATTAATACAAACCTGGTTTATTCATTTTTGGAGAAGCAGTTGCTCCGCCGCTTCTGTCTCTTTTAGACTACAGTGGTATTTTGGCCCGTTGGGACATCATGAACAGAGACATATGATATAAGGCAACATCTATGTGTGTGTATCTTTATGGTGACAATAAAAAATAAGTGAAAGATAATTTCATTCTGGATCTTGCTTTCTAAGTTGCTTTACAGAACCCATCCAGCCTCAGACTTAAACGTTCAGTAAGAATGTTATTGAAGAGCTCCTTGTATAGTATATTGTTGACCTTCCACTACAGATGCTGATCCCCCATATATCCCATTATGTTTTCACAGATCTAAAAGCATTTATTTTTAGATTTGTTTGAAGATTTTTCTCCCAGAGCACAACCCTACCAGGGCACAGACTGCCTCTTACTCTGTGTACATTGAGTGCCCAGCACAATGGGAGCCCAAATCGATTGGGGCATCTCTGCATTACCACAATACAAATAATAATTGAAGAACAGATACTGCAGACTCCTCCCCCCGCCCCCCCCCCAACATCTGTCTCTAATACTAATCTTTCTTGGTTCTTTGGAGATTGTTTTTTCATGTGCAAACAAATCTCTCAACATATACAATTTCAAATACCCTTTACCCTGTAGAGAAATAGTCTACTGCATAATATCTGTGGGAGCCATGTGATTTTTATTTTCTAGTATTGCTATGATAATGGGCTGAAACATGGTGGTTTTCTCCTTTTTCCCCCCTTTCATTTCTCTTTAAATCTGTTCCTTTGTCTGTTAGCTGCCAGCCGGATGTACTAGAAAGAACAAAAAAACAAAAAAAAAATCACTAACTAGAAGAGATACCTGGCTAGATACCATGGTGCGGGCACTTAAATGGTCAGAACTCCTTTGATTGTAACGGAGCTCTGACAATTATCAGCTGAGGATCTGCCCCACTATACATACGCTGGATATCATTAACAGCAGTGACCCACAGTCCGTAGAAGCAGCTCTGCAGGGTTAAAATTTGCCCAGTGTGGTGGGTCAGCAGAATGCCTATGTGTCACTTAATTCCCACTTCAGTGATATAGGGTTCACTTAGGATTTGAGTGATGCATCAGCTTTATGCAAGCTATCTGCAGTGATGAGCTGCCAAAATCTTAACAACCAGTTCCCTCCTCACCCCACGAGGGGGTCACTGCCCACCCTGCTCCCCAGGACTCCTGCCCCATCCACCCTCCTCCCCCTGTCCCCTGACTGCTCCCAGAACTGGGCAGGAGGGTCTCGTGGGCCACCATAGTGGGTGCCCACCCACCCCTAAGAGCCAGAGGAACCTGCTGGGGGGCGAGGTAGGGAGTCCTGGCAGTGCTTACCTGGGGCAGCTCCCAGGAAGCATCTGGCAGGTCCCTCTGGCTCCTAGGGGCAGGGTAGCATAGCACCCACGCGGAACAACCGGTTCTAAAAGGGCTTCTAAATTTAACAACCGGTTCCAGCGAACCAGCTCCAGCTTACCACCTGTATGTATGTGAATGTCACCACTAGTGAGGCAAAAGGGTGCCTCATCTTGTCACGTGAGCCATTGAAGAAAGCAGAGTAAATATCTAGGTTATGCGCCAGATTTAGGCGCAAACTGTTTAAGATTTCTCAGCAGATCATGGCAACAGCACAGAAAAAAAAAGTATGGTGGGGGGGGAAGGTGTGTGAGCAGCAGGGTAGAAGAGGCAGTAATTCATGCTGTTCTGGCGTGTCTCTGCTAGGAATGCTGTTTTACAATTTTTCTTCAACTTTAATATTTTTAAAAATCAATTAAGATAAAGGCTGGGGCTAGTGATCTCTTCCATCTGCAGTATCATATGAACATCACTTCGTTTCATTTTTATGTTCCTTGCCACAGGTCAGGGTAGCTCAGTCATACTCTGTAATTTATACTTGTATTGTACTTGTAAAAATGATGAGTGTTACAGTATTCATTAATGTTTATTAATGCTGATCTCTGTGCCCTGTATAGAATATTATCCAGACCCAAGGGTAGAACCACTATCAGCCTTGGGAGGTTTGTGTATCTCCAAACACCCTCCAGTTTTACTCAATGCATTGAATTAGATCTGCAGGAGACACCTGAAGTATACAAGTCTGAGTCCATACCACTTCTGTGTGGGGTTACATTGTCCTAGCACCCAATGGATTAAGAATGGATTGAAGTTAATGGCAGATGAGGGTGTCGAGTAACTTCCAAGCAATGCTCAGCACCACACAAGATTGGACCCATGGTAACAGCATGAAAAAATACTAAAGGACACTCAAGATACAAACATTTAGGATCAGAACACTTTAAAGCTTGAGGATACTCCACTTAGGAAGGAACAATCAGTTGCACACACATACAAACTGGGAAATGACTGCCTAGGAAGGAATACTGCAGAAAGGGATCTTGGGGTCATAGTGGATCAGAAGCTAGATATGAGTCAACAGTGTAAGATTGTTACATCCCAGAATGATGTTTTCTTTTTTTACACTAGCAGCAGTGTTGTAAGCAAGACACTCTACTCCGCGCTGATATGGCTACAGCTGGAGTATTGCATCCAATTTGGGCGCCACATTTCAGGAAAGATGTGGAGAAAATAGAGAAAGTCCAGAGAAGAACAACAAAAACAATTAAAGGTCTAGAAAACGTGACCTATGAGGGAAGATTGAAAAAATTGGGTTTGTTTAGTCTGGAGAAGAGAAGACTGAGGGGGGACATAATAACAGTTTTCAAGTACATAAAAGGTTGTTACAAGAAGAATGGAGAAAAAATTGTTCTCTTTAACCTCTGAGAAGCAAAGGGTTTAAATTGAAGCCAGGGCAATTTAGATTGTACATTAGTTAAACTCTGGAATAAATTGCCTAGGGAGGATGTGGAATCTCCATCTTTGGAGATTTTTAAGAGCAGGTTAGACAAACACCTGTCAAAGATAGTCTAGTTAATATTTAGTCCTTTAAATCTCTTTACTTGCGCACTGTTCCTGCCACCCCGATCCTGCAGCAGACCAATCACTGGGCTGGTCTCTGGCATACAACAGAGCAGCCTCATGGCTGTTCTCTTTTATGCTAGTTGCTAGTGGCTCCCAATATGCAGGAATTGCTGGTACATAAAAGACACTTTGTGCCACGACAGGGAACCTGATGAGGATACAACCGCTCATATGCCACCTGAAGATTCCCTCATGCAGGAGAGATCCTTGGGGTATGGAATCACTGGCTTTGAGGTTTATTTGTGCCACCTCAGCAGAATCTCGCCCTTGAGCTTTTGTGATGTCTACAAATGGCTAAATGAAAACACAGTAATTAACCATAATAAGTGTGGTAAAGTAATGGAAAGATATTATTTCTATAATATGGAAGCTAGAGAGCAATGGTCAAAGTTCTCTCTAGGTCCATTCATAGGTAAGGCATATGGTGATTACTATCTGCTATGATTAGATATGTCTTATTGTAATAGCCACTAGTATAATTACAGTATGGGACCACATTCAGCAGTAATATAACTGCTGCTATAAGTTATACTTTTCTGATTACTAGCAATTATACCTTGCTACAGGCAAACGATACAGGCTATCTCTCACCTGTCTCTCACTGCCCTCTCCTCCCACCCTCCCCGCTTTCCACAGTTGAACAATTTCTTTTCATGTCAATCATCATTCTCTCCAGTTCTCCCATTTTAAAAACCCCTGTTTTTAATTTTTGCCAAACTGCCTTCTGTATATTCCTTGGCAAGTACTTTTTAATTTAATCAACCAATGCTCGCTAGACCCTAGATTTTCCCCTAACTGTCATCCTATTTATCACACCCTGTTCATTCTCCAGGAATGAATCCAATATAATGTCTCATCTTTTTGATGGCTCAACAAATTGTGCAGGAGAACAGTTCTGTATTACATTTAGAAACATGAGCTCAAGACATTCCACAGTTCTCACTTGTATCAGTTTCAGAGCAACTGAAATTCCCTATGATCAATGTTATAGCTTCTTTAAAAGCCTCTGTTATCTGCATAAACATTGGCAGATTTGCGTTCTCATCATGCCCTGGAGATCTGTAATGACTTCTCATGATCTTTTTGACCATTTCTATCTGTAACCTTAATCCAAATTATCTGTTGCAGTAGCTAATTTACATACTCCATCTTTTAGTCACATATTAATGCCCTCCCTCACTTACACTGCTACTGTCTCTTTTTTTCAGCCAGTCCTACTTTTAGATAATATATATGGAAACTGGAATATCCTAGCCTGTTTTACAATTTTGGATTCAATTGTGCAATCCATTCTCAGGCTATGGAAGCTTTGCCACTGCAGGTAGGGCCCTTAATGAGTCAGCAATGATTTTAAAAACAAGCCCTTTATATATCCAGTTTTGTCAATTCCCCTCACCCCATTCCAGAAAAGATTATTCTCAGTTATTGCAAATATACTATGTTCACACATTTTATCTGCTTTATGTACTCCGCTGTCTATGCTTGAAACCCTGCAATACTCTTATTATGCTCCCTTATTTGTAAAAACCTTCCTTTTTGGATAAAAAGTGTTCAAAACTCGGGGGGGGGGGAATGAATCCGCTGGTTCTTTCTGTTCCCACCCTAATCTGGGGTGGTTGTTATAACTGTTGGGCTTGAGTTCTGGACTGAGATTGTTTAAAAGAATAAACAAACAGTGGCCTACATAGAAAAACTGGTGATTTTGACAGTTCTTAATCACTGATCATTTTATAAACAAAATCCCAAACGGGGCTGAGCACCTCCCCCTCTTGACCCATGTGCAAAGCTGAATCAATGCGGTTAGTAATCTCAGCAGAGAGGCCAAGAACTGAGTGGACCTGAAGAATGAGAGTCTAGTCTTAGTCCCATTAATCCAGCGGCAAAACTCTCTTCGGTTACATGGGAGTAGGATTGGGTCCTGAACTATCATCTCATCCCTAGATGTGGTTCCTCCAGTTCAGAGTTGAGGCACATTAGCGGGACCATATGAGGAAACTTGCACTGCTGCTACTCATAGACTTTAAGGCCAGAAGGGCCTTAAATCATCTAGTCTGACCTCTTGCACAATGCAGGCCAAACAACATTGTCCACCCACTCCTATAATACATCCATAACCTCTGGTTGAGTTACTGAATTATACTGAATCATATTATATTACTGAATTATAATTTAAAGACTTCAAGTAACAGAGAATCTACCATTTACTCTAGTTTAAACCTGGAAGTGTCCCATGCTCCATGCCACAAAGGAAGGCAAAACAAAAACAACCCTGGATCTCTGCCAATCTGACTTGGGGGAAAGTTCCTTTCTGACCCAAATATGGTAGTCAGTTGGACCCTGAGCATTTTGACAAGACCCACCAGCCAGACACCTAGGAACGCTTTCTCTGTAATAACAGAGAGCCCTCCCCATCTTGTGTCCTATCACTGATTGTTGAGGATATTTGCTAATAGCACTCACAGGTGGACCACATGCCATTATAGGCAGTCTCATCATACTATCCTTTCCATAAACTTATCAAGCTCAGTCTTGAAGCCAGTTAGATTTTTTGCCCCCACTGCTCCTCTGAAAGGCTGTTGCAGAGCTTTACTCCTCTGATGGTTAGAAACCTGTGTCTAATTTCAAGCCTAAACTTGTTGATGGCCAGTTTATATCCATTTGTTCTTGTGTCCACATTGGCCCTTAACTTAAATAACTCCTCTCCCCTCAGTGGAATTGATCCCTCTGATGTATTTACACAGAGCAATCAGACCACCTCTCAGCCTTCATTTGGTTAAGGTAAACAAGTCAAGCTCTTTGAGTCTCCTCTCATAAGGTAGGTTTTACATTCCTCTGATCATCCTAGTAGCCCTTCTTTGCACCTCTTCCAGTTTGAATTCATCTTTCTTAAACATGGGAGACCAAAATTGTGTACAGTATTCCAGATGAGATCTCACCAGTCCCTTGTATAATGGTACTAACACTTCCTTTTTCATGGCCGCATCATATTGATGGTGCATAGTCATCCTGTAATCAACTAATACACCCAGGTGTTTCTCCTTTGTTGCTTCCAACTGATAAGTTCCCAGCTTATAGCAAAAATTCTTGGTTTCAGTCACATGACTGCACTATTAAATTTCATCCCATTTCTATTAGTCCAGTTTTCAAGGTAGTCCAGATCTTCTTGTGTGATATTCCAGTCCTCCTCAACATTGCCAGTGCCTCCCAAATTTGTGTCATCTGCAAATTTTATTAGCACACTCCCACTTTTTGTGCCCAGGTTATTAATGCAAATGGAGGGATGGGCTGTAGATTGAACATAAATATAAGGTCATTTCAGAATAAAAGCTTTCCCTCCAGTTGCTGAACACATTTCATTCATCCCTCACATTAGTGACAATAGGCTAGTCAGCTGATATATATCCTCTTTGTTAACTGTTTGCACTTGGAAGTCAAAGCAATACCTGAATAAACTACAAAAAATGCCAGAGGAGGAGTGGAAGCATCCAGAATGAATGAGAACTTAACACAGCTTCAGATTAAAAAAACAAACAAAAAAAAACCCCCACCTCCCACTCAACTATTTATCTTAATAAACATGTTTCTATATCTTTTTGTTTTCAATTCCTGTGTCCATTTATCAGGTGTATTACTGTCTGGGAAAAAACAGGCAATATTTCACCGAAGCAGACAATAGAGTGACTCATTGGGTTATTACTACATTTATTCCCCCACACAAGAAACTGAAGAATCTAATGAAATAAATAGTGATTTCATTTCAAGTGCTAGCAAAATGCCAAAACTCCAGGCGGGGCTGTGAAGCTTGGCAGCCAATAAGGCTCCAATTGCATCTTAAGCTCCCAACTTCCACAAAAAGCTGTTTCCCTGCCCTCCGCCACCCCCATAAAATCCTTCTCTATCTATCTTTTGAGTATAATCAGCAGCCTTATGGTGCATAAAGTATTTGGATTGGTTTAAATATTTTTCACAACGGCACAGAGAAATAATGAAATAAACAGAGCAGTTCTATTCACCCAACTAAATAATTTAGGAAAAACAAGCCGTGACTACTGTATAAGGTGCCTACCTCTCAGCTGGGGAGAAGCTGAGCTTGGGACATGAACTTCCAGTTTCCTGGCAGAATTCTGTGATGCTGTGCAGTAATCCATTTGCATGCTAGGGGAAGAGCATGGCCAAATTTATCCAAGGCCAGAGGTGTCACACATCCAGCACATACTTATCCATTTATATGGTTTGCATGGCAAATGCAAAACTTAACATTCCATTAAATTAAAATAAAGTTTCTAGCCCTCGCAAAGTTCCCCTTTCAAATGTGAACAGAATATAACTAATACAGCATAGTCTTCTGGCTTCTGCAGACAGTCTGAAACAATGGATCAGAAAGGGGTAGATCTGCTCCCCGTTAAACTCATTGGATTCCCCCTGCTCCCCATTAATCTCATTGGACTGTTAACTCTAAAACCTCTTGAGAACATATGATATGCCATCAGCTATTTTATCACTGATGGTTTTATCAATGGGAACAGGGCTGGGAACAGGGCTGCCAGCAAAGCCCATGGGTGGAGAATTGGGAGTTGCTGCAGTGAAGGAAATGCATAAGAACGGCCATACTGGGTCAGACCAAAGGTCCATCTAGCCCGGTATCCTGTCTTCTGACAGTGGCCAATGCCAGGTGCCGCAGAGGAAATGAACAGAACAATTAATCATCAAGTGATCCATTCCCTGTTGCTCATTCCCAGCTTCTGGCAAACAGAGGATAGGGACACCATCCCTGCCCATCCTGGCTAATAGCCATTGATGGACCTATCCTCCATGAATTTATCTAGTTCTTTTTTGAACCCTGTTATAGTCTTGGCCTTCACAACATCCCTAACAAAGAGTTCCACAGGTTGACTGTGTGTTGTGTGAAGAAATACTTCCTTTTGTTTGTTTTAAACCTGCTGCCTATTAATTTCATTTGGTGACCCTTTGATCTTGTGTTATAAGAAGAAGTAAATAACACTTTCTTATTTACTTTCTCCACGCCAGTCATGATTTTATAGACCTCAATCATATCCCACCTTAGTCGTCTCTTTTCCAAGCTGAAAAGTCCCAGTCTTATTAATCTCTCCTCATATGGAAGCTGTTCCATACCCCTAATAATTTTTTTACCCTTTTCTGAACCTTTTCCAATTCCAATATATCTTTTTTGAGATGGGGCGACCACATCTGCACACAGTATTCAAGATGTGGGCATACCATGGATTTATATAGAGGCAATATGATATTTTCTGACCTATTATCTATCCCTTTCCTAATCCTGCCCAACACTCTGTTCACTTTTTTGACTGCCGCTGCACATTGAGTGGATGTTTTCAGAGAACTATCCACAATGATTCTAAGATCTGTTTCTTATGTGGTAATAGCTAATTTAGACCCCCATCATTTTGTATGTAACGTTGGGATTATGTTTTTGAATGTGTATTACTTTGCATTTATCAACACTGAATTACATCTGCCACTTTGTTGCCCAGTCACCTACTTTTGAGGGAACCTTTTGTAGCTCTTCACAGTCTGCCTGGGACTTAACTATCTTGAGTAGTTCTGTATCATCTGCAAATTTTGCCACCTCACTGTTTACCTCTTTTTCCAGATCATTTATGAATACGTTGAATAGGACTGGTCCCAGTACATACACCTGGGGGACACCGCTACACCTCTATCCTGATATAATGCTATCCGATATAACACGGATTTGGATATAATGTGGTAAAGCAGCACTCTGGGGGGCAGGGCTGCATGCTTCAGCGGATCAGCGCATCAGTGTGTCTGGCTCCGACACACTGCTCTGAGTGGCGTGTTAAGGGTGCTGGGCCGGGGCCGAGGGGTTGGATAAGGGGCAGAGGGTCTCAGGGGGCGGTCAGGGGACAGGGAGCAGGGGGGGTTGGATGGTTCTGAGGTTCTGGGGGTGGTGGTCAGGGGACAGGGAACGGGGGCATTGGATAGGGCGTGGAAGTCCCGGGGGGCCTGTCAGGGGGCGGGGGTGTGGATAGGGGTCGGGGCAGTCAGGGGACAGGAAGCAGGGGGGTTGGGTAGGGGGTGGGGTTCTGGGGGTGATTAGGGACCAGGGGGTCTCTGGAGGGGGCGGTCAGGGGACGAGGAGCAGGGGGGCTTAGATACAGGGTGGGGTCTTCAGAGGGGTGGTTGGGGCGGGGGTCTCTGGAGGGGGTAGTCAGGGGACAATGAGCAGGGGGGTTGGATGGGTCGGGGGTTCTGAGGGGTCAGTCAGGGGGCAGGAAGTGACTATTAATAACGGAAATATTCAAAGCCAAAGCAAGTTAGATGTAATGTGGTTTCACCTATAACACGGTAAGATTTTTTGGCTCCCAAGGACCATGTTATATCGGGGTAGAGGTGTATTTACCTCTCTCTATTCTGAAAACTGACCATTTAGTCATACCCTTTGTTTCCTATCTTTTAAATAGTTTCCAATCCATGAGAGAACCTTCCCTCTTATCCCATGACTGCTTACTTTGCTTAAGAGCCTTTGGTGAGAGGCCTTGTCAAAGGCTTTCTGAAAATCTAAGTACACTATTGTGATGGGTTGGATCACAGAAACCCCCTTGGGGTTGCCAACTGATGTGCCAAGACTACTTCTGCCCTTGCTTTCCCTGCCCTCCCATCTTGGGCCTTCGGTGCCCTGCCTTGTTTGAGCCAGACCCGCTAGCCAACTGCAAACCCAGACCCAGGTCTGAACCATGTCCCCTAACAGCTGGCTTATTTGAAAGCAGCTTAAGAAGTGTTCCTGTCTTTAACACTCAGATGCCCAAGTCCCCATGGGGTCCAAACTCCCAAATAAATCCATTTACCCTGTATAAAGCTTATATAGGGTAAATTTATAAATTTTTCGCCCTCTATAACACTGATAGAGAGATATGCACAGTTGTTTGCCCCACCCCCAGGTATTAATACATACTCTTGGTTAATTAATAAGTAAAAAGTGATTTTATTAAATACAGAAAGTAGGATGTAAGTGGTAGAAAGTAGTAACAGATGGAATGAAGTGAATTACCAAGCAAAATAAAATAAAGCATGCAAGTCTAAGCCTAGTACAGAAATAAAACTGAATACAGATAAAATCTCACCCTCAGAGATGTTTCAATAACTTTCTTTCACAGACTGGACACCTTCCTAGTCTGGGCACAGTTCTTTCCCCTGGTACAGCCCTTGTTTCAGATCAGGTGGTAGGAACCGTAACCCTAGGGCAGGGAGCACCACCCATAGGAACTGTAACCCAAGCGTGGGGAGCCCTACCCATAGACACCCTAACTCCAAGGGCCCTACCCATAGGAACCCTAAGCCTAGGGCTGGGAGCCCTTCCTTTAGCAACTATAACCCTAGAGCGGGCAGCCGTACGTCATAGGACCTCTAACTGTAACTTCAAGGGCCCTCCCCATAGGAACCCTAACCCTAGGGGAGGAAGCCCTACCCATAGGAACCCTAACCCTGGGGCTGGGAGCCCTACGAATAGGAACCCTAACCCTAGGGCAGGTGGCCCTACCCATAGGACCCCTAACAGTAACTTCAAGGGCCCTATCCATAGGAGCCCTCACCCTAGGCTGCGGAGCCTCATCCATAGAATCCCTAACCCTAACTCCAAGGGACCTACTCATAGGAACCCTAAGTGCATAGAGCACTACCCATAGGAACCCTAACCGTAGGGCTGGGAGCCCTACCCATAGGAACGCTAACCCTAACCCCAAGGGCCCTACCCATATGAACCCTATCCCTATGGCTCAGAGTCCTACCCATAGGAAACTTAACCATAGGTTGGGAAGTCCTAGATGTAGAAACCCAAATCCTAACTCAAAGGACCCTATCCATAGGAACCCTAACCCTAGGGATGGGAGTCCTGCCCATAGGAATCCTAACCCTAACTCCTAGGGCCCTACCCATAGGAACCCTAACTCTAACTCCAAGGGTCCTACCCATTGGAATGCTAACAGTAGGGTGGGGAACCCTACCCATAGGAGTTAGTGTTAGGGCTCCTATGTGTATGGCACTTGGTTTTAGGGTTAGGGTTCTTATGTGCAGAGCTCCCTGCCCTAGGGCTATGGTCCCTATGTATAGGGCCCTTGGACTTAGGGTTAGGGTTCCTAAGGGTTGGGCTCCCTGCCCTATGGTTAGACTTCCTATGGTTAGGGCACTTGGAGTTAGGGTGAGGGTTCCTATTGGTAGGGCCCTTGGATTTAGGGTTAGGGTTCCTATTTGTAGAGCTCCCCTCCCTATGGTTAGGTTTCCTATGAGTACAGCCTTTGGAATTAGGTGTAGGGTTCCTATCAGTAGGGTTCCCGGCCCTAGGGTTAGAGTTCCTATGCGTAGGGCCCTTGCAGTTAGGGTTAGGGTTCTTATGGGTAGGACCCTTGAAGTTAGCTTTAGGGTTCCTATGGATAGGGCCCTTGGAGTTAGGATTAGGTTTCCTATGGGTAGGTTTCTCTCCCTCCCCCCCCCACCCCACCCCCCGGGATTAGGTTTCTTATGCGCAGGGCCTATTATTGCCATATAATCTTCAAATAATTCTTTCTTGCTTGTTTGAAGTAGCTCATTATTTGTCCTTGATGCCTGAATTGTGAGCTGTTGGATGTATGTCACATGGTATGTTTTTGTGCCGAGTGGCAAGTAATATAGCAGGCCAGTTTTAGCTCTGCTTGGTGCATTGTCGGTGAAGGTTTTGATATTATAAATCCAACATCTATCAGCACACAGAAGAAAATGGTGTTGCATATGTTTTATGTTTGTCAGGCCCTGCATGTTGCACAAGATCTGCATGATGTGCATGAATCTGGGTTTTACATCCTCATCACTGACCACAGGCTTTATCCAACTTATTTTCTTTTTCCCACTCTTTTGTGTGTGTGTGTGTGTGCATATTTTGCCCATTTTGTTGGAGGCATATTGCTCTTGCATTGGATTAGCCTCAAAATCTAAACATGGCTTAACTGGAACATATATGTGTTTGTTTTCTTATTTGATTGGAAGTGGGGATAGGAGGATTCTAAAATTCTAATGATGTGCATATTTTCCCTGAGATGTACACACCTGCTGTCTTCTCTCCCTCCAAAATGCAAAAACATAGTTTCAAAAAATGAAAGGGCCGGATTTTCAAAGATGCCTCAATGTAGCCTCTAAATTTACACCTACAATCTTGTGTGAAAAATCATTTAGGTCGCAACTTTTAGAAGGACAGTGTCCTAGTTAAGATAAAACCCCATTTTATGGCCAAATATTGTACCTTTCATGCTCCAGCTGATTGTGAATACAAAATTACAGGCTCAAACTTAGAGGAAGTTTTTGGAAAACATGGCACAAAAATCATACATCTAAACCCTTTCTTAAATGTCAAGCTCCAAATATCTGCTATCAAAATGATTTTCAAGAGAGAGCTCCTCTTACTACTCCCCAACCTATTGTGCAGCTTTTCATCTCCAAGGCCTGTCTTTTATGGTGCACCTCATAGAATAGTTCTGCACCTGTCCTCAACAAATGTGAGAATTATGAACCAATCACATGACATATTACATACCATAAATAACTGCAGCTTTTCATTGGCCAGAAAAATCTTTTCTTTCCTCTGGCTTGGATTCTGCCACTCTTACTCAAACTGAATAGAACCTAGTTTTATAATGAGTCTGGAATGATCTGTTTCAAGAACTATGCTATTGTTCCTTTATGTGAAGGGGGAATACCATAATCCTCTTTTTTTCTGGGTGCTTGGTTGTGGAGAGGAGGGGTTTGAGAAAATGAAACCTTGTTAGGTGTGGTAGCTGCAGAACTTAATAGGATAGTAAGTTATTGCAATCCCTAGCGGGGAGGCCTGGCACTTGAGAAAAAATCTCTTATTAGAATGGTAGATTTCTTCTCTACTTACACATGCATCACAGACAATATTTTAAAAAAATCTTTACTCTTTTTCCAACACCTCCCCACAACCTACAACATATTCTCTTGTTTACCGTGTATGTGGATATTTCCATTGAAATTTTGCATTAATTTTCATGGAGCTTTGTTCTACTATTTTCTGACTCACTTTGAGACATCCTTATTTGCGTCTAAATACTACAAGCCATGTGTGATGTACCCCTCTGATGTTATCTCGATCGGTGATCTGCTAGGTCACTCCAATCCTTGCCTCTGGGAGCCAGCCTTACCCTGCTCTACTGTGAGAACCCCCAGTCCTGGACTGTTCACGCACAGTCTCTGACATGTAAGCTGTTCCTTGGATTGTGCAACTGAATGACACTAGCCAATATCTACAGTCCCTGCCGCAACCCTAGGAACCTCCATCTTGCAGTGTCCAGTTATGTCCACTGGACACTGCAAGCTTATATGACTTCATCAATTTAATAAATAAATTGATATGTACCAGGCTTGATATCCCAAGAGGAGTCTCTGACACGCTTCAAACCAAACACACTGCTTCAGGTAGAATAAACAAACAGATTTATTAACTACCAAGATAAATTTTAAGTGATTATAAGTCAAAGCATAAGAAGTCAGATTTGGTCAAATGAAATAAAAGCAAAACACATTCTAAGCTGATCTTAACACTTTCAGTGCCCTTACAAACTTAGATGCTTCTCACCACAGGCTGGCTGGTTGCTCTTCAGCCAGGCTCTCCCCTTTGATCAGCACTTTAGTCACTTGGTGTGGTGTCTGTAGATGTAGGTGGAAGAGAGAGGAAGAGCATGGCAAAGTCTCTCCCTTTTATCATGTTCTTTCTTCCTTCTTGGCTTTGCCCCCCTCTTCAGAGTCAGGTGAGCATTTGGTCCCAAACTGACCAAAGGAAGGTGGGTGACTCACTCGAGAGTCCAACAGATTCTTTTGTTGCTGCCTAGGCCAGCGTCCTTTGTTCCTGTGAGGCTGGGCTGGGTTTGTCCCATAGTTCCCCTGTTGAGGTGCGAACTCCGTCTCTGCTCTTGGAGAGTTTTTGCCTGGGCCTGTTTTAAGCCACGAAGACAAATTTTCAGCCTCATAACTATATACATGAAATTATAACCTATAACAGTACTATAACTTCACTATAACAACATGTTCAGTGCATCATGAGCTTTCTGAAGACACCCGACATGACAAACTTTGCGTTGGATACCACACAATCATTTTACAAGGATGAACATGGGGGTGCTGGGTGTTCTCCCGAGGTACAGAGTGTCACACCATGGTGCATGAGGACTTCAGTGAGATGATGTGTGGAACAATTCCGTGACAGTCAAGATATCAGAATTTGGTAACAGCCAAAAAGTAGTGACCTGGGGTGAGATTAGAGGTGCAGCACGAAGCTTGCAACCCACTGGAAAGGAAGACTGTGGTGGGTTTAGGCCACCTTTTGTGCCTTCCTGACCCTGGGATGCTTTGTGGTCTCGTGGTGGCTTGCCTAAGTTACAACAGTCTTTCTTGGCTGCCCTATGGCCACATATACTGCCTCCAATCTCTATAGTGTATGGGCTTCACTGCTGAAATAGCTCTCCCACCCACATCCTGCCCCCAACACCCTTTACCCCAGGGCTTTTGAGGGAGTGCTCAGAAGTCAGTCTTACAGATATCTTCTGTGGTATCTGCCCTGGGGGAATTCTCCCCTGGCCAGATTTGGAGCTTTTAGGGCCTCTTTATACTGGGTTTCACCCTTTTACACAGCATAAAAGGACCATAGCAGAGGTGAGGATCTTACCTCTGATTTTTAGAGATGCTGAGCATACACAGCCTTAGCTGAATGGAAACTGTGAGGGTTCTGCACTCAGAAAATCAGAACTTAAATGATGGCATTTCTCACTTTCACAAGTTCTCCCCCATAATGGCAGGGGACTCTTGCTTTAATGAGAGCAGCAACTTTGTAAAGATGAATAAAGGATTATTTGCCATTTATTCAGTCCCTGTATTCACTATCATTCTGAGTCTTATTAGTTATGTCAGAGAGTTAGAAGACTGCTGATACTGTCTGTGGCCTTTTAGAAACTGGTCATCCTATCTGGGGTTCATTCAGTAAAAGTACAGAAATGGTGACAGTACTGCATTTCCATCCACTTAAAAATGGGACCCATAGGGAAATCTGAAGGTGCTGGCCAGGATGAATTTCATTCTGTTGGAAATGAAATATTTCATGTTTTTAAAATCCTCAGATTTAGATAGGATCAACAAAAGTATTTTGGCAACTTTCAAAGTGCATATTTCTTAGACTTGTTAAACTTTTTTAAAACACATAAGAGAATTTCACACACAAAATTAAAAACAAAATTTAAGTAGGTGGATTAAATCATGACAATTCAGAGCTGAGATTGAATATCCTTGGTTTACCTCTGGAGTATTAATGCAGTTTGATGCAGCCCGCTCCGTAAATTGTACTATGTGACTATTCACACAGCTCTGTTGCTAACAAGGTAGCACTCTATTAATTCAAAAAAGCATGGATTTTGGTTCTTTATCATATAATTTTTAAAACTGCAGATAAATCATGGAATTAGTTTCCTCTTTGGGAAATCCCTTTCTTCAGAAAAAGTTTGTGTTGTACCGTATCAGAAAAAAGGAGGCAATAGCAGATATTGTTGGACAAAAGTATAAAGAAAAAATACAGCAAAAATCAGTATGACCCACCTATGTTATCAAAAATAAAGCAGCGAGAAATAGAAATTATGAACATCTTAGGTTTGTTATTTTTCTCAGCAATTGTAGAACTTCAAGCCCATCCTGCTGTCTCTATGCAGTCCCCTTTGGACATACAAAGTTTTGCCCGAGTGGAGACTATAGCATCAGCTGTTCTCAGCATTTGGAGATTTTGTTGGCTGCTATTTCACTTTAAGTGGTAGAGAACAAAATGCTCCATTAAAGTGGATGATTGCGCACTCAGAGGAATGCCAGCAGATAATGACATCTTGTTTTGCAGCTGCTCCTATAAAATTTGGCTTGACAGTTAGTACAAATCCTCACTCTTTGAAAAGCTATGCAGGTCAAACAAGCAATATGATTTTTATATTCAGTAAAACACTGAACTTAGTGACAAAATGTATTTACCTTGGTAACAATACTCTTAATAGATTACAGTGTTAAGTCACATATCCAAATGGCCAGTTAACTGTCTAAGTGGACATTTGCATGCACAATTTTTGCAACTGCCCTTTCAGCAATTGTGTGCACAAACTAAGTGCACATGTTTTACACATACAATAGCACTCAAGCCAGTCTCAAATCTGGGCCTTTGGAACCGTGATAATGAGTCAGATGTCACAGTTGTCTAGACAGTATGTGTCCCATAAAAGTAAATTATTATATCCTGGCAGAAAAGATTCACAGTCTGTTACTGCTTCAAATAACAACAGTTACTGAGGTCAAAATGTTCATAAATGCCTTCTCAATATTTGGGTACCTCAGTTGACATTTTTTTTCTCTGATTTTCAGAAATGAGCACCCATAACTCCAAATGGAGTCAGTGAGAGCTGCAAGTACTGATCAGCTCTGAGAATCGTGCCCAATGAATAAAATGCTCCTGTATTAACTTGGACCATGAAGGGATCATGTGAAAAATCTGGTAATGATAATATGATCATCACAAAATGAATACATGTAAACACTGTAGTTTTGTCTAGTATCAGCTGAAGTAGATATTACTGTACCTAACCCATTGCTTATGTGGCATGCTATTGCACATTACAAAGAAATGCTATTAAATTCATTTCAATTAGTATACTGGAAGAATTACTTAGCAGGAATTTAGATGCTGCAGTTGAAACTAGCTTCATTACATGGAACAAATATCTGGAAAGAACATTGTAAGGCAGACAATACCAGGTCTGCTCATATTCAGGGGAAGGAATCCCAATCTTGCAGACTGGGATGTGACATCATGGCTGATCTCTCAACATCCCTTTACCATCTATGTCAGTGCTGCCAGGAAGCTGGAAACTATGTTCTAAGAGTGGAAGCACTAGTAGGAAAGAGAGTCTAACACATTAAGTACATTCAGGAGTTTGTCAATGCACTTGTCTCCTTGTCCACTGATTGAAATTCCTGGACCAGACTCAAGAAGCTACTCTGACTTGTCCAAAGTTGCCACAGCTATGCTCTGGCTAGGCCTGTTTTCTTCCCCTGCTGTGACTGTGTGGCATTGGATACTCTTCCACCAAGAGTTGTCCAAAACAATCTGCCATCTGGAGGGCATCTTACAATGCCCAGCTTCCCTTGATACAGAGGCTTTCCTATGGTTATGGAACATGGACACTGAGCTCTGATGTCTGCATACAAGATGAGAATTATTTATTTGTATTACTGCTGTGCCTAGAATCTTCAACCAGGATGAAGACTCCATGGCAGTTGTCACTGTACATACATGTACTAAGAGATAGCCCCTCTGCAGAAGAGTTTACAATCTAAACAGGTAAAATAGATGAAAGATGGGAAAAAGAGAGGATTATTATCTCCATTTTAGATGTGGAAAATAGGTCAAGATTAGGAGGATCCCTTCCTCACATTGATGAGTGGTTATTCTCCCAAGTCATCACAGTAATGCTTGTGGGATGATTTGGGTGCTCACCAAAGAGCATAAGAGGTGAAGTCTGGTACAGAGAGATTACAAGGTCACAGAAATCTGTGGCAGTCAGGAATTTAACTCTGTTCTAATTCCCGACCCAATGCATTAACCACAAGCCCGTCTTTGAGCTATGAAATATCCCAGTTATGAAATATACCTGATGTCTATGTAACGTGCAGCATTGTTCAGTGCTGGTGCAGCTATACCACTGCAAGCATAGACAAGTCCTGTGACACAGGCCCATTGGTGGCAAAGGGTTCTCTACTCAGTCAGCAACTCCTAACAGACCAGACAAACTCAATACAACTAACACACGACTTTCATAGTCTTAGCCATAAAGAAGGTAACACTCTACTGATCTTCATAATCATTGCAAGATAAATGTATAAATATTTAGGGAATTGTGTGTGTGTATGTACTAAAAATATGTTTTGGAGACTGTATCTGAGGCAGAGCTGACAAACAAGTTTCTTCCAGTCAGATGATAAGATGTGTATCTCTTTGTCAAATGTAGATTAAATGATATAAACCAAAACAATGGAAGCCCAATTTACAGACAAGTCAATGGGGGATGGGAACTCCAACAGGAAGAGAAGAACAGGAGAGGGAAAAGAGCTTTGCCTAGAGGAGCACTTCAAAGGTTTATTGAACTATAACTGGGAGACAAGTAAGAAACTTTGTCATCCATTCACAAGGAAACCGCTTGAAGGGTGTTGGGTGTTTATGAAAGCTTAATTCCTGGTTCTGATTGAAAACCAGCAGCTCTGTCAAAGACTGAACCCTTGAGGGGAAAAATCTACTTTATTAAATAGGAAATGTAACTTTGGTAAGTGAAGACCTAGGACTGCAGGTTGTTTTGTTTTATATGTGTAGCCATTTCTGTTTCCATTTATTATCCTTACTCACTGTCTCTTAAAACTTAACCTTTGATAATAAACATATGATAGGTCCACAATACATATATTTCAGTGCTGTAATATTATAAAGGAGCTGATGCTGAATTGTGTCAGTCAAGTTGTGTGTACACAGTCTCTTCGTGGACAACTTAGCTGATACTTTCTCTGGGTGTCCAGTGATGGGATGGATACTACAGGGGATGCTTTCCAAGAGGCCTTGGGAGTGGGGTGTACCTATTGTTAACCTGCAAGGCAAAGTAAGGACTGGCGGAGCTCCACAGTAGTGTCAGGTGTCAGTTAAGCACAAGCAAGTCTCTCACTCACTGAGGCAGGGGGTAACATGGTGGCTCACAAACCTGGGCATCCCAAGGTAGCCTCACATACTCTATCATTTGTTGATCTCAATTGTCCCATGTTTCCATTGAGGTCATAAATGCAGCACACTTTGGGCACTGAATGAATAAAAAATGAATTAATAGCAATTCGTACAAATATTTGCAAACATTCAAGGAATTCCAATAAAGTACAACCTGTAAGATCCAATACTAAAGATTAGCGGTGTTTCAAAATGTGAACACGCGTAATGAATATTTAGAGTCTGCAGCAGAGGGTTGGGGAAGATTATTGTAACCTGGCAGCAATGGCCTCCACTGTCATTTGGATTTCAATATATGAATAAGTAATTTTTAAATATCTGTAAAAATCTCATCTACTAAAAATTTGTAGAGTTGCATTTTCCTGGTGAGCAACAGTAGCATTTTAATAAGCTTAATTTCAATGGCTCTGCACCCAATTGACTTCTGTGGAGTTCCACTGGGGATGTATTTGGCCTAATATCTACTTTAGTGGTTAAGTGTTACCTTGCTCAAATGAGAAGTAATATAATGAAATTATTGACTACTTCTGCTGGTCATTTTAAAATATGGACAAGCACTGTTGTCCTCTTTTTTTTTCAGAAGGGTAAGCATGCTCAAATCTTGGGCTAATGCCTCTGAAAATTACAAATATATTTTAAAATGTTTTAAATTGAAATTCCTAATATTTCTTAGCACAGCTGTGATCCGCTTCCAAGTCTTATGCAAATAGTCCTATTGAATTCAATGGTCATGTGCGTAATGACTGCCAGCTTAAAAAAAAAATTTCAGGATTGGGATGTAGCGGTAAACTGCAAGTGGCCTTGTCAAATTCTTTCAGGTTCATACACTGCCCTCCAGTGGAACTCTCATTAACATTGGTCAGGTTTCCAAGCATGCATCAAAAGCAGTGAATGACCCTAAAATCAGTCTATATGCGGCACTCCTCTCATCTGCTCAAAACAGTCAGATTTTTACTGCTGACTTCCTTCTCCCAGAGCTGCCATTTTTAATGGATGTTCAAACTTCATTTAAAAACCTTTGGAGAATTTAAAGTGAGGCTGAACAAAATTCACCTCTAAATTACAACCCAAAGTATGGTGGGTTTTTTCATGATATAATCTTGATATAGTCTTGATATGGTCTTCTGGATATCATAGCTTCTCAATTTGCTAAAATGCCCAGATGTATGAAACAAATCTTTAATATTGTGACAAACTCAAAGGGAGGGATGCTGCAAAACCAGTAGGTGGAGGAGATTCGAATGATGTGGGCTTCCACTTTAAATAATGTATAAAGTTTTTGATAATCTCGGTTTCATGATTCAGCACATATTAACATGACATAAATTTACAATCCTAAACAGTGAGATAATTGAAAGAGTATAAGGGACAAAGATAATTTGAGTCTAAAATGGAGTGAGGCATATACTTTAATCAATGAGGATTTGTAGGCTGTCATGGCTTGTGGTCTTAGTGGAATTCTTGTGCATGCAGATAATGTAGTATTGATATTTATCCAATTGAACTAGCTATTTTCTTATAGTAAGATGGTATAAGAAACCTCTGAGTCATTTATTGAGTAATTTGGGTTTTTTGAATCACACTGTGTAAAGAAGAAAAAGTCTCCTTTAGCTCATAATCTAAAATTCCTGATGGTAGCAGTGTCCAAATCATTATTCTGGTTTGTGTTTAGTTAAATATTTAAGTTATTAGATTGAATGTGGGGCTAAACTTTGTAGGACAAGGTAGTGAATTATGACAGAAACATTATTAATCTCATCTTTGGTTACTATTTTTTGTTTGTTTTATAATTAAAACATTGGAATGTGATAATGGGAACTTATTACTAATGCACTCAGCTGAAAAACTCTACAAGATACTCCTGGGGGAATTCTGCACCACTGGCCAATGCAGAATTAATGTTATGCACAGAATTTCCTTCTCCCCTCCCCAGAAATGGGCTGCAGAGCTTCTGGCCACCACTAGGGGGTGCTGGACCAAACAGAACCCAGCTCACAAATAGAAGACACTGCGCAGGGAGGTGGAGAAGGAGCTGGAGGGCTCTCAGCTGTGGCAGTACCCAGCATGCCCTGAAGGAAGAAGGCAGTGTGGAGGAAATTCCATGCAAGCCCAGGACGCAGCATCAGGCTGTTTCTCCCTCTGGATCCTGGGCTCTGGGGAGGAGGGGGGAATAGCTGTGTTGCGGGGGGGCGTGCTGGGGGGTAGGGTGTGCCTGCAAGTGTCTGAGCTGTGGGGCCACAGCTAGTCTCTGGGGGGGGGTAGGTGGTAAGTGTGAGTGTCTGGGCTGGGGGGATGCAGTTGGGGTCTGGGGGATACGGGGTGCATGCAAATATCTGGGCTGAGGTGGGCCATAGCTGGGCTCTGGGCAGTAGGGGGATGAGTATCTGGGCTGGGGGCACCCTGCAGCTGGGCTTTGGGGGGTGGGGATGCAGGTGTCTGGGCTGGGGGCTGCCCCGTGGCTGGACTTCGGGGGAGAGGGGAATGTGTGCGAGTGTCTGGCCTGGGGAGCACCCTGCAGCTGGGCTTTGGGGGATAGAGAGTGCAGGTGTCTGGGCTGGGGGTGCCCCACAGCTGGACTCTGGGGGGAAGGGATGTGAGTGTCTGGCCCCGCTGCTGGGCTCTGAAGGGAGGGGGCAGAGAAACAGGAACTGGGTTGTCATAGGAGTTTCTTTAACTCTCCATTCCTGGGAGAATTTTTTTGTGTCTGTATTATTACAGGCATAGTTGCTGATAGGTATTCTGAAATAAATTACTAAAATAATTCAAACTGGTGTTATTATGTAGTGTTATTCTAACAAATAAAATATGTAGAATTTTAAAATATTGTGCCCAGAATTTTTAATTTTTTGGTGCAGAATTCTCCAAGGAATAATCAGAACAGGGCACGTTATTTCAACCAACTCTTCTCCTGATTATGGTCCTGATTCAGAAAGCGTCTTTAAGCACATGTTTAACTTTCAACACATTGTGGTAGGGTATATAGCCAGTCCTGACTCCGAAAGAATTAACATGGGCCTGTGAGGCCTAATTACACCTATACGGCTGCACCTGGAGAGTGGGCCAGGCCTAATTAAAGGTGAAGCCCAACTGGGGAAGGAGCTTGATGGTGATTGTAAAGAAAGGAAGTTCAGATTAGAAGGGGTTGCAGGGAAAAGATCTGTAGTTATTCTCTGGGATTAAAGAGTGGAGAGTCTTGAAAGGTCAAAGAGAAAGATGGGGGGAGAGTTGGCCTTGGGATTTTCTCCTAAGTAGGGAAATCTGGTAGGAGGCCAGAAGAGACACAGAGCAGCTGTGGGGGATGAAGCAGGCCCTGGTGTTGAAGAACCTTGATAATAGGGTGGGATCTGAACTTCCAGGGAGAGAGTTTTCGGAGAAGTTCACTTGAGGAACAGATGGATGAAGGTCAACTCTGAGGTGGGTGGAAGTGGGTTTATGTTCGCACTTTCAGATTGGTATTTTGTTCAGGGATTCTAGGGGACAGCCTGCAAGTCCTGGCGCTGAAAGAAGGGTGAACCTAGTGGACTGTGAGAGAGGCCTGTTTGACAGTCTGTGATAGGAAGTCCAGGGAAGCAGCAGTAAGAAGATTGATGGGACAGATCTTAGCTGCTGGTTATAGGCTCCTTGAACTGGAATCCAGTATCAAGGGTGGGCCTGGGTCCTGCTACAAGCCATGGGGTAAATGGCAAGAATGACCAAAAACCCTCAGCAAAGGGGTGTGAAGACCACAAGGTCCAGAGTAGAGGCCAAAGACTCTTTGTAAGAATTTTGTACTATTATTTGTTGGGTTTTGTTACCTTGGAAGGGGTGGGACTAAATTGTGACCTGTCCAGAAGGCTGAATTGTGAGAACAAAGATTACACCATACTGGAGTGACCATTGACAGGGGGCACTAGAATAGAAAGAGCTGCTGTGCCACACCTAGTCACAAGGAGACATGTCAGCAGTGAATCTACTTTTCCACAACATGCTTATGGTTCTTTTCTGACTCAGGGCTTGTGTGTCCATGTACTGTAGGGCCAGATTCTAAGCACTCTGAAGTCATTGGGAGTCTTCCCAATTGACTTCAATGGGCTTTGCATAAAGCCCATTTAGAGAAGGATGTATTAAAATTTTGGAAGAAGTCTTGTCTAATGGATAGAGCACTGGACTGGGACTCTGAGCACCTGGGTTCTATTGTGCAGATCTGCTGGGTGACCTTTAACAAGTCACTTGCCTCCTCTGTGCCTCTATTTCCCCATAAGTAAGCACTACATAAGAGCTAGGCATTATTTATTATTTTATAATCATCCCTTACATCTGTCTACAATGGAGAATTTTATCATTCTCATCAGCACTTCCCTACTTCTGGTGCTCCAGGGGGAATTTATTTGGTAAAATTCCTTACTGTACACGTGGCCTTTGAATCATGTATACCACTATTGCCTGATCTCCATTCTTGTCTATTTCATTAGTGGGTTGCATGGTCTCAGAAGAGAGATGTACCAGCAATGTCAGATATATATTTTTAGGAATATGGATTGCAACAGGCCCACTGAACTGTCAAACATGTTATATTCAAATAGGATTTGAATTACAGTCTGCTGAAGATTTAAAACTGGCATAGTCTAGAGTTAAAACAAATTATGGGCATAATACCTCTTGTTGCAAGGCTCAACAAATGTTCATTTGTTTGCGTGCTTAGAAGAGTTGGAAGCTTTTGCTATTTTAAGCTGGAAATGAAACAATGATTCATGACGGGAGGCTATAGTAATTGTTTTAATTGATGTTATTGTGCTATTTTGGCTTATTATTTGACCAGGTAATACTTGGAAATGGGTTTTAAGCTTAATTAACTTACTCTGTTAACAAATAAATGACTTGAGCAATAGACATTATTTTTATTTATATAGCTTTCAAAGCCAGCCCCATTGATAGTGTATGCAACAAGATTCAGCCCTTTGCCATTTGAAATAATTAAGGGTGGAATTTTCAAAAGCACTCAGTGTTGGCCTAAATCTTTTACAATGGACTTAAACCAGAACGGAGTTTGGCCAACATCCAGTGTTGTTGAAAATCCCATTATATGTTACAAAGCCTCTGAATAATGGAGATTATATAGAAATTGGTGATTGACTGTTGATTATCTTTAAATATATATTTGTTTTTCAGATTTCATTCCTGCTGCTTAAGGCCTTTCCACCAAACCCAGACATTCTTTTTCTGCCTACCTGGCGTTAGTATGCACTAAACAAAGGTTGCTGGTGGGTTTCAAGTTGACTGGCTGGCAAGTCAGGACACAGAGCTAAAGGACATTTTACCAAGTGGGAAACATGGGACAGTATTAAGGCAAGTGGAAAATTTAATTTCTGCAGCAGCCAAGTGATGCTGGCACCAAAACTGGTAGGATTCACAGTAGGGAAATCAGGGACTGAGCTGTGGCTTGTTGGCAGGTCAGCTGAGTGCACAAGGCACATTTCCTCTGGAAGACTAGGGCCCCGTGTGGCTGCGTAGAGAGCATAGGCCAAGAGCTGAAACTGCTACTAACTATACTTGCATTATGGTAGGAAGTTGAGAGGAGGGAGATCTTCTAGTCCCCAGTCCCACAGGCTGACTCTTAAAGTCAAAGAAAAACCCAACCATTTTATTCATACTCCATCTTTATAATGTAGAAATATTATGTTAAAGACGTCTTCAGCTTTTTTAGTTTTTTATATTCAGAAATACCAGGTTGCCACTTCCCTTCCTTTGCTGGAGATCCTTGGTGAGATGTTCAGAATACCTGAATGATGATATTATATGGAGATGTAGTCTGAGCTGCAGCTCTGGCCACCCTTCCAAGAGTGGGAAAAGGATGCTAGTTCTTAGACTGGCATCACTATATTTTATATATATCCTCCATGGATCTGCAGCAGAGAGGAAAATGAACACCCAATACACTGAATTTTTGTTAATTTTATGAGGTTTTCTTTATGCATGACAAAAGAAAAGAGGAAAACCAATGTGTTGGTTTTTTACCTCACTGTTCACCTTTTACTTCTTAAGGGAACTTTTGCCAGGCACTGTGGAGCAACACAGTACCCTTTATACCAGCTGCAGCAGGCTAAGAGAGAAGGCTTTATTTACACAATAAAACTTAATTTTTATTTTTATTTTTTTAAAAATCAGAGCTTTCACAACAGCTTGTGATGGAATCAAGCTGTGCTCAGTACAAGATCAGCTGCCAAGTTCCGTGCATCTCTGAAGACTTGTCATGAATAGCCTGCTGTCCAGCAAACCAAGCCTGTGCTATTGTTATCCTTTAAATTTAGATACAATGTTGTGTTTCATTGAAACAGTAAAATCAGTGGAATGAAAAAATATTTTTTAAATTCCTATTAGAGATGGGCCCAAACCTTGGATTCAGAAACACACAAAATATGGGATGAAATTGGTTTGGAATACAAATATGAATTTCATGGCTGACTCATATATATAAAAAGCCAAATCAACACCGCAAGCCCTCTGTACGTTAGGAGATATATAGAGAAATAATTATGAATCTGTTTCCATGTACTTCAACTTTAAACCTTTTATTGTCTGCTGAGGCTGGCAGCCATTCTGTGTTCAATTCAGTACAGATTGTTACAAAGGTGACTGCATGCTTTCTTCTCGGCACTATTTTTTCTTTGTTTTGTTGTTCTGTTAGTTTAAAATGAGTCATCTAGACTGAAAGTATCTTCTTCCCTTTGTGTGTGTGAAAGACATAATGAGGGTGTAGTGATTCAACACTTCTGATTTTTGCAGGTCAGGCCACTCCCTGCGTCTCATGTATGTACAAGTGCAGTGGGATTTTCAAAAGCATGCTGAAGTGCTTTAACTCTGTTCTCATTGAAGCCAATGGCAATTTAAAACCCCACCTGTAGTGCTTAGGTGCTGGCATACTATGTGCTTCTCAGTAATTTGTTTAGTGTAAAAATATACACCATAAAACTTGATGGTTTTGGTGTGGAGAGTGTAATTCCACAGAGAGAATATTTTGGAGGGATAAACTACCAGGTTGCCATATTCAACCACTAAATCTGTTTGGAGAGGAGATCAGGAAAAGAAATTATATATAAGGTGCTCTTTTTCTATGGTGCTCACTCTACAGGAGTCTGAAGCTGTGGGAGTAGCTTTTTTAGGTGTTGGGAGCAGGGGGAAAAGGAAAAGAAAAAAAGTTTCCTGAAGTGGGTTGGTGCTATGGATTAATGCAACAGTATTTCATTTCTTGTGACCTGAGTAGAAATCCTGCCGTAGGTAATAAATAAAAACAAGTTTGCTGGCTGTTCAGTACAAGAGAAGGAAATAACTTTAATTTAAGCAGGCATACACTACATCAAGTTAATTAAAAATAATAGTGGCTAAGTGATAAAAATGTAACAAAATAGATAAATTCTGGTCAGTTGAGGTAGCAAGAGAATCATTTACCAGAAATAGTTCTCTGCTGGTTTTCTAATCACTTTTGTGATGTGATTTGATAAATATTTTACAAAGGTGGATGAGTAACATTATTCCCATTTATCCGACGGAGGGAGGGAAATGAGGCACTAAGGGTATGTCTACACTGCAGTTAGACACCTGCAGATGGCCCATGCCGGCAGACTCAGGCTCGCGGGGCTGTTTAATTGTGGTATAGATTTCCAGGCTCGGGCCAGAACCCGGTCTCTAGAACCTGCAAGGTGGGAGGGTCCCAGCGCTCAGGCTACAGCCCGAGATAAAAGTCTACACTGCAGTTAAACGGCCCCACAGCCCGAGCCCCACAAGCCTGAGTCAGTTGGCATGGGCCAGGCTGTGGGTTTTTAATTGCACTGTAGACATAACCAAAGAGGGTAAATCAGTGGCAGCATTTGGAACAGAAGCCAGGTCTCCTGATTCTATGTTCTCATTTAAAAATAAAAAGCCTTATTGCACTCTACTGCATGTGCTCACACCATGTCAGGCCTGAGGCAGTTTGAGGTAGTATGGGGAATTTGCTTTACCATGGCATTTGCTGTATCTGTTCTGTGGGTAGTGCAAAGGCAATGGCAATTTAGTACCTCTCAGTCACAAAACTGAATTAAAAAGCAGCTCTAAAAAATACGACATATTGGCTTAGATAATGACTGAAAGCAGCCCATATGCTATTCTCTAGTTTCAATAAAATCTAGGCAGGAAGATTTTTGTCCTTCCAGCATCCGCATGCAGCACCTGCAGCATAAGATTTCCCCATGTTAATTCAGGCTTTTGAAACGGTTGCATTATTGAAATCATTTCACACTTTTTCTGAGTAGGAGACACATTTTGGGCTTGTGTTTGAGAACATAAACTCCCATCCAGGACTATAAAAAGAAAAGAAAGATAAGACATTTGAAAATGTATCTTTACTTTACTGTTCCTGGTGATTTAAATTACACAAGAAGTGAATTCTTAACAATTGAATGAACTCCAGAAAAATACTCACTGATCCTTGTAATGAGGTATGAAAAGAGATCTGAGGGATTCAAGTGACAAAGCAGCTGAAAAGAAAGTTACTTAAAGAAAGCAAGTTAAAAGAAACCTTACTTTGAATGTCTTCAAAACTCAGGAACATCGAGCTGTGGAAAGTAACATTTTTATGTATTTCTTTTTCTGTTGTAGCTAAGGCACCTGGCTGAGACTCAGGAGATCTGGCTTCAATTCCTGGCTGTGTTGACATCCTGTTTGACCTTGGGCAAGTCCCTTACTCTTTCTGTCTCAGTTCCCCATCTGTAAAACAGGGATAACGCTTCATTTGTCTGTTTGGACTGTAAGCTCTTCAGAATATGGGCTGTCTCTTACAACATGTAGGTACAGTGCTTAGCAGAGTGGTGCCCCAATCTCAGCTGGGGCCTCTGGGCATTACTATAGTATAAATAAGTGGCTGTATTTTTATGGCTTGCAAAAGCTCATGGGGGGGGGGGGGGGAATCATAGTGCAGGCTGCCCTGGAAGTGCCCCCTTGTGGTCAGGCACAGAACCATAGATAAGCTCTGTCCTGATTTTTTCCCTCAGGTTGGGTATATGACAATCATACCCCACCCACCCATTACTTGTAAAAGCAAAGGAATTATCTTTATTTCCTTTTAGCACCCCTGCAAGGTTTCTACAGATATCAGAGAGCTACTAGACAAACAATTGTTTTTATTTAATTTTTAAATCTACTACAGCTGATTTTTCACCAGAATCTGTTCAACTGTCTACTGTTTTCTTGTCATGCTCCAATGTTTACCTGCTTGACAAACCACTGAGAATTTGTCTTTAGAATTTTCCATAGGAAATCTTGATTTTTCTGCTGGGGAAAAATTGAAACATTTTATTTTGTTGAATTGATGTGAAATGTTTTGGGTTTGAATCTGTTCAATAAAACACTAAACTGTATTTCATGTCAGCACGTCACTTTATGGGAGTTTAGTTCAGGCCCCTCATGCTCTCCTATGGCTGAGCCCCCTGAATTTTGAATTTTCCTCTGATCCAGCTCTGCATCTTGGGAATCATCTGACTTTGGGTGGATCATGGGAGATGTAGTCCAGCCAGGGAGCCTGGTTCACTGGTGGGAAGGAGCATCAGGCTCCTGAACTTTAACTCCCATGAGGCAATGTGTCAAAATGGAAGAATGCAGTTTAATGTTGAACTGGCTCAAAGTGAAGCATTCCTGGTCAGTTCAAAATGTAACATTTCAATCCTGGTATGTCAAAATGTTGCATTTTGATTGAAAACATCAGGATAAAATGTTTCAACATTTCCAAACTGAATTTTTGGGGGAATTTTCATTCTACAAAAAAAAAAAAAATCAAATTTTCAGTGTTTTGTCCCAATTTCAGACAAAAACAAATGTTGCAACGTTGGAACTACCTGTGGGCTGGTAAGTCCAAATTTCACTCATCTTTAAATACTTAATGCAAGCAGATGTATAAGCAAGTCGTTCAAATATGACTAGTGATTCTAGGTACCTTAATTTTTAGGTGACTGGCTTGAAACACCATATGGGGCCTGACTTTTAGAAAATTCTGAACCCACATGCCCTGAAAATCAGGACCTTTAAGGTGTCTCAGTTTGGGCACTCAAAATCACTAATCACTTTTGAAAACCTCAGTCGTAGAGATTCACATCCCACATTACTTGAAGGCCAGAAGGGACCATCATGATCACTGACCTCCTGCACACTGCAGGCCACAGAACTTCACCCAGCCACTCCAGAATCATGGTTTCCTATGGATGTGACTCCCAGTGTCAGAGGGTGGGAATTTGTCACATCATCACTGTGGCTGCAAGGAAGTCTGTCACCAACTTTTTAAAACATCTTATTTTTTTAATTTAAGGAGGACTTTCACCCTATAGCAAACTTGAAGGAAAAGGGTGGGGGAGGGGAGACAAGGGAGGAGATAATTCTTATGAGGAAAAAATGGAGTTGGCCAGTCTTTTTTTTTAATTGGATGGCTTTTTCTACAGAAGGTATTTGAGGGAGGAAATCTCTTATCGACAAAGCAGAGTTCATTCTTCAGTCCTGCAACTCAATTTTTTGTTAAAAGCATGTCCTGAAGACCTAATCCGTCAAAAGCTACATTCTCAAGGCAGGGCAGAATGCATCTGCCCGCAAAACTACTTTAATCTCTTTTTTTTCCCAAGTATTTGTTGGGGCAAATCAGTAACGATGTATTTGCCTAGGTAATGACACGCATGACACTGTGTGCAAATTTGGGTGTTGTGGTTGCCTGTGTTGACTCCCACAGGGTCTAAGCACCTGCCAGAAGTATATTAACTGATGTGGCATAGTGCCATCTTGTGGGCTGTGAAGGTATCTAACAGGAAGTACAGGTGTGCTGGAACAATTTGTAAAGTGGGGCTGCTGAGAGCCATTGAACCAAACTGCATATGATGGAAATCACTTCAAGCCAGAGGGTGCTGCTGCACCCCCAGCCCCCGTAGTTCCAGCACCTATGAGGAGGTAAGCTCAAGAGACATGGAGACTGACAGTTTAGGCACATTCTGATTAAGACATTGAATTTGGTCTCATCCACAAAGCTGCTAATGCAGCAGTTAAATAAAGGTCTTTTAGTGAAACCTGAGACACTCTGCTTCATCAAGAATGTTAGAAGTGAAATGAATAGAATCTGTCATTTTACCACTTTTTGTGGTGATGAAACAGAAAGGCAAGTTAGAACTACCCATCCTGGTACCTTGGACAGTTCACCTTACATGGTTGCATCAATGGCTAATAAAAGATCAATATTTGTAAACACTCCCCATTCACTGCTTTACTTATTTGTAAGTAACGTAGATTTTATTTGCTGGCAAGCTTGTTTTGTTGGTTTATTTAAGGTTAACCCACAACCCAGTGACTAACTCTTTATCACCAAGAATAATATATAAAAGCCTCCATTTCATCTGCCTCTCTGTGTCCCCTAACCCTCTTTTCACATGAATTCTGCAACTCTACTTCACTAGCAGTCCTATGGAAACCAGTGTGCACAACCATGGAGGAAGGTACTACTCAACACAAGTATGGTGGCAGAGATGGGGACTAAATTACTTGTGCAATGGTTAACAGAAGGGGCTTTTCCCCTTAATCCATAGGTTCTATACACAGTCTAATCTACATAAGGGCAACACATTTAGGAAGGTTTCAGAGTAACAGCCGTGTTAGTCTGTATTTGCAAAAAGAAAAGGAGTACTTGTGGCACCTTAGAGACTAACCAATTTATTTGAGCATGAGCTTTCGTGAGCTACAGCTCACTTCATCGGATGCATACTGTGGAAACTGCAGAAGACATTATATACACAGAGACCATGAAACAATACCTCCTCCCACCCCACTCTCCTACTGGTAATAGCTTATCTAAAGTGATCATCAAGTTGGGCCATTTCCCACAAATGATCACATTTAGGAAGGAACACTGGACGTTTTGAAAAATCTATGAACACTCTGTGATGCAGGCACTGTAGAAGACAGCTGTAAGATTTCCTCATGAGTCCCAGTGTAGGAGGAATGCTGGTGGCAGGGCTGGGCATGGCATTGCTGCCAGCAAGGCTGCTTATACTCAAGTACCCACCCAAAATCAGAAGTCACCTTAATTCCCACGACCTCTGGGTTGGATGTTTTTTGTGTTGCGATTCTTAATCGTGCAGCACAGAATCCAATCCTAGATATAATAAAGTGTGTATGTGTTTGTTTTTCTAAAGGAATTCCTTTATGAGAGAACTCCCACCTGTATCAGACTGAGACACAAACAAATTTATTTGTTTCATGATTCCCAGAATTTGAATATCCTTTTCAGATGGGATATTTTAGGCATCTTAGATTTTTACCCTGTAATGTCTTTCATTGGTGAGCCAGGCCCTGTACTCAAGAGATACATAGTGGGAAATCAACTATTTGAGAGAAAAGACTTCATGCTTAACCGAGCTTATAGTGTTTTTAAGCCTGTGGTGAACTTTGACAGATTAAGTCTCTGTTCAATCCAATAGGTAGGCACCATTTCATGGTTTTTTCAGTGTCAAGTATTAAAAAAGGCCTTCAGTTAAGTGATTTACCTCTCCTAAGGGTTGCATGATAAAATATCTAGTAAAAAAAAAATTAAATACTTTGGGGCATAATAAAAATCTGGAACTTCAGCTATTAAAAGCTTCCGTGCAGTTAAAACAAATTTACTGCTTATGATAGAACACACAACTCTATTTTAATGCCAGTTGCTTGGAATGATGTCCCCCCCCCCCCTTCAGTTAAAAGCACCCAGTATTAGTGTGACAAGTGAAGATCTGTTAAAATGTGATTGATGCCATAACTTTTTAATATAAGTGAGAATTTGAGTATCTAGTTTCTGTACCATCGATACTGTGAACAAAATTGCATAAAACAGTATGCCCATTGCCACAGGATTACAGTCATCCACTTCTAGAAAGCTGCAAAAGTGTGTAATGTATATTATAAATCAAGCTATGGACAGATTCTGAAAATATAATAATTAGCGGGGAAATAATCTAATATATAGACTTTACATAAAATCCCAAATCTTAATGTTTGATGCATAAATAATTAAAGATTACGAGTAGATGTCAATAAAAATAAAATGGCCAGGGACTTACCTCACCACTTTTTGAAAGCTGGAAATATGTATCATGAAATTTGTATAATAACTTCTATCATCAGATATGTTTCTCCTTCTGTACTGAGAGAAACAAACAACTCCCTTTTCTTAATGGGTCTTTTTCTACATTATAATATTGGCAGAGGTACTTTTAGATTGAGCAGTAGCGGTAATGCAGGTTTCCATGTTATTCAAGATTGGTCCCAAAGTAAGGAGACTATAGTACCTTAATATGCACTGTTTTCACTCATTAAAACTAATGTAGGAATCTTATTAAACACATACAGAAACATCCTAGGAATGAAAACAACAAGAAGTCCAGTGGCACCTTAAAGACTAAGAGATTTATTTGGGCATAAGCTTTTGTGGGTAAAAAAACCACTTCTTCAGATGCATGGAGTGAAAATTACAGATGCAGGCATTATATAATATACAAGTGGAGAACCAGTGTTGACAGGGCCAATTTGATCAGGGTGGATGTAGTCCACTCCCAATAATAGATGAGGAGGTGTCAATTCCAGGAGAGGCAAAGCTGCTTTTGTAATGAGCCAGCCACTTCCAGTCCCTATTCAAGCCCAAATTAATGCTGTTAAATTTGCAAATGAATTTTAGTTCTGCTGTTTCTCTTTGAAGTCTGTTTCTGGAGTTTTTTTGTTCAAGTATAGCTACTTTCAAATCTGTTATAGAATGTCCAGGAAGATTGAAGTGTTCTCCTACTGGCTCTTGTATGTTACCATTCCTGATGTCCAATTTGTATCCATTTATTCTTTTACGTAGGGACTGTCCAGTTTGGCCAATGTACATGGCAGAGGGGCATTGCTGGCACATGATGGCATATATAGATATAGGGGACAGAGTAGGCAACGAGGTTTGCTACAGGGATTGGTTCCTGGGTTAGTGTTTCTGTGGGGTGCTGTGTAGTTGCTGGTGAGTATTTGCTTCAAGTTGGGGGGCTGTCTGTAAGTGAGGACTGGCCTGCATCTCAAGGTCTGTGAGAGTGAGGGATCGTTTTCCAGAATAGGTTGTAGATCGTTGATGATGTGCTGGAGAGGTTTTAGCTGGGGGCTGTACGTGATGGCCAGTGGTGTTCTGTTAATTTCCTTGTTGGGCCTGTCCTGTAGTAGGTGATTTCTGTGCACCCATCTCGCTCTGTCAATCTGTTTCCTCATTTCCCCAAGTAGGTATTGTAGTTTTAAGAATGCTTGATAAAGATCTTGTAGGTGTTTGTCTCTGTCTGAGGGACTGGAGCAAATTCAGTTGTATCTTAGGGCTTGGCTGCAGACAGTGGATCGTGTGATGTGTCCTGGATGGAAGCTGGAGGCATGTAGGTAAGTATAGCGGTTAGTAGGTTTCCGGTACAGGGTGGTGTTTATGGGACCATCACTTATTTGCACTGTAGTGTCCAGGAAGTGGATCTCTTGTGTGGACTTGTCCAGGCTGAGGTTGATGGTGGGGTGGAAATTGTTGAAATCCAGGTGGAATTCTTCAAGGGCCTCCTTCCAGTGGGTCCATATGATGAAGATGTCATCAGTGTAGCGCAAGTAGGGCGGGGGGTGCTAGGGGACAAGAGCTGAGGAAGCGTTGTTCTAAGTCAGCCATAAAAATGTTGGCATGCTTGGGGCCATGTGGGTACCCATAGCAGTTCACTGACTTGAAGGTATAAGTTGTCCCCAAGTCTAGGTATGAGTCTCCATAAGTAGGCAATTTATATACTTCAGCTGAGTTTGAACTTCAATTTGCTGTAGCCTTACAAATCAAATTCTACCCTTGGAAAAGCCTGGAAAACACTGTCTCCTGTTGGACTACATTCTGACCTTCATTACGTTAGTGCAATCCCAATGAAATCACAGGCACTGCACTGATGTGACAGAGCGAGATTGGATCCATTAACTTGAACAGAAGTTACAAGCCCTTCTCCAAGGGCAGTATTTGGCCTATTGTCTGCAACTATTGTGTGGGGGAGACTGGCTCTAGAGTCTTATTTATACTCTGGGCCAGATTCTGGCACCTTTACTCATACGGAGTAGTACTGTACTCAACAAGTAGTCATGTGGTATAAGATACTACTCAGTATAAGATTGGCAGAATCTGTCCCTCAGTGTTTTTGAGTTAGAATTCCATGGGCTCTGGAAAAATCCCTGAAAACCTTAGGCTAAATGTTCTGGTGATTCCATAATCTGGAGCTGCAATATTTTAAATCTCCTAGGGGTTCCATTTACGTCTGTACAATGCCTAAGGAAACTGAAACCAATCATACTGCCTTAAGCTTCTTTACTAGTATTTTAAATTTTTCATATCAGGCACATATAAACTAAGCAGAGACTAAGCTTTCCAGAGCATCACTTACAGTTTTAAAAACAGTAGCACTGCAGTCCCAAAATACAATCCCATAAATATGCAATTGATATTTCCTGTTCTTGTTTGTTATGGTGTGAAATGTAAATACGAATCCCCACATCTAACTGTCCAAAGGGCAAGCTTGGCAACTGCATGACCCAGATATCTTCAGAGCCTCATTTTCCCTGTGTAGCATCTGCATTTTGGCTGCTCATTGAAAAATAGTAGCATTTGCTGTTCCCTAAATTTTAATTGAACTGTTGTCTGGAGGCTTATAATTATCATCATCTGATGTTTTGCTTGTGGGGCATGTACAGCCACAGATTGTTACGTTGAGAAGGAATAAAACTCTACATTATTTTGAACATTTTAAAATGATAAGATGCATAATATCATCAATATAAAATGTAATATTCAGCAGAAGGATTTTCCTGGTTTGGTCAAAACATATAACGGGATGCACAACTTGATGCCAGCTATATATTTTAAATGGCCTTTGGCAACAGTGATGAAGATTCTGTTGGTGTGCAATGTACTGAAACTGACTGGTATCATGGCATGAGCGCTGCTGATAGCCAGGATGGCATTTATGAGCCCCTAAAAGCTGAGATTATAACACATGGATCCTTAGATTAATCTGATCCATTGTTTAAGTCCACATCTTGCAACTTTACTATCTTTCTTGCCAGACACAATTGGGAAAGATTTCTCCCTTAATATATATGTAAAGAAATAACAGTGGTTACCGTTGGCATGGATTACTTGCTCTGGCAAAAGTAGCAATTTAAAGCTGTGTAGCATGCTAGCTCTTTACGAGCAGGTCTCTCATGTGGCTATGCAAAAAAGTGCCTGGGTTTTGACTGTAGTTTGTTTTTGCTTTTTTTTTTTTTTTTAAACAAACACATTGATTGTGTAAACAGTAATTTTCCAAAGTCTGACACATCTTGTACCTTTGTAGTTCATCAGAATTTACTATGAATAGCTCTGATATTACTATGTGAATTGAAGCCACTGAACTGTGCATTGCCTTTTATGTAGCCTGAGCAGGTAATTAAGGAAACATGCAAATCTTCCTGTATCTTTCAGAAAACTCATTGTTTTGTTCTTAAATAACAGTAGGTAGTTTCAGAAAGGCAAATTCTTCTAATTCTAGGAAATCTGAGATATTGTTATTCATCAACTCATTTGATCTGCTTTCAGCTTACATTACTCACTTTTACTAAAAAAAAAAAAAAAAAGACATTTTGGACATTCTTGTTAAAAAAATACCATTATCATATATCCTTGATGTTACCGACATGTTAAAAATTCATACAACTGATATAAAAGCTCATTTACTATTGTTAATGCTGGCTAAAGAAACCAGTTATGATGGCCTGGAGGAATCCAATGGAACTATACGGCCTGCATGGTTTAACCTGATCACAATAAACCTTGTCATGGAGCAAGTCTGAGCAAAGGCGACACAGAATTCAGAGCAGTGCAAAAGAAATGGTGAAGCAAGAGTTAACTATTTCAAACTAAAGACATAAAATCACCCCAACCGTATACTCTGAACCCATGTGATTTTTACATATACTGTATCACATAGGCTTAAAGCTGGAAATAAAAATGAAGAAATTGTGTTAATGCATATTTTGGTAATTTTCAATTTAAAAAAAGCTTGGAAGAAAAAAATCAGATCAAATACTGGAAGAATGAACTGAAAAAATTTCTTTTCAGTATGGATTCATCATCTTGTTTAAAGCCAGATGTGACTAGCTATGTGCCTGCACAGGAAAGTAAGGGTCTTCTTGATCGTGTGTGTGTGTGTGTGTGTGTGTGTGTGTGTGTGTGTGTGCGCGCACGCACACACGAGAGTGAGATATGTAGATATAAAAACAGAAAAGTATTATTTACATGGAGATATTAGAGCTATGACAATAACAATATCAGATCGCATAGTGATATAAAACCAATTTAGTCCTGGACCCAAGCATTCAAAAGCTAAAACCAGACAACTCTGTAGGAGAATTATTAGCGTGATAATCAGTAGAGGAGCACAGAGTTGTACAAAATATGGAGACCATCAGCTTCAGTTAATAGACTGAGCTGCCAAGGAACCTTGACATTTTTAGAAAGGGGGGAGGGAGTGGGGGGATAAGGCTGGGAGAAAAGTGTGTGGCTCACATCCACCTCTGGCAGAAAATCTCTGAGCCTGATAATGAACTTGGCTGTCTCTAGGACACTGAGACAGAATGAAATTGTTGCAGAAGTTCTGAGCAGAGAAAAGACCAAAAGGTTTTTAACCAACTTCAAAAAACTGGATAGGCTATTATAACACCAGAATCCACTGTCTCTTATAACCCCCAAATGCAATACTTTTCTAACTGAGACTTTAAATCTGGAGATTTTAGAACATTCCTCTGCAGTGACCCTTACAAAGAGAAAAGCCAGACCTATAGTACCTTTATAAAACAGAAATATTGAAGGAGGATTTACCCTGTGGCAGTTTGATTTAAAACTGCAATATCCAGTGAGAGAGAAGTATAGAAATTAGAGATTGAAAAGACCTACTGGGTCATCTGCTCTGTCCTCTAAATACAGATCAAATAATGGACGTTATTAGACAATGCTGCAGAACACCGTGTTCTGTGTCTCATGCAGATCTTGTTGGTACCATTAGTTTAGTTTCCTAGGATGCTCCGGTGGCACAAAGCAGCTTAATTGATTACTTACTTGATCAGTAAATCTTCCTATATAGGGGAATCCTTCAATGGCATAGAACTGCCATCCCAGCTGCTACACCCTCCTCCAACTTTTTGAGATCCCAATGCAGGGGGCATGACCAGGAGAAGGGCAGCATGTAGTCTTCAGGGAGCTCTAACTTGTACCTGAAAGTGGACCGATGCCATGACTGGGGCAATGAAATCAATGGGAGTGAGGTCTGGGTCTTTGTTTCCCATAGGCATCACTTTTGCACACACTTTCTCTCCCCAACACTCCCCCAAGCTGTACCTTCTGCATTTCATCTTTCAGGAGAAAGCCCATAATCTACCAATGGCCCGCAAGAGAACCATTGACCTTTATCCTCATGGGAATGTACAGCTATGATCAACTACAGAGCATGAGTGACTTGCAAAGAAAAACTCCATTATATATTTTTGTATTGGTAGTAACATATCTACTACTACCACGTCCTTAAACTCCTACTTATTAATAGCGGGGCCTCTCTGGTGTTAGGCATAGGCACTATGTAATTTCCTTCTTAGAAACATTATATTTTGCTTACTAAAGTTACAGAAGAGAGAGGAATCCATATGGCAATTTGCGATTTGGGCAGATCTAAATTCCACTCACTTGCTAGTGTAAGTCTATGAAAGGAAGGATTCCCCCCCCCGCCTCCCCTTTAAAAGGCTATGGAAAAACCTCCCTCTATTCCTGCATGGAAATGGTTGGTCCATCTACCAAGCAAATTTTATGAGCCAGGCCCTAATATTTCCTGTTAAACAAACTTGTATAATCAGGATTTCAGGCTTGATGCATTTCCAGATTTTTAGATTTACTATTAAAAGGTCTTTTTTTTTATTTTGAGCATTTTTTAAATGTTCTTAATTTGTTTTTAAATAAACTGGAAGGAAATTACTAAAGTCATTTTGAACTGAAAAACAACATTCCATTTCAAAAATATCAAAACGGAACATGTTGACTGCATCAGAATTTTTGGGGAGGCAGGGGCAGCTTAACATGAACAATTCAGTATAACAGACAAATTCGTGAAATGCTTTTTTGTCACTGAATCTGCCTTTTTTGCACTTCGGCTGAAATTTCACCCATTTCTGCCAGGCACCAACCAATATTCAGTTATCACAGGCACAGATCATTCTAAACTGTCTTGTCTGATTTAAGGTAGTATTAATAGTACATTTGTAGCACTTGGATAATTGCTCAAATTGATGTGCTCAAAGGATAATTTTACCTTGCTAATTCATTCATTTATTTGTGCTCCTACAGGCATTATTTTATAGCACTCAAAAGTATGCTAGATGCTTCATAGATTTATCTAAGATTAAATTATGACGATTCAATAACCTTAGTTCCCATGGCACATGAGAGATTAAACAAGCAAGCTGTATAAGCATAAAGTTCAAACACTGTACATGACCAGTAGAGATTAGGGGGAAAACTGGGATGTTTTCTATCAGAAATCATGCACCATTTCATTCTGTAAAAGCGGCAAAGAGTCCTGTGGCACCTTATAGACAAACAGACATATTGGAGCATACGCTTTCGTGGGTGAATACCCACTTTGTCGGATGGATGTAGCGGAAATTTCCAGAGGCAGGTATAAATATGCAAGCAAGAATCAGGCTAGGGATAACGAGGTTAGTTCAATCAGGGAGGATGAGGCCCTCTTCTAGCAGTTGAGGTGTGAACACCAAGGAGGAGAAACTGCTTTTGTAGTTGGCTAGCCAGTCACAGTCCTTGTTTAATCCTGAGCTGATGGTGTCAAATTTGCAAATGAACTGCAGCTCAGCAGTTTCTCTTTGAAGTCTGGTCCTGAAGTTTTTTTGCTGCAGGATGGCTACCTTTAAATCTGCTATTGTGTGTCCAGGGAGGCTGAAGTGTTCTCCTACAGGTTTTTGTATATTGCCATTCCTAATATCTGATTTGTGTCCATTTATCCTTTTACGTAGGGACTGTCCAGTTTGGCTGATGTACATAGCAGAGGGGCATTGCTGGCACATGATGGCGTATATCACATTGGTGGACGTGCAGGTGAATGAACCGGTGATGGTGCGGCTGATCTGGTTAGGTCCTGTGATGGTGTCGCTGGTGTAGATATGTGGGCAGAGTTGGCATCGAGGTTTGTTGCATGGATTGGTTCCTGAGTTACTATGGTGCAGTGTGTTACTGCTGGTGAGAATATGCTTCAGGTAGGCAGGTTGTCTGTGGGTGAGGCCTGGCCTGCCTCCCAAGGCCTGTGAAAGTGAGGGATCGTTGTCCAGGATGGGTTGTAGATCACTGATGATGCGTTGGAGAGGTTTTAGGTGAGGACTGTATGGGATGGCCAGTGGAGTTCTGTTGGTTTCTTTCTTGGGCTTGTCTTGCAGCAGGAGGCTTCTGGGTACACGTCTGGCTCTGTTGATCTGTTTCCTTATTTCCTCATGTGGGTATAGTAGTTTTGAGAATGCTTGGTGAAGATCTTGTAGGTGTTGGTCTCTGGCTGAGGGGTTGGAGCAAATGCGGTTGTACCTCAGCGCTTGGCTGTAGACAATGGATCGTGTGGTGTGTCCTGGATGGAAGCTGGAGGCATGAAGGTAGGCATAGCGGTCGGTGGGTTTTTGGTATAGGGTGGTGTTAACATGACCATCACTTATTTGCACTGTGGTGTCTAGGAAGTGGATCTCCCGTGTAGATTGGTCCAGGCTGAGGTTCATGGTGGGGTGGAAGCTATTGAAATCATGGTGGGATTCCTCCAGGGTTTCCTTCCCATGGGTCCAGATGATGAAGATGTCATCAATGTATTGCAAGTAGAGCAGGGTGTTAGGGGACGAGAGCTGAAGAAGTGTTGTTCCAGGTCAGCCATAAAAATATTGGCATACTCTGGGGCCATGCAGGTGCCTATTTCATTCTGGACACCTTTGCACACCCCAAATGGTACTTTCCTGAAAAACTTGGTGAAATGGCTGCTTTTTGCTTCAAAAACATCATCCTTCATATATCAAAGCTATCTTTTTCTCAGAATATGCTTGATTTCACTCAGAAATAGATGTATTTTAAGTGGGAAAAGGGGCAGTTTTTGAGTGGAAATTGAACAATGAATCCATTTTTGAGTTCATGATAACATATAAGAACTAAACTGTCAATGTGAACATTACTCAGCTGTAATAGCCAGTCTGAGACACAATGGAAAGCCACCTCTAAAGAGGTAAGTGGTAAAATTTCATCTTCTTTTGTAGAGTTTGTTACAGACCTTCTGTACAATTAGAATTTGAACTTGTGTACTGTTTTATAGGATCCTGTTCTGTGAGTACCATAATGTACCTGAGCTAATTTCCATTGACAAGCACCTGCACAAAGAGTACATGATAGTATAAAAATATCAATGTATGTATGGTTTGTGATATAATATTGCTGTATACACTTACAGATATATAGAAGAAAAAGATTGGTTTATCATTCTGTTTGACCCTTCAGTACATAAAAAGAACCAAAGTAAGACTGATTGGTCTAATACCATCAGAACCTTATGCTTACCTTCACTTTTTGGTACCCACAAAAGGGTTAATCAGATGTTAGAAGTTTCAATGTAACTGTATCACGCTCTCAGGTTCTATTCAGCCAGTTGGGAAGTTCTGCCTCCATCCTTGGCTGAGTGTGTGCCAGAGCCAGCTTTTGCAACCAGTGGAGGCAATGGGTCATTGCCAGAGAACGAGCCCACCCACACTCACCCAAGAGCAGTGGGTTCTGCCCCTGAGGCTAGGCCCGGCTCCCCTCTCTGAGTGTTGCGACCTGGTGCATGGGGTTGCAGCACCATTCAGGCTTGGCTCAGCCCCTCCTCCCTCTCCATCATGAGTCAATGGCTTTGCAACATGGCCCACATGATCCAGTGCCCAGAGCAGGGAGCCGGGCTGAGTTCTGCTCCACAGGACAGGAGCTACCACTGCCAGGTGAGTGTGGGGCTGGCTCATTCTCCAGCCCCATGTGAAAAGTCACATCATACACCTCCTTTTGTCAATGGTATCATATGCTTGAAAAGGCACCACACATACACTCAAAGACCCGGACGAGGGGGGCAGACGTCCTCCTTCCCATTAGCTCCACCACTGGTTGTCACTCAGTAGCCCTGGGACAGTTGTGTGGGTGGAGATCTGGAGTTAACCAGAAGATTCCAGCTCCTTCATTTATGTTATTGGATTTATTGCCTGATAAACAGAACTGTTTCTAATTTGCCTCTGGACTCTCTAGTTCCAAACACAACAATGACTGATTATATTGGTCTTCCAACATGTTAGACTAAATGAGCTAAATACACAGAGCATGGCTAGAAGATGACTGATTACAAAACCCTCAAAATGTGAAGGACTAATATCTAGGAATTAGTGTGTGTATGTGGGGGGAGGTATTCAGAAGAGAAATTATTGACCTTCAGAAGTAAAACCAAAATCTAATGGCAAGGTAGTTTGTCTTTCACCGGGGTATACAATGAAACTCTGCGTGACAGACACGCACAAACACACACTCCTGGTGCTCTGGTGGAAGAGGAACACTTTTTCATAATCTGGTTAGAATGAGTGATTTGAAACTGTAAAATTTTAAAGTTATAATTTCCTTGATGCTGTAGTAGTGTTGGAAGATTCAGAAAAGTATCACAAATAAATCCATGTGATAGGGAATCAAACCTGAATGAAGGAACTGATTAAAATTTTCAGAATAATTATACAGAGAATTACAGCTATTTATTCTGGACATAAAGCCCTAGAAATGACGAGGGTCACTATGAGAGGGAATTCTGTTGCTAAGTAACTAACTTCAAGGTAGCCTATAGAATGTAATATATTCTCTTTTATTAGAAATGAAAAAATGTTAATTAATGAAAATACTTAATAGACAGCAAACAAAGGTGTCAAGGCCTGTACGTTATCTCAAAGGCTGGATGAAATATTTAGTGTATATCTTGAAATCCATTGTGAAGTGAAAATCTTCAAGAGGAACCTAGCCATAAGGAACCGAATGCCTGGGGAGGCTTAGAAGTACACAGGCAAGTGCTCCCAGCTCATAAATGATGAAGGAATCAAAGAATAATATACAGGTACTGACAGAGAGATTAAAGATTTCTATCGCTGTTGTAGAAGACAGGTGGTGAAACCAGCTAAAACGGTCAGGAAACATATGACTCGGGCAACCTCATATTGATTATATAATCTGGTTAATAAGATAGGAATTACCATACTGAATCAGACTAGCACTCCACCTGTCCAGTATCCTGTCTCTGAGAGTGCAGAGCAGCAAATACTTTAGAAGAAGGTGCAAGAAATCCTCCAGCAGGCAGTTACAGAATAACCTGTCCACAGGGAATGTTTTTTCCTAATCTCCATTGGTTAGAGGATGTATTGTTATTCTATTAGTCTATCCCTTCCAAAACAGTTATTTTAAAAAAAAAAACTCTGAGTATCTAATTTATAATGAGTTTGCATAAAGACCAGAGAACTTCAAAATGGCCTTTGCAAAGAAGAGATATGGCAGTGTCAAAAGGAACTGTTTCTTTGAACAGCAGAAGACAGTTTCATTGCTTGTTCCAAGTCTCTTTCATCTAGTACTCTATCCGCCCCCTCCCCTGCTCCAAAAAAAAACCTCCCTGTAGGCTTTTCTCAAGGCCTCACTCCCAGTGCTTGTTCAGGCTATGTCCTTGGCTTTCTCTTCCTTCTGTATGTGCTTCTGTGGTGCTTCTTGCTGCCCTACTAAAACAATACCCAGTGAAACTCTTGTGCCCATATGTACCTTTGTTTTGGGCAGTGACATGTGACTGCAGTTTGGGTGGAGGGTCCTATTGTTTGAACAACCTTGCTCCATAAAGGAGCAAAATGGCTTCTTACAACTATCTTAAATGAAGGGTGGCAGTTACATCCAAGTCATAACAAAACAGTTCCTTGTCAGCCAACTGAGTTACACCCCATGGAGCTGTGGTGGTCATGGAAGTGACTTGTGAACACCACAGGGAGCTGGAAATCAAAATAGGAGCATCAGAAGAAGAAACTTGCTGTGGCTTGTTGTGATGAGACATGTATTTGGGTGAAAGGGACAAAGTTTTGTTTTGTCCTATTAATATTATGTAAAAATTGCATATTAAAAATCAATTGGAGTTAAAAAAAAGGTTGCTTGAAATAGGGGAAAAAACTGTAATCAAGATTTTTGGACTCAATCCAAAGTCTACCAAAGTAAATGGAAAGACTCCCACTGGCTTTAAAGGGCTTTGGATCAGGCCTTTAGTGAGATGTGATGACTTGGGAATATGTTGTACAATTTATGAATTTTGCGTGAGATTATGAGATCTAGGTAACTTTACCATGCTGAAAACTCCATTCTGAATGTGCAACCTTTTTCCTTCTCTGTTGTCCGTTTGCCTCCACAGAGAGCTGAAATTCCACAGGCTGGTGGCAAACGAATAATGAAACAGGGCTGTTGAAGTTATATGCTCTTCCATTGAAAGGGAGTAGCTCTAAACAATTGCCTTCTATGATGAGATAACTGGCTCTGTGGATGGGAAAAGCGGTGGATGTGATATACCTTGACTTTAGCAAAGCTTTTGATACGGTCTCCCACAGTATTCTTGCCAGCAAGGCAAAGAAGTATGGATTGGATGAATGGACTATAAATTGGATAGAAAGCTGGGTCAACAGGTAGCGATCAGCAGCTAATGTCGAGTTGGCAGCCAGTAACAAGTGGAGTGCCCAGGGGTCAGTCCTGGGACCAGTTTTGTTCAACATCTTCATTAATGATCTGGATCATGGGATGGATTGCACCCTCAACAAATTCACGGATGACTCTAAGTGGGGTGGGGGGGGTCAGGGGAAGTAGATACCCTGGAGGGTAGGGATAGGGTCCAGAGTGACCTAGACAAATTGGAGGATTGGGCAAAAGAAATCTGATGAGGTTCAACAAGGACAAGTGCTTTTAGGACGGAAGAATCCAATGCACCGCTACAGGCTGGGGACTGACTGGCTAAGTGGCAGTTCTGCAGAAAAGGACCTGGGGATTGCAGTGGATGAGAAGCTGGATATGAGTCAACAGTGTGCCTTTTTTGCCAAGAAGGCTAATAGCATATTGGGCTGCATTAGTAGGAGCACTGTCCGCAGATCGAGGGAAGTGATTATTCCCATCTATTCGGCATTGGATAGGCCACATCTGGAGTACTGCATCCAGTTTTGCACCCACCCCCACTACAGAAAGGATGTGGACAAATTGGAGAGAGTCCAGTGGAGGGCAACGAAAATGATTAGGGGCCTGGGGCACATGACTTATGAGGAGAGGTTGAGGGAACTGGGCTCATTTAGTTTGCAGAAGAGAAGAGCGGGGGTGGGGGGTGGGGATTTGATAGCAGTCTTCAACTACCTGAAGGGGGTTCCAAAAAGGATAGAGCTCGGCTGTTCTCAGTGGTGGCAGATGACAGAACAAGGAGCAGTGGTCTCAAGTTGCAGTGGGGGAGGTCTAGGTTGGCTATTAGGAAAAACTGTTTCACTAGGAGGGTGGTGAAGCACTGGAATGAGTTACCTAGGGAGGTGGCGGAATCTCCATCCTTAGAGGTTTTTAAGGCCTGGCTTGACAAAGCCCTGGCTGGGATGATTTAGTTGGGGTTGGTCCTGCTTGAGCAGGGGGTTGGACTAGATGACCTCCTGAGGTCTCTTCCAACCCTAATCTTCTATGATTCTATGATTGGCTCCTAACTAAGGGAGAGCAGGTGAGAAGAGGGAACAAAGTCACTTGGCTGGGTTTTTTGATCACCTGGAGAGGCTGAGCAGGACATCATCTGAGAAAGGGGTTTAGAAATTATAATAAGGGAGGAGCTTATCTCTGTGGCCATTTTCTCTCCAATTGTGGAGGGGAGAGAGAATCAGCCAGGATGTAGGGGCTCCTGCTTGCCTTCTCCAACTCACAGCCTTCAAGGATTCCCAAGGAAGGGGTGACCTTGGGAGGGGCATTGCAGTTAGCATATTGGTTGTGTTCTGTGTGATCTGTACTCTTGTGCTTCATATGATTTAAGCAAAAGAGCATTAAGGTGTTAGAACCTGTGCTGCTGTGTGTATGCTTCACAGTTAACACACTGCAACCTGTGCGTTAAACTGTGACTCAGAAGGCTCATATCTTTGGGTGGGATTCTAGGAGACAAACAGATGATGTGTTTAAGTATGAAGGTGAAGAGTCACCTGGATCATGGATTCCAGAAGGGAGTGTTAGGCTTGCAGGACTGTGCCCCAAGAGTGTGCCCTGGGGACCCCAAGACTGAGGCACTACCTAGGCTCTGTTCTGGCTCTGGAGGCTTAAAACATCCAAGGACCCAGAGGCTTGGTTTGGCTTCCCCTCACAAGCTTGGCTTGGCTTGGCTTCTCCTCACAGCAATCCAGTGGGTGGCCAGCAATAGAGCACCAGATGGGAGCTATCACATGAGGTTACAGCACTGTTACAGCAAAAGATCTGACACTATCAGAACGAGACAAGTGTCCATAAACGAAACCACCAGACTGCCAGTGAAATGCACTCAAATTAAAAATGATCTTCCCGTATTGGCACCAAAACCACCTCCCATCATAGTACAGAATTAGATAGGATTGTCATTTATTGATAAGACTTGATTAAGAAAACAATTTTTAAGAAGTCTGAAGTCTATACTTTAGCTTTAAGCATCCTGATATGTAACAAATTAATGTGAAACCTGACATAGATAACATATTGGTAATTTTGTTATGCTGTATCTACCTCGTGACTAAATATGTAAACATTTTAGGGGGAAAGCCCCAATGAAGTATTATCTCTAGTCATAAGAAGTAGAAATAGGTAAACAATGGATTTTTCAGTTCACTGGCAATTCCAGAAAAGAAAAATACTTTGGGCTGAACTCTTTTTAATTTTTGGTTAATCAAAAAGGGGGGAGATTATTTGGAGTCAAACTATTTTGTTTTGATTTAGAGGATTTGTAATGTATTCAGAAATTTCCTTTAATCTTTTTCTTTTTTTAAATTAAACAAGTTCATTTCTATGATGGAATATTTGGAGGACTTTTTTTTACCAAAATAATTGAGCAAAATTTGTAAAATGTTCCAGTGTCACAGAATCTGCATTTTTCACCAAAAAAAAATTTGGTCAAAAATATTTTCCCAGATCTAAGGAGTTTTAATGAGGAGTCATAGGATAAAATTAAGAAAGGAAAAAACTTAAATTTAAATATTAGGACCGGTCACTAACATCTATTAAGCTTGTAAAATAGTATCTTTAAGGAAGTGGTGGGGACTCCATTACTTTGGATTTTTAAAATTAGATGGAACAAAATACTAGGAAATAAACTATAGAGGACAACTCTGCATTGGCAATGGGATGAACTAATGGACCTTTTGCATTTCTCGATTCTGTGATGAAAGCTTTAGCTTTCTGTGATATTGTAACGTAACATCAGTTTTCACCCCATGAAACTACTCTTCATAAGTATAAAATAAATGGTCACTGTGTTTCTAAAAGCCTCTCATAAATGAAAACGATCTTGCTGTAAAAAGCTGTTGGTTAGTGTCCAGCCTAAGAGAGGCATATGTGGCTTCTAATGAATCTTACTAATATTTAGTAAAAGAAAACATTGTTCCTCTTGAAAGTTGCAGGATACAAACCATAATCTTTTCAGAAGCTGTGAGTCTTTAGCAGAAGTTGAGATCATTTATCCTTATTACAGATGTAAAGACTATAGTACTACATCTATCTAGAGAACTCATTTTTTCCCTTCCTTTCTTGTGCTTGCCTGGAAACAACTATATTTCATAGTTTTGGATGAGGTAGCAAGATTACATGACATGGCTTTTCAGTCAAGGTAGGTATTTTGCTTATGTTTAAGCTTACAATTCTGTCATGGAGGTCACAGATTCCGTGACTTTCCAGGACCTCTATGACTTCTTCTGGGGCAGGGCTGGAGCAGCTGTCAATCCTGGGACTGCTGGAGCACTAGTCACTGGCGGCCAGCCCTGAGGCTACTGGAACAGCTGACCAGTGGCCAGTCCCGGGGCTGCTGGTCCATTGAAGCAGTGGTGGCCAGCCTGCCGGAGCAGCAGCAGGGGTTGGATCAGCAGCCGTCAGCCCATGCCACAGGAGCAGAGGTGGGGCTGGAGCAGCTGCAAGCCCTGGCCGTGCTCTGTTTATTCCCCCCCCCCCCCCCCCCCAGGATATTTTCAGTAAAAATCGCAAGCTTCTGTGAATTTTTGTTTATTGCCCACAATCTGTCCATGACTTTTACTAAAAATACCTGCAACAAAATCTTAGCCTTACTTATGCTGTACTAGGAATATATGTGGGCCAGATTCATCTGTTGTGCTGTGTAAATCCAGAGTAATTTGACTGAATTCAGTGACTGACAGAATACTTTAGCCCATGATGCAGAATGCTCCTTGTTTCTACACTGAAAGGAGCTATTTTTCTTTTCCTTTTTGAATACAGGCTAAGGTCATGGTATTAATAAGGTTACCGTGCTTGGTATCATTAATCCAACTGCATCATTGCTGTTAACTAGATATCATTCACACACACGAGATAATACATTATTAGTTGGGCCCATTAATTAAGCATGCCAATTTGTTTATAATTAACTCAAGAAATTTATGCCTTTAGAAAAACAATTACAGTCGCTGAAATAAACACATTAGATAATGATCACAATGCCAAGTTTAATTGCTTCCAGGAAGAATTACTGGTATTAATACTACAATCATCACTAGTTATGTTTGACAGCATTATGTAAATATACCAATTATTAGTTTTCTGCTCTAACTTTTAAGTCTACTTTAAATATCAACTTACATACTTTTAATTTATTTTCAAAAATCTTGTTGCAAACCATTTCCTGGCGTCCACTCACAGGACTTTGCAGCATACAAAATACAAGTACAAAATAAAGAAAATCTCTCTGATATTCCCACCACGGTCAGATTAAAAGAGAAACGCTTGAATTTATCTCCCTTAAGCACATTTTGACATTATGCATATAGAGATGGGATGGGGAATTATTCTTATGAAATAATTCATCCTATTAAATGTAGAAAGCTAAGAGAGTGGATCTTGGTTTAAAAAGTGTGAAAATATCTGTATGAATATGAATTTATAGATTGGAATATCTTGTAATTTGCTCGTTAAACAAAAATGTCTTTGGGGGGTAGGGCTGTGTGTGTTCTCTCAAAGCTAGTATGTATGTGACCTTTTCTTTTTGCAATGTATAAAAATAGACATATTTCAGAAAAATGTCATGGTTTTACTTATACCTTATTTTTACCAAATGAAAATACTTTCCCCATTAGTCTCAACTTACTAATTTGGCTCAGTTTTGTCATTTTCCCTACTTAGACAATTTAAAGCCACTCTTTGTCATCATTATTTTTATTCACCTTTTCTGAAGGCCACTACCTAGATGATACTCAAGAATCTGGAACCAAGAACTTTTAAACGTTAGAAGAAAAACAGCATTAATAAACAAAATGGCTACTGATGGCAAAATTATCCTGAATAGTAAAAGAGATAAATAAATTATATACCGGTTATTTATTTATTCATCGAGCATTCAGCTCCCTCCTTGGTCTATATAGATGTGAATTTCATGACACAGCAATGTTAAGGTGTATGTTGATATGCAACCCATCTTAAAACTTATTTATCTACTCCCTGATTTATAGGCACATGCCTATACAGCTTGTAAATTTTCATGTATTTAATTTCGCTTCACCTGATTTTTCACAACGGTATTGAGTGCCTGCTGTTCCCATTGATTTCAGTGGGATGTGTGGGTGATCAGCACATTTGAAATCAGGACAGAAGCACCAGAGCTGGGAGAGTCAGGGGGCCATGCCCACACGCTTTTGAACAAGGGCATAGTTTGGGGGGCCAGGGCCGTGTCGGCCCACCAAACTGCAAGCCTCAGTCAGGCACAGAGTGGCACAGACAAGGGCTGCGCTTAGCTGTGGGAGAGTTGATGAGGTGATTAACTCCCCCACCACAAAGCACAGCCCTTGCTGGCGGTGCCAGCCTCTTTCCAGTGGGGGCGCTGAGATGGGCCTTAGCTCCCACTCGCCATCAGACCCGGTTCCTCTCAGTGGCCCCACCCCTGCATCTCTTCACCCCAAGGCCCCGTCCCCTGGCAAGGCCAGAAGCCAAGCTGGGCCATGGTAAGAGCCACCCAGGGAGCCTGGGCCACTGTAGGGATCCCCGAACCCTCCACCTGCCCTGGGCGGGGGCCTTGGGTACCCAAGAGCAGCCCTCAGCCTGTGTCCCTGCCCCCTGGGGCACACCACCCAAGGAAGATGGTGGGTCTGGGGCTCCCCACAGCAGCCTGAGATCCCTGGGTGGCTCTTACTATGGCTCAGCTCCGGCTTCCATCCTGGCTAGGGGACAGGGCTGCAGTGGAAAAAGGAGGAGCAGGGGGCAAGCCCAGGGAGGGGGAGGGGCAGTGTGCGGGGGGGCCCCCTTCTACTGAGGCTCTGTCACTCCTGAATCCGGCTACTTGAATATAAGACAAATATGATTAATTAGGGCTGGAGGAAAGGTTTGTGCTATCTTAATACACTATTAACAATTTGGAGTTGTAAGAATTTACATACCACTTATACTGAACAAATGACAGAACTTGCAAAAAGTGTCTGGTAAACCATTTTCAAACATGAGTACCTAAAGTCAGGCACCTAAATCCATACAGGGCACCTAAATTAGTGGCTTGATTTTTTTTAGGGTTGCTGAGCACCCGCAGCTCCCATTGAAGCAAATGGCACTCAGAACTTCTGAAAATCAAGCCACTTACTTCAGTGATTAAATATGAATTGAAGCCCAGATCCACAAAGGAATTTAGGTGTCGCAATGCTGAGGGTCGTGGTGCCTAGAAAATCCAGGAACACTGTGATCCTTGGCTCCCTATAAAATGCATGGGGAGAGATAGGCACCTTAGAAGGTGGTCCTCAAAGCTATTGGGCAGGGCAGCTTCCCCCCTTAGCTTGCCAATGGGAGCTGTTGAGAGTGCTGTGTCCTAAGCCCCACCCTATCCCAGAGATAGGTACCTCCTGCAGCCTGGACTTAAACACCTCTCTTTGCTAGCAATCTGTGAACCAGAGAATGATAGGCAGTCGTCTGCCTAGCTCATGTTGAAGGCCCACTCTGCTAAGTATGCTCAGAGTCTGCCTAGATCTACACAAAACAGCCAGTGGAGAGGAGTAGGATTTCCCTTAAAACCTTTAGCCCAGTGGTTAAGGTACTCACCAGGGCTGTGGGAAACCTTGTGGTTCAAGTCCCCCTACTTCTGGTAGAGTGGCCAACTTTCTAATTGCAGAAAACTGAACACCTTTGCCTCGTCCCCTTCCCTGATGCCCTTTCCCTACCCATCCCCTTCCGTGAGGCCCCACCTCCCTCCATCGGTCGCTCTTCCACCACCCACCCTTGCTCACTCGCTCATTTTCACTGCAAGGCCCAAGCAGGCACCAGGAGAAGGCCAGGAGCTGCAACAGTTTGAATGTGGGAGATGCAATGTGTGATTCAAATACCCTTCACCTCACCAGGGAGAGATTTTAAACACTATCATAAAATGAATTGTCCCTTCCCCTCAAAAAAAGAGTCCCGCTCACGTGCGATGAGCAAGACTAAAGAGTCACAAGAACAAGCAGACATCTGCAGGGCTGGGGTGGCTGTTGGCAGGTGATGCCAAAGGAGAACCTGCTATGCCACTCCCAACCAAGTGTGGGGTGCTGGCTGGGGAGTCACTCTTTTTGACAGGCCCTGATTCAGCAAAGTATTTAAGCACCTACTGAGACTTAAGAGGTGCACAGGCAGATTACTGCACAGGGCCCATGCACAGAGACCCTGGCCAATTTTGGACCCCTAAAAAAATCTCCCCCGGCCGCGACCCTGGGGTTCAAGGAGCTCTCGCTCCCTGTGGAGGAGCTCTCGCTTCCCAGGGAAAGACACAGAACTTTTCCAGTCTCGGAGCTGTAGCTTGGGTGGTGGTGGAAAGGAACGAGTGGGGCAGGGCTGGGGGTGGAACAGGGGTAGGGCTGCAGGGGAAGGGCTGCAGGTGGAAGGGGTGGAATGGGAGTGGGGGCCACTGGAAGCCCCCCCACTTGCTCCAGCTCAGGGCCCCAGTAAACCTTAATCCGCCTCTGAGAAGGTGAATAGTCCTGCTGAAATGGCATGCTGAATTAAAGTCTAGCTGCCTAAGTTTAGGCACCCTGAATTGAAAATACTAGACTGTACTTTTAATCAAATCATGTTACAAAAAGTCACGTACAAACACATGTGCAGAATAGTAGGAGCTCCCTCTTCAGTGTATCAATATGGCATGGATGTTATGGGTCTAATGGGTTATATACCCACTGGCACTAAAAGGATTGACTGGAGCTAGCTAGCTCAATTAAGTCATCTGAAGGGTGGGCTGAGCCTAGTTAAAGATGAAGCCCAGCTTGGTGGTGGGGGAGAGAAGCTGCATAGTGAACGTCAGATGAGGAAGCCCACACACAAAGATGATTGTAGGGCAGGGGTGGGCAAACTACGGCCCACGGGCTGGATCCGGCCCATCACGACTTTGGATCCGGCCTGCGGGATTGCCACCACCGCGCCGCTCCCAGAAGCGGCCGGCACTGCGGCCCTGCAGGGTAGGGGTGGGGCAGAGGGCTCTGCACGCTGACCTCGCCTGCAGGCACCACCCCCTGCAGCTCCCATTGGCCGGGAATGGGGAACCTGCTTCTGATGGTAAGAACTGGATGATACTGCTGCAGTGAATGCTCTCCTAGATTCCATTGTGAAGAAGTATTTGAATTTGACTATGTGGTTTACCGGGCTAATGAGCTGATGTGGTTTACTGGGCTAATGACCTTAAATGGCCCTCTCCTGCCACACCTATGAGATTCCTCCCTCCAGATCTGATGCTTAAAATGGGGAAGCCTGGCACACTTGGTTGCAGACCGGGGAGGAGAGCTCTTGGACAGAGGGCTGACTGATGGCAGGAGCTCCTTGGATGGCTGATGCCTGGTAGCCCCTCCCTGAAAGAAAGAAGGGCCTGATGCTGACTCAGCTTTTGAGGGGAATACTTCTCTATATTTGAGTGTGAACTTAGTTGGGGGCCACACTTGACAAGGGCTGTCTGAAGGAACAGAGCCTTACCACAGTTGCAGGACAATTCATTTGTATTAATTCTCCTGTTTCTGTTAGTTGACAAGCCCAGGAGAGGCAGACTGTTTGGGGCTTAGCTAGAGGGATGAGCATCTTATGATGGGAAATAGATGGGGAAATCTAGATGTCACAGAACAGAGGCCCAGCTGAGTGCTAGGGCCCAGCCCAGCCCACGGCCTAGTGAGTGCCCTGGGGCAGGAACCCTAGTGACAGCATGGAGATAAGTAGTCAGGGATCCTAATTTGAGAACGCACTCAAGCCCATGCTTAATTTTATGTACTTAAATCCTTTAACTTAATGGGACTTAAGCACATGCTTAAGTGTTGCATTGCATAGGGATGCTGTCCTGCTTGTGCCCTGTTAACCTGTACTAAATATGCCTGTCATCATGGAGTTATAAGATAATGCCAGCACTGAGCTGAGCATCTGTATTTTCAAAGAACTTCAAAATGCAGGGGGACTCACTGCATCAAAGGCTTTTGTTACACCACAAATATCTGTGAAATGATATTTATTCTGTTCCCTATAGCTGTTGAACAGCAACAACAAGTTTGCTCATCATCAGGCCAGCTAGGAAAGATTCTGGAAATTAGCAGAGCTGCCACATAGTTCTGCTATGTGTCCTCTCTTTGGGGAAAGTCCCTGTCTGTACACCAAATGCTGAATGTGTTTATGGGCAGTATGGAGCTGTTCAGCGCTTATGTGATGGCACTGCATGGATTTGTACAATGTCGTTCATGTTTTCCTAGGCAAGTAAGTTTCCTGGGCCCTTGACTCTTGCATATGCAGTAATCCTTCTCTGTCCACACAATGGTTTTCCTTTACTGAGGCTGACTCAATCAATGTATAAATAGCTCTTAGTGTCTCAGCCTAAACTAGCATTTTCCCCTTCCCTAGTGTATGTGTGTTCCCTAGTTTAGTTCAGTCAGTAAGTGAGTCCATTTCAATTAGTTTTAAAATTAGAATATTTTCTTAATTTCATATTCTTCAATCTATGGCTAATATGAATTATTGCCAGGTGGATCATAAGTCTGTCAAAGTAGGATATTTTGTCTTATCTCAAGGGAAGTGTTGCCAGTTCAGTCCTCAGAGGAGTCGTAAGCAGGCTGTAACAGATGTGCTTTCCATTGCAGACTGAAAGTGGTAAGGGAATTCCCCAGCTGTGGGCCTACTGAGAATGTTCACCCTTTTACCCCACCCGGGCTATCCTCTCCATAGATCCTAGATACAGAGAGGTAGTCCATTGAGCCCTCCTCCTGTTCTTAAGCCCTAAGCCCTATCAGTCTATTATTTTGAATGCATGCCATATCTTCCCCAATGTGATGGATTATAGTCAGACTTTGATTTAGATCAGTACATCAGATATGAGCATCTCTATAATATATCATAATATTCATGGATTATTTACAAATAACCTATAGAGCAGTGCATGGAAATAACTCACGAAATAGGTTATTCCAAGTCTGGATGCTCTAGTAATTTCTCAGTCTTGCACTTGATTGTCATTGTTTCTATGTTCAAGAAAAACCTAACCTCAGACATCCTTTATCATACCAAAGTAAATGAATCATGAAAGCAAAGCCAAACAGGAAAATAGCATTAGTCACACAACAGTTGAATATGTACTTGGAGAACTAGGGTTAGATCGTCAAAGGGAACTTAGGCTCAGCATTGCAACACCTAACTCAAGGGTGCCCTGCTGCCCAGTGGAGTCCAGCCCTGAATTAGTCACCCACACTCACGATACAATGTATGGGGAGAGTTAGGTGCCTAAGATTCATAGAAGTCAGCATGCTAAATGGGAAGCCTCCTAAGCTAACCAGTAGGAAATGCCAAGGAAAAGGGTGGGACCTATGCCCCTCCTCCCAAATGGCCTTAATTGCCAAACTCTGGGCTGAAGGCACGCGTCTATCGCCAATCAGCGGTGAAGTCTCTCCTGGAGTGAGGTGCCAAAGTCAAGTCAGCCCTTTCTTACTCCCTCACAAAAAAAGAAGAGGAAGAGGTGGCATCTTCATTTTACCCAATATCCCAGCACTCATCTGGGATGTGGGAACCCAGGTTCAAATCCCCACTCTGCCTGATTTAGAGACTTGAACTCAGCTCTCTCTCACCTCCTTAAATATTCATTGGGCCAGAGAGAGTGAGAATAAATAGCTCAGTGATTAGCACACTTTCCTGGGAGACTGAGGTTCCAGTCCCTGCTCTAAAACCAGGACACTTTTATTGCGGGGCTTGATCCACAGTCCACTGAAAGCAACAGAAATCTGTGCACTAGGGCTAAGGGTTTGATCCTGCAAAGATTTTAGCAGCTGCCCAGTAGTTCTGCTGGTTTAAATGTGTAGCTGTCTATAAGGGGGTTTGGGTATCTAATGTGAGGCTCCCAGATTTGAAAATTTTGGCCTATGCTTTTAAAATTTGTCATAAACAGGTTGTGTTGATTGCTTTCAATAAACTTGTTTTTAAAATTCCTTTTAAAAATAAGTTAAATTTATAATGGCATCATATAAACATGCATTTTCTAATTTGATTTAAATAAAACAAAGGTTATGCAAGAATCTATCCTCCGTATGATTGAATGAATGGAGTATTTTGAAAATTAATCTTAATGGATGGAACTTGAACATAAGAATGGCCATACTGGGTCATACCAAAGGTCCATCTAGCCCAGTATCCTGTCTTCCAACAGTGGCAAATGCCAGCTGCCCCAGAAGGAATGAACAGAACAGATAATCATCAAGTGATCCATCCCCTGTCGCCCATTCCCAGCTTGTAGCAAACAGAGGCTATAGCAGGGGTGGGCAAAATACAGCCCTTAGGCCGGATCCAGCCCATCTAACATTTCTTTCTGGCCTGCCAGGCTCTTTGGCTGCTCCCTCGTGATCTCCGGGCCGCTAAAAGTCCCATGGCGCAGCGGGGCGCTCAGGCAGGCTCCCTGCCTGGAAGTGGCCGGCTGCTGTTGGCGTGTCTCTGTGTGCCCCTGGTGAGGGGGTGGGGGAAATGGAGGTGGCTCCATGTGCTGCCCCCACCCCCAGCACCATCCTCACAGTTCCCATTGGCCGGGTAGTGGCTAATGGGAGCTGCAGGGGCAGTGCTTGCGGGTGTGGGCAGCGCACAGAGATCCACTGCACCCCTCCCCCCAAAGGGTGCACAGAGACATGCCAGGATTATTGCCCACCTTGGATTTCACCTTCTATGTTCCCTCACAGATGGGCTTATCTGCCTTCCATCCATCAGTTTTATCCAAGCTCACCCTATGGAATGTTTTCTTACTCCAAATTAATGTGGACTACGATTATGGTGAACACATTAGACTATCAAAAATAGTCAGAGCTCAAATTATGGGCTAGCTTGGCCTTAAAGATGCATTCTCTTTGAAGAGGACTGCTGCTGTTAGAAAAAATATTCATTGAATTTTAGTCTGAATGCTTTTCCTACATTTGAAACTTATTTACTACAGCCATTTATAGCAAGCCACTATATAGTCCTCACTCACCACTATTGTAGATTATTTTGAAAACCCACATAAATGCTGCAAAAGTCTTCATTTGTCAGAATGTATAATACAGGGATGACGTGGCCACAAAATGTCAAAATATTGTAAAAACACTTGGAAAATCTTAAGTCTTTAAGCAGTTTCTTAGAAATGCTAATAGTACATCATTTATATGAAGTTATGGCAGACTGAGTTTTTTTGCCAATTGTTTGCTACTTTCAAGAGTACATGTGGTATGTTTTATCTTGAAAAGCAAAAATAAAAGGCAGTGCTGGCTGGATGATCCTTCAAAGACAGTAAAGCTTTACTTATTTAAACTATCTACTAAAGTCACAATACAATCATGGTTCCTCTTGGTTTGTATGGGCAATTTTGTGGCATGACACTGAGGCAAAGGACTTTTCATTGAAATGTCTTTTTAATTATAGAAGAAAAAAGAACCGAATACTTTTTAAATTCTAAATATAGCTTATAAGACAATGCTGGTTTTTAAAGCAGAATGTGCAGCAAGTCTAGACGATGTATTGGATATTTCTCCAATTTGGAAAACACTTACTACCTTGAAAGAATCTGAGACACTTGCACAGGGGTGATTCTTGAATACAACAGTGGAGAGACTCTTCACAGGCAGAGTGTAAAAATAAGTCAAAAACTAATCTCCAGGTAAAGAAAGCAATGCAGTCAGCGTATTAGCAAGCAGCTAGCTAGCTCCAGGCTACATAGTATAGCCAAGAACATGCATTTAGCTCTGATGCAACTCAGCTGTAACCAATGGATCTTGTCTGCTTTCTCCGAGGCTAAATTTCTAAGTAACATGCAAAATTGTTGGCACTTTAATAAATAATAATCAGCTTAGTGCTATACAAAAGACACAAAAGCAGTCCTGTCACAAGGAGTTTACAATCAAGAAAGAAACTTCCAAGGAAAACGAGAAGCTCCTCAACAACTGCATTAGCTGAATCAGTAGGCTGGAAGGGAGTTAGGCTAAACCAAGTCACCCACAAGTATGCAACCTAGAACGACCAGGTGACAAAGGACAGTATGATGGGAATCTTGCCTATAAAGCAGTAATATTAGCCAAACAAAAAGCTAATTAGCCGATGATTGGCACTGCAGACTGGTATTATAATAAATGCTCTCATTGTGGCTTTTAACAAACAGGCATGGTCTTAAATAAAGCTGTCAAAGGTCCACAAATGTGGAACAGTCAGAAAAGCTGAATCAAGCTGCAGAAATCAACACATTACCTATGTCTTGACTCTGCAATGCTATCCTCCCCATGTACTCAGGGAGCCACCTAATGATGGCTGGCTGTGTGCCAGTTTAGTAGTTACTCTCACAAGGGAAACTTTTCATTGCTACTACTTTTGTAGAATGGTATTTGTGTAGCATGCAACCTGCAATATAAATGCAAATCTCCTTCCTGGGCCACTGCCTTGCCTGCCTTTCTTTCAGGGCCTGATACAATGCAAAAACCTGAGATGTGATGCAGGCCTTTCATTCAGGAATTGAGCTACTGATGCACAAAACTGGTCACCATCTCAGATTATTGCTGTTGAGGGCAGCCTTTGTTGCAAAGTATTTTTTCCATGTCATATTCTTGGTTTTGGTTTTTGGTTTTGAGGGGGATCCTTTGCATGTCTTTCCAACCACCTTGCCACGTTACTCCTCTGCATTAGTATGAGTCTTTGTGTGCTCTGCTGCTTTGAAAAGTTTTAAATTGTTTGGGCATTGTGAAATTTAGGGATTATTGTCAAGACCAGAGGCGTCTGAAGTGTGTTTTGTGCATTGCCGCATGCTGCTTTTCTTTGGTGGCAATGGATTTGAATTATCAAAATTAGCTAAATCAGTGAACAAGAAATAAAACTCATATTTAAATTACATTAAAATGGGGTGAATGACCAGGTTACTATATTTTAAAAAATTACTTTTGAATCAATTAGAACGGATGCCATTCTGACACACAAGGAGATTGTTCTAAGGGCCACATGCTGCTCAGTGAAAACAAGGGACCATACATACCAAAGGGCAGACTTTGGCTTACAGTCATTTCAAAAGAAGAATCCACATGGAAGATGTTAAGGTTCCTTCTCCACTCTGAACTCTAGGGTACAGATGTGGGGACCTGCATGAAAACCTCCTAAGCTTATTTTTACCAGCTTAGGTTAAAACTTCCCCAAGGTACAAACTATTTTCCTTTTTCCCTTGGACTTTATTGCTGCCATCACCAAGCATCTAACAGATATATAACTGGGAAAGAGCCCACTTGGAAACGTCTTTCCCCTAAAAATCCTCCCCAAATCCTGGGGAAGGCTTGATAAAAAACCTCACCAATTTGCATAGGTGACCATAGACTCAAACCTTGGATCTTAAGAACAATGAAAAAAGCAATCAGGTTCTTAAAAGAAGAATTTTAATAGAAGAAATAGTAAAAGAATCACCTCTGTAAAATCAGGATGGTAAATACCTTACAGGGTAATTAGATTCAAAACATAGAGAATCCCTCTAGGCAATACCTTAAGTTACAAAAAAACACCAAAAACAGGAATATCCATTCCATTCAGCACAGCTATTTTATCAGCTATTTAAGCAAAACAAAATCTAACGCATATCTAGCTAGATTACTTACTAAGTTCTAAGACTCCATTCCTGTTCTGTTCCCAGCAAAAGCATCACACACACACACAGAGCCTTTGTTTCTCCCCCCCTTCAGCTTTGAAAGTATCTTGTTTCCTCATTGGTCATTTTGGTCAGGTGCCAGCGAGGTCATCCTAGCTTCTTAACCCTTTACAGGTGAAAGGGTTTTTCCTCTGGCCAGGAGGGATTTTAAAGGTGTTTACCTTTCCCTTTATATTTAGGACAGAAGAGTAACATGCTTTGCCATTCTTGGGACACTTTTTCTGCAAATTACAGGAAAAACTTTGGCCAAGCCTTTCAGAGCATGGGGGCCTAAAATCAGGCTCTTATGCCATCATGATAAGTGGCCTGATTTTCAAGTGCTGTGTATCCATCAGCTTCCATGGGCCAATATTTTCAAAGCTGACTGGTGATTTTGAGTGCACCTTAGTTGGCATGACTCCTGAAAGGGCACTGATTGTCAGAGGGTGGGAGCTCAGCACTCAGAAATCATTAGTGACATCTGAAAATCCTGGCCACTGACTTCATGTGGATCTAGGGAGCCTAACTACAGAGACCTATTTTTGAAAATCTTGGTCTCTGAGTCTCTCTCATACAGATATATGTTAGAATTTGCAAATTTTAAAGAAAATTATTCTCAAAGGGTGCAATTCCCTCCTGGGCAGAAGGCCAACAAGAGATCTGGGCACCACTTAAGTATTAGTACAGCTCTGTCCCCTGGGTAAAAATGAATAACTTTATTATAAAAATATAGTAGAATTTGTCCTATCATCAGCTGATGACTATTAGTCATTCAGTAGGTATGTTTCAGAGAGCTATATTGTTATTGCTGATTGCACTTTCCCAAATCCATTGGGTTGGTAGATTTTTAACAGTTCTCTTCATTCTTTTTTTTTTCCCCTCTTTTCCTCAAAGTTCCTGCTTCACTAGGATTCAAAATAGTCACTAGAATCTTGTTCTATAACCCTTTCAAGCCCATGTTTAATTGCTTTTTATCTTTGTCTCTCACCTGGATCTGACATATTGCTTGAGATTCTGATAAAAATCACGAGAGAGAGAGATAGACAGTTTTATTTTTGTAAAATCATTGATCTGTCTTACAGTGACAAACAGCATATGTCTATCTAAATAATGTAACACATTAATCTTGCCTTTGCCTTACATCTCACAAAATCTATATCATCCATGCATACTACATCCACCCCAGTGGATCATAATTTGGTCATTTTGTCAGCCAAGAGGTGCTTGGTCTCTTTTCAGGCTGGTAGTTAATTACAGTGTCATAGTCCAATGTTGTCTTTTGAGTTTGTGCCACAGAGAAAATTAGACCAATATTGAAACAGTATTAATGTGGGGCCTGATCCTGCAAACACTTACATACCTTAGTGACTTTACTCTCATCAGACATTTGATTAAGTTAAATGGGACTACACACGTAAGTAAAGTTACTCGTGTGCATAGGTGTTTGCTGAATTGGAGCCTACGCAACATCTCTCACACATCACTGTTTCCATTTATGCGAGATATTTTTAATTTTACTTTTTAATTTTCATTCCAAATCACGCAAAGGTATTTGAAGTAAATTTCTGAAAAAAAGACATTTTGACAGTAAAGATATAGAAAGTGAGAGGTTTTTTTAAAAAAACATTGTTGAAAGTAGTTCAGGATTATAATGAGTAACATAACATGGACATTTTTTAAAAAATATTGGATTACCATCAGTTTAGTATAGGCCTAAAAAGTGCAGAAAAAGGAGGGGCTTACAAACCCTTATTGCAAAAGAAATTTCCTTTTTAAACTTAAATACTTCAAAGCAATGCTACCCAAACTCATAGGCATCTTGCTACTGCATGAGAGCCAGAAAGTGAAACTGATTAGCCCAGCTTCATTGTCCATATCAGTGGTTCTCAACCAGGAGTATGCGCACCTCTGGGGGTATTCAGAGGTCTTCCGGGGGTACCAACTCATCTAAATATTTGCCTAGTTTTACAACAGGCTACATAAAAAGCACTAGTGAAGTCAGTACAAACTAAAAGTTCACACAATGACTTGTTTATACTGCTCTATATACTACACACTGAAATGTAAGTACAATTTTTATATTCCAGTCAATCTATTTTATAATTATATGGTAAGGCATTTTTCACTAATAGTGTGCTGTCATTTCTGTATTTTTATGTCTGATTTTGTAAGCAAATATTTTTTTAAGTGAGGTGAAACGTGGGGGTACTCAAGACAAATCAGACTCTTGAAAGGGGCACAGTAGTCTGGAAAGATGGAGAGCCACTGGTCCAGATTAAGTAAACTGTAGGTGAATCAATAGCTTGTGAAAAGAATTACATTTTAAAATTGTTTGTTAGATCTAGGATGGTATTAGTAGCACAAGTAGAGAACTTTGTGTATTAAATTATTTTATTTTGAGTGTCTCTTTCAATAGGCCCCAAAATGTAAATTTACATTTATCTGTGTTGTATCAGATATGAGTAAGAACAGACTCTTGCATTATGTTCCCCACAGAGGTGCAGTATCTGAAGTCTGCTCAGGCAAGAACTGTACTAGTTGCTGTACTAGTAAGTCATCTCCTAGCAAAACTGTCATCCAAACTGTAAGGGTATTTTTCTCCAGAATCAACAAAAGAGGGTGTGGGGAATGGGGAGGGGAGGTGTAGTGCAGGTGCCCCAGCACCTCCAGCTATGGAAACAAGAAAAAATCTGCCCCATCATCTGTAAGGATATGTCTTCACTGCAAAACGAGGTGTGTGAACTTGAATTGGCCAACCCATGTTAGCTACCGAGGGTTAAAATAGCTGTGAAAAAAACACAGCAACTTGACTTTTAACTTGCTCTAGCAGCTCAAGCTAAAGCCAGAGGTTAGCTAACCTGAGTTAAGAACACACTTCTGTTTTAAGTGAAGACATACTTCTACAATGCATGGGCTATCAGAATACTTCAGCCAAGACTACCAATGCAAATTGCAAACCCGGAGAATCTGCAGCTTGAAGGGAGGGAAGAGAGAGGTAACATGACATCAGGTGTAGGGAATTTAAATATATAATAAGTCATGAGTGGGATCTCAACTGGTGTTGAAGCCATAATAAATCATTGGGGGAGGGGGATATAATACAGCGAGAGAGGATGGGTGGAACAGGCTGAATAACCAGTCTGCTCTAGTTTGCAAAAAGATCCTTTCAAAGCACCAAAGTCTCCTTTCCTCATTCCTCATTTCCAAGATGAAGATTTTGGTTCAGGGGCAAACTCTGGGGGAGAGGGAAAGGAGTCTTCAGCAGTGACTAGTGCAGACTTGAGGCTGCCCCAGCTGTTGCTTTCCCGTTCTGTAGAGATCAACAGCCAGTGGCTCCACACTGCAGCAGATAACTCCAGCCCTGCTCCCTCCACCTTCCATCTCAGCTGGGATGTACATGGAGCTGGGCCCTGCTGTGCACAATGTGCAGATCCTGTGTGGGCTCCAGGAATCTAGTGAGGCAACAGAGCACAGCTACATCAATCCACTCTATGTGGGTCTTCCGTAGCCATGAACACGTGTGTGCTGAAATCATATAGTGAAGAGATACCTAGAAGTAGAAAACAGAAAAAGAAAATAAGTAAACAGGGGTGGGGAGGGAACAAGAGGACAAAGGAAAAAAATAGAAACAGGAGATGATGTAATGATACACACTCTCAGAGCCCCAACTCAAGACGCACCTTGCATGTCCCTATATATTCACCATAGGTCATGGTCATTTGGTTATAAAAACTTTCTCCCAGTATGCCTGCGTTGGTCTCACCCTTAAATGCAGCATTGCCAAGCAGCCAGCCACAGCCCTGCAGTAGCCAGTACACAACTGGTAGCTGCTGGCTGTGTGTTTCTGCCTTCCCTCTGGGTAAGACCCTGTTGTGTTGTTACTGAGAAGACAGAACATTCTCACACAGGAGATGGAAGGAGACAATGATATGTCAAGAGCAGAGGCAACATTTAGATTAGTGACTTTGATAAATATTCATTCTCTTTTGTATTTGACTGGGTGTTTGGGGTTTTTTGGGAGAGAGGGTTGGGTATTTCCCACCCCCGACAGATCCTTTGTAGTTCTGAGTTTTAGGGCAGTAGATGACAGAATGTTGTTGCTCAAACTCAGTCACCACCACCATTATTCATGATATCTAGAAAATTAAATTATGCTGAAACAACACACAAACCTGTGAATATTGGGCAAATTGGCCATCATCTAAAAATTTAGAAATCCTGGCCATCTGTAGCGCACATACGAAAACAGCTCTGACAGAATATTATCACAAGCAGATGACTCCCACTTTATTTCTTTACTTTTTTTTTACATTTGGTAAGCTCCTGAAAATCTATTCCAGGACTGTATTTCTGGCCAAGTGCGTGTGACTTAGAGTTCTACTGCAGAGCATTAAAGCACTGGCCCATCTCATCAGAGGTCTGTTACATCACCCCAGTAGGGAGCTCCAGGAGACATGTCTCAAGCAGATAGAATATCTCCTGAAGTTCTTTGATGCATATAGAAGCCCAGCTACACATATTCCCTTTAAGGGAGTGTAGGATGTACTTCCCTTTGTAGATGTTCTGTTAGTGAGTCATGTCTTTGCTACCTTCTTTTGGGCAGCTCAGGTTTCTAACATTGCTAGCTCTGTTCAGTCCTTATGCCTAACTCTTCAAGGACTGTGGTTATGACCTGTTCCTAGAGAGGTGGGGTTCAAGTAGGTGAAGGATCCTTGAACCCTTTCTACTGCCCAGCTACTGGTCAACAATCTGTCCCTTAACATTGGCATTCTTATGCAGTATTTTTATGCAAGTTTAATTTAAGAGTACTACTTCTTGGTTGACCAATTAATTTAAAAGGAAGGAAACACAACTGCAGTAATTATGGCAGAGATGTAGAGTTTAAGCCATGTAAAATTTAATATATGGATAAAACCATGTCACATTCTATATTGCTGCTTCTGCATTGGTGCCTTTATGGTGCAATAAATTTGAAAGCAGGGAAGTGTGAGATAAACAAGAGAGGACCCTTTTCTGGAGATTATTTTTTTGGGTTAATTTTCTGCTTTTCACTCTCATGCATGTGCACTCTTGGTTTCAGTAAGAACCAGTGACTTGTTTATGGGTCAAGTGGGCCCATGGCCAAGGTGATTTTAAAAGAGAGAGAAAGAGGAAAGTGCTTTTTTTCCATTTTAGATTTGACTTGTCAGGTGTTTTCTCATGACCACCTGCATGGTTTGTTAACCAGTTGAGTCAAAATGCAAGGGAGTAGACTCAAATATATTACTACTAGAGCTTTGGTGAGGTGAGCCAAGGTAGGATGGTCAATACTTTTAATCTCACTCCAGAAAAACAAAAGACGGGTTGATTTGTCACAAATTGGAACCACAACCAAAGTGTGAAGATTTCACATTAGAGGCTATGGTCATGGTATTTACATCCTGGTGAAAGCCAGGAAGTATTAGAAATGTTGAAAAAGTGCCCATTCATTGAAATGCCGAGCCCAAGTTCAAGACTGAGTAGGTTCAAATAAGCATCCAAACTTCTGAACTGTTGAGGCTTGCCCATCTCTAGTTGTATGTTCAACAGGATCTGGTCCAAACTCTGAGTCCTGAGGGAAGGGAAGGAAATGGGCTTAAAAACATATGGGCTACCACCTAGAAATGCTTAGGGGCTTGTCTACACAGAACAGTAAAGCACTTCAGAGGGATGTGACTTGTTCAGCCTGTACAGGACTATGGTACCTCTTAGATTACAACAACAGGGTCTACATGGGACAGTTAAAGTACAGCAGTTTAGAGCTCTCTGCAAAGCATACCACCATGTAGACAAGCCCTAAGAGTGTACCACTATCATTCTAGGTGATTTAGCCCTTTAGCTCGAACAGGAGAATCTTATGCTTTCAGAGCCTTGGTCCTTGGTTCAGTCCCCACAGATGACCTATCCAGCACTTGCATTAACTTCAGTAAGAGCTGTAGGTTTTAGGCATCTGTGAAAACCCAGCCATTGCTTTTTTTAAAATATGAAAACTGAAATGTCCTTTAAGTTTCTAATTACCATGAACGAGAATGGTTAAAGTTCAGGCTTTGCAGAGCCCAAAGGCTGGCTCTGAAAACATCACAAGTGCCCTGTGGAAGGAGGAGTGTGGGTCCTTAGAAGAAAATGTTACAGCTTGGTAAGATTCTCACGTAGAACAGTGTTGGGCTCTTATGAATGTGGCAAATAGGGGTGGAGGAAAAGGAAGTTGAGTCCCTGAAACACTAATATAATTAACCTGCAGAATTGCTCTTGGGACAGATTTCAGCTGTACAGTTGTTCAATGGAGCCATAATTCTTGATCCAAGGGCTCTGTTAAGAGGAAGTATAACTTGAATGTAATGGCAAAGACACAATTCTTGGTAATAAGCAATTAAGTAAATAGTTGCCAGAGAGTAGCCTGGATTGTACTCTGTGTGAATAGAAATCTCTTTTTAAGGTTCATAAGGGAACAAAGCTTAGAAAAGCGTGCCAAATGAAATGTTGTCAAAGGTCTCTGCCTCCTCCAGTGGGAGCTATCCAAATGTTTTCATTGTAATTCATATTCTCAGCATTCCCCTTCTCAAATGCCACAGTGGAGAATTGCTTCTGTGAGATGAATAAAGTGGAAACTGGTATGGAACAAAGATCCTCAACATGTTTGCCCATACTAAAAAGGTTAGGCCCTCCAAGCTCACAGTTTTTGAGTGGTGAGAGTTGGGGTGATATGTTAGATTGGAAACCTGAAAGTGTTTACTTTGTTCAGTGCCAAAAGGACTTCAAAAATCTAGCAGTTTTTATCTGTTCAACCAATACATTCAATTGAGTGGTAAAGCTAAGCAGTTCTGGTGTGGTGAAATGGGTTTGACATTCAGGATATGTCAATCAAATCCATAGCATAAAATGTGCGGCCACGGAATGAGCATTTGTGAGTTCACTGACCCTGGATGTATGCAAAGGCACAGGCTTCTGTGGTACCCCTAGCTCACCAGATGTAGTTTGCAAGACCGGTTCCAACTCTCCCTTGCTCAGACTTCTGTCAGGTCTTTTGACTGGCACCTTTTTCTTGTTGGTCTGAAACAAAGTCCACAGACCTTTGTAAAATTACCATCATAGCCTGTCTAGTAATCTGGGATTATGTTAAAATTTATGCCTCTGAAGTCATTGACTCAATTCCTTTCGGCTTACTGGGTTTATGTGAAGGCCTAAACTTCTGTGAATCCCCTGGCCTGGTACTTCTAGCATGCTAGTTTGCTGTCAATGGACAAGGACTCTCTGACATCATAGGTTCACAGTCTTTAGCTTGCTGCTCTGATGTTAAACTGCACGTTTCTGTGAGGTCATTAGCCTGTAAACTATGGCGGCTGAGCTCATGTCAAAGCACAGGCTTCTGAGATTACTGGCTCAGCAGTTCTAGCTGGCTGAGCTGATGTCAAGGGGCTGACCCTTGTCACATTGACTCAACATTTCTGGGTTTGTGAATAGGCCCAGACCTTTTTCTTTGGTTTGGCACCTCTAGTTTGCTTGGATGGTGCCAAAACAAAGGCTTTGTGAATATACGGGCTCAGCAACCCTGATTGGATGGGGCTGATACAAAAGCACTGGGCTATCTAAGATTAATGGGGCAGAGGAGCCTTCTCCTCCCTTCCACCTGCCCTCACTATCTCTTTTTGAGCCTCACTTGTGTCATGCTGAATCTAGATTTTATGTTTTTCTGGGCAGGGAGATGTCTAGCATGTTTTGTGGTGGTCAAAATTAATTAATATTAAACCATCACAATTCTGCCTAGTACTCTTGCATTCCTTTTCTACACATTGTTTAATTTGTCTGGAGAAAGTAAACCCAGGTGCAAGCTAGAACCTTAGTTGCAACAAGCCATTGTGTCTTACTCTTCTCAGAACAGCAACTCACATGGACTCACATAGCCCTTGTGTCTATCCATGTAGGATAATAAATGAACCTCTAGTTACTCAGCTACATTCTATAGCTCTCTATATATCACACAACTAACCATTCGTTTTCTGAAAGAATGCTTTACTTGTAAAACTTGGCTGACACATGGAAATCAAGTAAAATATTGAATTATCTCTATGTGGCAATGTAATAAAATGCACCTTCCTTCAATAATAAAGGAAATATAACTTATCAACCCAGATTGTACCTGTCTTACTGTTGCTGGATAAGGTTACATCCAAAGGGCAAATGGATCTTGTAGGTGGACCATACAGAGCCCTGCTGACTTCAGGGCAACTTGCAGGATTGAGTGCTAAAATTGTTTCACTACTTCCCCTTACTGAATTTATATTGGACCATTCACCCTTCTTACAAGTTTTCTCACAAATGAGGCACCTGAATGCTAATAGCCCTCCATTACATGGAGGGTAATAGTATCCTGTACTACCCTGACCTTTCCTCATGTTCTGTAATTTCATTTGTTGGCCATTTACAGCCTCTTCATTACAGCTTCAATATTCAGAGGTAAGCATAATCATCAGTGAATCCAAATGAACAGCATCTGAAAGGGCAAAGATGTGCAGCATAATGTGTTTTCCATTGACTGTACTGGACATTATAATTTGTTTGTCTTGTTCTTTTAATGAAGACTGTGGATTTAAATCAGAGCCCACAGGAGGAGAGCAGTGGAGGGAGAAGTTGTTGTTAGGTAGCAGTGGGAGTCCATGAATGAATTCTGGTTAGCAGTGAGGGAGCATGGGCTGGAGTGAGAGTTGCAGCATATACTTTCTCCTACCTCGGTTCATCTCCGTTAGCTGGTGTGGAGTGTGACAGAGCCAACTATCCCTTTTGGAAAGCTTATGGCAAGTGACACTAACCTAGAGTAGAAATTGTGCAGCTCAGCCCAATGTTGGCTGGCCCTTGTGCAGGGACAAAATATGGAAAAGGCCACTTGTCTTCTCTACCCACCTTGCACATCCTCTCAGGGACAGCCAGAATCTGGCTGTATGTGTGTTTGTGTGTGTGTGTGTGTGTCTCTCTCTCTCTCTTATATTTATATTTATATAATATTATAATATTTATAATACATTTTCCAAGCAAAAGATCTAAATTGAAAGAATACGAAAGTTACAAAGTAAAGCATTCAAAAATCAGGAAATGACACAGTTAAGTTGCACAGATAACCTTAACTCAGCCCCCTTATAATGTGCATTTCAATACAGCCTTTAATTGTGTCATCACATGCTATTTTCTTCTGCAGGGCCCTTGCCTCATTTGGTGCAAAAGATGGTCAGTGCTCACTGAATGAGGCAACTGTTCAATAATTTTTTTCACATAATTTAGTATGTAGCCCCATGTCTCACTTACCACACGCCATCCAAGCCCTGCACTGAATAAGGAATTGTTTTCTTTATAGCTGTCTTTCTGGCACTCAGCACAGTATCTGAGTGCCTCACAAGCACTAGTAATTTAGCTGTACAACACACCTTTAAGACTGAGGAGCATTATCACCCTCGTTTTACAGATGCAGAACTGAGGCACAGAGAGATTAAGTGAACCCTTGGCCAATGCATTACATAACTTTGCCTCTCTCTTTGTCCAGTGTGTGAATTGAATGAGGTGGGGAACCTGTAGGGAAAAATCAGTGTGTTCTCATACAATGAAAGGCTGTATCTTGATGCATACTCACAATAAGGCAGGGTTAAGGTTGTACAAGGAGTCTTAACTTTGTCATTTCCTGACTTCTGAGTGCTTCACTTTGCAGCCTAAAAGATCATCTAAAGTAGCTTTTGTTGTATGAAACTTCCCATCTTTTTTTCATATAAAGGAAAAAGTAAGCAACTAAAATTCCATCACATTAACATTTGTGAGACAGCAGCAATATTCCCTGCTGGGTAATGTGAGACAGACGCCCTTGCATCATTTAATGCGCAGCTATACAATTGAATATTCATACAATGCGCCTGCTTTGGTACTTTTGCTCAGGCAAAATTCCCAGAAAGTCAGTAGAAGCTGTGTCTGAGCAAATAGTCCAAGAATGGGCCAAATTTCACTGACAAAATGGAGCAGAAAAAAAAATAACTAGGGCTAATATTCCAATCACAGTCTGTAAGCTGTCCTTTCAAGGTCTGTAACCCTACAGCAAAACTCTTGAATAAGCATACAGCTACATATTGATTTTTTTTCCTCCTAATCTTTTTTGCCTGAGATTCCATTTTAGAACAGAGCTGAAATTCTTGCTTGTGAAGCTGTTAAATGCAGGTGCATATAACTTTAATAATTCAATAACAAAGGAGGTTTCCTGTGCCTTCGCTTGGAAAATTACAATGAAGTGTTTAATGGCTTCCTCCTCCTCGATTAGAATCTAGACTCCGATTTTTATAGGAAATGTGAAAAGAACTGGCTTTAAATCATTTTAAAATATAACATTTATTAATCTTCAGTGGAGCCCACACAGAAAATATGGCTGTTCCTCCAAATTCAGAGATTTTTTTTTAAATTAAAATTCTCAAATGTCAAATTCAGTTGGGGAATCCTTTCTAATTCACAACAATCTCAGTGTATCCATTCAAAGCTTTTCTTGCAGAAAAATCTTGTGGGATCATACTTTAAGTTTGAACATTAACGCCTGTGCTGAAATCTTTGTCATTCTCCTTGTGAATATGAAACATTTCTACTAAACTTGGCATTTGTTTTCTAAAACAAAGAACATGACTAATCACTTGGGGCCAATTGTTGAATTGTTACAGTTTATGTACTACTTAGAAGGCATTCGGAATAACATGATGTTACTGAATAGAAATGAAAGTTTTCTCTGAGAAGGAAAGCAAGCTCTAATAATAGCATCTCTTGTGACTTTGTTTGTTTCCCCTTGATAAGAACATGTGAGATTTATTTTTTTTTCTGAGGGGATTTCCTCTATTCATTCTCATTATCACAGGATCTGGAAGCAGGTAGAGTGAACAGTTGTATTAATCCCCAATTCCTTGGAAAATATGCCAACATGTTTTGTTTTAAATTCTCAATTACCTTTATTTGCATTTTATGGTCCAGTGAGGACCTACTTTGTACCCAGTCCTCTGGCTCAACTGACTGAACTTAAAAGGAGACAGAGTGACTTGCCCAAGGCCATCTGAGTCAGTAACTCACTCCAGACTCATCGTGACCTGCTTGATTTTTCTTTATTCCTTTGCTATCAATGGTTAGAAAAACATATCTTCTTAAAAGAAATGCTCCAGTTCAGCTCATAACTGCTGGTTGGATGCAAGAATCACTGGGTGAAATTCTGTAGTCTGTTATGTAGGAGGCCAGACTAGATGAGCACAATAGTCGTTTTTGGTGTTAAAATTTATAAATCAGTAGTCCACGTTATCTGAGAAGCACCAGCATTTTCTACAACCAGTTCATCCCAGGAGCCCAAAAAGAAATATTCATTCCTCAAATGATTTTGAATGGACTTCCTACCTGGTTTGTCAGCAAGCATAATATACGAGAGCATAATAAATGAAGTTAGCATTATGTGGTATATAGTTGGGAATGAAAATGGTACCAAAGTAATGACATAGGCAGACATAGGCATATGATGAGAATTAACTATGGAGAGATTGAAAATATGAGGTTTACTTAGCCTGGATGAGTAAGGAAAGGGAGTCTGAGGTATTGAAAATTTAGAAAGGCATAGTGAAAAGTGATCAGAGCTTCATTTTTACCTTGTCCCATAATCTGAAAACAAGGGGTAACTTCCTACATAAAATCTTCATTGCTGCATTAATTTGTAATGTGGTACTTTTTTGTGAAATGATCTCAAGCTGGCTTTTTGTCACTGGAGATACCTCCTGGCCTCATTACTCACTTCCCTGGGAGGCAGCATGTTTCCGCATGTCACAAAATGGTATACAATGTGAGAGGCGAGAACAACAAATCTCCATTCAGTTGCGTGTGCATGGAGTCCTGAAACAGTTATATAAATTAAATGTGTTCTTCTTTTTACTTAGTAAACTGCAATGAATTATCCATGCATGGGACTACGCCAAAACTGTATTTGCAGACTAAACTTTGGGGAAGTTTATATCTGAACTTGAAGTCTGGCTCTGAAGTTCTGATTTGTCCCCTGACAGAATGGGCCAAACACCCCTTTGACCTTTGGCAAAGTTTGGATTCTTTGCATCTTACATTTTTCTCTATATTGTGCTTTTATTGTTACTTATTCATGGGGTTTTATAAATGAACACGTCACTTACAAAGCCTATAAGAAGCTGGGCAACAGTTCCAGTGCAAATTTGGGCAGAGAAATGATTGGTGACAAATTTTCGTAAGAAATGGGTTTAAAGAATTATTAACAAGAGGATGCTTCGGCTCAGATCCTTCAATCCAATACATATCCAGTGCGTAGCTTGTTATTTGGGCCACCTACTTCTATCTGGAAGAACACCTCTCTCCCCAATGCCGTGTATGGCTGTGGTTTTGTGTTGTAGATGCTATTGCAGTCCTGAGGCTGTAGCAATCCCCTCAGCTTATCACTTCCCTGTGAGGAGGGGTGGAAAAACATGTAGTAGCAGATCCTTCAGCTATTTGCACATACAGTGTAGTCCACTCCTGCACATACGACCTCCATGCTGGCCTGGGTGAGCAACTGCAGACCTAATATCTATTTGGTGATGGTGAGGATATAAAACATCCTTCCATCCGAAAGCTTAACCTTCAACACTAACCTTTACACAAGGAAGAAAGAATCTCTCAGTGCAGCATCCCTCTGCTGGGTGGGTCCTCCCTGGGGAGTGGAGAGGGAAGGCTAGCTGTTGCTTCACTTCTCTGGAGACTGGTGGAAGAGGAGATCTAGGAATTCCCTGACCACTGTTTCCAGGGTAGTGAAGGAAATATCTCTAGTGGCATCAGGCTGCTGACTTCCAAGTATTGGGGACCAAATATCCTTTAGGTAGGCCTCTTTCCCTTGGCCTCCAAAACAGGGAGTACAACATTTCATCCTCCACACTTTTCCTTGTGATCTTTTGGGAAGAAAATAAATATGGTGGCCAAATACTCTATATCCAAAGACCAGAGGAGGTGCCAGAAGTCTCTGGGAGGAAAAAAGTGGCCCAGTAGCAGAGGTACAGTTGGCCCAGGAAAGAGAGGTGTCTTGGGGAGACACAGACTAATATTTGTATTTGCAGTGAGTACACAAGGAATATGAATGTTTGTTTTCTGAATAACCTTGTATGAAGTACCACCTGGATACAAATATCTGTTTTGTTCCCTCATTTTGTCTGCAAATACTTATTTTCCCAAAACTAGCATCAATTTTAGAGCTCTTCCCTTCTTTTTATATTTTTACTGTGAATCCTAACCAGTGGACTACTATCCAGACAGTTGATCTTAGAAAAAGACTTTTTAATGCCAAAAATCACAAAATGTCCATTTCTAGAAATATTCCTTAAGTGAGCTTCATCAGAATAATATTTATTAAAATATTGGCTACATGATCTGCTATTTTTGGAACTAAGAGTACTTGTGGCACCTTAGAGACTAACCAATTTATTTGAGCATAAGCTTTCGTGAGCTACAGCTCACTTCATCGGATGTGAGCTGTAGCTCATGAAAGCTTATGCTCAAATAAATTGGTTAGTCTCTAAGGTGCCACAAGTACTCCTTTTCTTTTTGCAAATACAGACTAACACGGCTGTTACTCTGAAACCTATTTTTGGAACTGTTTAAGCATAAGGATATGCATCAGTAAACATTGTAGGAAGGCATAAGATGGGCAGGGCAGATGTAATAAAAATCCTTTTATTGAAACTGAAGAGGCAGATTGGTTGCTGTCTTGTGCTGCTTTGAGATAGTCCTGATGATGCATCTTTAAAACAGACACTGCCACAAATTAAGTGACACACAATTTTCTGAAATACATATGAACCCAATTTGAGAACAAAAATGACAGTCAAAGCTATAATTCCTGCCAGTGTTTCTATCTACAGTCTGCAGAATAAGTAAAATGTCTGACACGGAGAAATACTGGCAATGTTGCTTGATCTGTGTTTAAATATCTTTTGATGCCTCATGGAAACCTTTTGAAAAGCATTCTATTTCCAGACCCATTCTGCTTATACAGCCTGTCATCTGGTTTGATTTATTTGTGTTTCTCTTTTTGCTTTTTCTATTGCTAGGGAGATCTGCATAAAAACAGGATGTGTTTCTGAATTCATGTGCTCTTTTTACTTATCCTTCACCTGAAGCCTTTATCCTCTGTCTGTGACCTCACAGATGACTGCTAATAGACATTATCAGATCATAAGAGGTTTATTATTTCAGAGGGGGACATAAGCACTTAGGGGTTTGATCCTGCTACCAGTGACTCAATAGCAAAACTTCCTCTCAATTCAGTGGGCCAGATTCTGACACCCTTACTCATAGGGAGTAACATCACTGACTTCAGTAGGACTATTTGCGGAATAAGGTATCACTCATATTTTCCAGCATATGAGTTAACACAGGCTAGCAAACACATTTCAAGTCTTGTGCCTTTTAATCTATACAAAGATGGTAAAGTTAAAGCCTATGGAGGAGCCTGCTTTGATGGGGTTTATTATTATTTTAGTGCTGGATTGACAGCTCTGGAGAAGTGGAGTCCTTCACTTATTCTTAATATAGGAACAGCAGGATTACAAGCCTTCCCCTCACTGCCTCACCAATACCCCAGTGTCAGAAGGCATATCTTTATCAGCAATCAGGCAGTTCTGTCTCTGTTAATTCAGTCCTTGATGTGTCTCCGTTGAATCTGTTAACAATAACATTAGTAATTTTGGGAGTTTTTACCATGGTTACTATGATGTGACTAGATATTACCATCTAGGATGCATTAAAAACGCAGAAGATAGATACAAGTATAGTCAAAATACTGCTTTCCACAATTCTTAAGACAGATAATGTCCCTAATTCAGTGACAAAAATACTCTCAATCCCTTGAACATTCCAATGTCATTTTTCATGGAGGACTGGGTTTTGAAAAGCCAAGCATGCTGTCATATTTTAAGTGAACTATCTTTTAAAATGTTCTTTTAAAAAATAAAAACCACTTGATGTCAGAGTTTTTTCAGTGTCTTTATTAGCCCCAGTTTCAAAGAGATTTGCCTGATCTGAATCCTTTGTCCTTGATTTTTTTTCCCAAGAGTTGTTCTTGACTTTCACGTCAAAGAGCTGAGTACTGTGAATTACCATTAATAGAAGCCTGTGCTCCTCTTATCCCCTTGTGGGAATGTCTGATGAGTAATTAAGCTAAAGAGAAACAAAGAGGGAAATGAAGGATCTTTCTCTTTAGTTTGATTGACAGTGCAGGTGCTGGAAGCTGACTTTACTGTAAGTTTCCCATTGAGAGACTATCAGAAAGTTATGAAAAAGCCACATCTGAGATTTTGCTCCAAGCAGCTAGGGAATTGGTGCTGTCTGATGTGAAAGCATAAAAAGGGAATAAAACTTTTTCTTTTTTTGCTTTCACCCTTCCTCTTTTTTTCGATAATGTCATGGTGCAGTGTCTCAGTCACTTGGAAAGATTTGCAGGGTGAGTTTTGCTATAAGCACACTAGTCAATGGTCCTGGTTTTTCACACTAGTTTTTAAATGACATCTAGATATGACTATCTCAGTTCTTTTTAGATATTAGTACCGCCTGCCACCAGGTCCTTTTTGTATTGGCTACAGCCCACTCCACTGACCCACTGTTTTTCTCAGTATGACAGCACATGCAGGGGGGAGCAAATCAGGCTTTCACTATCAGCAGCCACAGGTCTTAGAGGCAAGTAGTCAGGGCAAAGATGGGAGGAAGGGGGAAATGCTGAAGATAGTGTTAAACTTCCGGCCTTTCTGTCAAGAATATTTAGGGGAGTAATGAACAGATCTAGACTGCTAAGCAAGGCTCAGAGTAGGGCTGGCTGGAAACAACAATTCAATTTTGTAAAACTTTTCAAGGTTTCAGAATTTTTTATTCTGCATTGGAACAAAAATTAGACCTCTGGAAATCTGCAATATGAGAGAGAGAGAGAGAGAGAGAGAGAGAGACAGTATACTCCAGTGGTCGGGGTTTCGCTCTCATTTTGACCAGCAATACTATACTAGACCTGAGAAGCCTTTTTGATGAAAATTTCACCAAAACCGATGTTTCTGAAAACATTTTTATTCTGACATAGCAGTGTTTTGTATTTTTTTTTCAACATAAAAATAATCTTCAACCTCTCGCACCGCGCTCATCGGCTCTAGCTCTGACCCAACAAACTTTACTCATGCAGGTGGCACTTAGTTACAAGAATAGCCCCCACTGAAAGTCAATGAGTCCAGTTACATGAGAGCTGCTCAAGAGACTGAGTCTACAAGACTGGGTTTTGAATTTGCGGTGTAGAACAGTGTGTGGCAAGAACCATGACATGAGCATGACAGCACAGCAGAGTCAGGCCTGGCCAGTTCTGCTGCTGCTAGCAGTGGGCCTGGACACCTGCTTACTCCTAAGAGAAACACACTGCCCGACTGATAAGTGCTCTGAGGAGTAATCCCATGGCCATCTTGGTACTCAGATAAAGGGAGGGAAGGGAAAAAATGGGAGGTGAGGAGAGTTGTGTCAGGGAGAAGAAATAGAGAATGAGTAGTTAAGAGAGGGTGGGAGAAGTAAGGCTTCCCCTAATAAAGATGGCTGTTGTTTGTCATCATTTTTTAGTATGACTGCAGCCAAGCTGCCTTCAGTTAAAATGGCCACTCCCCGTTCTCCGCGTGGCCCAAAGAGGACACAGTGAGGGGCATAAAGGCCTTATGAGGGAGATGTAGAAGGTTGAAATATCACAAAAGTGACTTTCTGGCTCTTTTCCACCTTTTTGGGCTTGAAAAAGAGGCTCCTTTGAGTTTTGGATCTGACCCTGAAATCATAGAGCTCCAGATCCCCAAATCTGGAGAGCCCTCTCCCTCCACCTTTCTGAAATTCAGGGAGAAGGGACTTGTGTGATTGGAACCACAAATTTCTAAACTTAAAAATGTAAGTGGCACACACAAACCTTCCACATCCTGTAAAATATACTTTGGCTTTTCAAAAACAATTGCTGCCTATTATGTCTTTGTGGTGGTTCCAACTTTCATAGACCTGTCAATGTTCATTTTCATAAACTTCAGCTGAGCCAAACAAGCAGCCATTATGTCTAGCCTTGTGCTATTTAACTATGCTCTGAGACTGTTGGAGGTTGGGAAAATATGGTTAATATGAAAAGTATCTCCTTAATAGTGATACAATTGCTATTCAAATACAGTAAAAGCTTTGTTATCCAGCATGTTGGGGGAATGGGCGGTGCTGATAAGACAAAAATTCAGAGTAACTAAGAGAGAGGGAGTTTGGGTGCAGGAGGGGGCTGCGGGTTGGGGTGTGGTAGGAGGTGTCTCCTCTACTCCTAGGTGGAGGCATGGCTAAGTGGCTCTGCATGCTGCCTCTGCCCGCAGGCACCGCCCCCGCAGCTCCCACTGGCCATGGTTGCTGGCCAATTGGAGCTGCAGAGTTGGAAAATCCTAAAAGTGGCTGTTATACATGTCATTTGCATTTGCATGTATAACAGCACTCATTAAGCACTCATGCCTTGACCATGCCTTGTCTCTGCACTTTCACATCCAATATTCTCTCTGAGTAGTTGACTATAGTTCTTGTGCACATCTCTGCACACTCTGCAGAAGACAGAAGGCTCTACGCAGGTTCTGTACAAACACTGGGCACTTGGCATATACTTGTTGGCTTTCTGCACTTCTTTCAGCAGCCTGTGAGATCAAGCCCTTGGTGAAGAGAAGGAAAAGGAGTAAATTCCTGTCTGTAAAAAAGGATGGCCAAGTGGCACGCTACTGGGACTCAATTCCTGGCTTTGCCTCAGGCTTCCTTTGTGACCTTTGGCAAATCACTTAATCTCTCTTTGCCTCACTACTTCATGTCACTGCTACAGAGTGATCTGGATCACTCAGTAAGCTGGATGCAAGCAAACAATACGTATTTCAATACTGCTCAATATAAATGCATACATCTAGGAAAATAAAGAATGTAGGCTATACTTAAAGGATGGGGGACCCTAGCCTGGGAAGCAGTGACTCTTAAAAAAAGATCTGGAGGTTCTGGTGGAAAATCATCTGAACAGGAATGCCCAGGTGCAACGCTGTGGCCAAAAGGGCTGATGTAATCCTTGGATGCATAAACAGGGGAATCCTGAGCAGAGGTAAAATAACCTTTACACTTCTGTACTTGGCACTTGTCTGACCGCTGCTGGAATACTGTGTCCAGTTCTACTGTCGTCCATTCAAAAACGATGTTCATAAATTGGAGAAAGTTCAGAGAAGATCTACAAGAATGATTTCAAGGTTTAGAAAACATGGCTTTTAGTAATAGATTTAAGAGCTTAATCTATTTATCTTAAAGCAAAGATTTAAGGGTGACTTGATTACAATCTAGAAGTATCCACATGGGGTAAAATATTGGATAATGGTCTCTTTAACCTGGCAGAGAGAGAGAGGGAGAAGAGAGCATGATCTAGTGGCTAGAAGTTGAAGCTAGATAAACTCAGGCTGGAAGAGTGTCAGTTTTTAGTAGCAAGGATAACCACTGGAACAATTTACCAAGGGTCATGGTGGCTTCTCCATCACTGGCAATTTTTAAAGCAAGATTGGATGTTTTTCTAAAAGATACGTTGTTCTAGGAATTATTTTTGGGAAGTTTATATGATCTGTTTCTTACAGGAGGTCAGACTAGATGACCACAGTGGTCCCTTCTTTGAATCTATGAATTTGTGAAATACTTTCCTACTTCACAGTTGGGATGTTACAATAAATTCACTCAGATGTTAGTGTGCTGGGCATCCAATAAGAACCGAGATACATAGATTTAAATAAAGATATGTGATACCTGTGAAAGTGGAAAAACATTTATATTTCAAATGTGTTTTGAAGCACTCTCTCAGCATGAATGTACTACTTTTTAACAATAATTATATGTTCAGAAAAACTTCAGCTTTTCCTGTTCCATGACAACTCCTTTCTCTACTTTGGACAGGGTATTAAAAGTCCCTGTATTACACAACATGTTCTCCACTCATATTTCCAAAAAGAAAAGGAGTACTTGTGGCACCTTAGAGACTAACCAATTTATTTGAGCATAAGCTTTTGTGAGCTACAGCTCACTTCATCGGATGCATACTGTGGAAAGTGTAGAAGATCTTTTTATACACACAAAGCATGAAAAAATACCTCCCCCCACCCCACTCTCCTGCTGGTAATAGCTTATCTAAAGTGATCACTCTCCTTACAATGTGTATGATTTTCAAGTTGGGCCATTTCCAGCACAAATCCAGGTTTTCTCCCTCTCCCCACCCCCCCCCCCCCCCCCCCCCACACACACACTCTCCTGTTGGTAATAGCTTATCTAAAGTGATCACTCTCCTTACAATGTGTATGATAATCAAGGTGGGCCATTTCCAGCACAAATACAGGGTTTAACAAGAACGTCTGGGGGTGGGGGGGGTTAGGAAAAAACAAGGGGAAATAGGTTACCTTGCATAATGACTTAGCCACTCCCAGTCTCTATTCAAGCCTAAGTTAATTGTATCCAATTTGCAAATGAATTCCAATTCAACAGTCTCTCGCTGGAGTCTGGTTTTGAAATTTTTTTGTTGTAATATCGCAACTTTCATGTCTGTAATCTTGTGACCAGAGAGATTGAAGTGTTCTCCGACTGGTTTATGAATGTTATAATTCTTGACATCTGATTTGTGTCCATTTATTCTTTTACGTAGAGACTGTCCAGTTTGACCAATGTACATGGCAGAGGGGCATTGCTGGCACATGATGGCATATATCACATTGGTGGATGTGCAGATGAACGAGCCTCTGATAGTGTGGCTGATTACACTTCACACTTTCCACAGTATGCATCCGATGAAGTGAGCTATAGCTCACGAAAGCTTATGCTCAAATAAATTGGTTAGTCTCTAAGGTGCCACAAGTACTCCTTTTCTTTTTGTGAATACAGACTAACACGGCTGTTACTCTGAAACCACTCATATTTCCATATGTTAGTGAAGACTACGCTCTCACTGGATTACATATCACGTTGAATTGTTTGTTACATTTGTTTGAATTCCCACTTCATTTGATTTTAAGTGCATGCTACTTACTGTGCAGCTATTAAGTGTAGCTACCAAATGCACTTATACAATATTCCTAGTTCTGTACACTTGGACTTCATTTCCATTTGACTTCACCCTTCAGTAAAGTCATTTCAGAACTTTTTGGTTGCAATTAAAAATTATAATGTGTGTTGCCCTGTGGGGTGGTCAGATGAAGGATGTCTGAGGAGGTTGGGGAACACTAGCCAACCTGCATTGTACTAAAGTGGAACAGAGAGTAAATTAATACTTAGCTCTTATGTAGGGCTCTTCTTCCATAGGTCTCAAGGGGCATAACTATTACAATCCTAATTTTACAGATGAAGAAACTAAAATACAGTACTGTTAAGTAATACACTGACAGAATGGGATACTGAACCTGTAATAGTGTCTTTCTACATCCTTGGTATTCTTGTAACTTGAGCACTGCTGATCGTCTGTTGCATGAGCTGTTAGTTTCTGCAGCTCTGCTAACTGGAGTATTAAGATTTTACCAAATTGGATGTTTCTCCTGGAAGAAAGTGGACTGTTCTCCCCAGGTGAGGGGAGAGAAACTGCCCTTAGTGGAAGAGTTCAAGTATCTAGGGGTCTTGTTCATGAGTGATGGTAAGCGGGAGCGTGAGATCGACCGGCAGATTAGTGTGGTGGTGGCAGTGATGCAGGCGCTGTACCAATCCATGGTGGTGAAGCAGGAGCTGAATTCTTGAACAAAGGTCTCGGTTTACAGGTCGATCTATATCCCCATCCTCACCTATGGTCATGAACTTTGGGTAATAATCAAAAGGATGAGATTGTGCTGGTACAAGCGGCGGAAATGAGGTTTCTCTGCAGGGTGGCTGGGCTTACTCTCCAAGACAGGGTGAGGAGCTCTGCTATTTGGGAGAGCCTTGGAGTAGAACCACTACTCCTCTGGATCAAAAGGAGCCAGCTGAAGTGGTTTGGGCACCTGATAAGGATGCCCCCTGTAGGCTTCCTTTGGAACTCTACCAGGAATGTCCCACTGGGTGGAGGCCCCGAGGCCAAAGCAGAACACAGTGGAGGAATTAGATCTCCTAGCTGGCATGGGAACACTGAGGAATATCCGAGGAGGAGCTGGAACCTGTGACGTTATCTGATTAGAGTATAATCATGCAAATCATTGTTGCTACCACTGTAATATAATTGCAACGAATCTTATACAAAGTGTGACGCATGGCCAAAAGGGTTAAGCAGCTTGCAGGCTAATTGACCCAGATTCAAACTTTAGGGAAGTACTGGTAGATAATGTTTGTGTTTTTGTGTGTTTACATATATATTGTTAGAGGTTAACAATGTAATCGAGCAGCCCCTGTCTATGCTGTATTCTGTTAATTCAGAGATCAAAAGGAAATATTAACATTTAAATGAACTGTAAACATAGTGATAGCACAGTGTTCATTTCTCTTTGAAATGTATAGCAAATCACCTGCCAATGGTGGAAAACAGGCAATTGCCCTATGTTAATCCATGTAGCTAATTACCGAGGATGCTTAGGAAATAAGTCTACTTCAAAGTCTCCGTGACTGCCTACTGTTTGCCTAAGGACTCCAACCTGTCCAGAGAAGACATGGAACTGTATAAAAACCCCTTGGGTTCTGATCCTTTTTATCTTAGATCTGCTTGATGCTTCATGCAGGGGAAGCTTAAGTCATAAGTCTGAGATCTCCAGTCCTACCTGGATTGCTAAATATGAACATTGGACTATAACCTATGGACTAATTCTGAAAGAACTCTTTGCAGCTACAAAGATCACCATCTCTACTATGAGAACTGTACTCATGTCTGTATGTATACTGATCTTTTAAACAATATACTCTCTCTTTTTAAATAAATTTTAGTTAATAAGAAATGGCTGTAAGCATGTATTTGGGTAAGATCTGAAATATTCATTAACCTCGGAGGTAATGTGTCTGATCTTTTGGGATTGGTAGAACTTTTTTATATGATGAATAAGATTTTCAGTAATCCTCATCATATTTGACTTGGATGCCAGGGTGGAGGCCTAAGGCTGGGTTACTTTAAGGGAACTGTGTTGTTGGCTTCTGGGTAACCAATAAAGTGTTATAGAAGCTGTTTTGTGCTGGTTTGGTAAATCTAAGTATTGGAATATCCACCAGCTTTGGGGATTGTCTGCCCCATTCTTTGCAGTTCACCCTAATTGAGTGACCTCAGTGAGGCTTCCGGGACTCCAGTCACACTTACCAGGAACATCCCACTGGGCGGAGGCCCCGAGGCCGACCCAGGATACGCTGGAGGGATTATATCTCCCACCTGGCCTAGGAACACTGAGTAATATCCCAGGAGGAGCTGGAACCTGTTGTGGAGGAAAGGAAGGCCTGGTTCTCCTAACTCTCCATGTGGCCACCAGGACCCTCAACCAGAGAAGCAGCATAAAGGAGAAAAGATGGTGTACCTATGTGTGTGCCTGTATTTACCATCTCCTAGTCACTACAGAAGCCAAGTCTTCAGACTCACTCCTGCATCCTGTCCACTGCCCCTCACCAATTCAGTACTCAAGCAGCAGTGTGAAGCTTTTATACATAAATGGAAGGACTCGGAAAACTCCTACACATTTACATTTTACTTTTCTGAGCTCAGCCTCTGTCATGTTACATATTTAATTACACTTTACTGCTCTGCCTCCAAAACATCAGGTGCAAATTAAGCAAAAAGGAATCAAATTACATCTGTACTTGCAACAGTGCCCCGAGCAACTAGCTGCCTATGTATGGTTATAAACAATGAGTAGTCAGTTATGTCATTACAGCAGCACAACTGAGAAGGATCAACTATTTCTCATATTTGGAGGGGATGGGGAACTAGCACAAACAGATTATCAGTTTGTTTAACTCTTAAATTAAGAAATATACTCCCCTCCTCATTCTAGGCTTATATCTCTTATTCTCTGATCTGTGTGTTTTCCCTTTTTCTACAGATATAGTGGTTTTTCTTCCCCCCTCCCCCCCGCCCCCAACCTGCAGTAATCTCTTGCTACTGTGGTAACAGATGCTTAGTCCTGCATATAGTGAGGTTAAATACTACTATGCTGAGATGACCCAAGCTGTGACAAATTTTAAAAAATGTAATATTAACACAAAGGGATACTTATGGATTTTTAGATTAATATTTGTATCAAGTTAGGGAAAATATTTTAAAGGTCTCATTAAGCCAAAATTCATTGAAGTCAATGGGAGTCTTTCCACTAACTTAAGTGAGCTTTAGATCAGTCCCTAAGGCAATAGTTCTTACATTGCTGTGAGTGGAGCTCCTAGGTGAAATACTGTGTCTGTCCAATTTCATGCAGAGATGTTTCCTGCTAATTCAAGCCCAGATCTGGGCTTTCGTAGAATTTCCATTCATAATTTTAATCTGCCAATTGAAACAACCAATAAAAACCTAACAAATATCCCTACATACTGTGTGGTTGAATCATGTCTAATTGGATGTAAATTCAACTGTGATAAAATTTGTAGACTGCTCCAAAACTGGAGTGTGTAGTAAACAAAAATGAAGACCAAACCAAACTGCAAAGTGATCTGGAGCTGCATATTGCAGGCCACAAACTGAGATTTAGTTTTAAGTAATTAATAAAAATCAAGCCCTACACTCAAGAAGAAGAAATAAATAAGCAAGAAGCCTCACCTGTCTGTGTTGTTCCCCTGGTGTTATCTGAACTGGTGATCTGCTAGATCATGCCAGTCCTCGACTCTGGGAGCCAGCCTTACCCAGCTCTGCTGTGAGAACCCCCACTCCCGGGCTGATCACGCACAGCGTCTAGCATGTAAGCTGCTTCCAGCTACATGAGTGAGCACTTTTGGCCAGCTGCTGCTCGGATTATGACACTAGCCAATATCTCCAGTCCCAGACACAACCCTAGGAATCTCCGTCTTGCAGTGTCCAGTTATGCCCACTGTATGCTGCAAGTTTAGATGAGCTCATCAATTTAACAAAGAAATTGATATGTACCAGGCTTGTTATCCCAAGGGGAATCTCTTACACACTTCAAACCAAATGCACGGCTTCAGGTAGAATAAACAAACAAATTGATTAACTACAAAAGATAGTTTTAAGTGATTATAAGTCAAAGCACAACAAGTCAGATTTGGTCAAATGAAATAAAAGCAAAACACACTCTAAGCTGATCTTAACACTTTCAGTGCCCTTACAAACTTAGATACTTCTCACCACAGGCTGGCTGGTTACCTTTCAACCAGGCTCTCCTCTTTGATCAGCGCTTCAGTCACTTGGCGGTGGTATCTGTAGATGTAGGTGGAAGAGAGAGAGAGCATGGCAAACTTCTCTCCCTTTTATCATGTCCTTTCTTCCCTCTTGGCTCTGCCTTCAGAGTCTAGTGAGCATTACCTCATTGTAGTCCCAAACTGACCAAAGGAAGGGGGCTGACTCACTCTAGAGTCCAACAGATCCTTTGTTGCTGCCTAGGCCAGTGTCCTTTGTTCCTGTGAGGCTGGGCTGGGTTTGTCCCATACATGCCCTGATGAGGTGTGAACTGCCACTCTCCTCCTGGAGAGTTTTGCCTGGGCCTCTGCTCCTGGAGAGTTTTGCCTGGGCCTCTGCTCCTGGAGAGTTTTTGGCTGGGCTTGTTTTAAGCCATGAGGACACATTTTCAGCCTCATAACAATATACATGAAATTACAACCTATAACATTACTATAACAACAATGCTCAGTGCATCATGAACCTTCCGAAGACACCCAACATGACAAACTTTGCATTGGATACCACACAATCATATTATAAGGATGAACATGGGGGTGCAGGGTGTTCCCCTGAGGTACCGAGCATCACACTATCATATTAAGCAAGTTTATTTTCATTAGGTCTCCTTAATACTGTCTGGGATGGTGGCAACGTTCACATGGCTTTCCCTGTTAAGTACACTCTAATCTTGTATATGAACTAATGCAACTGCTTTGGAGACTGAAGATCGTTCATCAACCTCCAGGTCAAAATAGTAACTTTTCCAAGAAAGGCTCTTTTCAAAGCCACACTGACTGACTAATAGGACCGTTGATTTGTCTATGACAACTTAATGTTGAGGGCCTTCCTCATTTGAAGCTGATATCATCATAAAGCTGCTGATGGGCAACATCATCATATCCTGGTGCTGCAAGAAACCACCTTTCAGAAGAAGACTCAGCATGCATCAATATGCCAGGATTCATCTTCTCTCTAACCAAAACATGGAATGATCACTTACACCAGGCCAAAAGACATAGCCAAAGCACTGTCAGCAATGGACGATGGTTTTGTGATTGGTATCCAAGTTGGTGAGCTGATAGCATATGTGTATGAGCCAACCAACCAGCAGTGGCCTTACCAGCCCTACCTAAATCACAACACTCATCTGGCAATTTTAACAGCCACCATACAGTATGGGGCTCGTCAACAAACAATGTTGCAGGTAAACAGCTCACTGAGTGGGTGTCGGCAAAGGATCAGTACTTGATGTTCACTGCAAAACAAAAGGATACCTTCTGCTCAGCCCAATGGAAGAAAGAATACATACCTGACTTCTGTTGGAGTCTGCAGAGACATATATCACCACTCATTGCATCTCAAACTATCCTGGACCCTCTTCCTGCACAACCCAGTGGTGGTACACATTGGCCTCAAACTTCCGGTCATTATCAGCATACAGGTTCTATGCTGGAACCTGAGCTGGGTGGATTGGCTGGGTTTCTCTGATGCTGTTAAAAAAACAAACCAAACTATGAACAGCATATTACAAAAGCCCCAAAACACTGACAGCTTCACAAAGCTTATTATTAAAGTTGCAACGAACAATATCTCCCATGATTTATAGGAGCTTCATTATGCCATGCTGGAGCCCAAAGAGCAAAATGCTCCTTAGGAAGCTACAGGTGACCCAATCTTAGCCACTGCTTTCCTGGAATCATTGGACTCTACAAGATGACAATAGATGGAGACAGTGGAGGCTACAGACTTCACATAGTCAGGCTGTAAAGCATGAGCCGTGGCATCTAGGTGGAGTGGCACCATCATACACACAAACACCAGAAGTCACAGCTAACAGCATTTCCAGCCTCCTCCTAAGAAATTGAAATGAAAAGAGAGGTGAAAACAGTACTTAAGGAATCTTGTGTATGAAGTGCCCCTTTGCCAAGTCTCTGTCAATCCTTCACCAGAGTCATGATAGACTTTGCCCTCTCTGCTTCCAAAGCAGGAAAATCAGCTGCCATTGATGGCATCCTTCCAGACTTCCTTAAATATCTCCGGCTGAGAGGGTGCGGCTGGATGACAGCACTATTCACAGAAGGCATCTCTACTAGCAAACTACCAACAGCTTGGAGACTCTCAAAAGTCTGCCATTTTAAAACCTGGAAGGTTGCCCAATGACGCAAAAGCTACCACCGCATCTCTCTCCTCTGTACAATTTACAAATTACTAAAGTGGGAGGTCTGGATGAGGCTGCCCCTATCCTGGAGACTGCAGTCCTCTTGGAACAGGCAGTTTTTCAGGACAGGGTAAAGCTACTGTGACCAAGTGCTTGCACTGACTACACTTATATTGAGGCTGGCTTCCAGTAGAAGCTTAAAACAGCCGCAGCTTTTATCAACTTGTCATCATCCTATGATACGGTCTGGCACAAGGGCCTACAGCTAAAACTATCCAATCCACTTCAATACAACCAGACTTTTAGACTCATTAGGTCAGTTGTTTCAGACAGAACATTGTGTCCATCTCAGAAGTCAGGTTAGCAAAAAGTGGAATCCACACAATGGCCTCCCATGGGGATCAGTACTAGCACCATCCCTTTAACTTGTATACAAGTGATGTGTCTGAAATGACATACTGCAAGCTCATTGTGCGGATGACCTGGCATTAACAATACAGGATGCAACACTCCAGGAAATGGAAGACACCCTTAATGCTGATCTGAAGGGAATAGGAAATTACTGTCAGTACTGGTGGCTCAAACCCAATCCATCAAAAATGGTGGTGAAGGATGCTGAATGTAAACATCAGTGTGGAAAGGCAATTGCCCATGATTCTAACTCCCGTTACCAAGGAGTCACTCTTGATTGCAGCCTTATCTGTCATTATCAACAACTCCCAAAGCACGTGAGCTATAAAATGAAGTCCCATCAATATCATCCAAAAGCTTGACAGTTCTAGCTGGGGTTGTGATGCTCACGTGCTCTGAATGGCAATGCTGGCTTCAGTTCAGTTCATTCCGCATCCAAGTACTGCACACCTTCTTTGGGGAAGAATTTTGTACATGGATCTTGTCGAAATCTAACTAAATGTGGCTATGAGACTTTCAACTGGCAGCCTGAAGTCCACACTGCTGCCTTGGCTTCCAGTCCTCTCAAACGTCCCTCTGGCAAGAGATTGCACCAGCACAAGAAAACTCTCATCAACCAAAAGCTCCTGCTCCATGACAACCTTGTTCACCCCCAAACCCATGTCCAGGAGTATGTGGGCCTGCATTACATCTCCCAGCAGCTACTATTGCAACCTGTGGTCTGGGATGGTGTCCACATCACCTCCATACTGCTTATGGTGGAAGAGCAGGGTGTTGAGGAACAAGATAACATTCACAACAAACTCAAGTTCAGATGAAATTTATTCTGAAAACACAACACAGCCCTTAGCAGGTGAGAAGGCAGGTAGCCATTGCATTGAGCAGACACTGACTGGCACTCTTTAAGTTCTTGTATAGTTGCATGGGTGGCTTCTGGTGGGCAATGACCAATAGGGGGTAAACTATACTAATTCAATTACAAATCCTACATGGACAGCATGAATTCCTTTCATTTACCCTCTCCTCAAGGGTGCCTTCCAGGGCTTGGCAGGGTAGACTTGGTGAAAATACCTAATCTTATTAGGTGTGTGGATGTGACTGGCCTGCTTTCACAACTGGTCAGTTGGCCCATAAACCTCCTGGTTCACAAGGTACTTCCGTTTGCTGCAGACTAGCTTAGAGTCAAGGATCCATCATACAAGAAATCCTTGATACCCCTGGATGATAGTTGGCAGAGGTGGAGTCTTCACTCATCCAGGAAAGAGATTATCCATATATAGCTTTAACAGCAAAATGTGGAAGACCAGATGCACTCTCATGGAACTGAGCAGGAGCAATTTGACCATGATTGGGTTCATTTGCAGGGTAATTTTAAATGGACCCAGCTACTGATCTAGTTTGTGAAGGTGAGGTTCTGTGATAACTATAAATTGCCAGCAACAAAACAAGGGGCATCCTATCGGTGTTGATCCATACAATATTGTAGGCACTTTTGACTGAGGGGAGGTGTTTGCTCAGTTCCTTTTGGAAATGGTACAAATGCTGGCCTGAGTTGGTGGCTGTAGTGACATAAGACATCTTCAGTAAGGATTGATGGAACTGCAGATGGAATCCATAGTTGGCTTAAAAGTGTCTGTGATGGGTTGAGACCTGGTCAGAGGTGTAGGCAAATTCAGTGAAAGGAAAGAGTGAGACCTAGTTGTTCTGATGAAACAACTAAGGTATTGTTCAAGGATTTGGTTTAACCCATTTGGTCTGCTCATCACTCTGACGAATGGTAAGCAGAGAGAGAGTGTAGCTCAGTGTTCAGCAACTGACGTTCTTGCCACAAATGAGAAATGAATTATGGGCCAGGTCAGTGATGAGGCTAGATGGTAGCCCATGGAGTTTGAAGACGTGAGTGAAAAACAACTAGGCTGTCTCCTTAGCTGTGGGGACTTTGGGACATGGGATAAAAGGAACATTTTTGTAAGGTGATTGATGATGACTAAGATGGTTGTGTTGCCCTCCAAGCTGGGTAAGTCAACAATAAAAATCCAGGGTGACCAGGACTGTGAGTTGATAGAGGCATGAGACCCTGAAGGGTTTCAAATGGTGGGTCTTTGTTCAGGAGCATATATCACAGTAGTCAACATATAACTTGATGAAGGGCTATATCTTCAGCCACCAAAAAATTTGAGAAACTAGTTTACTTGTTTTAAGATGGCCAAAGTGTCCAGCCAGAGGAGACTCATGACAAAGCTTAAGTATTACAAGATCTGGGTTGACCTTGTGGAACATAAATATGGCCCTTAAAATAAAGGATCCCATCTCTGATCAGGAAGTCAGGGTTAGGAGGCTGGTCATGGATGGCACTCTGAGACAATATGACTTCCTCAGCAAATAGGTCACTAAATAACAAGGACATGATGAGGAGCAGCAAATCCCTATGTACTATAGCAATGGCAAAATTACAAGGACTGCAGAATTATCCTTAAGCTTTTTTTCCCACATATTTTCCCCCTTATGAGAGAGTGCATCAGACTTGCTGTTCTGGATGCCTGGATGGTAATCAAAACAATGTTAAAGCTGGAGAAGAATAAAGACCATGGGATTTGACATTGGTTTAGGGATTTTGTGGCACACAGATATTCCACATTTTTGTGATCTCTAAATACCTGGACTGGAAATCAGGCGGCTATGAGATGATTGGGCCATTCTTCAAAGGCAGCTAGGGGCAAGTAGTTCTTTATTGCAGATGTTGTAACTCTGGTCTGTGGGTGTGAGTTTACATGAGTAGAATACACATGGATGGGGAGTAGATTCCAGGATCCATGCCATTGTGATAGTTCAGCTCTGATTGCCACATTGGATGCATCTGCCTCATCTAGAAAAGATTTCACCAGATCTAGGTGTATCACAATAGGCACTGACATAAATTCCTCCTTTAAGTGGTCAAAGATAGATTGAGCTTCTTGTGTTCAGGAAAATTGGGCATTGTTCCAGAGCAATGCAGTTATAGGGGACATCAGTCCTGAAAAATCCTTTGTAAAGCATTGGTAAAAAATTGCAAATCCAAGGCAACTTTGAACTTTGCATGTATTTCTTTGGGTTGCTCAAGTTCTGATCCCAGATATTTTTCTAGGGTCCATGCTGGTGCCACTGGGGAAGACTATATAATCTAGAAATTCCATGGATGACTCAATAAATTTGCATTTTTATAGTTTTGCATATAACCCACGCTCATGGAGATGTTCCAGTACTAGGCAAACATGCTAGTCACAGAGGATAATAAGAGGATAATAAGAATATTATCATTCAAGTAGATCACCATGAATTGATCTAAAGTGTCTGTAAAAATACATTAATGAAATGCTGAAAAGTGGCCGGGGCATCTGAAAAGCAGTACCCGAAACTCAGAATGGCCTTACTGAGTCTGGAATACTGTCTTCCATTTATCATGTTCACAAATCTGAACCATATTATAAGCACTGCAAATGTCAAGCTTGGTGAACACTCTCATGGAGTGCAGTCTGTCATATACTCTTTGCCCTTAATCAGCAAGTTGTCAGTTCTAATGGTGGTTCTATTCAAGGCTCAATAAGTGACACACAGAGGTAGCAAGCCATCTTTCTTTCTGACAAATAGGATGGGTCACTAGCTAGGGAGGTTGACTGACAGATGAAATTTTTTGCAAGATTTTCTTGGAGGTATTCATGAACAGCATTGACCTCAGGTTCCAATAAGGCATAGAGATTCACCCAAATGGGATCTTGGCTCCTGGTTGGAGATCAATGTGACAATCAAGGTCAATGAGGGGATAGAATGTGAGTGTTCCTTTTATCGAATATGCCCTCTAGATCTCGTATTTTGCTGGGACAAGTAGGATTGCATTGGGATTTTCAGGCTTCACTATTCTCATGACACAGACTGAATGGGCATTGGTTTAGAGTACCTTAGTTGTTATCATAATTATGCACATCAGAGTTGTCTGAAGCATCAGATCAGCGTTGGCTAGCAGAGACTGGGAACAATGTGCAATAGACCTATCTGCATCACCTTCTGGGTTTTTGTACTCGGTCCCAAGAGGCATGACTGTTGACACTAAATTGACTTTAAATATCCACCACTTGCACCCCTAACAAAGTGTGGGATTTATGCAGCAACACCGAGAACAATCGGAAAATGCAGCAATTTGACTAATGAGCGACTTGACTAACTTGAGAATATCATGGTGATCTTGAATAATGATTTCAAGAAGGGCAGTCCCATGGGTAACTGGGCCCAAGGAAAGCAGGGTGCCATCAATGGATTCAAACCTACTCCTGATTATGTTATGTTGAATTGGGACCCTAAGCGTCTTCACAAACTTTGAAATTACTGGAAGCACTGGAATCAACAAGTGTACCATCCAGAGGGCTAGTATCAGGCATAGTGGGGTGAGGAAGGCACAGTGAAACTTGAAGGTGCACATGGTTTTACCTCAAGGTAGGGAGACTACCTTGTGCCACTAGAGGGGTGCTAGCTGTTTGAATTATGGTCAGTTGCTGCATCTTGCCCTGACTCTTTAATGGGATTGGATGTTGGAGTTTCTCAAGTTTATTTTAGGTTTGAATTTCAAAGAACAGGTAGTCACAATGTAGTCAGACCCACCACAACATAAACAAAGATAATTTACAACTGTTGTTCTAAAATTTTATCTGACAACAGGACCTGAGGGTCCTGGAGGTTGAGAGGCTTGTGCCTCTCAGTATTCTGAGTATTCAGAGAGCAGTATTCTGTACCTGTAGGTGTGCCACTTGGTCCTGGAAACTTTGTATCAGGTTCAACTTATCAGTCACACATAGGCTATCATTTTCCATTCCCTGGTAGAAATCCTGAAGGTGTTTGATGCATTAGTCGGTGATCTGGTCAAACCGTCATGGAAAAAGAATACTCACAACAGACTCAAGTTCCGCTGAAGAAGAGTCGTTCTGTTCCGAGAACACAACACAGTGAGTGAGGATCCAGGCAGCTGTTGCATTGAGCACATACTGACTGGCACTCACTGAGTTCTTATGTAGCCAGAATGGGTGGTCTCTGGTGGGCAATGACCAATAGGGGGTAAGCTATACTAATTCAGTTAAAGCCTTGCACAGGCTGCGTGAGTGCCCTAGACCAGGCCACTAGAGCCACATAATTATGGGACATCCTCATCCATTTGCACTGCTGCCCGGGCTGCACACTAGGGAGTGTAAGTGCCTCCCTGTGCAGCCCGCACTCCGCAACTGCACATAAGTTGGAGCATAGTTGGTATGGCAGAACAAGGCCCCACAGTGAGCAATGAAGATAAAACAAAACCTTGAATAGCTGCTCATTACATGGGCACTCTTCATTCTATGCACTGAATGAAGCAGGGGATCCTTTGGAAAAAATAGTATGTGATCATGTAATTAAAGACTATCCTAATACATGCACACATACAAGGGGGGGGGTGTGAATTAATATTGCACAGGTATTACTGGTGTTCTTAGGTGCTGCAATAATACAAATAATAATAAGATGGACACTATTATCTGGGATAGGAGATTGGCCATACTTCTGATGTATTGATTTGGGTTGCTCAATTCCCTTCAAGCAAATATATCTAATGGGTTTTTTCTATTTTGTTTGACTGTTTTTCTTTTTTTCTTCCCTTGTATAAAAAGTACATACTTGGCAATCATCTGGGAACATGGAACACAAGTACTTGGAAGGGGGGAGGAACAACTGCTTGAAAAGGTGAGCAGGGATGTTTTATTTTAATTCCCTGGAGCCAGAAATAAAAGCACAGCTTTGAATAGGGACTTGGATCATAGGACCTTTAGACAGATTGACCCAGTCCTTGTTGCTGCCATTGGACCCTGGTAGAAGAGTTACATATACATAATAGAGCGAGACAGGATGTAACTTTGTGTATCAAAGGGAAAAGAAGATTATAACCTGTGTGCAGTGAGTGACCTTAAAGTCACTATTTACAGTTACAACACAGAGAACCATTATCTCCCTCTTCAAAGGATGTAACTTTTCATATTTGCCCTGAATTTTAGTACATATTCGTATCTCACAATGAGCCTGGGCCAAAGTGAAATGATTGGCTTTCGTAGGCTTTGGATCAGTCCCTGGATGAGCAGCTATGCTAATGTCTCCAATTCCTCGAAGAAATACGTTGATCATCTCCAACTGGAAAATCCATCCTCCGTGTTATTCACTTTGAGCACGTTCTCTGCATTTAACCCCAACATGCAGTACCATTTGACATTATACAAACTGCTTGCAAAGTAGCCAAATTGGCATGGTAAAATATAAGAAGGGCCATTGTTCCTGTGGGAAGTAGTCAAGTGATGGCCTTGTTTGAGAATGAATCCCCAGATTCTTTTCTGTGAATTCTTGAAGCATTTTCTTGAGGCTTCATTTGCAAGTCTTTATCTTTCTAATTCTAATTGAAACAACTAACAGCGTTTTAGCTCTCTCAAGCACATGGTTTTTGTTATGACAGTAAGTACAAGCTGTTAGCTCCATAAATATAGCTGTTGCTAAGTGGGCAGCAACCGAGTGCATTGTGCTCTTCACTGAATCTGGAAGTAATATTTCCTGAGGCTGAGTCACATTTCTGGTTGGAGATGATATAGTTTCTAAAGCACCTCAAGATGGATGGAATACTCTCCTCCTTTCTATCTGTGATCTCTTTTGGTATGCATCGTATCCAAAAGACAATAGATCAGCAGGTCCCCTGCAGAAGTTTGTAGGTAGCTTAGGGATGTGGAACAGTGTTGAGTTGCTTAATCTTTGCTATCATTTGGGTCATTATTTTCTAGTAAAGAGTATCTCCAGCTAATTATGGTACACCATAATTGGGAACCTGCTTGTGTCTAAGTTGTTTCTATGGCTTTGAAGCTCTGCCTTGGGTCACATGGCAGCATGCACTCAGCAAAGGCAGAAGGTGTCACAGTGCAGCGAGATTCTTTAAGAATCTAAACCTAGAAGTGTAACATGGTGGGGAGAGGAGAAAGGGTACACGTTCACACGATAAAATAATTCTGATTAAGTACTGTTTTAGATATGATTTGCTGAGGAGATTTTTAGAATCATGTTACTGTGCAAATAGGTTAAAATGAGACTGGCAGAAGTACATACAGAGGATACTATCAGTGAAGAAACATGAGCTACCAACAGCAATGCTGCATGTGTTTAGCTTACACAAAACTGCTCTAGCCTCACAGCATCAAATTCAATGACTAGACTAAATCACAGTTTTGCACATTGTGCCAGACTGCCCTGATGCTTCCTATCCTAATGACATCAGAAACTGGTCTGGTAAAACAATAGAGAAAATGATAAAAATTATGCACAGACTCTTACAACATATGAGGGCAGATAAAGTGTTGCCCTACAATAACCATATCTATGGGATGGTAACTCTTTATCTATTTTGGAAAAGGTTGCCCAGTTTTGATGGGTATTGTTCAGTCTCTGTTTTAAAAGCAAGTTTAAATTCTGATCTCAGAAACCTTTACTCAAAATCTGTAGTTCAATGTCTTCATAAGTACATTAGATTTAGACTGGAAACCAGCTCAAGCCACAAAATGTGACTCTAGATCCAGCTCAGATCACCCTCAAACACTGGTGTGTTCAAAATCCCTGATACGAATTCTGCAGCTTGAGCTCATCTCTAGTCTTTATACAGTGCTGGTATGAAGGATAGCTGCCCCACACAGCAGTTAAGTTTTACCATTGCTTAGATATATGTTTTCTTGTATATCAATGAATTTGCCATGTCCTGCAAACCAAAATCAATGCATCACTTTATACATTGCCCCTAATGACCACACATTTTTCCTGTTGGGTAACGTTAGACAGCTGTAACTGTTCACTTGTCTCAGGACAGTATCCATCTTTACACGTGAAGTGTCTTCCATTTCTTTTCTCTGGATCAGCAGCCTATGCATTGTACAAATTGCTGTGAATGCTCCCCTCACCGCCAGGCAATTCTCATTTCTGAGGCTAATTTTCCCAAGGAGCTGGGATGCAGCCATTGATAAATGGGATCGAGAGGGCCAACTAGCCTCTCCTTTTCACTCTACCCACCCCTCCCAATTCAAGGACAAGAGGACACTCAATCCAATTAAAGGCTTGCAATGGATAAAAAGAAATACTTGTGGAAACAACTTATTATTAACCTGTGAAACTCACTGGCACAAGATTTTATTGAGGCAAATTGTTTAATAAAATTTAGAAAAGGATTTGACACATGATAAGAATAGAATCTGCAAAGACATTAAGATAAAAATGATAGGGACTGTCACCCTTCTTGCACTCATTGAGTTGGCTCAGGAAGAAATTCATTCCACTCCCATAGGATAGTATTGCACAATTGTTCAGGTGCCTCATGAAGAGGTTTTGCCTTCCTCTGAAACATCTGGTATTGTCTGCTATTGGAGACAAAATATTGGTGTATGTGATTTACTGACTTGTATCAATGTGGTGGCTTGTATGTTATGAATGTGACCTTATCACTTCCCTTCTCACAGGTGTAGCAACTCCAGACTTCAGGCAGCTCAGCCACAGTCTTCTGCAATCGGCACAAGAGAGGTTGCAGATTAATAGCTGACTAAGAGTCTACTGGGAAAATGGAGGCATACACCCAAATATTTTCAGGACTGTAGGTCTGAAAGGGCTTGCTCAACCAACTTTGTCTCTCTGACTAACACCATATCTCTCCTGTAACTTTTATACTGAATTAGGAGGGCCAACTAGTCCAGAAAGATTTAATGCTTCACAGCTAGCAAACTAATACCTATTCTAAGCAAATATTTATAGTTTATAAACCAAGTAGATTGTCTAGCGGAAAATAGCAGTTATTCTTTCTGTCATAGTACTGGAGTCACCAGCACTGTAGTCAAATGTAGGTCAGAAGTAACTTTTCTGATTTATTACTCTCCCAAGTAATTGCTTTCTGTATCAAAATGCCTGCAGGCTACAGTCAAAATGTTTTCTTAAATAAACATAGGTATTTCATGTCAGGTCCTGGAAAGCTTTCATTAGAGACTGTGCATTTCTGAGCTAACAAGCAGCTCAGTGAAAGCAAGCTCAGAAAAGGGTTGAGAGGGCAGCCTAGAAGGCAGTATTATGATCCACTGTGATAAGTGGGAGGACCAACATTCAGAGATCAGAGTTTCAGACTATCGCTGTGAGCTGGTTCACATAGGTTTGAAGTCCATAGCAGTGGCAGGCAAAATTCCTGGGAAGGGATGGCTCTGCAATGGTTAGCTGACCAGTTGCAGCATTTATTGAACTCTGAAGAGGACTCAGTCCAGGCACGACTGAAGGAGAGTCATAACAATGTGGTTTAACATGGTCATCACAGTGAAAATCTTTACATTTTCTCTCTGCATGTAATTAATTTTATCTGTGCTATGACTGTTCTGTAGCGCTTTGGGGTAGAGGAAATCAAACCAAACAAAATAGTTTAAAGTGATTATCAATAGTCTTCTCCCGGTTCCTGGTTCTGAAGCCCTAGTAGGATTATAAGCGCTACACTTTGATTGACGATTCTGACAGGACTGTCATCTATAAGAGGGAAATGCACACGTTTTAAATTCTGACAGTAACGCAAAGCTGCCAACTCCAGTAATGTAGGGGGTTACACCTTGTCAATATTGCAACATTGCTGGACAGCCCTTGTACTCCAAGGCAATGAAGTCCATGTCTGTGATGCTGTAGGTCCTTTGTAATTACATAACTTGCTAGCTTTTCTCCTTTATCATTTATACATTTTTAAAGGGGAGGGAGAGAGATCTTCCTTATAAAATGAGTGAAAATTAAGAGCCCGTCCCTGCTCACTATTGACCTGTGCTGACTCTTCCAACAGCTGCATTCTGGTGGGGATAGGGTGACCAGATGTCCTGATTTTATAGGGACAGTCCCGATATTTGGGGCTTTTTCTTATATAGGCTCCTATTACCCCCCACCCCTTGTCCCGATTTTTCATACTTGCTGTCTGGTCACCTTAGGTGGGAAACAAAGTACATTTAGATGCTTCCTGTCCTAATACCTGGCCAAGGCCTGGCACATTTTGTGTTTATCATAGGTCTTGTAACCTAGTTGGGTATGTTACCGGGTACCCCTCTGGGCTGATCCACAAAGGATATGAGTTGTTGCAGTTCTGAGCTTTAGCGCAAGGTGTAGCTGCTCATACTTTTGGATCTGGAAGTCCCCAGTTCCATCCCTGGAGTGTCGGCTATGAATTATAGAATCATAGAATATCAGGGTTGGAAGGGACCTCAGGAGGTCATCTAGTCCAACCCCCTGCTCAAAGCAGGACCAATCCCCAATTAAATCATCCCAGCCAGGGCTTTTTCAAGCCTGACCTTAAAAACTTCTAAGGAAGGAGATTCTACCACCTCCCTAGGTAACGCATTCCAGTGTTTCACCACCCTCTTGGTGAAAAAGTTTTTCCTAATATCCAACCTAAACCTCCACCACCGCAACTTGAGACCATTACTCCTTGTTCTGTCCTCTTCTACCACTAAGAATAGTCTAGAACCATCCTCTCTGGAACCACCTCTCAGGTAGTTGAAAGTAGCTATCAAATCCCTCTCATTCTTCTCTTCTGCAGACTAAACAATCCCAGTTCCCTCAGCCTCTCCTCATAAGTCATGTGTTCCAGACCCTAATCATTTTTGTTGCCCTTCGCTGGACTCTCTCCAATTTATCCACATCCTTCTTGTAGCGTGGGGCCCAAAACTGGACACAATACTCCAGATGAGGCCTCACCAATGTCGAATAGAGGGGAACGATCACGTCCCTCGATCTGCTCGCTATGCCCCTACTTATACATCCCAAAATGCCATTGGCCTTCTTGGCAACAAGGGCACACTGCTGACTCATATCCAGCTTCTCGTCCACTGTCACCCCTAGGTCCTTTTCCGCAGAACTGCTGCCTAGCCATTCGGTCCCTAGTCTGTAGCGGTGCATTGGGTTCTTCCGTCCTAAGTGCAGGACCCTGCACTTATCCTTATTGAACCTCATCAGATTTCTTTTGGCCCAATCCTCCAATTTGTCTAGGTCCCTCTGTATCCTATCCCTGCCCTCCAGCGTATATACCACTCCTCCTAGTTTAGTATCATCCACAAATTTGCTGAGGGTGCAATCCACACCATCCTCCAGATCATTTATGAAGATATTGAACAAAACCACCCCCAGGACCGACCTCTGGGGTACTCCACTTGACACCGGCTGCCAACTAGACATGGAGCCATTGATCACTACCTGTTGAGCCCGATGATCTAGCCAGCTTTCTATCCACCTTATAGTCCATTCATCCAGCCCATACTTCTTTAATTTGCTGGCAAGAATACTGTGGGAGACCATATCAAAAGCTTTGCTGAAGTCAAGAAACAATACATCCACTGCTTTCTCTTCATCCACAGAACCAGTAATCTCATCATAGAAGCCGATTAGATTAGTCAGGCATGACCTTCCCTTGGTGAATCCATGCTGACTGTTCCTGATCACTTTCCTCTCATGTAAGTGCTTCAGGATTGATTCTTTGAGGACCTGCTCCATGATTTTTCCGGGGACTTAGGTGAGACTGACTGGCCTGTAGTTCCCAGGATCCTCCTTCTTCCCTTTTTTAAAGATTGGCACTACATTAGCCTTTTTCCAGTCATCTGGGACTTCCCCAGTTCGCCATGAGTTTTCAAAGATAATGGCCAATGGCTCTGCAATCACAGCCGCCAATTCCTTTAGCACTCTCAGATGCAACTCGTCCGGCCCCATGGACTTGTGCACGTCCAGCTTTTCTAAATAGTCCCTAACCACCTCTTTCTCCACTGAGGGCTGGCCATCTACTCCCCATGCTGTGATGCCCAGCGCAGCAGTCTGGGAGCTGACCTTGTTCGTGAAGACAGAGGCAAAAAAAGCATTGAGTACATTAGCTTTTTCCACATCCTCTGTCACTAGGTTGCCTCCCTCATTGAGTAAGGGGCCCACACTTTCCCTGGCTTTCTTCTTGTTGCCAACATACCTGAAGAAACCCTTCTTGTTACTCTTGACATCTCTTGCTAGCTGCAGCTCCAGGTGCGATTTGGCCCTCCTGATTTCATTCCTACATGCCCGAGCAATATTTTTATACTCTTCCCTGGTCATATGTCCAACCTTCCACTTCTTGTAAGCTTCTTTTTTATGTTTAAGATCCTCTAGGATTTCACCGTTAAGCCAAGCTGGTCGCCTGCCATATTTACTATTCTTTCGACTCATCGGGATGGGTTGTCCCTGTAACCTCAACAGGGATTCCTTGAAATATAGCCAGTTCTCCTGGACTCCTTTCCCCTTCATGTTAGTCCCCCAGGGGATCCTACCCATCCGTTCCCTGAGGGAGTCGAAGTCTGCTTTCCTGAAGTCCAGGGTCCGTATCCTGCTGCTTACCTTTCTTCCCTGCGTCAGGATCCTGAACTCAACTAACTCATGGTCACTGCGCCCCAGATTCCCATCCACTTTTGCTTCCCCCACTAATTCTTCCCGGTTTGTGAGCAGCAGGTCAAGAAAAGCTCCCCCCCTAGTTGGCTCCTCTAGCACTTGCACCAGGAAATTGTCCCCTACACTTTCCAAAAACTTCCTGGATTGTCTATGCACCGCTGTATTGCTCTCCCAGCAGATATCAGGAAAATTAAAGTCACCCATGAGAACCAGGGCGTGCGATCTAGTAGCTTCTGCGAGTTGCCGGAAGAAAGACTCGTCCAGCTCATCCCCCTGGTCTGGTGGTCTATAGCAGACTCCCACCACTACATCACTCTTGTTGCTCACACTTCTAAACTTAATCCGTAGACACTCAGGTTTTTCTGCAGTTTCGTACTGGAGCTCTGAGCATTCATACTGCTCCCTTATATACAGTGCTATGTTATGTTACAGTGTTATGAGGTGGCCATCACATAATCACTGAAAAACAATTAGGGTAGGAATGACTTCCCTTACAAATTCCCTAGGAAGCTAACAGGATATTTCAATTCCCAAGGCATCTGCCTGACACTCAGAACTTTGGTCTGCGTTATGCACGAGGTCACTATACATGATCACAACGGTCCCTTTTGGCCTTAAAACTTAGGTTCTATAAGATTGTGCCATTTCCTCAATACATTTGATGTATTTGGACCTTGTGTTAAATAATGACAAAGACACCTATCCAAAGCTCAAGACTCTAGGTGCCCTAACTCAGTGGTTCTCAACCAGGAGTATATGTACCCCTGGGGTATGCAGAGGTCTTTCAGGGGGTTCAGCAACTCATCTAGATATTTGCCTAGGCTTTACAACAGGCTACATAAAAAGCACTAGCAAAGTCAGTACAAATTAAAATTTCATACAAACAATGACTTGTTTATACTGCTCTGTATACTATACACTGAAATGTAAGTACAATATTTATATTCCACTTGATTTATTTTATAATTAAATGGTAAATGAGAAAGTAAGCAATTTTTGTATTTTTATGTCTGATTTTGTAAGCAAGTAGTTTTTAAGTGGGGTGCAACTTGGGGGTATGCAAGACAAATCAGACTCCTGAAAGGGGTTCAGTAGTCTGGAATAGTTGATAGCCACTGCCCTAACATATCATTAGCAATACAATTGCCATATGTGGGGCCAGGATGGAATTTTTCCTCAGGTCAAATTGGCAGTGACCGTGTGACTTTTTTCACCTTCCTCCACAATATGGGTGCAGGTCACTCAGCAGGATCATCTGAGTATATCTTGATCAATTCCCTATCACTGCAGGGGCCTTGAGCATTGGTGCACCTCAATCCCTCCCATTCTCTGCCTGTGGCACATAATAGTTTAGTGTCCTGTGGGCTGTAATACTTGGGTGGTCTCATTTCAGTTGTTGGGTTCAGTGTGTGGGTGCTGTTTGATGTTGGTGGCCTGTGGTATACAGGAGATCAGGCTAGAGGATCTGATGGTCCCTTCTGCCCTTAAACTCATTTCAGTAACATTAAAATAATCAATCAAATAGGACTTCAGCCAACCAGCCACCTACAAAGACGTTCCACCCCATCATTGTCCAGGAAGCATACATAAGTATGCAGCTTAACTTGTCTGCTTGGTGTGTACGGAAAATTGCCTGGCAAGTTAGATCAGGAGGTCTGTGATAGCCATAGTTTGCCCAAATAGAGGAAATGCTGGTTCCCAAGTAAATGTGAAGCTGCCTTTGAATTGTATAGTTGTGGGGTTTGAGGGTTTTTGTTGTTTGGTTTAGGGTTTTTGTTTTTAAACAAAGGTCTGGCAAGAGAAATACCCGAGTGGGTGGTGTTTGATTTTATCTGTATCTGAAATTTAGTTAGAAAAACAATCCTCTGTGTACTTCCCTACTGGTTAGTCTTCACACTTGTTATACTGCAAATTTGGCAAGGGAGGGATGAAAGATGAAAAGGGTGAGGGGGAAAAAAGTAACTGGCATGACAGATCAAAGTGCATCGATTCAGAAAGCAAGCAAGCAGGAGATTTCTGAAGTGCTGAGCATATAGCTGGAACCCTTGGGAAGTCCTAGCTGCTATGAATGTCCTTTAACATGTCAGATGATAATTCCAGATGGCAATGAGCCTGTCTCATAAGAAGGAAGAGATGAAATAATCATGCTAAAAGTTAGCTGAAATTAATTATGTATCTTAAAGGATAGGGCTTTTTTTTTTCTTTTTTCAAACAGCTGCACAAACATACCAGTTGTGGTCATAATCCAACCCTCTGTGTATTAGTTCCTGCTTTTCCCACTTACAGAATAACAAGACAGTGATTTAGTACAAGATCTTCTTCAGAACCCATAAGGGTCTTTTCCCCCTTGGGGGTGGGGAAGGGGAAATCTTTCAAATCTTTACAGTTATCAAGCTGCCAATGTTTGGGGACCTTATGCACCAGTGCTCCTGTGTGCTGGAAACTGAAATTGATTTTCCTTATTTAATGTACATATCAAGTCCTCGTCTCTTACTTCATCCTCTGAGAGTGAGCAGAGGCAACAGAGCGAGGCACGGGTAGCAAGTGCAGGCAGCAGACTTGGTGGTGGTGGTGTACTGTACATGAATGAGCTACAGACACAGCCTGTCTTTGTACTCTATATATTAGAGGCCTTTTCTTTAAAGGTGCTAAAATCAGCCATGTGTAGTCTGTGGTAAGAATTACATTGCATAGGTACCTTATTTAAAACATGGAATTTCCTCTTCCTACTCTGAATACCCAAATAGTATTGCAGAGCAGAACGGTCCTGTGTTTGCTCAAAACAGAAGAAGGGAGGAATCTCTAGTTATGAGACTGACGTCTTTTATTTATTCACACGACACCATTTAAATTTTTAGCTCCCTCCCTGGGTGCAGTGCACAGCAGCAGTTTATTCTCAGGCTTGCTTCTAGTCTGATTTGCATTCTCTCTCTCACTCTCACACACTACTCCTCTACTCATGGAGATGTTACCTCTTTCACTTTCTCTGACCGTGTTTTACAATTCCATCCTTGTCACCAGGATGCTTACGTTTTATATGCACAAAGAGCAACACAGCCTTTCAGTATAAATGATGAAGCAACAAACAAGATAGAGCATGAGTAAAGACTCCATCGGAGAGCTGTGTGTGTGTGCCTCACTGTTATAGCAAAAAGCCTGAGAACAAAATGGGAGAGAGCTAGAAATTTAAAGGGGCCATAGACAAAAAATAAAACCTCACAGTTTTATAGTGAAGATATATGGGCACCCTAGAACTCCGTTTTTATTTTTCAAGCGGTGCCCACAGAAAGAAGAGAAGAGTTTCCAGTGTTAGCACTTTAAAATATTGTTGCAGCTCCTAAAATGGATCTGAATTTTTTCAAGATTATGGGTAAATTTTCAAAAGCACCAAGTCCCATTTTCAATAGCAATTTAAGTTGTGGAATAGATATAGACCCTCATACTTCAGAGCAAGCCTGCTTCTTACTGAACAGAATGAGGAAGGCCTTCATCCTGTGGACAGGCTATTCCATCACTGCCAGGGGAGGGTGTCTTGCACCTTTCCCTCAAGCAGCTGCTAGTATCCACTATCAGAGACAGGATGGTCTTTGACATGTGGCATTTCTCTCGGCATTTCACTTTGAAAATGGGACTTGGGTGTCAGTCTCTTGATGACCAATTTTCAAAGTCACTTTTGAAAATTTTACTCTATATCAAGAAAGATCCATTGTACCAGAAGCCTTGTGAAATGCACTATTGGCCAATTCCAAAACTGGAAAAAGACTAGGCAAATGGTACAGATTCCAAACCTATTAGCAGTTCATAGATTTTTAACTGGTGTTGGGACAGGATTTCTCTTGCATTGACCCAAAACAATGTGTTTTTCCCTTCAAGTTTACAACATTCGTTTTAGGTACAAGTAACACCTTGGATAATAGCTCTCCAGTATGATGAGTTTTCTGATAATATCCCTAGACAATTCCAAATGATGTTCAGAATGCTTTGTTTTCTTGCTTCCTTGAGCCAAAGCATAGGGTAGTTGGTTTGGGTGGGGTTGTTTTTTGCTTGTTTGTTTGTTTAAGTCAAGTTACAGATTTATATGAGGCTTTTGCAGGGCATCAGGAAAAAATAATAAATCTGCAGTACAACTGAAGAGCAAATGTAAATCACACTTCTATGGTGCTAGAGGGTTTTTTCTTATGTGAACATTCTGTAGATTCTCTGTTTCAAACACATCCCGATTTAAGAGTCTGAATGGCTCAGTGGTGATCCCTTCTGTAAGTGGAATGGATGGTAAATTCCTAGCTTTAATATGCCCTTTGAGAGTCTTCCCTTGTGTCATTCCCTACCCAGATGGATATTTTTTCATCTTGAACTCTGACCTCGGAAGATGTTGCTACACCAGTGCACAAAGACATCAAAAGAGGAAAACTTGTTTAGCCTATTAGCAATCAATGCTAAAAGCCAACTAAAATAAAATTCTCTAGTGAAGGTTCCTAAATGTCTGTAGGGAGACCTAACTTAAGGATTACGTAGTCTTCACTAATAGATGGGAGTGCTGGCGGAGCCATCTTAGCACAGATAAATAAGACTCTTCCAGTAAGATGCAGGCTTTTTCAATAATATATTCTTCCAGGAATAGTGCATTATCCTCTTAAGGATGAAAAAGCACAATCAAAAATGCAATTATCATCTAAAAGCTTTGTAATAGTTAATATTTTCCAGGCTTTGTGACTGTCAGCCAGAAACAGACGCAAGATTTCTTTCCCTATCTTCCTGAGTCTGTTTTAGGACAGATAGTGCAGGCAACCATACTCAGTCAGAGTGCTGACTTCGAAGTGGGCAGAATTGCAGAGGGGGGAAGAGCACCAAGGAGATGTTCTGACTCTCTCTCCAGTGGCTGGGCTACCTTGCATTTTAAAGCTGCCCTTTCCCAGTGGAACCCAGGTAGAGTGGCGTTATGACCACTGCTAGACCTCAGCAAGGGGTGAATATCCCCTGAAGAATAACTGTCCAAATTACACTTCAGCCTGCTTGAGCTGGTGGAGGTAAATCAGGCCCCTTGCTTGTAAATTACAGTCCTTGGGTTGAAGGTGCTATATAAGCACCGATAAGTTACTGATCCTATTTTGCAGAAGTGGAAACAGGTAGAGACAGGAGACAGGACATACTGAGTCAGTGGAAGTGCTTCTTCAACTATGATAAAAGTCGATATGGTCATCTTTGCATCTGAGGAAACATTATCCCAGAGAAGATCTAAAGGAGAAACGGCTAGGCACGGACAAGGACTGGGTAATGTGCTTTGGACTCTTGACAACATTCCTCCTAAAAGTCCCTTGCTGAGGGCTCACCTTCTCCCAGAGAATTTCCTGTGCTCCCATATGCCCACTTCACTCTGGCTCTAGTGGACAGTGACCAACAGGCAACTGTGAATTGGGCCTATTTAATTCAAGAACCTACTACCATTATCTTCAGTGGAAGCAGGAGCCAAACCCATAGTTTAACGTTACTTGAGAAGACCATGGAGAAGTGAATAGTGCTATGCAGTGCAAGCAGAAGAGGGATGCAGGAACCTTTTAGTGGTTTGAAATCTGAAATAGCCTATCTTATTTCCTTTAGCAATTCCTTCTGAATTGATCATTGCGCCTATCAAAATAAAAAAAAAAATAAAAAGCCTGGTGGGAGGATCGTAGTTTATCATACTCACTCTGGGGATATCGATTCTTAGCTTTCTTTTAGCAACAACAAACTTGTCTAAATTGGATCCAACAGCAAAGATTGCTGTTACAGTGTCATGATCCTTCAGACTCTTCAAATCAGAACTGGATTGGATAACTTTTCTGGAAGATATGCTTTAGCCAAACACAAATTGAGCTTAGTACAGTGGTAACTAAATGTAATGGTCTGTGATATTCAGGAGGTCAGACTAGATAATCCAATTTTCCCTTCTGACCTTAAACTCTATGATTCCGTGAATAATCCCTTCACGCTCAGAGTCAGTTTCCCAGATCAGCATCAGCTGCCAAGGAACAGTTGTACTTCAACTGCCAAAGTGTCATTTGACGTTCCCTCTTTTTTGGTCAAGTCACCGTTCAGCCAAGTCCAGTCATTTTTAATAAAATGTTTACAGAGCTATGCAAAAACTGGAATTTCCATTTTGTGTGAAGTTCTGCTATTTGCAGAAAAAGAAACAGTCTGAATTGCAACAAAATTTTGACATTTTTGAGATGTCCCACAATTAATTTTTTGAAAAAATGGAGTATTGGATCAATTGAAACTTTTTTTTATTTTGACATGTTTAATTTAACTTTCTATAATAAAGACATTTTAAACCAAAAATGTCATTTCCAAACAAAAATGGAAACTTTGCATTTTGGAAGTATTTTTTCTCAATATTCTTCTTAATGAAATTTGGTTAAAAGCAACATATTCCCACAGGAATTTTCAGTTTTGACAAAATAGATTTTTTTTCAGATGGAAAAGTTTCAGCCTGCTCTCTTTATTATTCAAAGGAATAATTTTTTGGAAAAGTGAATATTGTAGATTTTATGGATATACCCACTCACAATAACTCTGTTCACTCTTACTCTTCAGACTGTATACAATAGGTTAACTACTTTGTGGAAAGGCGACAATTTCTGCTTAAGACCCCTTCAAGTTGTTACTTAAAATACTAACTTTGCAAATGGAGTTACACAGACTGATCACTGAAAGCAGAAAAAAATTGCTTGCCCCATGCGTTCCTTTAAAGCTGAACCCCGCTGGCTGTTTTCAGAACATTTTCAGACAAAGAAGGCTACCCCTCTTCACAGTTAATTTAAATGAGAAATTCCCGTGCCACCAGCACTAGCAATCAATCCGTTCTACAGTGCTCCTTATTTAATGGAGAATAGGGCAGAAACAGCTTTCTAGTCTATTGAATACGAGGCCATGCACATCTTTCTCTCATATTGGATCAGAGAGCATTTGAGATCTGATCAGACAATGCATTAAAAACAACACTAACAAAATTGAGACAATTAAATGAGCTTGAAGAAATGATTGAGTTAGTCCCTGATCAAACTCACATTGAAATCAGTTGAAAGATTTCCATTGGCTTCAATGAGAGTTTAATCAAACCCTTAAATACCAAAAGAAAACTGGATTCCTGCAATATTCTCAATGTACTGAATAAGAACATGGAGAAGAAACTTTGGTAGAAAAGTGATTTTTCTATTAGGATCTCTGCAGGAGAGTTTAGCAACTACATGAGACTGGTCCTCATTATCAATGTGTCTCCATATACCTTTGTAAAATCAGGGTTCTATATATTTTGTACTATTGGTTAGCAAACTACAGATGAAAGATGTTCTATAAAGTGCAAGAACCATATATCTATAATACAGAGACAAGTACAGCATGAAGATATTGGTCTTCTGTCCCTTAAAAAAATCCTAACATTAAAAAATGTATACATTTAACAACCTTAATCTTTTTCTAAAAAAATTGTTTTTAAATAAAATTCTACTTACTTCACTGTAAAAGCATCTTGTGACAAAAAGTGATGTTTGGAATGAATCTCCTTTTATAAGGGCCCTTTTGTATTTGGGGCTTCAGATTTTCCATAGAGAACTGTATAAACAATATTACATTTCTCTAGGCAGAAAGGTATTGTCTGACAGTCCTGATGATGCAGGGCCAAGTCCTGTGCTGGTGACCAGAACACATGGGATAAAGTTAGGTTTACATTTGTGCTTGGAGCAATTCCCCATTTGGTCTGTACCTACTTTGTATTTCTACCTGTAAATGCGCCACTAGTGTTTGTCTAAAACAGAACGTGTTTTGGAATTTGTGTCAAAGGAAGACAACACAGTACCCTCACAAACACATTCTTTATAACTTGAACTAACAAAGATTCAGGGAAGAAGGATATTTCTGAGATTGAGGCATGGGAGTGGGTGTCTGATCTGATTCTTATATTCCTCGCTTTTTGGGAGACTTGATGAGTAACCCTGCGCAATTACTTTCCCAGTCAGTGCCTCATTCTTACACCACCACCACCACCACCTCCCTGCATCTGTAATACAGAGAATTCGCTGCCTTGCAGAGGTGTCTTGGTGATCAGTTCATTGTTATTGGTAAAACACTTTGAGATCTTCTAATACAGGGATTCTCAAACTGGGGGTTGGGACCCCTCAGGGGGTCGTGAGGTTATTACATGGGGGGTCGCGAGCTATCAGCCTCCACCCAAATCCCGCTTTGCATCCAGCATTTATAATGGTGTTAAATATATTACAAAGTGTTTTTAATTTATGAGGGGTCACACTCAGAGGCTTGTTATTTGAAAGGGGTCACCAGTACAAAAGTTTGAGAACCACTGTTCTAATAGAAAGGTGCTGCAGAAATACTATGCTAGATCCTCAAGTGGGTTAAATCACTGTAGCTCCTTGGATTAGAGTGGAGCTGCTTTGGTTTTCACCCACTGAGGACCTGGCACTCAAAGTAGTATTGTTAATATGCTCAGTATGCTTTTTCCAGAATAATGGGAGTACAGGTCCCTTGCCTTTACACACAACTTGCGAAGTAGAAAGCACACCTCTTTTGGACTCAAAAAACACACAGGACCTGATCTTCAGGGGTGCTGAGAACCAACAGCCCCCATCAACGGCAGTTGGAGCTGTGTAACTTATCCCCTCTGAAGATCAGGCCTATCGTAACTATTCATGGGGTACCTCCATTTCCTAAACACCAAGCTGGATGCTCTTCTCTCCCCTCTGCCATGGAGACAACACACGGAGGACAGAAACACCTGGAAGCACTAGCCAAAGTAAACTAAGGCCTGGTCTATACTGGGGGAGGGGGGGGGCGAATCTAAGTTACGCTACTTCAGCTACGTGAATAACGTAGCTAAAGTTGACCTACTCACCCTGGTGTCTTCATTGCAGTGAGTCGACTGCTGCCACTCCCCCGTCGACTCCACCTGTGCCTCTCGTGGTGCTGGAGTACTGGAGTCGACGGGAGAGCGCTCAGGGGTCGGTTTATCACGTCTAGACTAGACGTGATAAATTGACCCTTGCTGGATAGATCGCTGCCCTCCGAGCCAGCGGGTAGTATAGACATACCCTCAGAAACATGAAAGGAGGGGCATAGTGTTTACTCTGCATATTCCCCGTCAGCCTCTGAGGGGCAACTACATGTTCAGACATTTGTGGGTGTGTGAGAAGGCAGATGCGGAATCAAGCTCTTCTGAACCAAAAACTCATTGCAACATTCTCCCACAGCAAGTGCCTACATACTTTATTCTGTTCCTTGCTGCTGCATGGAACATCCTACTGCCCAGACTGCTGTTGGAATCAGAGACACCAGCACTGAAGGAAGAGGGCACAAACACTCTACATGCATCCTTCCAAGCTGCGTGGGAAGCCATGGTTTTGAAGCCATGGCCCCTGCCCAGTCTGCATCATTGCTACTAATCCTCCCTCCCAAGGGTATAATGTAACTCATTTTCCATGCAGTCATTCCAGCATATTTGTTTACTTTTCTTTCCCACTCCTCAGAAGAGGAGAGCTTTTCCCACATTTTTTTTTCCTTTCTGGAAACTTACGTGACTTTCAGGGGATACAATGGGGGAGGGAGGGAAATAATCTTGCAAATTCCAGTAACATGATTTAGAATTAATTGTGCCTAGAGTTTTGTAAGGATTCTTTTAATGCTATTGTGCCTTTAAGTCCTCCATCAATACAATATACATTTCAGTCTTCCTCTTGGAATAAACTACAACCATGACTATACAAGTCAAGAAAATACCAATAGAAAGCTGATACCTTCCTGGGCTACAGCATAGTATGTCTCGTTTCCACCTTCATGAGTGATTGTCTGCCTGTCTATGTACTTCCATCACTGTAGTCTCTGAGCGTTCATCCCCAAGTGCTACCTGTGTGTTTGTTGTTAACACCAAAGGTAAATAAAATCCTATCTTTCAAACTTGGCCTGCTCATATCTTAATAATTTTGGGAATGAAGCATGCAAGAGATTCATCAACTTTCACTTAAGAACAGCAGTAAAGAGTAGAGGATGCTATTTGTTTATTAAAACAGTAAATTGAAGGAGAATAGGCTATTTGTTTTGTGCCATGTCTCAGATGAAAATAATTGGCTCATTAATCACAGTTTCAGCTTGGTCATTTTAGGAAGGTCAACCTCAAGAATGAATCAAGATAGGGCACATCATTTTAAAATGTAAATCCTGGCACTAGGACTGTGGGTGTCTGAAAGTTTCTATGAAGTACTTAGTTTCTGTGGGTTATGTACCAAAAAACTTAAGAGGAATTTACTCTGTGCCATTTTTTTTCAAGCTCAATTCCACATTTTCAAACAGCATAAAAATAACAGATGTCAGGATATGCTTCTACAGGCACAACATTCTGAAGATTCAGAGCAGGCTGCACAGCAGGAACAGAAGGATGGTGAAGAAATTTGGCAGCATGTGACCTCCAGAAGAAGAAAGGGGAGTGTCCATGTACCAGCAATGCAGATACAGGTAAGCAACCATTTTCATGTTCTCTCCACAGGTACTAATGCGGAGAGTGGACTAGATGATACATCTGAGGGAAGGGAGCAGAAGGAGACTCTGCCGATTGGAAGGCATGAGATGCACTGTCTTAGGGAAGGGAGTTCCACGACCACCGCTCCCAAGAGAAGGAGGCAGGTGGTGGTGGTCAGGGACTACCTCCTCAGGGGGACTGAGTCATCTATCTGCCGCCCTGACCAGGAAAACCGAGAAGTCTGCTGCTTGCCAGGAGCTAGGATTCACGATGTGATAGAGAGACTGCAGAGACTCATCAAGCCCTCGGATCGCTAGCCCTTCCTGCTTCTCCACGTGGGTGTCAATGATATTGCCAAGAATGACATTGAGCGGATCACTGCAGACTATGTGGCTCTGGGAAGAAGGATAAAGGAGTTTGAGGTGCAAGTGGAGCTCTCATCCATCCTCCCTGTGGAAGGGAAAGGCCCGGGTAGAAACCATTGAATCGTGGAAGTCAATGAATGGCTACACAGGTGGTGTCAGAGAGAAGGCTTTAGATTCTTTGACCATGGGATGGTGTTCCAAGAAGGAGGAGTGCTAGGCAGAGATGGGCTCCACCTGACGAAGAGAGGGAAGAGCATCTTCGCAAGCAGGGTGGCTAACCTAGTGAGGAGGGCTTTAAACTAGGTTCACTGGGGGAAGGAGATCAAAGCCCTGAGGTAAGTGGGGAAGTGGGATACCGAGAGGAAGCATGAGCAGGAGAGTGCAAGAGGGGAGGGCTCCTGCCTCATACTGGGAAAGCGGGACGATCAGCAAGTTATCTTAAGTGCCCATACACAAATGCAAGAAGCCTGGGAAACAAGCAGGGAGAACTGGAAGTCCTGGCACAGTCAAGGAATTATGATGTGATTGACAGAGACTTGGTGGGATAACTCACGTGACTGGAGTAATGTCATGGATGGATATAAACTGTTCAGGAAGGACAGGCAGGGCAGAAAAGGTGGGGAAGTTGCATTGCATGTAAGAGAGCAGTATGACTGCTCAGAGCTCCGGCATGAAATTGCAGAAAAACCTGAGAGTCTCTGGATTAAGTTTAGAAGTGTGAGCAACAAGGGTGATGTCATGGTGGGAGTCTGCTATAGACCACCAGACCAGGGGGATGAGGTGGATAAGGCTTTCTTCCAGCAACTAACGGAAGTTACTAGATCGCAGGCCCTGGTTCTCATGGGAGACTTCAATCACCCTGATATCTGCTGGGAGAGCAATACAGCGGTGCACAGACAATCCAAGAAGTTTTTGGAAAGTGTAGGGGACAATTTCCTGGTGCAAGTGCTGGAGGAACCAACTAGGGGCAGAGCTCTTCTTGACCTGCTGCTCACAAACCAGGAAGAATTAGTAGGGGAAGCAAAAGTGGCTGGGAACCTGGGCAGCAGTGACCATGAGATGGTCGAGTTCAGGATCCTGACACAAAGAAGAAAGAAGAGCAGCAGAATACGGACCCTGGACTTCAGAAAAGCAGACTTTGACTCCCTCAGGGAACTGATAGGCAGGATCCCCTGGGAGAATAACATGAGGGGGAAAGGAGTCCAGGAGAACTGGCTATATTTTAAAGAATCCTTATGAAGGTTACAGGAACAAACCATCCCGATGTGTAGAAAGAATAGTAAATATGGCAGGCGACCAGCTTGGCTTAACAGTGAAATCCTTGCTGATCTTAAACACAAAAAAGAAGCTGACAAGAAGTGGAAGACTGGACAAATGACCAGGGAGGAGTATAAAGATATTGCTCAGGCATGCAGGAGTGAAATCAGGAAGGCCAAATCACACTTGGCGTTGCAGCTAGCAAGAGATGTTAAGAGTAACAAGAAGGGTTTCTTCAGGTATGTTAGCAACAAGAAGAAAGTCAAGGAAAGTGTGGGCCCCTCACTGAATGAGGGAGGAAACCTAGTGACAGAGGATGTGGAAAAAGCTAATGTACTCCAATGCTTTTTTTGCCTCTGTCTTCACGAACTAGGTCAGCTCCCAGACTACTGCACTGGGCAGCACAGCATGGGGAGGAGGCGACCAGCCGTCTGTGGAGAAAGAAGTGGTTCAGGACTATTTAGAAAAGCTGGACGAGCACAAGTCCATGGGGCCAGATGCGCTGCATCCGAGGGTGCTAAACAAGTTGATGGATGTGATTGCAGAGCCATTGGCCATTATCTTTGAAAACTCATGGTGATCGGTGGAGAGCCCGGATGACTGGAAAAAGGCTAATGTAGTGCTCATCTTTAAAAAAGGGAAGAAGGAGGATCTGGGGAACTACAGGCCAGTCAGCCTCACCTCAGTCCCTGGAAAAATCATGGAGCAGGTCCTCCAGGAATCAATTCTGAAGCACTTAGAGAAGAGGAAAGTGATCAGGAACAGTCAGCATGGATTCACCAAGGGCAAGTCATGCCTGACTAATCTAATTGCCTTCTATGATGAGATAACTGGCTCTGTGGATGAGGGGAAAGCAGTGGACGTGTTATTCCTTGACTTCAGCAAAGCTTTTGATATGGTCTCCCACAGTATTCTTGCCAGCAAGTTAAAGAAGTATGGGCTGGATGAATGGACTATAAGGTGGATAGAAAACTGGCTAGATCGTCGGGCTCAATGGGTAGTGATCAATGGCTCCATGTCTAGTTGGCAGTCGGTATCAAGAGGAGTGCCCCAAGGGTCGGTCCTGGGGGGTGGTTTTGTTCAATATCTTCATTAATGATCTGGAGGATGGCATGGACTGCACCCTCAGCAAGTTTGCAGATGACACTAAACTGGGAGGAGTGGTAGATACGCTGGAGGGTAGGGATAGAATCATAGAATCATAGAATATCAAGTCCTGGCTGGGATGATTTAGCTTGGGATTGGTCCTGCTTTGAGCTGAGGGTTGGACTAGTTGACCTCCTGAGGTCCCTTCCAACCCTGATATTCTATGATTCTATGATAATGAAAATTAAAACATTCTCAGCCTCTGACAGGGTAAATACTCTTTGAGTCCTGCCCCTTTCTTTAGGTTTGTTCGTCAGTGTGTTCTCTCCAGCTGTTAATGGGCTCTATTTTCCACTCTGAGGACACAAGATACTCCCAATAAAGTTGTGAGAAATGAGAGGGAGATCTCAGGGCCCTTCTCTTCTTCCCGCCCCCACCCCCACCCCAATGCATCTCATCCACTTTTGCCAACTCTCTTCATTTTCTTAAGTCTTACAATACTGGTAGGTTTCTTAAATGCCCAGCAGCTGGAATCATAAGATGGCATGAAAATCTCAGGTTTTATGTGGAAAAAAGTTTAAGTTGTTGGACATTGTGATTACAGAGGAATGCTTGAATATGTGAACTGGATGAACCCGAAAGACTATGAAACCAGAATACAAATTTTTAAAAAGCCAACATTTATTGGGTTAAAATAATGAAATATTTATAAAACAACCTCATGACTTTTTTTGGCAAAACTTTTTTTTTTTTTGAATGCTGGCATTGGCAGTGCTGTTCATTTCTCTCTCCTTTTCTGGATCTCATCTCTCTTTGTCTTCCTACACAAACCTGTATCTACA